>NC_139032.1:4465665-5103260 GCF_964662115.1 Mustela nivalis | reverse complement strand
GTGGTAGGCACTCTACAAATTCACATTCAGGTAGTTTGAAAGCTGTGAAGAGATATAACCAGAGGATCTGGGACGACAAGGAGGTAAAAAAACAAAACCCAAACAAACCCATTTCTCATCTTTTTACCACCAAACCCACATTCTACACACACAATCCCCATTTCTTTTGCACAGATGTTTCTCAATAAAATACAAGATTTCCCAGAATGTACTATAGCTAAACTCATCACATATTTATATGACAGATAAAGAAAGAAGAAAAAAATTTTTAAATGTTTTTTCCTTACAAAATAGGAGGAGAGGGTCATCGTACAACCAGCCAAAAGGGAAGCCAGCACGACGTCAGGGGGGATCTCCGAACCACTCCTTCCGAGGATGGGGGTAAACATCTCAAATACTGCCCAGATGAGGTACAGTGCATAAAGATAAGGAATAAACATCCCCAAAAGGTAAAAGGCAATAAACTTCCCTCGGGCACCTAGGGAAAAAGAGAAAACACACATCTCTGACATTCTACAGTGGGACCCAGATTCTATAGTACTGTGTGCGTGCGACAGAACGCTCATTCAGGGACACAGCATATGACCTATGTCGTTCAAGAACAATTAAATACGGGTAAAAACACAACAGAACACGTAGTACATGAGCTAATGTGTTCGTAAACACGAGCATGGCATGGGGTATGAGGTACAGGATGAGAACTTCTGTGATCTCAACACTGAAAAAAGCAATCAGCAACCATCTTGAAAGCCTACACCCAAAGATCACAAAATAGAGAAAGGGTCTTTCATAAGCATTTTTAAGGTATTTTCCCATTTGCCTCAAAACCGCAAATACCTACCATGCTGCTTCAAGTCTTTGTGTACGCAAAGCTTTGTGAGCAAGGGAAAGGCCACCCAGACGGCGCTAATGAACGCCGAGCACAGTCCTCGGTACGTGAGAGCTGTGAGGGAAACGCAGTGCACACACAGCGAGGTGTCAAAGAATACTTCTCCCAGATACCGGTCACTGGCATTCTGAAAGAAAGAAAAACACACCGCTGGTCTCACGCATGGGCCGTTTTCAAAGATCTTCTAACGCAGTATCATCTCCTGTGCGCAGAAGAGCTACGTCTGGTCTTAAACTTTAAGGAAGTGCCCAGGAAGCTACCTCCTGTCAGGACGGCTACCCGGGAAGGGGCATTTACTAGGACGGGGTACAAGCCGCTGACTCACGTGCAGCCTGTGCTCTCCCTCCACAGCCTCAAAGCAACCTTTGGAAAATTTGTAAAATAGAAGAAAGCACTCTCCTAAACACATGCACTCCTGTAACTTTTCTACTTATGCAACTTGCAAAGAACTCCAAGCCAAGGAGAGAAAGGACCTGTTCGGGCAGCTCGGCTGCCTCGATGCCCTGGATGCCCCCCGCAGCCCCTCTGGAGCCCCGGCCATGCAGTCTGGCTGGATTCCGGAGTCTTCTCTGCTTCCTGGGGGCCCTGGGTTGCGGCTCTGCCCTGTCCTGGCTTCCTGTGGCTTTTGCATTCATCAGCCTTAGCCCCACGTGTGGGCTTGGAAGTCCGCGGACTCTGGCACAGCCCCTGGAGCCGTCGGAGGGGAGCTGCCTGAGAGCTTAACACACCCCGACACCGCGGCCCCAGGGGCTCTGTCCACACAAACATCGGGGCTTGCCGTGCAGGGACCCCGCACTGGGACCGCCGGCGCTCGGGCGGTACCGTGAGAGCTTTCAGTGGCGTTTCCAAAACCTGTCCAGACGCCTCTGACAGACCCCCTCGGACAGGAAGAGCCACGCCGTGACACCCCTCCGCGTTCAACACAGTGTGAAGACACGCAGTCTTGAAAAATAATGTTAAAGGAAATAATTCTCAGACTCTACTTGAAGCCAAGTACCACTCAGCTGTTCGAAAACAGGTCTCAGCACTGCCAACCATACCCTACACCCCCACACTGTGGCCGGAGGTCACACAGACGCCCCCGGGACCGGGTCCCCTCTCCCCACGCTGCCCCCCACCCCGTCTCCCACCGCTCGTGTCTCCCAGGTCAGCTCACCGTCCTGCTCGGAAATGGTTACCGGCGGCCTCCTTCCGTCTCCGAGGCCACCTGCGGCCCCCCACTGGCCTGCCTGTCCGGTCACCGGGCTGTCATCAGCCTCATCTTCACCGCGCTGACCTGCTGCTGGGCTTGTGCTCGCCCACCTCTGACCACCCGGCAACCTGCTCTCTGCGCGTCACAAACCCGCTCCAGACGCCCTGCCTCCCTCACAAGCTTCCCCGACCGCCGCATCCTGCAGTCCCGCAGCGCTCCCCGCTGCCCCGTGTGCCGAAGCCCCAGACAAAGCCCCTCAAAGCCAGGGAGCACGCCCTGACCAGTCCCGGGACCACCAGCCCGGCACAGTGCCAGGCCCAGCCGGCACTCTATACACATTCCTCCTGCGCCATGTTCGGCCCTAAATTTTAGGATGAGGCATCCGAAACTAGTCAAAGTCACTGGAACATTACTAATGGGCACTTCTGTCCCCCGCTCCCCTGCCGCACAGCACCCCCACGCTCTAACTAAGAATGAGCACATGAGCTTGAGCCCCACAGCAGAATCCTTTTAGAAACTGCAGCCCCTAAGATACAAATATCAGCCCATCCAGAAACAGATGGCCAACTGCAAAGAACCTTCCTCCACTAGGCCTTTTTTTTTTTTAATCTTATTTATTTATTTAAGAGAGAGAGAGATCACAAGTAGGCAGAGAGGCAGGCAGAGAGAGAGAGAGAGGAGGATCCCAGGACCCTGAGATCATGACCCGAGCTGAAGACAGAGGTTCCAACCCACTGAGCCACCCAGGAGCCCTTCCACTAGGCCTTTTAACAAGGAAGCGCTCCTCAAAGCACATCCTGACATGAACTGAAACGGAGACCGAGGCACCAGAGATCCCCAGAGATCCCCGTGGAAAGATCTGGATCACCACCTCCTGTGTGCCCATGCTAACTCCTAGCAGGGCAAACAAAAAACAGGTGTGCATTGGCTGTCTTGAAAATAAGTTATGAAACTAAGAAAGATTTTCCCTTTAGTCACTTAGAAAATCTTTAGAAACCACAGGTCACTCTGTCACTGAAGTTTACTATGACTCCGGTTACTCTGTAACCACAATTTCTACTTTGATGTTTCTCAAACGGACATATATATATAGCAGAAACCCTATGTCGGCACCAATCGTTCCAGAACCCTCTGTCCTCGCGCCCGTCCTTCCCAAGCAGAGTGTCCCAGCCCCACACCTCAGCTGATGCTGTCCGAGTCTGCACTGACACCACACGGGCTAAGGAAAAGGAAGGTCACTGGAGAAAAAAGTCTTGGTGTGGCTCGAAGGGCTTCTGTGTGTCCGTGCCACGTGCCAGGGCTGCCCGAGCACGGGAGCCAGCAGGCGTCCTGGCCCTGGGACGGGCAGCGAGTGACCCACCGCAGCAGACTGAGCAGAGACGGCGACAACCACCCAAACACTGAGCGCTTTGCTGCGGCACCGGAAGCCTCCAAAGCCTCCAAAGCAGCCTTCCGGAAACTAAACATGGCTCTGGGACACAGTTTTCTACACGTGCGCCAAACCGCGTCTGCTCACACCGCAAGCCGGACACAACGCGTCCCACTTGAGTTTGTCTTCGATCCCTGAAGGCAGCAAAAAGAAACCAAGAAACGTGCCTCACACTTACCACGTAATAGAATTTTTTTGCGAGGGTGTGTATGAGTATGATTTTGGCCACGGCTGCGGTTCCGTACAGACAGACGGAGACATAGAAGTGGCTGTACCACGACAGGGACTGTCCAATCAGAGAGACGAACACCGCCAGGATGAGCACAGTGACCAGGCTTGTGAACCAGCTTATCAGAGTGATGCCAAGCGCACAGAAGAAGTCCTTCCTGTAGGTGTCAGCTAATGCAGACAAAACACAAAGGGGACGTCACCGACTGCCAAATCAACCTCACGGCCAACCGGCGGAGTTATGGGGCCTAACGGTGAAACGAGAAATTCACCACTGTCACTGCAAAGTACAGAAAGTCCCAGGGGTCAGGTTTGTTAAAAACAGAATGATGAATAATACATAAGCAACATTCGCCGAGAGTCTGTGGGCAGCAGGAACTCAGAGCCGTGAGTCCCGCAGGTCAGCTTTCATCTTCGGCACCTCCGGGATGCTCTGCGTCATCGAAATACCGGCAAGAACGGAAGGTCAAGTTCCGTACCGAACGCGCCTGGGCAGCTGATGCAGGAGGAGCAGTGCAGCAAAGCCACCGGCTGGGGCGGGGGGGGAGGGGGGTCCGTGCCTCCACCCCTGGAAGACCACAGAGCAGCCTGGACCACAAAACGTGCCGAGCAGAAGGAAACCAATCCAACCGGAGCGGTCAGGGCAGACGTCAGGACGGAGCCCTGACCAGCGCTCTCTAGTGCGCGCCAGCCGGCTTCACGGGCATTTCCACGAGCGGTCAGTACGGGAACCTTTCCCGGGAGCTCCCACGTGCTGCCGTGTCTGTGGCACAAGCACAAAGGTCCCCGCTGCGCCAACACCAAAAGAGCAGCGAGCGCCTTCATCTGAGATTCGCTAAAAAATCTCTACGCTATAAATCAGAGGTTATGTTTAGGATTTTGGAATCCCTGAACGGAGGTAAACAGACCAGAAAAACTGCAGGCAGATTCTCATTCCCAGGCCAGCACTGTGGTTTGAGAGGAAAATACTCACTCTTGTGCTTGGGCCGCAACAACTTTCTGCCCAGGTACAACGCGACAGCCGTCACCACCATGCAGTTAAGGATGACGCCGACGCGGGACGGGTAGGCGATGACGCACAGGCCGAGCACGTCGAAGAAGACCATGTTTCCGTGTCGATACTGAGAGGAAGAAGGCAACATGTCCGACGTAGCTAGGTATTTAAGAACTGCTAAAATGTTGTCACCTGTTGGTAAAGGAGAGAGAGCTAAGAGGGTGAACGGACCGCGCACAGTGCACGGACGGCCGCCACAGCAAGAGCTCTGCGCACCTCTACCGCACCGCTCTCACCCCGGCTCTCAAAGAAGGTCTGCGCGCCCACTCTGTGTCCTCCCCACGCACACGCTCGGCCCGCGGGCCTTCACCCTCTCCCTGGCACGCGAACCGTTCTCTGACGCATCCTTTCCTCGCTACTGACAAACCCAAGGGCTGTTTCTCAGTCTAGTCATTTACCATGTACCTTAAGGACTGCTCCGGATACCAGAAAGCCAGCGCTGAGCCAAGAGACAAAAGGCCCTCAGGAAGGTCACAGACGCCAAACACATTATGGCATGTGGGTTAAGAATAAGGAATGTCAATTCTGTCTCAACTTAAAACCGGAATACAGATGGGGAGCAGAGGCCCCCAGGACCACACCTGGGCGGCCAACGGGACTGAGAAGTGGAGGCACTTCTGTCTAGATGGTCCCATAAAAGCTCCCCCGCCCGTGCTGTTCAGGGCCTGGGAACGGGGGCGAGCTCAACGGGAGAGGCAGCCCACAAGCCAGAGCCGCGGAGGGGGAAGCCGTGAGCGGCCTTTCCAAACACAGCGTAACACAAGTCTGACTCGGGAGTCCTTGGCCGCAAAGCCGGGGAGCAGGAGAGCCGCTGGCGGGCAGAGCTCGGCACGCCTGGAACGACCGAGGCTGAACCTGAACGCAGGAGGAGGAAGCCGTGAGCCACACGGCGGTTCTCCCGTGTTCACCCGACCCCTGACTTTCCTGGCTTCCCCGGAGATGCCACACTGCCTTGTCGTGCCACTACTGTCCCTGGCTTCCCCACCAGCCTCCAAACGTGTTTTCCCCAAAAGCTCAGGCTGAGCCCCCTGCCTCGGCTTGACGCTCCCGAAGCGCATTCCCTCCCCCATGCTTCTGTGGATTTCTCAATGCCTTTGATTCCCAAACCCGTATTCCTAGTGGGTCCTTCCAGCCGGCTGGTTCACAGACCCCTCCGTCCACGTCAGCCGAGCTGACAGCCTCCTGCCCCTCTCCATGACTGCCCTGAGTGAGGTCACCTTCCCACGTCGCCATCAAGGTCAATAGCACCGCCTTTCCCCAGCCAGCTGGGACTTAGGCTTCACAGCCGGGTCTGCCGCCGGCCGCCTGGTCAGGGCCTGTACAAGTCCCACCCAGACTGCAGTCTGACACCGCTCGCCAGCAGTCCACACACACGCCCACACACGCGCGCCCACGCACACACACGCACACACGCACACGCTCTGCTCTTCCTGGAGCACCCTTATCTTCTGCGCGGCACCAAATCCTATCAACTCTGTCATTAGGGTTCCCCACCAGACTCTCCTCTCCTGAACACTCCAGACTTCTCTGGAAAGCATGTTAAGCCCCAGCCCTGGTGCTGTGCTAACACCTGTTTTGTAACCCACTCACCTGCCCTCACCACCCAAGATGGACAACCATAACTTTCTGCAGCCGGGCACGCTGCCCCAACGCGCCCAGTGCCCCCTCCACCATCTGGCTTCCGTTCTGTACATGCTCATCACTCAGCCACACCGCGTTCACCCTGGGCCCACTCTCTTCCCAGTGCCCCACAATGAACAGTCCTACGTTCTTAATGGCTAACCTAGACTTCAAGGCTAAAATCCGAGCCCTCATCAGACTCCAAAGCCCAGCCAGCTCACGCACGCCGCACACTGCGTCCCTAATGCACAGCCCACAGGGAATTTGTAGGTTTGTAGGTCAGCCCTGAGACTGCATCTTACCACAGACCAAGAGTCTACGTTTGAATACCAACCTGCTCTCTGAATGGAATCTGTTAGAATTCTGTCTGCGGTGTCATACTTGGTATGATAAATGTATCCATTCTCGATAAAAGCTAAGTCAATTCCTAAGACACACAGAAAAAAACAAAGTGTCATTTTGCTCTAAAGAACCACCTTTCTAAAAGAAACAAGATGGGATCGGGAGGGAGACAAACCATAAGAGCCTCTTAATCTCACAAAACAAACTGAGGGTTGCTGGGGGAGAAGGTTAGGGAGAGGGTGGCTGGTTATGGACATTGGGGAGGGTATGTGCTGTGGGGAGTGCTGTGAAGTGTGTAAACCTGGCGATTCACAGACCTGTACTCCTGGGGCTAATAATACATTATATGTTAATAAAACATTTAAAATTAACAAAAACCTTTCTTTAAGCCTGTTTAACATATTAAATTCCTAAACGACAAAATGTCCGAGCAGTGGCACCATCGCTGTCCCGTTCATGAATGTCTGACAGCGTCTAGAGCTGCGACACAAGATAACCAGGAACTACATGTATCAGGGAGACCTCCCACGTCACACAGCGAGGAGCGGGAGGCATACAGCTCAGGAGGCCGGACAACTCCGCTGTCGACACCCGTGCTGGGCCAGAGCCAAACTCTAACTTCACATCAGCTGTAGCAGCCGCCACGGGAGCGAGCCAAGGCAGGTGACGACAAAGCCAAAGACCCTCCAGGATCTCCGGTCACCACTGCGGGGAGCCTAAGTGCTAACCAGCTGTCCCCCGTTCTGCCACTGTGTGGGGAAAGATGACAGGTTCTAGAAAAGGCAAGCCTTGGATTTAAACCAGAATTTAAAAGAAAAGGAAAATATCCGGAAATCAGTTTCAGTGACAGAATACACAACTTTCACGACGGAATGCACTCTCAGGATACACTGCTGGCTCACCATCCTGCAAAAAAGTAAAACCTGCTTCTACTTAATCGCCACTGGGCTAGAGCCCATAGTGTACACAAAATACCTGGAATGTTCCCAAAATCCCTGTAGATGCGGAAGTCGGTATCTGAAGGAATGATTCCACTCTGGAAGACCTCCTGAGCCACCACGGAAGCAAATGGGTGTTTAGCGGCGGAAACATAGGCCTGGACCAGCCACGGGTTCTCAGGACCTAGAAGGAAACAGGAGAACACAGTACAAGGTGACACGGTCATATTCTTCACACACCACACACAGTTGCTGCTGTGGCCTGGGACGCAGCCCAGAGCAGTCTCTTCACCTTGTTTCCTGTGTTTTCTAACGTTTGTTTGATTAGGTGTATATTAACTTTAAGAATGAGAAATTACGGGGCACCTGGGTGGCTCAGTGGGTTAAAGCCTCTGCCTTCAGCTCAGGTCATGATCTCAGGGTCCTGGGATCGAGCCCCGCATCGGGGTCTCTGCTCAGCAGGGAGCCTGCTTCCCCCTTTCTTTCTGCCTGCCTCTCTGCCTACTTGTGATCTCTCTGTCAAATAAACAAATAAAATCCTTCAAAAAAAAAATGAGGAATCACTGTCAGAAAACAAAATTATTTTCAATTACAAAATAACAGCACTTCATAAAACTTTAAGATTAAAAATGAAGAACTACCCAAAAGTCCATCATCCTAAGACCACCATTTCACCTTTACACCTTCAGTTGTCTTACAAACATACAGTTGTGTGTACACGATGGAATATTATTCAGCCATTAAAAGGAGGAGGAAATCTTGTCATTTGCAACAGCATGGATAGACCTTGAGCACATTATGCTAAATAAGTCCCACAGAGAAAAAGAAATACCATATGATCTCACCCAAATATAAAATATAAACAAAAGAAAACAATAATCCCAACTCAGAGATACAGAGACAGACTGACAGCTGCCAGAGGTGCAGGCTGGTGTGGGGGGACGGCGGGGGGGGGGGGCTGACATGGGTGAAGGTGGTTGAAAGGTACGAACTTGCAGTCAACAGCCCAGTCAGTCTGGGGCGCCCGGCTGGCTCCTGTGATGGAGCGGGCAGCTGTGAGTTCCAGCCCCACAGAGGGGCAGAGACTACTTAACACTGAAATCTTTATTTATAGATAAATAAATAGATAAATAAAATAAGTCTTGGGGATGCAAGGTACAGCACGGTGACTGTTAATAACACTGTACTATACACTGCAGCATTGCTAGAAGAGTAGGTCTTAAAGACTCTCATCGTGAGAAAAAATACTTTGTGACGTATGACGGATGTTAACTAGACCTACCGTGGCGATCATTTTGAAATACACACAAATATTGAATCATCTGCTAAACCCCTGGAACTTAGGAGGGAAAAAAATCATCTTGTATTACTAGAATAAGCTCAACTCAGTTGGAAAACGTTACCTTTTCTGTGTGTGTGGGGGGGGTGTATATATGTAGATAATACACATACATATACATATACACGTGTGTATACATACACACACCACACACACACACTGCTGGATTCAGTTTGCTAATATTTTATTTAGGATTTTCACATCTATGTACGGCAATTATCTACCAAAAGTATCTACCAAAGCTGAACGCACACATGTTATGCCTAACTCTACTCAGAAGTGTGTCATTACATACATCTCATAACATTTATGAGAACGCTCATATCAGCACCTGTCTTAAGAGCCAAAACCTACAATCTAACATCACCAGCAGACTGGCTGTTCTTGCCAATGGAAGAGTATTCAGCAATTAAAAAAAAGAATGAAGTCCCACTAAACACAAGACAGATAAATCTTACAGACATGATGTTGAGTAAAAAAGAGACCAGACACAAAAGAAAACATGGTGTGGGAATCAATATACAGAAAGTTCAAACACAGGCGCCTGGGTGGCTCAGTGGATTAAGCTTCTGCCTTCGGCTCAGGTCGTGATCTCAGGGTCCTGGGATCGAGTCCCGCATCGGACTCTCTGCTCAGTGGGGACCCTGCTTCCCCCCCTCTCTCTGCCTGCCTCTCTGCCTACTTGTGATCTCTTTCTCTCTGTGTCAAATAAATAAATAAAACCTTTAAAAAAAAAAAAAAAGAAAGAAAGAAAGAAGGAAAGAAAGTTGAAACACAAACAAAATTAAATCTGTCAAGACCTAAGTCCAGACAGCAGTAACCTTTCACAGGAGAAAGGCTGGGAAGGGTCAGAGGGGCGGATCCGGAGCGCAGACGACACTCTCAATCTTGGTCTGGATTCTGGCTATATGATTATATTGCCGTAAAAATTCATCAGGCTGAACACGCAGAGCTGTATGCTTTTCTTTTACAATGAAAAATGAAACAAAGACACTTACAATGTCAACACGTATGAAGAAGGTTAAGACCTGGGCACCTGGGTGGCTCGGCTGGTCCGGAGGTCCCGGGATCGAGCCCACATAGGGCTCCCTGCTCAGCGGGGAGTCGGCCTCTGCTCGTCCCACCTTACTCACACACGCACGCTCCCCCTCAAATAAATAAAATCTTAAGAAAGAAAGGAGGACGGGGGTTTGGGAGGGAGGGAGGGAAAGAAAGACCCATCGGCAGGGAAGAGATGTACAGTTGTAAATGTCCGCCGCCTGCCCTTCAAGCCCCGGAGAGCCAACTCCTGCGTGTCGGCACCGCAGCCCGGCTCCAGCCTCTCCCCGATCGCCGCTGAGGCCTACAGGTCAAGCTCTGGTACAAAAAGGAAGTCTGGAGAGACCGGGCCAGGCAAGTGGGTCAGCTCCCGAGGGAGCTACTCCCCACCATACGAACAAGGCAAGGGGGCCCTTAGATGAGGAATTACAGAACTGAGGCTTTACTCGGTCGCTACTAATCTTGACAGGTGGTGACTGACACTGTCCCAGCGTTACAGATGAGGAACTAGCAGGAGCAGTCGTGCGACTGGTTCAAGGTTGCTTGCCGAGGGTGTGTGATCTGGGGTCTGACCTTGGGGTGTCTGGTTGGAGCCTGTGCAGGCGCTACAGGAGCCCAGTAAGACCAGGATTTCCACTCCTGGGGAACGCTGCAAGAGCTGCGACCAGAGAAATAAGCAACTGTCTGGAGGGGGCAAATGTTCACGTCACCATGAACATAACCAGGCTCCTGGGCGTAGACCAGGGAGCAGTCGCAATCGTTTACTCTTATAAAAAGCCAAGAAGGGGCGTCTGGGTGGCTCAGCAGATTGGGCCTCTGCCTTCAGCTTAGGTCATGATCTCAGAGTCCTGGGATCGAGCCCCTCGTTGGGCTATCTGCTCAGCAAGGAGCCTGCTTCCCCCCACCCCAGCTTTGCCTGCTTCTCTGCCTACTTGTGATCTCTGTCAAATAAGTAAATAAAATCTTTATTTAAAAAAAAAAAAGCCAAGGGGCACCTGGGTGGCTCAGTGGGTTAAAGCCTCTGCCTTTGGCTCAGGTCATGATCCCAGGGTCCTGGGATCGAGCCCCCGCATCAGGCTCTCAGCTCCGCAGGGAGCCTGCTTCCTCCTCTCTCTGCCTGCCTCTTTGCCTACTTGTGATCTTTGTCTGTCGAATAAAAAAATAAAATCTTTAAACAAAACAAAAAAGCCAAGAAGACTATGTAGTACTTGGATCGATGTGTCCATGTGCAGTTATTTCTACAGGATGAATTCCTGCAAGTGGCCTTGTCAGACAGAAGGGTCTGCACACGTTTTTTTAAAGTGGTACCCATTGCCAAATTGCCCCAAAACGGCATCAGTCTACACTCCCCCATCACTCTCCAACACTGCCCGCCCCACCAGCACTGGGCATTATCATTCTACTTACTTTCTGCAAATCTAAAGTCTAAAAAATTCACTAAAAAAATAAATAGAGTTTAAATTTACTACTATCTGAATTTATATTTCTTCTGAAATAAAGCTTGACTACTTCGTTTGGCAGTTTCTTAAAAAGTTAAACATAAATTTACCATATGACCTAGGTATCCACCCGAAAGAAAGGAACATAGATGTCCACACACAGACTTGCACATAAATGCCCACAGCAACAGTATTCCCGAGAACCTGGAAGCAGAAATCAATCCTAATGTCCATCAACTGACAAACGGACCAACAAAACGCACTCTACCCGGACAGTGGAACATGATTCAGTCACAAGCAGGAGGAAGTACTCACACGTGCTACCACGTATGGAGGAATCTTAGAAAACATCCTATATACTGAAAAAAAACAGACTAGTGAGTGTGTGGCTTCTCTTTGGGATGATGAGAAGATTCTAGAATTGATGCAGTGATGGCCACTCAATGCCGTCAACAGGTCTAAAAACCACTGAGTTTTACTTCAAATGGGTCAATTACACGGTATGCAGCTTCCACCTCAATAAAGCTGTATTCTGTTTTAAATGAATGTGATCTCAAGCAGGTTACAAAACAGTAAATAGAGCAGGATCACATTTTCTAATATATATTAACTCACTCTGTCAATGTGTGTGCACAGAAAAAATCCCAGAAGAGCAGAGACTAAACCATCACACTGATTTGCTCTGGGGCAAGACATGGGGCACATGTTTCATAAGATAAAAAAAGGACTCTGTGACCCCTTTGCTTTGGGGCTTCTACTCAAGGTTGGTAGTATCTGAGTTTTTCACACGGGACATTTATTAACTGGTTTAATCTGATTTAATTTTAAAAATAATGAGGGCGCCTGAGTGGCTCAGTGGGTTAAGCCTCTTCTTTCGGCTTAGGTCATGATCTCAGGGTCCTGGGATCGAGTCCCGCATCGGGCTCTCTGCTCAGTGAGGAGCCTGCTTCCTCCTCTCTCTCTGCCTGCCTCTCTGCCTGCTTGTCATCTCTCTCTGTCAAATGAATAAATAAAATCTTTTAAAAAAAATTTTTTAAATAATGGATTTTATAACACCTTTAAACAATTCAAGCAGCCTTACTGGGTCATGACATAGATCGCCAGTCTGATAAAGTCAGTCATTCTTCCGTGCATCCTGACCCTTTTTAGAATTAGGCGGTAATGATTATTCCAGTCACTGAAAACTCCCCGGGTGAATGTTTCTCTCTGAAGGGACAATGTAACACGAGTGAGTGCTAATGGTTTTAACCAAGACGTTTCCAGAACAGGACAAGTGCCTGTTTACGAAACTGAGGACAGGCCAGCCTAGCAGGACTCCACACCCCAGAGGCTTTATCCCTCTGCAGTCACGAGTGGAAGCCGCGCTGAATTGGAAAGCCCCCCACGCAAGGAAGCCACTGTTTAGGGAACAGCGGCACAGTGAGGGGAGCCTGAGGAAGGTGCTGGAACGCCAGAACGAGCCCGGGAAGCTGTCCCGTATGTGGCTCAGCCTTAGGAACAAGCGACCAAAACCTACCGGGAAAACATGGAGTAAAAACTCAGGAAAGGGGGGACACATTCTCTCCAAATCTTCGGCAGGACGCCCTCCCGAAAAAATTAATTCTGAAGCGTGAGGATTTTATTTTCGAATGAGTGAAACGTTTGAACTGTATGTACAGTTAACCCTTAGAACAACACAGGTTTGAATTGTGCCGGTCCACTCCCATGCAGGTTTTTTTCAATAACTATGTGTGATACTGGAAGTGTATTTTCTCTTATGATTTTCCTAAGAACATTGTCTTTTCTCTAGCTCACTCTGTTAAGGGTTACAATACACAATACATCCAACATGCAAATCTGTGCTGAACGACTGCTCATTATCAGTAAGGCTTCCAGTTTATGGTAGACCAGTAGTCAGGTTTTTGGGGAGTCAAGAGTTAGACACAGGGGCACCTGGGTGGCTCAGTGGGTTAAAGCCTCTGCCTTCGGCTCAGGTCATGATCCCAGGGTTCTGGGACCGAGCCCCGCATCCGGCTCTCTGCTCGGTGGGGAGCTTGCTTCCTCCTCTCTCTCTCTCTCTCTGCCTGCCTCTCTGCCTACTTGTGATCTCTGTCTGTCAAATAAATAAATTTTAAAAATCTTCAGGAAAAACAAAAAAGAGTTACACACAGATTTTCAACCATTCAGGGGACCAGCGCCCCAACTCCTGCACTGTCTCAGGGGAAACTGTATATTGCTAAATAGTAACAACTGTTCTTCACTTCCACGATTGACGATTGACGTCACCAAATGCAATGCAAAATGTAAACAATACAGAGAGGTAAAAAGAGTGTAAGTAAAGCAGTAATGACAATTCTGGTTTTAAATTCATGAAGCAACGGAGAGTTCAAGGTGGCTTTTCACATTTAGCCCCTCCTTTGCCCCAGGGACACCTACCCCGACTCCACCCGGCAACACTCACCAGCCAGCAGGGACTGTCACTGGAGTCTGTCTGCATCTTTCCAGAGAACACGTCTAACATGTATGCAGGTGTGTAACATCTATGTAAAACTACCCACACTTAGTAAAAAGATCATGGACTGTAGGCTAGGCACACCCAGCAGAAGTGGGTCCTCGATAAATGTAAACGAAGACATTAACTTGGATCTAGAGCTAACTGACCCGAGGGAAGCCTCAGGTTTTAACCTCTCTGGACTACACACGTGTAAAATTCACTTCTATACAAGCACAGAACACACGTGTGTTCATATAGATGCACAGAATAAATTCAGGAGAGGTACAGGCTACACCTCAGGACTGGTTTTGATCTGGGTCCTAGGAGTCCAGGGCAAACTGGACTGAGCACTTCACACAGAGCACCCCCCCCACGCGCTCCTGCCCGTGCGGGGCCCTGACATTTTCACTGGAGGACAGACATGGCGTCAGCTCTGCTTGCAGAATTTCCTCTTGCTGCTTTTTGATCTGGTGGTCGTTCCATCCCATAACCCCCCTATTCTGACTAAACCCCAGAGCAGGAGGGCACAAGTAATAGTGTGGCCGCTAACTGAGCCCCACAGAGGTCAGCACCAGCTTCCCACAGGTTAGGTGAGGCGTGAGAGCAAGCAGAAAGGTCAGAGAGTTAGAAGGAAAGGAACACATTCTTCTCATCTCATGACCTTGAGATTCTCAGAGGTCAGCTGACGTAAAACATATGTCCATTCTGAAGGGTAAATGTCTAAAATAAGTTGGAGAATATTAAAATACCGTACTGTTTAAGGTATGTATAAAGACATGCTTAGCACATCTCCCCCGACACCGGGTCTGTAAAGGGCACTAAACAGCTCCCCATCAGCTAACTTCTTGCCCATCTCGGGCCCCCATTACAGAACTTATACCAAATGCTGTGTGTCTGGGTAAAGCACACTGTGCACATTTCTAACACACTGAGGAAAATGATGTACAACTTCCCACGTGAGAGTCGAGGAAGCCCAGAACTTTGAATCCTGTTAAAAAACACAACAAATGACCCTCACTGACTTAATGGGCGCTATCCTCGTGCCCCATCATCTCGTTACCCTTCGGAAGGATTACTGGCCAAATTAAAAATATTTCTCTGGCTGATGACGTATTACTGAATTCTGTGAGATTCAAATTAATTCAATGATTGACTTAAAGCCCCTTAACCAGAAGCGTATTTTCTCATTTAACTCATGAAACAGTTGTCACTGAGTATTACTTAGATCATGATCACCCGTAACAGACAGAACAACGTCCCCCGCCTACATGACAACCTGGTTCGTGGTTACGAGGAAGGGCTGCGAGCCTGGACGGCCTAGGTTCCATCCCACTGCGACTTTTCCCAACTATGCGGCCTCACGAACATTGTGATGTCTCTTGGCTCGGTCTTCCCATGCAAAGTGACAGTCGTGACAGGACTCAGCCTTGAGGCTGCTCTGAGCACTACGTGACTTAGTACACAGACGACACTCTGAACAACACTTGGCGCATAATAAGTGCAATGCAAGTGTAAGGTGCTGTCACATCATCTTGTTAAAAATGCCAACAACGACCAAGCAAAAGTATCCCATGCTTTACAAAGGTTTGTTTCACCAGAGAGATTAAGTCCGAGAAGCTTCCACTTTCATAAAAATAAGAACTACATCCAAGGACAGGAAAATGTGAAACTCAGGCTCACGTACCTGTTTGGAACACCAGCTCCTTCCCTCCCACGCCCGCCGCCTCCAGGTTAATAAATGCGCGAATCAGGCTGGCCCAGGGGTGCTGAGTTATGAAACCGTGACTGGCCTGAATAAGAAGGGAATAAAACAAATATAGGTTAAACAACCTTAAATTATCGAAGTCTTTATTTTGCTTATTTTAAAGACAGAGTGTCTCTGCTAAGGGGAAGAATGGGAAAAATTTTTTTTTTCGAAGGTAGGATCTCAAGACATGTGTCTGCTTCTCCACGCCTGATAGCTGCGAGCATCTGCTGAGTGGAAAGTCACCATCCCGGAAGGCAGCCTGATACCCCTGAGCAGAGCCCAGCACCGTCAGCAAGCGAGAGGCTGGGCCAGTGACAGGGCAGAAAGGACGAGCCTCGTGCTCGGGTGTTCACACTGCGCGCCGCTCTCAAAACAGCTTTGAAACTCCAGGGTCCCAGAAACCCCGAGGTGGTTAACTGTGCCTCACAGAGCCCTTTTATGACTCAAACACTGACAAGATGATCTGTGGCGAGTTCTCAAATGCTGCACGTGGGTCCGCAGGGGCTGTGGGGTTTTTGAGGCCCTGCCGGGCACAACGTTATTGTTACGTGATACTACTGTGTGACCTACACAAATGAATAATCCAAGTGTGGGTTAGGATTATTACTATACTCTTTGTTATTACTCAAATCTAGTACCTCCAAGAGTAAAATCTCACCTGTAGGACATTTTCCTCAGCACCATTGAAGAGAAATATGACAGCATGATGTAAGGCTTCTGAAGACACGGACAAGACACGAAGGACCTCCAGCATCACTGAGCAGCTAACGGCATCGTCGCTGGCACCTTTAAATCAGAAAACGAGATTGCTCCTCAGATTTTAAAACCCTTAGAGGATGAAGCGGTGCCTGGGTGGCTCAGTCGGTTAAGCATCTGCCTTCAGCCCAGGGTCCTGGGATCGAGCCCCGCATCAGGCTCCCTGTGCAGTGGGGGGTCTGCTTCTCCTTCTCCCTCTCCCTCTGCTGCTCATGCTCTCGCTTCTAAGTAAATAAAATCTTTGAAACTAAAAAAAAAAAAATTTTTTTAAACAAAAAAAAAAACCTTTTACAGGATGAACCATCATGGCTACGAATGGGTTTTTCTCATCAAGAAAGCTCCACCGTGTGGCTCAGTCAGTTGAGTGTCCAACTCTTGATCTCAGCTCAGGTTCTGATCTCAGGGTCAGGAGTTCTAGCCTTGCGCTGGGCTCCATGCGGGGCGTGGAGCCTACTTCCCACAGAAAAGCACCGCGGTGGCTGCAAGACCAGAAGCATGGCTGTCGGTCAGCTCGACCCTGCCTCACTCCACAGGGCTGGGACCGTCGTCTGGTTGACCTGCGGGCCTGTGTGGGACCACGCCTGCCCGGAATGTCACTCGACTCACATCTGTTCAATCAGCAGCCAGGAGGGACCTCACTTACTACTGAAGAGCGGCATTCTCGTCCCCCGGGGCGATCTGCTCCACTCCCTCTCCGCGGGCCATGCCCTCCACAGTAACCCCACGTCGGGTGCTCTGGCTTCCGGCCTCATCCCGGTCACCTCTGTGCCTTTCCTGCCGCAATCACAAAGCTGCACTTCCCTCCACATTGACGGGGGGGGGGAGGGGGGGGCGCGCTCACATTTTTTAAAGTTCATGTCATGAAAGGGATTAGGTGACAAACAAGTACAAAACGGGGCGGGTGAGTAAGACACAGGAACGGACGCCAGCGACCTGAACAGCACCCCTACTCCTGGCAGCGAGAAAGCGGAGGCCCTCGTCAGACCTCTTCCCTTCACCCGGATTCAGAAACTTCACAGATTAAAGGTGATTAGAAAGATGACTTTCATACCTTGATTTCTTTTTTTTTTTTAAACACTCGAAGAGGTAAAGGAACTGACCGGACAATTGATGATATTGAGGAAATACAGTTAAGTATTTTAGGTGAGGTAATTCATGGTCTTATGACTATGTCCAGGAAGAA
The DNA here is from genome assembly GCF_964662115.1 of Mustela nivalis. Taxonomy (NCBI): domain Eukaryota; kingdom Metazoa; phylum Chordata; class Mammalia; order Carnivora; family Mustelidae; genus Mustela; species Mustela nivalis. Next base: position 5,085,593 of record NC_139032.1, on the reverse strand, counting down.
TCCTTACCCTTCAGTGATACGGACTGAAATAGAAATCAGTATGGCTGAGATCTGCTTCAAAATAGCTAGCCAAGGGTACAGGGGCGCGGAGAGAAAAGAAGAAAGAACAGGCCTTTGAAGTTGGGTGGTGAGTACACCGTTGTCAAACAATTCTGCTCTTATACAATCTGAAATCTAACATATTAAAAAGTTTCAAGTTTAAGTAAACAAGACACAGAAATAACCCAAGCCAAGAACATTTCTGGGTTTACACACTGGGAGGCAGGGTGCTACAGAATTTAGAGTGAGTTTCAGGGCAAGAAACACCTGGAAGTAAATTCTAGCTGTCACTTACCCTACAATTTTCTGGTCTGGAGGGCAAGGCTAATGACAGTTACCTCACAGGTGTGTAATGAGAATTTTAAGGACACAGGAACCACATCCAGTACTAAATTGTTCCTTCTTGAGACGCCTGGGTGGTTCAGTGGGTTAAGCCTCTGCCTTCGGCTCAGGTCATGATCTTGGGGTCCTGGGATCGAGCCCCACATCAGGCTCTCTGCTCAGCAGGGAATCTGCCTCTCTGCCTACTTGTGATCTTTGTCAAATAAATAAATAAAATCTTTAATAAATAAATAAATAAAAATAAATTGTTCCTTCTCTTCACAAATTTAAGAAACACTCTGAAACCAGCTAACATGCTTACTCCAGCACTGGTAAATTCCAGACCCACTTCCTACTCAAGAAGAAACGAATTAGCCATCCCTGTCTCTGTAGGGTCACTAGATTGTATTTTAAATCAAAGTGAAACAAAGTAATCATTATCTAATTACTATGGAGCAGAAAGTCCACACACTATCAGTAAAAAGTAACAGCTTCTGGCACCCAAAGGAAATGACTGTTTTTTAACTTTGAGACTGAGTTACTTCAATGTAAAGAGCACACACTGAAATGTTTATTCAAAGTGAAAAAAAGGAAAACTCAAAGAAATACTTCTAGGGTTGATTAAAAAGTTAACCTGTCCACTTACCTTCCTTTAATGGCTCTGGCATCTGAGAATGGGACTAGAGAAGACTGCATCTTGGGGTTACAGAGGGACAGAAGGAGAGGAAGAGAGAGAATCCCAAGTAGGCTCCAAGCCCAGGGCTGAGCCTGACATGGGGCTTGATCTCACGACCTTGAGCTCATGACCTGAGTTGAAATCAAGAGTCAGATGCTTAACAGACTGAGCCAGCCGGGGCTCCCCGATTAGATACCTCTCAGAAAGGGAAGGAAAGTTCGAGGGCCGCATCTCTAAGGGCGGGCGGTACGCCAACCTCACTTTCAGTGAGAATTAACCCTGAAATTGAAACCACCACTGAAATAATTCACTCTCGTCTACCAATACCCTAGAGCTATGCAGCAAACCCAAGAAGACATTTAAGGCCTTTCTGTGGGTAACATTACTCCCAAGTGGTATATCAGTTCCTAAAGTTCCAGATACGCTGCTGAGGAGAGCTAAAAGAGAGAAAGAAAGAAAAAAAAAAGCACATCTCCGTGTTTCACTTAGTCCGTCCACTGAAAGGATACAGTTGATGGTCTCTTTCATGATTGTCATCTTCAGCTATTCTATTTATTTTCAACTGTCTGGACAATTGGTGATTGATAGAAATTTCCTTGAAATTGTTGGCTAGGTATTCTTATAAAATTTTAATTAAAAATGGGTTCCAATGACCCATAAAACCGCTGTGATTTCCGTGTATGTGATTTGTAACATCTGGCACTATGATTCTGAGACTTGCATCACATCTTTCCTTTCTAATGCTCTTCAATAACCACAGTGTTAATCTGTCCCATCCAAGAATTTAAGCACTGTAATAGGGGAGTGTGGGGGTGGCGCTTAATTTACAGGTTCTTTGAAGTAGGCATAAAGAGTATTGGTTTCCCTAAGCACACACAAAGGTATTTCTGACTTTATAAAACAGAGGTTTGTACACGGATACTTGAAAAAGAATGCTACATTCTAAGTGTAATTGGCAGTCTTTGTGATGAGAGACATCCTAGTACAAATCATTTTATCAATTTTTTTATCTTTCATACAACTCAGAATGCTCATATGAGCCTGCTAGAAGTTCAAGCAATTCAGAAATATTACTATCAAATAACAATGGAAAAAAAATAGTTTTCATGCCATGGAAGTCCTACTATCTCCATTTACAGACCAGAAACCAAGCAAAGAAGAGGTGAGGTAGTCTGCCAAAAAGAACATTAACTACCTGCTAATACTCTCCTTCCTTTAAACGCAGCTCAAAGAACTGACGGGCTAGAAGGTGCAGCATCTGGTGCTACCTCCATCTCTGATCAGTGGTGATCACCTATGTTTACTCCTGTGACAAAAGACAGGGTGGAACAGATGCCACCTGGGCTCCTCCAGCTCCCAGATATCATGATTCCATTATAAAAAGCTACTGCTTTCTATTCAACCCTACTTAAAATCTAACTACTGAAAACATCTCTCATGAATCTTATTTTTAAAAATACAAGTCCAATTTAGGGACGCTCATTCATTCTACAAGTATTTATCGTGTCAGGCACCGACCTAAACATCAAGTATTCTATTTTGCCAAACTATTTTCAGGGCAAGATTTATGGATTCAGGAGATATTCTCAGAGGACAGCATCCCCGGTGAACCAAAATCCTCCCTTTACCGGTCGCAGACACTGCCAGGAGAGCTGTCCTCCAAACCCTGCATTCCCTGAAAGCAAAACAGTTCCTTCACCCCAAATGCATAAAGCCTTGTACAACATCCAGCTGACTAAACACTTCAACTGGAAGAACATGACCCCAGGACACAGGAACACAGGGACACAGGACTGGCAATGCCGACTGCTGAGGCAGTTGCCATCGACCAGAAACATCCCATGTCCTGTCACTGCGCTGCTGGCGTGGACGCTCAGAACCTCAAGCAAGCACTTGAGCCACTAGCCAGGCTCTGGATCTTCAACCAAACATTAGGATTCTAATTGTCTTGAACAAGTGCCCACGCAGCTTGGGGTTAATAAGCTTTCTGGGCTGACCGACGCGCAACTCCAACAGCACTAAAGACCTCAGGTACGTACCTGGCGAGTTTGCCACGGAGTCAAAATGACAGTTTGCCAGGACCGCGTGCTGGGCTCCGTCCCTGGGCTCCAGCTTCACTACGACGTTGGTGATGTTGTCGTAGTAGCTTGTAAAACCTCCCAAGAAGTCAATGCTAAAGGAGCCTGTGGGCCGCTGTACATCCACTGAAATCCTGTGAAGGCTGTTGCTCTGAGCTTCAATCAGTTTAATCTGTTCCAAAAGGTAACGGACCGTCACGATTTCGTTTTCTGGACTTCCTGTGGTCCTGGGGCCGATGGATGTTATGTGTTCAAGATACTCTCTGGAAGCAACCAAAAGGATGACAGTGACAAGGGGCGCTGGGCTTAGAACGAGGGCTTAACGCGAGGCAAATTTTTCCTGTAAGCCCTCCCACCCTCCCCAGCACAAACAAGTCCTTTGATTTCTCACATAAAAAAGGCTGACTTTTATTACTTCAGGTACCCTGTGAAAATCACTTGTAAGTTTCCATCATTTTATTTTGCCTCTGGTGAGCTCCTCCCTTCTGAGTTTTCTCCACTCACCCCACTCCCCAATTCTCGCTGTCTCCATACCAAATCAACACAAAGACCAGGAATTCTGTTCTGAACATGCAGTCTCTTTAAGGCTGGACAGACAGAACCCAGCTTCATGGGACCACACTCTGGAGGGTTACTGATTCTCAAGCCAATGAGCAAAGACAATTAATGAAAGAGGTTGAATAAGAAAGGAAAACTTTTGATCGTTTAGAATGTACGCAGCCCCCTCAGTGCACACTAGGCCTACTACCTTCGATTCAGACCAAAGCCAACCCTACCCCTAAAACAAACTAACAAACAAACAAACAAAAAAAAAAATGTGTTGTCTTTTCACTGCATTCCAAATGGGCAAAAAGGGAGCGGGGGAGGTGTGTTCCAGAAAGTCCTTAAGAAAATAAGCTTCCAGCACTTTGTAGTCAAAAGTTTTTTAAAACACAGTGACTTGAAAATTCGGCTAGCTTAAGACTTTAGGAACTTTGATATACTTGGCGTTACAATACCTTTGACTTTAATCGCCTCCCCTAGCATGCTCAAAGGTCTCTGTTCTTTAAAACAACAAACCAGAAAAGAAACCACCAAATCTCACACACCAGGGGCCCAAGGACAAACTTCAGGAATCTGAGAACTCTGAAACTGCAGAACTCTGAATGCACAGTCGTTCAGAAAAAGCCTCCATGGCTTACAGGTATGAGGACCGTGACCCCCAAGAAGAGCACTGCCTTATCCCCCCACACCCAATTTGTAAAACGGCCCAGACACACGAATGGCACCCCCCATTTCATTAGGAAAACAGGAGGAGTAAAAAGTGGAAGTGCTCCCGAAGATGTGGCACGACTACCAACCCTCCAAACGCAAGTGGGGCAGAACCGAGGCGGACAAGCAAGCGCAATCCGCAACCCCACCACCACCACCCCCCCAGCCCGGGCCCCTCCCCCGCTCCCAGCCGCACCACCGGCTTCACAGCGGGGGCAAGGCACCCGTAAGCAGGGACTCCGGGGCAGGGACGCACGGGGGCCCGCCCCGCCGCCGAGCCCGGGCGATCCCGCGGGGGCGGCCGCACGCAGGTGCTGCAGCCCCAGGGCCCGGCCGCAACCGCAGAGGGACGCGTGGGCCGGGCGGGAGCGGCGGGTACCTGGCTTGGCGAGCGTCGAACTCCCCGTGGCGGCCGGCGGCCCCGCGCAGCACGAGCTGCTGCAGTGAGAGCTGCACGAGCGCCCGCAGCACAAGCAGGTAGAGCGCCAGGGCCAGCGCGGCGCGCGCCTCGGACAGCCCGGTCCCCGAGCCCCGGCTCGCGCCGCCGCCGCCGCCGCCGCCCCCCGCGCTCCGCTTCCGCGTCCTCGCGCCGCCGCCGCACGCGTCCGCCGGGGGCTCGGGCGCCGGGGCCGCTCTCCCTGGCTGGGGCGCGGCCGCCGGGCCCTCCCGGCGCCCCCCTCCGACGCGGTGCCGCCTCACGGCCGCCGACTCCGAGCCCCACTCCATGGCCACGAGCTTCGGCCGCCCGCCCCACCGACCGTTCCGGCCCGCGCCGGCCCCGGAGCTCCGCGGCCGCTGCAGCGCCCCCTAGTGAGCGGACGGAGCCTGCGGAGGGCCAAACTTCCGCTGATTGGCCCGGCCTGCGCGCGCCAGCCCCCGGGGCAGGTCGGCGGCGGGCCGGCCCAGCGGTGGGCGTGACGGCTGTGCCTCCTGCGGCAGAGCTGCCCTTCCCGGGGTGGGACGGAGCTTTCCACGCGGAAGGGTACCCAGAAACCTGCAAACGCGAGGCAAGTGCGAGCTCGCTTTGAAAAGGACGCGCGTGGTGCCCCGGGCGGATTCCGAGCACGGCGGCCCCGCCTTCCCAAGGGGCCCCAGAGCGGGAAGAGTAGGCTCCCGGCTCCTATCATTAGATCCGGGACTGCGCAGAGGAGCCCAGCCTGCGGCCCCACACGCGCCGTCCCAGCGCGCATCTTCCTAGGCATGTGAGGAACCAGCCCTCTCATGGTCCCCATTTGACAGATGGAGGACAGCCACCGCTCCCGCTTACCGAGCATCAGCCTCGAGCCAGGCCCTGCGCCCATCCAGTTTGGTGGGACCCCCCCCCCACACACACACACACACCAGCAAACCAGCATTCTGGCCCACGGCTGTGTCCGGCACTCTGGAAAGGAAGGTTCGGGAAAGCTGTCGCTCTCTCCCGGCCTCTGGGAGGTGTAACCTTGGTTGTAGTGTAGATACTAGGGATCACCTGCTGACGCCCTGAGCCTCCCTGCCTCCAAGCTGTGTGTGTCCAACATGGAGTTGCTGCAGTTCCAAGACCCTGAACCTGGAGGCCAGCTAGGGAGAGACACAGCACCCCCGGGGCTGCTCCTGGCCAGAGCTCAGGGCCACCTGAAACCAGGACATTCCTTATTCCCAGCTCTCCCGACACACAGTCCTCTTTCACTGTCCCTCCTGCTGCCATCTTTCCTTCTACAGTAGGATCCTCTCACCTGCTGTTCAAGGTGCTCGGAGGGTTCGTCCCTCCCCTTATTGCCTAGTCACCTTCTCTCCCTCCTCCAGACCTCAGCTCCTCAAGCAGAAATCTCCTAAACTAAGGAAGCCAGCTTCCCCTATTTGTAGGCTCTCACAGCACCATGGACGCATATTATTATTGACCATCTTTCCCGTGAGACTGTAAGCTCCATGAAAGCAGGAACCATGTCTGGCTTTGCTCGCCATTTTATTCCTCCTCTTAATCCCAACTGGGAAATAGTAAGTCGTCTGTAAATATTTCTTGACCCGTAAAATGAAAGTTTATGGCGGCAGCATCATTGTAACAAAGATCCTTTTTAGCCCATGAGGTCCGTGAGACCAAAGACAACGTCTACCTGGTTTATTCATCACTGTGTCCCCAGGGCTTATCTCTCTGGCTAGCCCATGACTGGCACCTAAAACATACTTACAGAATGTTACAGAATGAGCAAATGAATATATATTGTCTTTTATAAGAACCAGCTTTTTTGCTATTCTCTTTCCAAAAACTCTACCTTTGAAAGATCAGACCTCAGAAACAGCTCTGTTCACTGTAGTGTAACAAGATGTAGAGCTCACTCATTCTTAGGGGAAGGGCATGCATGTCCCATGGTCTTTTAAGCTTTAGTATTTTATGCTGTCACTTTCTAGGCTGGGGGGTATCAGAAAACCAAGGGATAAGTTGTGCCCCTAGAAGCTGTGCTAGTGGTTAAGTCGTATGAGCTCTCTTTTTCAGGATGGATAATGTGTGCTAAGCATCTCTGATGATCTTCCATGGAAGGCAGTGCACCAGAGCAGAAAGGAGCCTGGCTGTTGGAGTCAGATCCGAGATCCTGAATTGGGTCCCTTTGATAAATATATCATCCTGTGAGTTACAGTCTCAGGATCCTTATTTGTGAGTTACAGTCTCAGGATCCTTATTTGTGACAACAGAGATAATATCTGCCTTAAAGGGGTTTAGTGAGGATTAATCAGCTAATGCTTAATAAAAGATCCTCATGCAAAAGTCTCATTAATTAATGTTTTCTGGAATGTTGCTGCTTATACAGACTTTTGCAGATGGGAATAAAGGCCATTTCCCATTGTGATCATCATAGGGCCCAAATGGCACACATTTTTACAGTTGGGTGCTTGGACGACAGCTTTTCTCTAGACTTGTGTCAACTATGGTATTCACATTTGAGTATTTTTAAGCTACCAACCACTGCATATCTACTCTGTCAGACACCAACCAAGGTGAGGAAACATAGCAAAGGACAAATCAGTATTTCTGCCTTCACAGAGGATACATTCTAGTTGGGAGAGAAAATAAACAAGAGGGTGTGTATTTATGGGTGAAGAAAATGTCACATAAACTGCTATAAAGAAAAATAAGCTAGAGAATTGAGTGACTTGGTCTGGTTTTTTTTTTTTTCTTTTTATAAGTTGAGGAATCAAGGAGGAGCTCTTGGAGATGACACGTAAGGTGACCTGAATGAACCAAAAAATGGGTGGGCCATAAGGGCCTGAGGAGAGAATGTTCTAGACAGAGGGAAATGAATCGGGGTGTTCAGAAGCAATGCTGCCATGTGGCTCCAAGCAGACTGAGCAAGTGGGGCTGTGATGGAGGGGGGGGTCAGAGAAGCGGGCAGGGGCCCGTGCAGGAGGGCCTCCTGAGCCACACCAAGGACTCTGGAGCGGTTCTGAGCTGTGAAGCGGCCATGGGCTAGGTGATGTGTTGTAATCCTGCTCAGAGTCTTCGTACCAAGCAAAGCAGCACCCTGGCCACACCTAGATCATGGAAGCTAACAGGAGACTTGGCTAATGTCTGGCCTTTGAAGTGTTTGAAGCCACTGAACTGTATTTTTGTTTGTGTGGGTTGTAGACCACAGTGCACACAACATATGCCCTAGTTCCCACAGATCAGATTGTTGATGGGGGTGGAATGAGACTGGAAAGGCTCCAGAAGCTCTATCTGGTAACCTATGGATAACAAGTTGACTCACTTCATCCCACTTCACAGACAAGTGACAGAGAGAGAGTCTGACCAGCCTACAGGCACCAAGATGTCCCAAGTCCCTTCTGTTTTGCCATCTCTTGGTATTTTCTAGTAAGCTAGCCAAGTTGAGTGAAAGGCCGTGCAGGCTGTCAGTATTCAGAAGAAACGCCAGTCCCTATCTTCCACCGAGGTTACCTCAAAGCCGATGTGCACCCTTCTTTGGAAGAGGTGCTACCACGGCACCTGGTGAAAGTTCTCCAGGACTGAGGCCAGCAGAGGGGGCCTTTGACTTCACGCTATAGTGACAGTAAAATTAGGGGGCAGCCCGAGCCAAGAGGTGAGAAGAGAATCCAAACCAACTGCAGAAGACAAATGGACTGAAAAAACTGGCTCTTTGGGGGATTAAAAAAATTTTTAAATTAGAGTCTTACACCATATTACATATCCAAAAAGAAAAATAAAGTAAAATTCAGAATTAAATATAAATGTTTTAACTGATAAGAAATAAGGTAGGGGTGCCCACGTGACTCAGCCCCTTCAGTGTCTGACTCTTGGTTTCCACTCAGGTCATGATCTCAGGGTCCTGGGATCAAGCTCCATGTCAGGCTCCCCACTCAGCCCGAAGTCTATTTGGGATTTTCTCTCGCTCTTCCCCTCTCCCCTCAAATAAATAAATCTTTAATAATCTTTTAATAGGGGCGCCTGGGTGGCTCAGTGGATTAAGCCGCTGCCTTCAGCTCAGGTTGTGATCTCAGGATCCTGGGATCGAGTCCTGCATCTGGCTCTCTGCTCAGCGGGGAGCCTGCTTCTCTCTCTCTCTTTCTCTGCCTGCCTCTCTGCCTACTTGTGATCTCTATTTGTCAAATAAATAAATAAAATCTTTTAAAAAATAATAATCTCTTAATAAATCTTTAAAAAGAGAGAGAGAGAGAAGGTAAACATAATTAAAGAATTAAGACTCCGAATGGACAAGGGCTCCTTAACAAAAAAAAAAAAAAAAAAAGTAGAAGGGGAAAAAAATCCCGTTTGACTATACAAAACTGAAAACTTCATATCAAAAACAATCACTGGGCGCCTGGGTGGCTCAGTCAGTTAAGCTTCTGCCTTTGGCTCAGGTCATGATCCCAGAGCCTGGCATTGGGCTCCCTGCTCAGTGGGGAGTCTGCTTCTCCCTCTCTCTCTGCCCTTATCCCCTGCTCATGCTCTCTCCCACTCATCTCTCTCTCAAATGTATAAATTTTTTTTTTAAAAATCACCCAAAATATGAAAAGTCAAATGACAAACCTGAAACATTATTTTCAACAAATTCTAAAAACAAAGGACCAATATACTTCTATTCTCATTCTGCCTTGATAGATCACGTACAACTATAAAATTAAATCTATTACATTTATAATTTATTATAATTTAACAGATCTATTGAATCATATATATTAAAATCAGTAAGACAAACACCAACGCCTCAAGAGAAAAATCTGTAAACCATTCATCCTTCCGATTGAAAGTACACATGTAAAAATGTGGACCATTTTCAACTCACCATGTTGAAAAAGATTTTTGTCCTGGTTTTTTTTTTTTTTTTAAGATTTTATTTATGTATTTGACAGACAGAGATCACAAACAGGCAGAGAGAGAGGAGGAAGCAGGCTTCCCACTGAGCAGAGAGCCCAAAGTGGGGCTTGATCCCAGGACCCTGGGATCATGACCTGACCCGAAGGCAGAGGCTTTAACCCACTGAGCCACCCAGGCGCCCCTTTTTGTCCTGCTTTTAATTAAAATATGCACCACTCAAAAAGATGAGCTGGTGAACACTTTCATATGATGCAGGTGGGAAATATACTGGAATGCCCTTCCAGAAAGATGTACCAAGAGTCTTAAAAGAATGCACTACTTTTGGGGTGCCTGGGTGGCTCAGTGGGTTAAGCCTCTGCCTTCGGCTCAGGTCATGATCTCGGGCTCCTGGGATTGAGCCCTGCATCGGGCTCTCTGCTCAGTAGAGAGAGCCTGCTTCCCACCTCTTTCTGCCTGCTTGTGCTCTCTGTCAAATAAAATCTTAAAAAAAAATACACAACCTTTGATGCAGTGTTTTCGGTTGTAGGAATCTACTGACGATGTAACTTTTAGAAATTGCAAAAGAACGCCCATCTACGAAAATCAAATATGTGGCAACCACTTTGGCATTAAAAAAAAAAAAAAAAGGAAAAGTCCCAATAAATTATAGTGCATCCAGAGGGTGAGACATCATGTAGCATTAAACGCCACATCACCCAAGTCTATTCAACAATGTGGGAGAAGTGCTCATCTTGTAAGTGTTAAGAGAAAAAAATAAAGATACAAAATGAATAAGGACTATATTGAATAGATATTAAGTGTGTGGGAGGAAAAACACCAAAGAACAACTTAGGGACCCATGAGTGGCTCCTTTATATCCTTTGTGTTTTCCTTTGTATTTTTTTTTTTTTGGTATCCATTTGTGTCTCTGCCACCTTGTCTAGCCTGGGCTGGCTGTTCCCTCTAAGAGCCTCAGACAGTGAGCTTGAGGCCCCCAGCCCTGGGCCTGGGAAGACACCTGGGATCTGCCCCATTGTCACCTTTCCGAAGGTAGTTAATAAACCGATTCCAGCATGGACACTCCTAGTATTACAGGGAAAGGTCTCCTGAGATTCATCTGAGCAGCACATACCCAGGGCTTTGTCTGCATTTATCCTGGGGCACAGGGCAGGTGAGCCCGGACAGAGGCTGTGACTCAGCAGTTTTGGGGGGGAGGCTGACTGCATGCGGAAGCTGTTTTGGACTACTAAAAAATTAACGAGTGCATGCACAGGCCGGGCTCAGCCCCTCGAAGACAGCACACCCAGAGCCCCCATCCCTTCCGCAGAGCCTTTCTGAGTGGCTGTCTCCTCCCACGGTCCTCTAAGATCCTTCACAGGTTCTGTCCTGGACTGGTTTCACTTGGCCTGCGAGCCCGTGACCTTCATCGGGTGCTTACCGGCTGAAAATAGCCTCCACAACCTGCTGCTTTTCCAACAAGCCCAAAGGAGAAAAGGGACAATGAAGGATCTTGGATAAGGACAGATACCTCTCCATCAAGTGTGGTCTGAGGACCACATAACATGAGAATTGCCTGGGGACCTGCAAACACATCATCCCCCTGTGTCCTACCCACCTACTGCGTTAAACCCCTTCGGTATGGGCTGCCTACCCCCTGCCGTGTCTCCTTCACTGAATTAGTTAGCCCTGCCGTACCTCAGTTTCCCCGTCTAAGAAATGGGGCAAACCATGATGCTTTGAGATCTTAGACCAGGAGACCCAGTAAGAGCTCCGGATGTGACTGCTGCTGCTCCTGTTCTGTGGGTCACACCTTAGTCGCAGGACACAGGAGTGCTGGGGAGAGCACATCTCTGCGTCTGTGACCCAGTTTCCAGATCCTCCCTTCACTCCTCTCCAGGCGCCTGAAAGGACATTAGTGACTTCTGGGCCAAACTCTCTTACAGCAACCTAAAGTAAAGTTGTGAACGGCCACGTGTGACACGAGTCCGAGGGAAACTTGACTTCTATCTTTACCTCGAGAGCTACCGTTCGCTACCAAGGATCTGCCGTTGCTCTGTTCTCTCTCCAGCCCTAGAAATGTGTGCATTCATGGCCTGCCTTCCGGTGCCTTCCTGCCTTCTCTGCTGAAAATACCTGCTTTCCTTGGGGCGCCTGGGTGGCTCAGTGGGTTAAAGCCTTTGCCTTCGGCTCCGGTCATGATCCCAGGGTCTCTGCTCAACCGGGAGCCTGCTTCCCACCCCCTCTCTGCCTGCCTCTCTGCCTACTTGTGATCTGTCAAATAAATAAATAAAATCTTAAAAAACACCTGCTTTCCTCTTGCATCTCAAGTCTCGGTCACCCTTGGAATGCAAGTAATTACAAAAAACCAGAAGGAACAAGAACAGGAAAACAGGGGGAGTGGGGTGGGGAGGGGGGGGCGTTTGTTTCTTTGGTTTAAGTAATGGGAATGCATTTGCAGGAATCAGCCTTAGAAAGGAATGAAGAGCTGACACAGGGTGCCCTGCTCATACACCTCAAACACATTCTGCTGAGTGAAAGGAGCCAGTCCCCAAAAGACCACACAGTGTCTGATTCTGCGTACACAAAATACCCCGGGAAATCCACACAGACAGAATGAAGACTGGTGCTGCCAGGGACAGGGAGGAGCGAGAATGGGATCAATGGCTTCATTGGTCGGGGTTTCTTTTTAGGTGATGCAGAAGGTTTCGGGGCCCGACGGAGCCGGTGGCTTGCACAGGATTGTGAAGGGACTCAGTGCCCTAAGCTGTCCCCTTCTAAAATGGCTCATCTCCTATGACGCGAATGTCACCACCAGAACAGTACTTTGAAACATGATTTGCTAGAACCATTCACAGAGGACTACAGTAAGGAGAACTTGAAAAGAAGTCTCCGTGCCTCAGGCAGACACCTGCCCAAGTGCAGACTGACGGGAAAGGGATTTGCGGCCCCACTGCTGTTTTTGTAAAATGTGATGACAGTAAAGGTTTCGGTACCCACTTCCCAGCAACTCAAATTGGGATTTCTGCTCTTAGTTTCTTGAAAGGAGATCAGTAAACAGATCTTTGTCAGAGATGCTGATTCTTTACAGAAGACAAAGGAAACAGCTTCATTCATAGCCTCAGGTTTTTAAAAACCACTGCCTTCCAGATCTTTCCAGGGTTCTAATTTCTGTTGCCATAAATAGGCACAAATATCCCAGCGGGGGGTAAAGCAGCTCTTCAGGGGAACCCTGCGAGGCTGGAAGCCCAATAGGAGAGACTCAGACATGAAAACCCAAGGGACACATAGACCTCGGTTATTCAAACATGCCATTGTGTCAGCCAAGTGGCTGTGACTTGTTTGGGATGGCAGAGCCCTGGCAAATATGGGCAGATAAAGTAAAAGAGAACAGATCAGATCAGGGCTGCAGGGAACCGCAGGGACTGGGGTGAACTGCAACCCCGAGCCCCACCTCAAAGCAGTCACAGGAATTTGGGGCTTGGCGTAGCCAGACATTCTCATTTTTCAAGAAATGGCAGCAGTTCAGACATTTATGTGATACCTTCTGCCCTGTTCACTTTGGAAACTAATCTGAAAAGAGAAGACCAGGGCGAGCGCCAAACCAAATAGGTCCGCACACTGGACCCCACCCACGGCCTCCAAGCCTTCAAGGACATCCCTGCTTACGAGAAAATACTTCAGCCAGTCAGAATCAGATTATACGCAGGGTTCTTATCTCTTGAGTTAGGGGAAAGTTGAAAGGACTCGAAAGTACTCGAGTCAGGTGCAGCTAGCCAGGCCCTCCGCTCCCTCTTAGGTGGAAGGTGAGCCTTGTCAGACCCCTTCCTTCCTCCAGCCCCCGAGGCCCCATTTCTAGCCACAGCCCCCGAGGCCCCATTTCTAGCCACTGCTCAGTTCTGCAGGGAGCCAGGAGGAAGCAGAACACTTGCTGAAGGTTTTGCAGGTGCAGAGCTGAAGGTTCAGAACATTCTCCCCTCTGACCCCAGCCCGGTTCCAGGTACAGAACTCACCATACACCCTGAAGCGTGACATGTAGACAGAATTACAGCCCTGCGGCCTCCCTCTAGAGCTCTGGACCACACCTAGGGCCACGCAGCTGTATTTACTCTTCCTGTGCGTCCTGTGGGGAGGAAGGAAGGAAGGAGCACAGAGGGACTGGGCCTAAGCAAAGCCAACAGCTTTCCACCGCACCAGCATTCCTGCCCTGGGGCCACAATCAGTGGCACAGGGCTCTTAACTTCAAAGGGTGATTGTGACAATTGATTGTGACTGGAAGGCAAATTGAGATAGCATTTCCAGGAGTTGAGATTCCATCAAATCTACAAATTGGTTCTGATGTCAAGGAAAACGCGCTCTTCTTAAAATTAGACACGCTGGCCTGGAGAACACAAAACGCTGGCATTCTCAATCCTGAGACTTCCTTCCGGTGGTATTCCGGCTCTTTCCGCCCAAGCTCCAACACCGGGACCCAGCAGGAGAGATTAAATTCAACTTTTGTGACGGCTACGGAGAAACCTCTACAGTCCACTTCGCCAAGATCTGCCAAGGAGCCGCGTGGGTGAGACTAAAAGGAAAGCTTCTAGAAGAAACCCCCGCGTGCACCCTCCTCGCCCCCAGTCTGTTTATACGTGGGCTGATTTCTCAAGCTTTATCAGCCTCAAAGGAAACCATCATAGATTTCCAGTTGACACTCATGCTTTCTGGTTATGTGAACCCGAGTTCTTCCTTCCAGAGATACCATCCTGGCTACAGAGATAGAAATCAACAAATATCACATTCTTTCCAACTGGTCTACCGTAAGTTGTGGCCGGTCTGAGCGTGCTGGCCTTCTGGTTTACTCCAAGGGGCAAGCTATGCCCTTGCCTCCTCGGCAGCGCAGCTGGGTTTCTTGCTGACGGAAACAGGAGAAAAGTTCCATCCCCCTCCAGGGTGTCCCTCCCCTCCCCAGGAATAGCACTGAGCCTTCGAAACCTAAAACTTGAATGTGCTGAGCCTACACCCTGAACCGTAGTGTTTTACTTGTTTCTCTTGTCACTGTTTTCATCAGGCAACCTTCGAGTATTCTTTTGTGTCCGGTTTTTTTTTTTTTTAATCATTGTTTATTTTTGAACTTGTAATGCTCCTGATCAGTGACCCCGAGAGGATTTGACGATTACCTGTGCTCTTAAAGAAAAGAAGTTTCTTAAGTCTTAGGGGGTGGGAAAGAAAGAAGAAGCCTGAGCGTGAGAATAGGGTGTCCGCGCTATTTATCTTCTCTCTTTCCCTCTCACAAAACTAAATCCCAGTTGATGAGTTGGGTTCTTCTGGCCGGTGGGTTGATGACACCTTTCCTCATCTCGCACCCTCTCCCTTTGCTGCCAGGTGTCTTTTGTTATTTCTGCTGAAGACAAAAAGTCAGATTGGTTCTCTTTGATTATACCAAAGGGATTTGATTATCTTGGCCCTGTTTGGAGCAACAGGGTCTGCTTGTCTTGCCACAGAACTCACCTTGGCTCACCTTCTTTGGGCTCTCTAGTAAGAACTTCCTTGAATGAACTCCCTGCCAGAGAGAGCCAGGACCCCAAGGTCAAGGCCTGAAGGGGAAATGAGGTGGGGGTGAGCTGGCCTAAGGAGTTCTTCTGAGGTCTTAAGTTACGGACTCAGTGTGGGGACGTTCCAGGAGAAAGGAATTTAGTGAAACTTGCTCTGGCTCTCCCGGTGTTTGGGACAAGAAGGGAAGAGAAGAAGCCTCTTCAGGGTGTCAGGCTGGCCTCGCTGGTCCAGTGTGGTGGAGCAGGGCTCCTTGAACCTGACTGTGCACAGAACTGCTCGGTATCTGCGTCTGGATAGGTGGGTAGGAGAGGCTCTGCCTTTGCAGTGGGCTTCCGGTTAAGGCTGGTGTTGCTACTTCACACAAGATAACTACACTTTGCGAAGCAAGAAGGCGGGCTATCTTGGGAGCTAGGGACAGCCTAAAGGTTGAGGCAAGGGGCAGGGCAGGAGAGAGAAAGTGGCCTGCATCCACTCCATCGCTAAGGCCACAGACACACAGCCTTACAGAGAGACAGGACAGGACAAGAGCAGGACAGAGACCTCAGTGGTGAACAGATCCAAGTTCAAGTCCCAGCTCTGCCACATGAACTTAAGTCATTTCATCTGTCAGAACAGGGATGATAAAACTTTCCTTGCCCACCTCCTAGGATTCAGTGAGAGAAATACAAGGAAGCGCTTTATAGCCATCAGAGTGCTTTGCCAATGGAAACGATGACTTTGGGAATGATCCTGTGACGCTCCACGCACGTATGGATGATGGCACATCTAAGTCTGCTTCTCGGAGGGCTGGGGGAGTGAGGAGACGAGGCCTCGCGTCCATTTCCTCAACCTCCAGCACCCGGCCCTGGCCCAGGACCTGGCTCTGCCTCTGGTTCAACCCCACTCCTTCCCTTGCTTACTGCAGGACTACTGGTCTCTGAAAAGAGGAAGGGTGAGCTGGTGTTGCTGGAAACACCTCTCTTTTATTTTGGACTATCTCACATTTCACCTCCATGCCTGCACAGAAAAATGTTGATTTTCCTGTTTGACGTGGACGGGAGAGGCCTGTTCTTTAGGAAATGCCAAATGGGTAGGCTACGAAGATGTCGCCTTAAGATGTGGTTGCCAGCCCTTAAAATCAGGGCCCGTTTTCCTTCCTGTTCACCAGCGCGTGGGCGGTCCTCCCCCCCAGACCCGCACGAGCTCCCTGGCGCAGGGACACCCCAGGCAGCCTCCGGGACCAGCGGTGAGCAGGGTGGGGAGCAAGAAGGAACCCTGGCAAACAGGATTTTCTGCTCCTCTTGTGGTGACATCAAGGAAATACGGATTTCCTTCCCCCTGATTCTTAAAATTAAAAATTGCTCTCCAATTCACTACCTTAATTAGGACAATAATCTTCCTGGACAATTACAGTTTTTTGGCAATACCTGAGCCATCATCTTGACTGTCATCACAGGTGACACAGACTGCTGAGCTGTCGATGAATGCAGGCAGGCGCCAGAGGGAGTTTTTATTCTTATTTATTTTTAATATTATTTTTAAAGATTTATTTATTTGAGAGAGAGCCAGCAAGAGCAGAGGGAGGGGCTGAGGGGGAGAATCTCAAGCAGACTCCCCCCTGAGCAGGGAGCCCGACACGGGGCTCCGTCGCACGACCCTGAGATCATGATCTGAGCCGACACCAAGAGTCAGATGCTTGACTGACTGAGCCACCCAGGTGTCCCAAGAAATTTTTTTTTTTTTAAATTTGGGTTGTTTCAGTTAAGTGGCTGCCTCTGGCTCAGGTCATGATCCCAGCAGCCTGGGATCGAGTCCCGCATCAGGCTCCTTGCTCAGCGGGGAGCCTGCTTCTCCCGCTGCCTCTGCCTGCCTGTCTGCCTGCTTGTGCTCTCTGATAAATAAATAAAACCTAAAAAAAAAAAAAATGGGGTTGTTTAAAGCCCCTATATTATGATAATTCTTTACAGCAGCAACAGGAAGTAATACACATACTGACATGAGTAGCAGCGGAGGAAAAGTCTTAGGGCTTTTTGCAATGAGTCGCATATAGGTTACTGCTAAATGTTTCTGGTTTTCCATGTAGATTTAGGGAATTGTAGTTAATTTTTAATTTTTTTTTTTTAAAGATTATTTACCTGAGACTGAGAGAGAGTGTGCACACGAGCGGGGTAAGGGGCTGAGGGAGGAGAAGCAGGCTCTGTGCTGGACATGGGACTCTGGGATCATGACCTGAGCCAAAGGCAGATGCTTAACTGGCTGAGCCACGCAGGTGCCCCTGTAATTACTTTTTAAAGTTCAGAGCCTGAACGTTTCATCACTGAGCTGAATGACCTCTCCCCACCTCCACACTCCCTAAAATGCCCCCAGTTGTTTGAAGGTTGCTTGTCGCCAGAATTCTGGCTTCATAGGGATTGCTACATAAATTTTATTTGTAATGGAAACTATGGATCAGGCTCCTTGAACATCCGCCCTTGTGAAAGAGTGGAGGGCGCGCCCTGGTTACGGGAGCGTGTCCACTGGGGCACAGGTGAATGCCAGACAGAGAAAGGGGACCCATGTGGCTTACGGTGATCAGACGGCACGATTCTGAGCTAGCAGAGAAAATAAATGGAGACGGCTTTCTGAGCTTCATTCTTGCGACCCAGTAGTCACAGCCTAGCGGGGACAGACTGGACCCGCAGGGTAATCGCCGGGCCCGTTTAGTTCACAGATGAGGAACTCGATCCCAGAGAGGAGTGTGCACCTGCCCGAGGTGCAGGGTGAGTCCTGGGCTGGGACGGAAGCCCAGACGCGGCCCCTGACCCCGCCCACCCTCCACCCCCTGCTCTCAAGCTCACTCTTGGTGTGGGCTTGCTTTCACCGACTGGGAACGTCACTGAAATGACCCGTTTGGTCACTCTTCCCCAAGTGGCATCGGCAGACACTCTCCTGGAGCACCAAGAGATGTCCACCCTGCCGTAAACGTTCCTATCACCCCCGGCCACTAGAAACCAGGCTGTCACAGTACGGTCACCTCAGAGCCCCATGCCTCACGAAAATAAATCATTCTGTTGCAGCATTTCTTGGGCAAGTTCAGTTTTTGCAGAAGTGCTTGTGCAGGCGGCAGCCCATTTAACTATCTGCCCATAGGATCGCACAGAAATCCACCCACAGTCTGACATGAGAGAGAGGAAACTAGGCCAAAGGGCACTCTCCACCCAGGCTCTGAGCTCACGCGCATGGGCTTGGAAGGAATGATCCCAGAGAGCCTGGTCCGTGTGAGCTTGTGGATTTCAACCCAGCCCCTGTCCGTACGCACTTACCTGTGCACACACACACTCATACAGCAAATACAAATGCACATCTGCTGCCCACACACCTGTCTAAGCTGCTTCGCCAAATAGGAGCTCATTTTCAATTCAGCCGAGTGCCCACTACGCGCCAGTGCCCTGATCTAGGAGCTGGGAGACAGAAATCAATAGGCCCCGGTCGCTGGCTCTGGGGCGCGCCCATTCTAGCTGGGAGTCGGCTGTAAATCTCACAATGACCTGAGATGGAGGAATAGCTGATTATTTCCATAACCGGTCTATCAACAAGGAAGCCACACCAGAGTGCTTATGAACAGGCCCAAGGTCACACAGTCTGCTGTTGGTTGTTGGTTGTTGGAGTGGAGTGGAGCGTGGCTCTTTCCCCCTTTAAACTTTGTGAACTAGGGTGCATCTGGAGATGAGCTGTATCACAACCACCCCGGGATCTTGTTACAAACCAGAATTTCCGGGGCACATGTATGGCTCAGTCAGTTAAGCCTCCAACTTCGGCTCAGGTCATGATCTCAGGGTCCTGGGACCGAGCCCCACATTGGGCTCCCTGCTCAGTGGGGAATCTGCTTCCCCCTCTCTCTCTCTGCCTCTCTGCCTACTTGTGATCTCTGTCAAATAAATACATAAAATCTTAAAAATAATACAGAACTTCTTGGCCATCTGAGTGGACACTGGGGGGATTAGGAGGAAAAGTAAGGCTGGGTCGTCTGAATGTTTCAAAGCTCCTTGAGGGACTCTGCTATCACTTGGGTTTGTAAACCTGAGTAGATCCAACTGTCAGCAGGCCTGTACTCAGCTGTACATAAGAATTAGCTGGAGCATTTTAAAAAATAGATGAATTCCTGGGCCCGATGCCAGAGGTCCACCTTCAGTGAATCTGGCTGGTGCCCCGGCAGTTCTGTTCTTGCGGAAAGTTACCCAAATGATTCGAACGTGCAGAGTTGGAAATTCGTGGCTCTGTGAACAGGTGGAGCAAACACAACCACCTCAAAGCAGGGTACCCTCCAAGTAAATCAGGCCTGTCCTTCTGGTTGTGCCCCCGTTACCAGCTCCCAGGTGAAAGTGCAGAGCTCACAGGGGATGGGGAAGAAACGAGGAGCCAGGTTGGGTGCCCCGAGGACCCCAGGGCTCTGGATTCGCAACCTCCTCCAGCAGGGAGGAAGGAGCCTCCCCAACGCTGACACCCTCCCCCAATGACTCACTGCCAAAGGTCCCGCCATGTTCTCAAGAGACAGCTCTCTGCTCTGCTGGTATCAAGGGAAGCCTCTGGAATATTTCCATTTTGTGGACACAGTGAATCTTATCATTGCTTTGCTCCCCTCTTTGTTCTACTATGAACCTCAGAGCCAAGTCTGAGGCTCACCTTCAGCAATTATACGGCACCTACTGTATGCAGTTGGTATCAGCTTACCCCCAGGCCACCTCTTCTATTCCTCCCATGATTTTTCCATCACTTGGTTCTGTGTTGATCTATCTTTTGATTCTCTTAACATATTCTGACATGTAGATGGCTAAATAACACTATTTAAAGAGTTGCCGTCCACACAGTTTTCCTTCTCTTGGGTCAGAGAGAGAAAAAGAAAAGAGCATGCAAGTAAGATTGGGAAAGGCAGCGCAGGCACAGGGCAAACCCGGAGAAGTGGGCGGCAGCCCCAGAGGGTCCAGGGGATAATGTGAACCTCACAGGGCTTGCTCGCCAAGGGTTGGGGTAATCTGCCCACAGATCTCTCTCCAGGGTTTTTATAAACTTCCTTTTTGTAGTCAAACCTGTTAACGCTTTCATTCTTACTCAGAATCGGTCCAGTTGTTAAGTCAGTGGCAGCAGGAGGCACAAGGTCAAGGCCTGGCAGTTGGGGGACGAGGTATTGTGACTATGAGTCATGGAAAAAGCAAAAAAAGAAAGAAAGAAAAAAAAAGGAAAGGAAAGGAAAGAAGGCTCCCCCCCTTCACATAAACACATATGTTATTTTAAAACAAAAAAAAATTGGGAAAAAGTGATTACACGATCTCAAATGTTTTTGCAAAGAAATATAACTCTTCAAAAGGCTTGAAGTAGTCTATTCACAGATTGGGGAATTTTTTATTTCATAGTGAGTCAGCAAAGCATTTTTGTTGTTTAAAAAAAAAGAATCTTATTTCTTAACAGGAACACTTTTTAGTTTTTCATGATCTTGTAAACCAAAAAAGCTCCCATTCCAGAATAAAACGAAGTCCCAGGTCACATAGACATTGATAGAGATTCCATTTGTCAAAGTGACAAACACACTCAGTTGTAAGATGTTAACTAAACTTCTGTGACAAATATCCCTTCCTTTTTTAAAAATAACCAAGAACGTTACAGAGACTGCAGAACCCGAGGGATAAACTAGCAGTCACTAAGTTTTTCTACAGTGTTCATTTTAAATGTTTTTATCTCTAGCACTGGAAAGTCCCAGACTCTCTTGGGCTCAAATGCTAGAATCTTTGGCTGTCATCATATCGTCAAAGAAACCAACAATTTTAAGATTTAAATGAAAAACTTACAAATCCTGGGCACCTGGGTGGCTCAGTGGGTTAAGCCGCTGCCTTTGGCTCAGGTCATGATCTCAGGGTCCTGGGATCGAATCCCACATCAGGCTCTCTGAGCAGAGAGCCTGTTTCCTCCTCTCTCTCTCTGCCTGCCTCTCTGCCTACTTGTGATCTCTCTCTGTCAAATAAATAAATAAAGTCTTTAAAAAAAAAAAAGAAAAGAAAAACTTACAAATCCCAAGGGTATCTATTAAATTTTTTTGACCTTGTAACAGATGTATCTTAATAAGCTGCCTCAAATCTGCATTTTTCCATAAGGAAAATTACAGAAAAATTGAAACATCAACAGAAAAGGTTCCATTTACCATGCTGAGACAGGTTTTACCAGTGGGATGAAAATCTTTCCCCCTTTCAAAGCCACAGGGCCATCCCACCTGCCAGCTCTCTCCACGGTGGAGGGTGGAAAACTTCCTCTGGTCCCAGGTTTGGTCACTGGGACCTCTGAGTTAAACTGACAAAAGGCAGGTTGACAGGAGAAAAGGCATACCATTTTACTGATGTTAATACCTGGATGTGCCCAGGGGCTCCAGAAATAAGAAGCAAAAACCCAAAGAAGCAGTTAGACGGGGACCTTACGGACCTTTTTTAACAAAAGGTGCTAAGTAAGAAAGAAGTGACCAAAGAAAGGGGGTTCGGGCTTTAGCAGGGCTATATTATGCGAAAGCAACTGGGAAATACACGGGGGGAAACTAATGGAAAGGAAAAGGTAAGGGTTATCGTAGGCCTGTTTATGCAGACTCATCATGGTGCCAGCTCTCCAACTACAGTGATCAAGGTCACTGTCCTCTTCCTGGTACAGGAGGTAGGGTGCACTTATGGTACCTGCACAAAGGGAAATGCAGACCCTGCTTAACAAGGGGAGAAGGCAGAGAGCTCTTCTTGCATCTGCTGGTTCTACATTGCCTTCAGCTCAAAAAAATCAACATGCCCAAATGGCCTATTTGGGTTGGCATATGTCCACCCCCTTCACCACATCACTTGTCTTCCCTCTCTCCTTTTGGCTGTGCACAGAGACATGTGGGCTTTCAGGCACAGCTCCCAGGATGGCTACACTTGTCCTACAAGGAATCAGGCTCACTGTTGAGAAATGGCCACCCCCTGGGGTTCCAAAGGCTTCTGTCCTCCAGGTTGTGTGTGTTCGAAATGTGCTTCAGCCTGGGGAAACTACAGCCAGGCTGGCCATGGAAAGCCAGGTCTATAGGAGTCAGAGGTCTTGGCAAGGTCCAAAACCACTGCCCTGCCTGCTCTCCACCATCCCTACACAGTTCTCCAGGAAGCAGTGCTCAAATTCAGTGTGCAGAGTATGAATCAGAAGGAGGGCTTGTTGGAATACAGATTCCAGGGCTCTGCCCTGGAATTAGAATCTAATTCTAAAAAAAAGTATGTATTACAGTTACGACGGAAACAGTTTTTCTCTCAAAAATTACCCCCACTTATATCAATAACAATCCTCGTAATTTGTTGGCAAATTAAATCTAGTTTCAGTTAACTCGGCTGGAGTATGTGCATCAGCACAACAAGATGAGCAATTGAATATACAGAAGCTTTTAAATCAACTATGCCAGAAGTGTCCATAAGAAATCTCAGATTAAAGTTTTTAAAAAAATTTTTAGTATTAAGGAATAGTTGATACACAATATTGTATTAAATTCAGTTACACAATATAGTGACTTGACAATTCTATACAATGGGCAAGTGTATTTACCATCTGTCACCTTATACTGTTATTAAATTACTATATTCCCTAAGCTATACTCTTCTTCCCTGTGACTTATTTATTTTATAACTGGAAGTTTGTACCTCTGAATCCCCTTCACCTACTTTGTCCCTTTCCCCACAGCCTTTCCCTTTGGGAGCAACAGTTTGTTCTCTGTATTTATGAGTCTGTTTCTGGTTTGAGTTTTTTTGTTTTTTGGTTCATTTGTGTTGTTTCTTAGATACCACACGTAAATAAAACCATGTGGTTTTGTCTTTGAGTTATTTCACTTAACATAATACCCTCTAAGTCTGTCCATGTGGTGGCAAATGGTAAGACCTATTTCTTTTTTATGGCTGAGTAAAAATCATTATGTACATATACCATGTCTTTATCCACTCATCTATGGATGGCCATGTAGGTGGCTTCCATATCTTAGCTGTCATAAATAATGCTGCAATAAAGGTAAATCTACAGATATCTTTTTGAATTAGCATTTTCATTTTCTTTGGTTAAATACCCAGTTGTGGAATTACTAGATCATACGGTAGTTCTATTTTTAATTTTTGAGGAACCTCCATACTGGTTTCTGTTGCAACTGCACAAATATACATTCCCACCAACAGTGCATGAGGGTTCCTTTTTCTCCACATCCTCAACATTTGTCATTTCTTGTCTTCTTGATATTAGCCATTCTGACTGGTACGAGGTGATATGTTATTGCAGTTTTGATTTGCATTTCCCTGATGATTAGTGATGCTGAGCATTTTTCATGTGGCTATTGGCCATTTGTAGGTCTTTGAGAAAATGCCTATCCAGAACCTCTATCCATTTTAACTGGATTATTTGGCAGGGGGGTTGGTGTGGAGTTGTAGGAGTTCTTCATATATTCTGGATATTAGCCCTCTGTTGGGTTTATCATCTGCAATGGTCTTCTCCCATTTCTTTTCATTGAATTTTCACTTGTTGCCTTTTCATTTTGTTGATGGTTTCCTTCACTGAGCAAACCTTTTTAGTTTAGTATAGTTCCAATAACTTATTTTCATCTTTGTTTCCTTCACCCATGGGCACATACCTAGAAAAAGAAGTTGCTAAGGCTGATGTTGCAAGGATCTACTGTCTATGTTAGCTTTTAGGAATTTTATGGTTTTGGGTCTCACACATTTAGGTCTTTAATTCATTCTGGGTGTATTTCTGGTTATAGTTTAAGAAAGTGATCCAGATTTATTCTTTTGCACCTACCATGCGTTTATGTCATCTTTGTTTTTGTTTTTGTTTTTTCCAACAGTTTTCAGAGTACAGGTCTTTCAACTCCTTGGTTAAATTTATTCCTACATATTTTATTCTTTTTGGTGCAATTGTAGGTGGGATTGTTTTCTTAACTTCTGTTTTGTTATTAGCGTGTAGAAATGCAACAAATTTCTGTATGTTAATTTGGGATCCTACAATTTAAGTGAATTTATTAGTTCTAATAGATTCTTGGTAAACTCTATAGGGTCTTCCTTTTTTATTTAAGATTTTATTTAAGTAATCTCTACACCCAGTGTGGGGCTAGAACTCATGACCCCAAGATCAAGAGTTGCATGGTCTTCTGACTAAGCCAGTCATGTGCCCCATATCTGTAGGGTTTTCTATGTACAGAATCATGTCATACGCAAATAGTGACAATATTACTCTTTCTTCTCAATTTGGATGCCTTTCTTTTTCTTGTCTGGTTGCTGCAGCTAGGATTTCTAGAACTATGTTGAATAAGAGTGGCAAGAATGAGCATCCTCATGTTGTTCTTAAAGTCTTCAGTTTTTCACCACTGAGTACGATGTTAGCTATGGGTTTTTCATATCAAGGCTGTGGGCCTTTATTATATATGTTGAAGTGATTTCCCTCTAACGCCACTTTGTTGAGAGTTTTTATCATGAACAGACATTGCCAAATGTTTTTCCTGCACCTATTGAGATGATCGTATGGTTTTTATCCCTCATTTTGTTCATGTGATATATCACCTTGATTGATTTGCAGATACTGAACCATCCTTTCATCTCTGGAATAAAACCTACTTGATTCTGCTGAATGATCCTTTCATGTATTCTTGTACTCAGTTTGCAAATCATTTTTTGAGGGGGATTTTTGCATCTATGTTTATCAGGAGCATTGGCCTATAGTTCTCTTTTTGTGGTGTCTGTTTTATTTTGATACCAAACTAATGCTTGACCTTATAGAGTAAATTTGGAAGTTTCCCTTTCTGTTCCATTTTTTGAATTACTTTGAGACTAGGTATTAACTCTGCTTTAAATGTTTGTTGAATTCACCTGCTAAGCCATCTGGTCCTAGACTTTGTGGGGAATTTTTTTTTTTTTAATTGCTAGTTCAGTTTTGTTACTAGTAATCAGTCTCTTCAGGTTTTTATCTCTTCCTGGTTCAGTTTTGGAAAATTTCAAGTTTCTAGGAATTTATCTATTTCTTCCAGGTTGTCCAATTTGTTGGCCTATACTTTTTGTAGTGGTGTCTTGTAATCTTTTGTATTTCTGTGGTGTCAGTTGTTACTGCTTTTATTTCTGATTTTATTTGAATTATTTTTTAAGTATTTTTTTTTTTTTTTTAGTAATCTCTACACCAAATTTGAAATCAATCTCATGACCTTCAGATCAAGAGCTTCTTCTGACCTAAGCAGCCAGGAGAAAACCTTTTTAGTTTAGTATAGTTCTCTTTTTTTCTTGATGAGTCTAGCTAAAGTTTTATCACTTTTTGATTATTTGTTTTCTTTTCAAAGAACCAGGTTTTTTTTTAAGATTTTATTTATTTATTTGACAGAGATCACAAATAGCCGGAGAAGCAAGCAGAGACAGGAGGAAGCAAGCTCCCCGCCAAGCAGAGAGCCCGATGCGGCGCTCAATGACCTGAGCCAAAGGCAGAGACTTTAATCCACTGAGCCACCCAGGTAACCCCCCCCCCCCAGCTCTTGGTTTTATTGGTCTTTTCTATTTCTTTTTTTTTTAGTCTCTATTTCATTTATTTCCACTCTGATCTTTATTATTTTCTTCCTTCTACCAACTTTGGGTTTTGCTCATTCTTCTTGATCTAGTTCCTTTAGGTGTAAGGTTAGATTGTTTATATGAAGGTTTTCTTATTTTTAAGGATAGGCCTCTATCACTATAAACTACCCCTCTTAGCATTGCTTTTGCTGTGACCCAAAGATTTTGGAGCGTTGTGTTTCCATTTTCATTTGTCTCTATTTTTTCTTTTTTTGTATTTCCCCTTGGATTTCTTTGTTGACCCCTTTGTTGTTTAGCCTCCATGTGTTTTGTGGTTTTTCCATTTTTATTTTCCCTTGTAACTGATTTCTAGTTTCACGCCATTGTGGTTGGAAGAGATGCTTGATAGGATTTCAATTTTCTCAAATTTACTGAGACCTGATTTGTGACCTAACATGTCATCTATTCCAGAGAATGTTACATGTGCACTTGAATGTGTATTCTGTTTTTGGATGGATTATTCTCTACATATCTGGTAAGTCCATCTGCTCTAATATGTCATTCAATGCCAGTGTTTCTTTATAGATATTCTGTCTGGATGATCTACCCACAGATGTAAGTGGGCTATTAATGTCCCCTACTATTACTGTATTACTGTCAATTTCTCCCCTTATGTCTGTTAATATTTGTTAATAATTTATGCATTTAGGCATTCTTATATTGTGTGCATAGATATTTACTATCATTATATCCTCTTGTTGGATTGATCCTTTTATCATTATGTAATTCATTTCTTTCTTTGTCTCTTGCTACCGTCTCCTTTAAAGTTGATTTTGTCTCATGGACATACTACTACCATAACTGTTGTGGAGTTTTGTTGCTTCTATTTGCATGGACTATCTTTTTCCATCCCTTCACTTTCAATCTGTGTATGTCTTTAGGTCTGCAATGAGTCTATTATAGGCAGCATACAGATGGGTCTTGTTATTTTCAATCCATTCAGTGACCCTATGTCTTTTGACTGAAGCATTTAGACCATTAATATTTAAAGTAATCGACAGGTATGTGTTTATTGCCATTCTGTTAATTTTTCCCCAGTTGGGCTTATAGTTCTTCTCTGCTCCTTTCTTTTTCTCTTGCTCTCTTCCTGTATAATTGATTATTTCTTTTAGTGTTTTGGTCAGCTTTCTCTTTATTTTATTTTTTTTTTTTTTTGTCTATTATAGCTTTTTGGTTTGTGGTTGCCATGCAATTTGTACACAACTTACAGCAAATAAGTTAACTAAGTTTTTAAATATAGTTGATTTTACCACTTGTGTCTTCTAGCAGTGACCGCCCTACTACCTTTACTGTCCATTTGCTTTTACTCATGAAATGTCTTCCTTTCATAATTTTCTTACTTCCGATTATGGTCTTTACTTTTCTACTAAAGGAAGTCCCATTAACATTTCTTATAAGGCTGGTTTAGTGGTAAGGATCTCCTTTAACTTTTGCTTGTCTAGGACACTCTTTCTCCTTCAATTCTGAATGATAATATTGCTGAATTGTGTATGCTTGTTTGTCTACACTTTGAATAGATCTCGTCACTCCCTTCTGGCCTGCAAAGTTTCTGCTGAAGAATCAGCTGATAGCCTTATGGGGTACATTTGTATGTAAGTACTTGCTTTTCTCTTGCTGCTTTTCGTGTTCTCTTCACCTCTAATTTTGACATCTTAATCATTATGTGAAACCTCCTTGGGTCTCCCCTTTTTGGGACTCTGTGTTTTCTGGACCTACCTGGATGTCTGTTTCCTTCCTCGGGTCAGGGGAGTTTTCAGCTATTATGTCTTCAAGTAACTTTTCTGTCCCCTTTTCTCTCTCTTCTCCTCCTGGGGTGCCTATAATACAAGTGTTGGGACACTTGGTGTCCCAGGACTCCTTAGCTTACCTTTCTTGACTGACTGACTGCTGTTGGGCGCGCGGGCGCTTTCCGCGACCCCGTCTTCCACATTGCTGATCCAGCCTTCTGCATCCTCTAACTCACTCTAATCGCTTCCAGTGTATTTTTCACTTCGGTTGTTGTAGTCTGCAGCCGAATGAACTGTGATTCTTCGGTGAACTATGATTGGTTCATTTTTCTATTTTCTTTCACTTTGTGGAAGTTATCACAAAGTTCATCCACTCTTCTCTGAACTCCGAAGAACATATGTATGACCATTACTTTGAGGACTGCTTATCCCTGTTTCACTTAATTCTCTGAAGTTGTATCTTACTTCATTTGGAGCATAATCCTGACTCCTCATTTTATTTGACTTTTTGTGTTTGTTTCTATGAATTAGGTGGAACAATTACTTCTTCTAATCTTGAAGGAATGGCCTTATTAAGGAACATTCTCTGTGTAGACTACATGTGCCTGGTGGCTTTGGCTGATGGGTCAGAGCTCTAGTGGGTGCAGCCTGGGGGTCCCAGTGTACTCTGTGCCGGGGCCACCCAGTCTGGGGGACAGCTACAGCTGAAGAGCGTGTGGGCCAGGGAGGTTCGTTCCTGGGTGCTCCTTATAGAGGCTATCCTTGTGGAATAGGTAGATGTAAAGTGGGTACAGGTTGGGAGGTGCTAGGTCAGTCCACAGCAGGGGTGCCCCTGTGATTCTGGCTGGAGCTCAAGTGGGCATGGGTGTGGAGGTCCCAGGGCATTCTACAACTCACCCTGGCAAGCTGTCTGGAACTAACATGGATATAGGCCTGGCACATCCCAGGGTACTTTATGCCTGTCCCACCTCGGTGGGATGGTTGGGGCTGTACTGGACGCTATTGAGAGTGTCCAATGGATGCCCCATTGCAGTTTCCTCAGTGGGACAAGTGGGGATGGGGTCAGCTAGCAAGCCCAAACACTACATCCACCTACGCTATCAAGGTGAAGGGGGAGCGTATATGATGGTGCTGGCCAGCACTTCTGACCACAGAGAGCAGCACAGCAGCTCCCACACCATGTGGCTGATGCCCTAGGATTATTGTTATTATATTCTAGTTGCCCTTTAAAACTGTGGCTTTTTTCCCCTGCATCCCAAGGCAGATGAATCTGCTCTTGGTCCCTCCACCCTCTCCCTCCCCGCTGCAGTTCACAGCGTTGGGGGGGGGGGGTTCCCATTGTTACTGTGTTTCTGTCTCTCTTGCCCTTCTCTAGGTGGCCTGTCTATGCTTTGTCATGCCGAAGCTGTTCAGTCAGCCTCTGTCCTGCAGGAGGAAACTGCTGGACAGGCGGGTTCCAATCCGATGCTCCCGGGGGGAGGGGAGTTCTTCCCCACATCACGTCACCATCTTTCACCCTCCCCCCAACCTCAAAAATTGAAATCTAACAGCCTGCTGAGGCTAAGAAGCCAAGCTAAATACTTGCCATCAGACTCTGCCAGCAAATACCTGTCAATTAGGGTTATTTTCTCTCTTCTTGAGGTCCCCAAAATATCTTAGAGTTCTTGCTCCTTTGAGGAAGGGACCTCCTTTAATCACTTGGTAAGACTGCTAGGAACCTAATAAGCATCAGAGAGAGATTTCCGAGGGGTTTTATTGGCTCCATAAAGTCAACCTTAATTCCTAAAAGCTGCCTCGTCATGTCTGAGTCTAGGAAGAGCTTTCTCAAATATGGCATTCTAGTCAAAGCCTTGGTAATCAGTGCTTCCAATTGTGTCCTGTTCCGGGGAGAACAGATTCTCATTGAACTTATGCAAATAACTGTGTTGCCATGAATATAAGAATAGTCACTCAGAGTTTCTGAATTCTGCAGGGATCACAGTAGGGAGCAAAAGATAAATGTTTCAATTCTATTTACAAAGGTGTAATCTACCAAAATGTTACAAGTCTTAGTTAGCTTAAGAGGAAAGGTTTTCTTCTATCTGGAACACAAAAGATTAAAGAACCAGCAATATTGTAAACAAAAAGTAATCAAAATCATAATGTATCCTCTTCAGGTTTTCAGGCTCATGTAATTAATTTTTGTTAATCTTACTCTTTTCTCAGCAGTTGTGGGACACTATCAGTCTCTCCCTAGAGTTCTGAGAATTGCTGCCCGATTCAATGGTATGACCTTAAGGTTATTACAGACCTGTATTCTAGAATATTTGTTAAGAGTCTACTTTGAATCTCCTTGAAGAGGAAGAACTTTTGTAAAAGCATCAGAGTAAAACAATGACTGTCTGGAAATGAGATCAGGATTTAAAAATGGCAGCGTTTAAACATCTAAGTTCATCAACAATGCAACTGACAAGGAAATCTGGTTATTTCGGTGACACATATCACCTCAGGATAACAGCTGGAAATATAAGTGATAACATACCAGGACAGATCACATTTTTAGGAGTTTTATACAATTTTTAGAACACTTATTTTAATAACCCATACTTCTACAAATATACTCTAAGAAGGTTTAACATCACCTATTTGACACGCTTCCTATGCAATTTAACATACCAAATAAGCCTATTTAATATTTCTCTTTGATGAGGAGAATAAGTCCTTTGAATTATTCTAGGAACCTCTTTGTGGTCAAAAGACTTCATTTTAGAATTTGATTTTGGGGGCATTTGGGTGACATAGTCTGTTAAGAGTCTGACTCTTAGTCCTGGCTAGGCCTGTGGTCGATGGATCGAATCCTGCATTAGGCTCCACAATCGGCACAGAGTCTACCTGAGATTCTCTCTCCCTCCGTTCCTCCCACTTGTGCTCGCTCTCAAATAAACAAACAGGGGCACCTGGGTGGCTCAGTCGATTGGGCATCTGACTTAGACCCAGGTCATGATCTCCGGGGCCTGGGCTCAGCAGGGAGTCTATGTGTCTCTACGTGTCCTTCCGCCTCCCCCCGCCTCCCCCCTGCTCATGTTTTCTCTCTCTCAAATAAATATAAACAAAATTTTTTAAAAGAATTTGATTTTTAGATGTTTGTCAACAAATATCAAAAGGTTTGAACTAGTGACTAAACAGGATCACTGATCCTATGAAATAATACTGAGTTATCCACTTAACCAAAGTGGCATTGATTTTCTTAATTTTTTATTTCAATTCAATTTAATTAATGTATGCTGTATTATTGGTTTCTGAGGTAGAATTTAGTGATTCCTCAGCTACTTGTAACACCCAGTGCTCATTACATCACGTGTCCCCCTTCAGGCCCATCACCCAGTTACCCCCACTCCCCCCACCTCCCCTCCAGCGGCCCTCAGTTTGTTTCCTAGAGTTAAGAGTCTCTTACGGTTTGCCTCCCTCTCTGTTTTCATCTTATTTTTCCTTCCCTTCTGCTATATTCATCTGTTCTGTTTCTTAAATTCCCACATGAGTGAAACCATATGGCATTTGTCTTTAACTTTTTTTGTTTAGCATAATACCCTCTAGTTCCATCCATGTCATTGCAAATGGCAAGATTCCATTATTCTTGATGGCTGAGTAATATTCCAGTGTACACATACCACTTTTTCTTTATCCATCCACCTGCAGATGGACATCTGGGTTCTTTCCATATTTTGGCTGTTGTGGACATTTTGGCTATTGAGGATTCCTATAACCTGTGGGGTGTGCATGTGCCTTCTTGATTGATTATGTTTCTATCCTGTGGATAAATACTTAATAGTGTACTTGCTGAATCATAAGGTAGCTCTATTTTTAACTTTTTGAGGAAGCATCACACTGTTTTCCAGAGTGGCTGTACCAGCTTGCATTCCCACCAACAGTGCAAGAGGACTCCTCTTTCTCCACAACCTCATCACCATCTGTTGTTTCCTGAGTTGTTGATTTCAGATCTTCTGACAACTGTGAGGTAGTCCCTCATTGTAGTTTTGATTTGTATTTCCCTGATGTCAAGAGGTAGTCAGCATTTTTTCATGTGTCTGTTGGCCACGTGGATGTCTTCTTTGAAGAAATGTCTGTTCAGGGGGCGCCTGGTTAAAGCCTCTGCCTTCGGCTCAGGTCATGGTCTCAGGGTCCTGGGATCAAGCCCAGCATCAGGCTCTCTGCTCAGCAGGGAACCTGCTTCCCCCTCTATCTCTGCCTGTGTCTCTGCCTATTTGTGAACTCTGTCAAATAAATAAATAAAATCTTAAAAAAAAATAAATGTCTGTTCACAACTTCTGCTCATTTCTTGACTGGATTATTTGTTTTTTGGGGGGGTTGAGTTTGATAAGTTCTGTATAGATCTTGGCTACTGGCCCTTTATTTGGTAAGACATTTTCAAATATCTTCTCCTATTTTGTAGGTTGCCCTTTAGTTTTGTTGACTTTTCCTTTGCCGTGCAAAAACTTTTTATTTTTTTTTCCCTAAGTATATTATTTATTTGAGAGCAGGCACGTGCACGCACCAGTGGTGGGGAGAAGCAGACTTTACAGGGAGCCTGAAGCAGGGCTCAATCCCAGGACCCTAAGATCATGACCTGAGCTGAAGGCAGACACTTACCTGAGCCACTCAGGAACCCCAAAAGCTTTTTATCTTGAAGTCTCAATAGTTCATTTTTGCTTTTGTTTCCCTTGCCTCCAGAGACATATCTAGCAAGAAGTTGCTGCCCCTGAGGTCCAAGAGACCAAAATTCCCTTCCAGGATTTTGACAGATTCCTGTCTCACATTTAGGTCTTTCATCTATTTTGAGTCTATTTTTGTGTGTGGTATAAGAAAATGTTCCAGTTTCATTCTTCTGCATTTTCTGTCTAGTTTCCCAACACCATGTGTTGAAGAGACTTTTTTCCATTGGATATCCTTTTCTTTTCTGTCGAAGATTAGTTGACCATAGAGTTGAGGTCCATTTCTGAGTTCTCTATTCTGTTCCATTATCTGTGTGTCTGCTTTTGTGCCAGTACCATGCTGTCTTGATGATGATAGTTTTGTAATACAGCTTGAAGTCTGGAATTATGACTCCATCTTTGGTTTTCTTTTTCAACTTTCCTTTGACTATTTGAGGTCTTGTCTAGTTTCAAACATATTTTAGGATTGTTTGTTCCAGTTCTGTGAAAAAAGTTGATATATGGGCGCCTGAGAGGCTCAGTGGGTTAAGCGACTGCCTTCGGCTCAGGTCATGATCCCAGGGTCCTGGGATCGAGTTCCGCATCGGGCTCTCTGCTCAGCAGGGAACCTGCTTCCTCCTCTCTCTCTGCCTGCCTCTCTGCCTACTTGTGATCTCTGTCAAATAAATAAATAAATTCTTTAAAAAAAAGTTGATATATATTTTTTTATTTGACACAGAGAGAGATACAGTGAGAGAGGGAACACAGCAGTGGGAGTAGGAGAGGAAGAAGCAGGCTTCCCACTGAGCAGAGAGCCCGATGCAGGGCTCGACCCCAGGACCCCGGTATCATGACCTGAGCTGCAGGCAACTGCTTAATGACTGAGCCACCCAGGCATCCCAAGTTGATGATATTTTGATAGGGACTGCATTGAATGTGTAGATTGCTTTGGGTAGAATAGACATATTAACAATATTTGTTCCTCTAATACATGAGCATGGAAAGTTTTTCCATTTCTTTGGGTCTTCCTCAATTTCTTTCAGAAGTGTCCTATAGTTTCCCGAGTACAGAACCTTTACCACTTCGGTTAGGTTTATTCCTAGGGATCTTATGGTTTTGGGTGCAATTGTAAATGGGATCAATTCCCTGATTTCTCTTTCTTCTGCCTCATTGTTAGTGTACAGAACTGCAACTGATTTCTGTGCATTGATTTTGTATCCTGTGACTTTGCTGAATTCCTCTATCAGTTCTAGCAATTTTGGGGTGGTGTCTTGGGTTTTCTACACAGAGTATCATGTTGTCTGTGAAGAGTGAAAGTTTGACTTTGTCTTGGCCAATGTGAATGCATTTTATTTCCTTCTGTTGTATAATTGCTGAGGTTGGGACCTCTAGTACTATGTTGAACAAAAGAAGTGAGAATGGACATCCTTGTCGTGTTCCTAACCTTAGGGGAAAAGTTCTCAGTTTTCTTCCATTGAGAATGATGTTCACTGTGGGCTTTTTGTACAGGGCTTTTATGATACTGAGGTATGTTCACTCTGTCCTTACATGGTGAAGAGTTTTAATCAAGAAAGGATGCTGTGCTTTGTCAAATGCTTTTTCTGCATCTATTGAGAGGATCATATGGTTCTTGTCCTTTCTTTTATTAATGTATTCTATCACATTGATTGATTTGTGGATGTTGAACCAACCTGGAAGCCCAGGAATAAATCCCACACTTGGTCGTGGTGAATAATCCTTTCAATGTACTGTTGGGTCTTGTTAGTTAGCATCTTACTGAGGTTTTGTTTTTTTGTTTTTTTGTTTTTGTTTTTTAAGATTTTATTGATTTATTCTATCTGTGATGTCCCTCTGGCCCAGTATGGCATTCAAAGCCCCTATTTCCTTGTTGATCTTCTGCTTAGATGTTGATCATTGCTATGAGTGTGTATTAAAGTCCCCACTTATTGTATTATTATCAATGAGTTTAATTTTGTTATTAATTGGTTTCTATATTTGGCTACTCCCAAGTTAGGGACATAAATATTTACAAATGTTAAATTTTAATTTTAATTAATAATAATTAATTTTAATTTTATTTATTTTTTATTTTATTATGATACAGTGTCCTTTTTCATTTAACATAGTCCTTGGTTTAAAATTCAGTTTGTCAGGCGCCTGGGTGGCTCAGTGGGTTAAGCCTCTGCCTTCCGCTCAGGTCATGATCTCAGGGTCCTGGGATTGAGTCTCATGTCGGGCTCTCTGCTCAGCAGGGAGTTTGCTTCCCCCTCTCTCTCTGCCTGCCTCTCTGCCTACTTGTGATCTCCCTCTGTCTGTCAAATAAATAAATAAAATCTTTTAAAAATAAAAATAAAATAAAATCCAGTTTGTCTGATATAAGAATGTCTACTCCAACTTTCTTTTGAAGTCCACTGGCATCCTTTTTTTTTTTAAGATTTTATTTATTTATTTGACAGACAGAGATCACAAGTAGGCAGAGAGGCAGGCAGAGAGAGAGAGGAAGGGAAGCAGGCTCCCCGCTGAGCAGAGAGCCCAACGCAGGACTCGATCCCAGGACCCCGAGATCATGACCTGAGTCAAAGGCAGAGGCTTACCCCACTGAGCCGCCCAGGCACCCCCACTGGCATCCTTTCAATCTGGAGGAGTCTCTGGGTCTAAAATGAGTCTCCTGAAAGCAGCATTTTGATGGGTCTTGTTTTTTCTATCCAATCTGATACCCTGTGTCTTTTGATTGGAGCATTTAGCCCATTCACATTCAGAATAATTACTGAAAGATATGACTTTAGTGCCATTGTGTTATCTGTGAAGTCGCTGTTCCTGTAGATTGTCTGTTCCTTTCTGTTGTTACTTTTGGGCTCTCTCTCTGCTCAAAGGACCCCCTTTAATATTTCTTGCAGGGCTGGTTTGTGTTCCCAAATTCCTTTAGTTTATATTTGTCGGGAACTCTATCTCTCCTTCTATTCTGTTGATCTATTTCATTGATGTTGAAGGGGGTTTCTCTGTGCCTCCTGGACTTGAATGCTTATATCCTTCCCCAGATTAGGAACATTCTCAGCTATAATATGTTCAAATAAACCTTCTGCCCCTCTCTCCCACTCTTCATCATCTGGGAACCCTAACATCCACTTGTTATTTTGTTTTATGGGATTGCTGGGTTCTCTAAGTTTCCCTTTGTGATCCAGTAATTGTCTTTTCCTCTCTTCTCAGCTTCATTATTTTCCATCATTTTATCTTCTGGAGGACTGACTCACTCTTCTGCCTCATTCATCCTCATTTTTATAGCCTCCATTTGGCTATAAAATAGAATCTCACTAAGAGCATTTTAAATTTCATTTAAATTTCATTCTGACTAGATTTTAGCTCTTTTATTTCTATAGTAAGGGATTCTCTAGTGTCTTCTATGCTTTTCTTTTCAAGCCCAGATAGTACCTTTATAATTGTTGTTTTAAATTCTAGTTCAGACATCTTACTTATATCCATATTAAGTCCCTGGCAATGAGTACTACCTTCTGCTCTTTCTTTTGGGGTCAATTTCCCCATCTTGTCATTTTATTAAAAACAAAAACAAAAAAACCCAGAAGAAAGAAGGAGAAAAAACAACAATAACCAGGATGACAACAGAGAAAAAACAAATCAAGAGAAAAGAAAAATAAAACACAACGGGGGGGGGGGGGAGCGCAAAAAAAACAAAACAGAACAGAAAATTAGACCCTGGGTATGTTTTGGTCTGCTTTTTAAAAGAAATTAGATCCCAAAATAAGAAAGAAAAACATATATTGAGGTGCCTGGGTGGCTCAGTGGGTTAAGCCTCTGCCTTTGGCTCAGGTCATGATCTCAGGGTCCTGGGATCGAGTCCCGCATCGGGCTCTCTGCTCGGCAGGGAGCTTGCTTCCTCCTCTCTTTCTGCCTACTTGTGATCTCTGTCAAATAAATAAATAAAATCTTAAAAAAAAAAAAAAGAAGAAAGAAAGAAAAACATATATATGTGTGTCTATATATAAATATACACACTCACACACATAAAATGAAACAAAGTAAAATACAATGAAAGAAAACAAAACTTTAAAAATACATGTTATACACACACACAAACACAAATTAAATTTAAAAAATAAAAACTGAAAAAAATAAGAAAATAACTGAAAATAATACTGAAATACTAAAGAATTAAAAAACAACGAACACTGTATAACTGTTTTCCCCAAGATCTGAAGAAGCTTTGTAGCCCTCTATGATCTGTAAACTTGGCGCAAGCCGGTTGTTAAACACTGATTTTCAAATGCCCTTGGCCACGCACTCCCTTGCCACGGCTCAGGTCTCAGTGTAAGCAGCTCTAGATTCCACTAGGTGGTGCTGTTTCGCTCCCTTAAGGCCTTCAGCACCAATGGCGGATGAATGTGCGGGTGCCCCACTCTTTAGCCTGGGAGCTGAAAGTTAGGGCCCTTCACTCCTCAGTGAGCCCTTACAGAAAAGCATTCACTCTTGTCTCCCTGGTTTTTGGCCAAACTGTATGTTCACCTGGCCTGTGACTGTTTTTATCTCAGGTAGGCAACTGAGTTTCAAAATCCAAATTTTATGAACTCCTACGGCCAGACCAACGCTGTTCCTCCCACTGGGAGAGAGGAGAGTCTCACTGTGCTTCTGCCTTGGCAGGGCCCCTGTCAGGAGAGCAACTGCATGACCCTGAAGTGGTTCACAGTTTATGGCAATGCAGAGCCAAAAGCCAGCACTTAGACTCACTGTTTTCAGCTGACTTCCCCGTTCTGAAGCCTGGGAATACCGCTGCACTCAGACACCACCACTCCCATTCTTCTTGCGACCTTGGGGATCCTGAGACCATGCTGCCTGAGATGCTGCCCTGCTTTGCCACCTGAGCACCTTTAAACCAGGCATATCCCCCACTATAGCAGACTTGTAGAAGTTCTGATTTGGGGCTTCATTGTTGATAATAATTTGTGGTAGCCTCCTTAGGCCAGCTCAATCAAATATTAATTTTGCATTAGCTTACTTTTGATACTAAAACTCATTTCTAAAAATATTATTTCAATAATCAGCTTGGTTAAGCTGATTTTTATTTATTTCATGTTTGCTTGCTTGTTTGTTTAGACAGCATGCAAGCAGTGGGGGAGGGGAGAGACAGAGAACCTTAAGCAGGCTCCACGCCCAGGACAGAGTCCAACATAAGGCTGGATCTCATGACCCTGAAATCATGACCTGAGCTGAAATCAAGAGCTGGATGCCTGACTGGCTGAGCATTCAATGACAATGTATTTTTTTAAGGTTCTTTTTTCATAAACCTTTTACAACCTTCTTTTTTTTTTTTCCCCATCCCCCCATTCAGATCATATCTCACATTTCTCCTCTTTAAATAAACAGGCTCACTTTAGGACAAAATTACTTTTTCTTCCCTTCCAACAAAAAATGCATTTTCATTCCTCATACCTTCTTTTAACAGAAAGCATACATCCTACTTTTCTTACATATGGAGACGTGTCCCTTACTATTTCTAGTATCTTTAACCTATGAAAATTAATCCTAATCAACCTCATTAAAATGGAGTCAGGAGGTTTCTGCAAGGGTGCACCGGCCCAGCTACAACCCATACAGGAAGAAGAGGAGTTGACCTTACAACTCAGGTAGATATTACTCTACAACTCCAGCTAGAGGAAGAGAAACTTTTCTCATCCACCCTCCGTCCCCTGGCAACAGTCCGGCCCATGAGACACCAGCACACCTGCAACTCCCAGTTTACTGCAATGGACTTTCAGTTCACAGCAGCCTTCCTAACTTACCCATTTTCTCCCTAAAAAAGTGGACCTCACCTTTGTTCCCTGGACTTGCCTATGGTTTTGCCACAGTTTGTTTGTCCCAGATTTCAATTCTCTTTTATTCCTGAATAAACCTATCTTTTGCTAGCAAAATAACTGGAAGTTTTACTTTAAAGGTTAACAAACCATATATGTTAAGTAGAATTTTTAACCCTTAAAAACCTTAATTTCTAGTGAAAACTAGGTAGTAGGCATTGGGAACTCTTACACGGGACTTCTTTTTTTTTTAAGATTTTATTCATTTGAGAGAGAGAGATCACAAGTAGGCAGAGAGGCAGGCAGTGAGAGAGTGCCCCTCCCACTTAGCAGAGAGCCTGATGCGGGGCTCGATCTCAGGACGCTGAGATCATGACCCAAGCCAAAGGCAGAGGCTTAACCCACTGAGCCACCCAGGTGCCCCAATTCACTGGTCTTCTTGATACTGACAAAGTTATGAATACATTTCATAATTTCTATAAACATGTGCTTCTTCATAGCACAATCTTCCAAGAGAGCATCAAAAAGTTTTACTAAAAGACCCAAATTTATCTTTAGTTTATCCATAATAGGGAGCCCCAAAGTAGATAAACCTAGCTTATGTAGTTAAGATTTCATAATTTTATCCTATTTGGAAATGATCTAGGCATTCAATGAATTTCTTTTAACTCATCACTTAACAGAATTTTAAGGTTTCAGGTTACCAAAAAGACTGGGGGGAATTATTTAAAATTTTTTACCTACAAACATTTTATTGTACCTTATTTATATCTATTCAACATGTTCTTAATGATTATTTTTAGACTCCCCACAAAAACTGCATGAGCTATCTGACAAAGTCAGCCACTGTCCCAAACTAGTTTTTAGTTGTTGCTGAAAATTTTGTAACCTACACAACATGCACTTACTTGGCTTACACTAATTTTTAGGATTACTAAATTTATATAGGTGCTTAATTTTCCGCATTGGGCTCGATCCCAGGACCCTGGGATCATGACCTGAGCTGAAGGCAGAGGCTTTAACCCACTGAGCCACCCAGGCGCCCCTTGAATTAGTTTTAATACCAAAATATTTTTCATCAGGGAAATACAAATGAAAATCATAGTTGAGATACCACCTCCCACCCATCAGAGTGGCTAAAATGCACAATAAAAGGAACAACAGGTGTTGGCGAGGATGTGGAGAAAGGGGAACCCTCTTGCACTGTTGGTAGGAACGTAAACTGATGCAGCTACCCTGGAGAACAGCATGGAGGTTCCTCAAAAAGTTGAAAATAGAGCTACCCTATGACCCAGCAATCGCAGTACTGGGTATTTACCCAAAGGATACAAAAATACAGATTCAAAGAAGCACATGCACCCTGATGTTTACAGCAGCATTACGAATAATAGCCAAACTATGGAGAGAGCTCAAATGTCCACTGACTGATGAATGGAGAAAGAAGACATAGTGTGTCCTGGATTAGAGAGCTCATACATCATATACATACATAGCACAGTGGAATTCTATTCATCCATCAAAAAGAAGGAAACCTTGCCATTTGCAACAACGTGGCTGGAACCAGAATGTATTACGCTAAGTGAAATAAGTCAGTCAGAGAAAGAAAAATACTGTATGATTTCACTCATATGTGGAATTTAAGAAACAAAACAGATGAACATATCGGGGGGGGGGGACAAACCAAAAAGACTCTTAGAGAACAAAGTCAGGGCTGATGGAGGGAGATGGATTGGGCTAGAGAGTGATGGGTATTAAGGACCTGTTATGATGAGCACTGGGTGTTGTATGCAACTGAAGAATCACTGAATTCTACTCTTGAAACCAATATTGTACTGTATGTTAACTCACTAGAATTTAAATAAAAATTTGGGGAAAAAAAAACCTAAAATATTTCCCCAGATCATATGAACCCAAAATTCATGTGGCTTTAGTTTCTTTTTTATTTTTGAGAATTTTTAGGATTACTAAATTTATATAGGTGCTTAATTTTCTCTAATCCAATTAAGCAGAGCTCTTTTACACATAAATTTTGGCAATACCATTTGCAGGTAGAAAAATCCCTTATCTGCAACATAAAAACTTACACCTGCATACAGACAAACACAGAGATGCTAAAGCTTCTGTTTTAATACAATACGAAACTCAAATGGTTTAAAAATATCAGTTGGAATAAATTAAGTTTACTTGCTCAGATGGCTTAAAGTCTTTTAGTATTTGGGGAGTATTTTAGACTTGTATCTGTCCCTGGAAATAACCTTAAGAAGGCTAAAGCTTAGAGGTTGCGAAGGAGAGCCATTTTTGCAAATTGTATTTTTAAAAAGGCCTTATTCCTTCTCTCAGACAACTGTGGGCTGTGTTTACACGTAAAAAACATGGTAAGATTTAGAACTTCAAGCCATGGAGAAAGAATGTAAATTTTTTGTTCTAAGTGTTTCAAGGTAATTGCTCTTTAAGATTGTTCTTCCTTCTCTTAAGTATAGGACAATGTTGTTCCAGTATCTCATTTATTGTAAGGCCTACAAGCAGTTTGAGAGGATGGGCAAGGTTTAAGGATTGGTAAATACAGGCAGGTTTGACTTACTTCTGGGTTTCCATTTCTGGTTTTTTAGGGGTTGGCAAGACAAAAACAGTTGTTTCTAATTCCCCCAAAGTACTGGATAGCACAGCAGTCTGAATATCAAGGGACTGACCTGTCTCTAAATTAACTGCTTCTTGCACATGCATAGCTAACCTGTATGCTTTGGGCATAGAGATTCCCAGAGTGTTCTCTGTAAATCTTGTCGGGAAAAGCAAGTTAAACGAGACACATGGGGACCAGACTTTGTGAGGGGGGCTTTACATTGGATATGGACAATAATTTTGGGCTTAATTCTCATTTCTGTTGCTTCCTCTTGTCAAGGGAGTCCTTAAGGCTAACCGTTACATTAATAAGACCATTGAAAACTCTCTACAAAGAAGTTGTTTTCTCTCAAATTTGAAGGATTCATCATCTGGCCATTGACAAGTTGGCTCCTATTAACCAATAGTGGCTGAAACTAATGAGGATTTTAACAAAAAGACTCGGAGGTAACTTCGGGGCTTAGACCATGAATACAAGGGGTGTCCCTGGAGAGGGCATCCATGATACAGCCCCTAAAATCCCGAAGTTTACTCCTAAAAATAGTTTACGAAAGCAAAGATCTCCATTATTCAGGTGGTAAGGATAGTGTGTTGAAAACGGTGTCCGCATTCTACCATGAATGTGTGATGCCTCCAGTCACAGGCCCACTCATCTGCAACACAGCAAGTGCTACTCGATGGGACAAAGAAAACTTAAGTTTGGGAGCTACGGAAGGCTAAGCTGAATTTGGGTTGGGGAAATAAATTAGTGAAAGCGATGAGGTTTGTTCATATAGCCTACTCAGCTCCAGTACTAACAAGCAACAAAGTTTGAAATGACCAAGCCTCCTTATGGACTGGGACCTCCATGACAACCTCCTCTGAGAGCTGGCATGGCCGAAGAGTGCTGCTTGTGACTGCGTGTTTTGCAACTCTGGTCCATGTAGTCCATCTGATAAACCACCAAAGCGCACCCCGGTAATTGCACTGTCCAGATGACAGAGACCAGAGAGAATATTCTCACAAGTCACAAAACCATGTTCTTAGGACATAGGACAAGACGCAAGGAACACCTCATCTAGTTTCCACACAGAGGACTGACTATGAAGCTTGTGTAAACAGACTACAGTGAGAACTGTGAACTCGCCAGTCTGTGAGGCTTGCCTGAACAGAAGGTTTACAGGTCATATGCATACCTTCCCCCTCCCCACTTATGGTCATTCCTTCCTATGACAAATACATAAAAGACAGTGACCATCTCTGGGAGGAAATGGGTGAGTCAAAAAGCAATCAACGAGATTTACCAAGTCATGAAGCTCAAGGAGCTCATTCCACACATTTTTCTCCTACTTGTCTAAATTTAGAAAGTAATGAGAAAGGTTTCTCACCACTCTTGCTTCCATTAGACCTGCAGGCTGAGTTCTGAGAGGCTTCTTACCTGCTGCCAGCTGCCAATCAGATGTCCTAGGTCACTCAGTGTCCAGCCAGTTAAAGTTTATCCTGCTGACTATGCCACCACTTGGGGAGGACATTTTCCATTTACTCTTCAAGGTTCTTCTAGCTAGTCTAGGAATCAAATTGACATGAGAAAAATTAACAAGGGGGGAAAGACCCAAACTTTAAATACATGCACATGGAAGCCCAATATTTTTTTAAGATTATTTATTTATTTATTTGACAGACAGA
Organism: Mustela nivalis; assembly: GCF_964662115.1. NCBI lineage: Eukaryota > Metazoa > Chordata > Mammalia > Carnivora > Mustelidae > Mustela > Mustela nivalis. Next base: position 5,043,380 of record NC_139032.1, on the reverse strand, counting down.
GATCACAAGTAGGCAGAGAGACAGGCAGAGAGAAAGAGGAGGAAGCAGGCTCCCCGTTAAGGAGAGAGCCTGATGCGGGACTCAATCCCAGGACCCTGAGATCGTGACCTGAGCCGAAGGCAGAGGCTTAACCCACTGAGCCACCGAGGCATCCATGGAAGCCCAATATTAAAGATGGGATCCAAAGAAATGGCCAAGGCAGGCAGCATTTATACTCTTTATTTTTTTTTGAAAGATTTATTTATTTGTTTTAAAGAGGGAGAAAGAGAGATCTCAAGCCAGAGAGGCAGAGGGAGAGGGAGAGAGAATCTGAAGCAGACTCCACACTGAGTGTGGAGCCCAACACAGGGCTTGATCTCACAACCTGAGCCGAAACCAAGAGCTGGGTGTTTAACTAACTGCACCACCTAGATGCCCCCATACTCTTTAGACAAACAATAAACCTGTGAGGACTTATGTTTGGGAACTTCAATTAATAAGAAAATCTAAACTGAATTTGGGCTGGGGTAATAAGTTAGTAAAAGTAACCAGGTTTGTTCATACAGCCTCATCAGCTCGGCATGCCCTATCTCTGGAGGTCAAAGTATCTGTCTCCTTCCCGGTACAGGGAGGGTACCCTCCACCTGAGACTGATTTCCTGCTTTCTGGAGACGGTATTCTTGCACTGGCCGTTTCTTAAATTTAATTCAAAGTAATCAATATGCTAATGTCTTTCCTAGGTTAACTCAAAGATACTATATCAGTCCAGTGAGAGCCCACAACCTTCTAACAGAAAACATCCAGGCCTTTCCCAAAAATACTACACACATACACAAACCAGGATTTCCTCTACTGATGACATCCACTGAAATAAAGGCCACCATATTATAGTAAAGTTTCTAGACATAATTTTGTCCTCTGAAGGCAGAAAAATACCAGATTCAGTCATAAGCAAGAAAGATTGTATACTACCTCCTACTACAAAGCAGCAGCTCAGAAACTGATAGGACTGAAAGGAAACAGCACAAACCACACATGGGGATAATACTAAAAACACATTTATGAAAGAGGAGGAAGAATAGGGAACTACACGGACAGAGACTCAAGAGGCAGCCTTTATTTACTTGGAAAATGCTGTTGGAATTTGTAATACATTGGCACTAGCTAATGAGGACTCTGAGAATATACTAGAGTGCACACACTCACAAGGGCCTGGAACCCCAAGTTTTACCCAACTGGGTTTTGGACTAGGAAGAACAGACACCAATTAATGGAAAGACTCACAGTGGCACTCATGGAGTCCCTACAAATTGCAGAGCCACTAACAGAAAATAAACCAATGATGCTTCAACTCTAAAAGTCTGTGCTGCAGTGGGTAAAGCAGACCTTTGACAGACAGAGGGGAACTACTCTTGACCATCAGCTTACGTGGAAATGGTACACATGTGAGTGGAACATAGGGATGGGAGGTTGACCCTCTGTATTAATGAAGGAAATCTCAGCAATGCCAGTATTCCTGAAAGGTGAGACCATCCAAGCCTGAGCACATGGGCAATGGGAAGCACCATGGTCCACAGAACTCAATATTGCATGGATTCCAGATGGACCAACCTCCACGACACCATCCAGAATAGTTGCCAGGTTATTGCCTTGAAAACTAATCATAACCAGAATCAGCACAATACACTGAAGAGCCATGAAATTATCAACTGAAGACTCTGTTAAGAAAAATCAGAATGAAGTTTAGTTTTTCTCAGACTCATGGGGAATAGCTAGTGTTGGTCAGGAACATAGTGGGAAATGACTGGAAAACAGGACAGAAGAACATATGAGGTAAGGACCTCTGTCAGAAAGAGCACTGGCTGACATCTCCGTCTCACGTCTCTGCAATCAGAAGGGCAACTCTGAACTAACCAAACTTAATAACCAGGTAGACAAAACTCACTAGAAAAATGAATAAGGCAAAGATTCCTAACGTTGGTCTTACACAATACAATGATGTATGACTAAGGAGGAAAGCAATTCAAAATACAACCATATAGAAATAAACAAGAAGGACAATGGAACATGAAACCTAAACACACGGATATGTCAGTTGATAGGACCACTGCATGGGCACCTGCATGGCACCCAACAGGTTATGCTGGCAAACACAGCAGGAGAACATGGTTGGAGGCAAGGAACATCTATATCCTTACCAAACACCTCCACTTTCAAATAAAGACATGTGTTAAAGGTTAAACTTTAAAAAGTTAAAGGTTGAATGTCATTAACAAATACTCCAGATTAGGTCAAAGCTGACAGACCCTTCCAAATTATACAAATTGGTTACAAAAAAAAAAAAAAACCTTGTCTATATCAGAGAATAAACTATATGCATGTAACATTGTAGACACATGGTCATGAATAGGATTCCCCTCTCCTTGACAGAAAAATTATTTTTAAAACCAACACAAGAGCATTAGAAAGTTGGACTGCTTGCTATGGTATCTAAACCATCATCAGATAGATCAGTGCACCCACCACACAGGAAAGAGAATACAAGAATGGGCTGAAGAACAAGGCAGAGCATGGAGCTCCCACTTATCCACCTGCCTCTGGTTGAACTGAAAGGTAAAGTGACTTGCTCGGGCAAAGTTCTAGCTTGCTTACTAACAATCTAGATAAGAAAGCTTGGACTAGAGCAATCTGGGAGGCTATAAAATCTGTAAACCATAGACATAGGAAGAATAGAAAAACCTCTGTTGAATGAATAGTGCAGACACCCACAGAGATAATAACGAGCACTAACAACACCCCAGAATCTAACTGAAAAGAAACCCATTAAAAACACAGTGATGGGGGCGCCTGGGTGGCTCAGTGGTTAAGCCGCTGCCTTCGGCTCAGGTCATGATCCCAGGGTCCTGGGATCGAGCCCCGCATCGGGCTCTCTGCTCAGCGGGGAGCCTGCTTCCTCCTCTCTCTCTGCCTGCCTCTCTGCCTACTTACGATCTCTGTCTGTCAAATAAATAAATAAAATCTTTAAAAAAAAAAAAAAACAAAAACAAAAACACAGTGATGTACACAGTACTGGGAAAACTATAGCACCTGACATTAATAAAACCAACTGGGTGACTAAAGGAAGAGGCATATTAAATGAAATTACAAAAAATACTGTGATGGCCCTAGAAAAATTTCAGGCATGAAGAACACCATCTTTTATTGTATCAACACTAGGTGCCTAATTTTTAGCCTAGCATGATGTAAGGCAGGTACGCTTAAGTCAGCATCAGCACTCATGGCCATAATAAGAATAGGTTTCTTAAGTGGCAAGAACAAGAGAGAATTAAAAACCTTAAAGGACATTATCTTTATATGGCAGGCATGAAACCACTAGCTGACCACAGTACCCACTGACTTGTCACTGTAGCCAATCTTCTAACAGCTCCAGAAAGAGCGGTCATACCACTGTTCTGAATTGGAACACCACCTTTCTGATCCAGGTACAACTCCATTGTCTGGGACATCCTGTACATCAGCTGTGGTCACCCTCCTGGTCACCTTATTATAACAGAGAACTCACCAGCATCACCGACACCCCCAACATGCCCAAACCAGTCCTTCCACTCCAACCTTTGCTATCTAGCACCATCTGCTCACTCTGGGAAACCTCCACCCTCTTGAGAAACCAGATATGTAGGGAAGCTGATGAAGCAATGGAAACCTTCACTTCAGTCACCACCAGGATCAACCAAGCCAGTGAACAACAGCCCTAATTATACACTGAGCTGGAGGATAAGGTTGGCCAAACTACTAACTGGATCTTGGTATTATAACCCAGTGTAAATACCAAGACTATGAGGGACCAACTTCTATACTTTGCCCTTATCTTACTGACACATGGTGGAGATTCTGTGAAAATAACCATGATTGAATCCCTGAATTACTTTGTGGGCCGCATTTGATCGTAGAGGAGAAGTTGTTGCATCTGTACCATTGCACCTTCAAATATTTATAGGCCAGAAAAGTGACAATTTACGACACTCCCAGTTTACACTGTTGAATCCATAGCCAACCTTCTAGTTGCCTAGAAGGTGTGAACACTCAATCATCAGAACCAGACCTGGGTGATCAGAGGCTCTCCACACCCCTGCCCTTGAAATATGGGTACCATTTGCCTTCCCTGCTCCCAGATGCCCCTCCTAGGCCATGATCTTGAGACAGTGATGTGTTGAGACCTTCTGGATAGTATATGTGGCTGAACCCAGTTAAGTCCTCTATATAAACATTAAGACGAGGCAATCCAGTTAGAGACACACTCATCTTCCCGCTGCCCAAGCAAACCTGTTCCCTTGCTTACTAAACCAGTTTACACTGTTGAATCCATAGCCATTCTGGAAAGGCTGCCTCTTTCTTCAGCCTTTCCTTGTCCTCTAAGTATAGGGGCCAGTTTCAGATCATACGGAAGTCTGCAGCCCAAGATTGGTGAACCAGGGACAGGACAGAAGCCATGGGCCATGGGAAAGAGGCATCTGCAGGGGAAGTTTCGAGTGGGTCAGGGACCTCCGTGTGGGAGTGAAGTCCCATATGTACATAGTTGAGGACCACTGTATGAGTGTAGGGACAACCTGAAAATACCAGGCATTCTAATTCACTTGCTGGAGGAACTGTGCCAAGTGCACTACAGCAGAGAGGGGAAGGGCATGGCTGTGCAGTGGGCTCCCTCTCTTGCGGGCAGTTTGGCTCCCTACTGATGATGCCTGTCAGAGGCTAAAGCTCAAGTTAGAAATTTGGAAGGAGAGCGGAGGTTAGGGAAGAATGTGTGTGTCCATCACTCTGTTGGCTTTAGGGTCTACAGACAAGGTGGAGGAGAGAGCAGGATGATAAACTGGGCCTTTGCACGTGGCTCTGCAAAGCTAGAAGAACAAGATCTCTTGACAATTAAGGCCTGAGCCCACGGAACCAAGCCCAGTTGGGACACTAAGAGGGGCCAACTGTGAGGAAAATTGAGGAAATTGAAGGGCCAGATATGGTGATTGACAGTCAAGTAGACAAAATGCCCCAGGCCATCCAATCCCTGATACAAAGGAAACAAAATCATACCAATGCAACCTAGCCAGCAGGCACCCCCTAGCTCAGGAATATGAACCGAGAGAACATACTCCCCCTGAGATTATTAGTACCGCTGCCAAGTTCCAACAAAAGGCCAGAAATATCCAGGCGTGTTTAGTGCAACTATAGGATACAGGGTTCAATGGCATTTTTCTGAATGGGCAGAAGGCACAGAAAATAAACACCACCACCACACACCCTGCCTTCTGGCAGCCCCTGCACTGTGCTGGGGCGGAGGAAAGGTACTCACTCACTTCGAGATTGGATCGTAAGTGAGGACCTCCCTGGACATGTGGGATGCTGAAAATCTGTAGAGGAGGTACAACAAATTCTTAGGGAGTTGGGAGTGAGACAATCATCCTACATTCCTATCTTTGAAGGCCATGACTAAGCCACATTCACTGCAGGAATGAAGGTCAAGATTCTTCAGCCTTCCCATAGCTCCTGCTATGAAATACTGGTATCCATGCTGAGCTCAGTTGTGGGACAAGACATTTATAATGGGCAATCCATTGCTTTCCTGCAGAAAATGGACAAATCCCAGGAATGGGTACAGACTGTGGGAGGACCCAGGACACAGAGGAAGCTTGGAAAGTCAAAAGCTCTCCCAGTTTTCTATAAAGTCTCCCACAAGTAATAGTAACCCACAAGTAAATGTGGGTTGCCACAGCACGTTCCCTCCTCTGGAACTACCCAACAACCCAACACTGTGCTGGTCAGCCTGTGGGAAGACAAAACTGAACAACAGTTCACATTTGCCCCATCTGCCCCTACCAGCCCTGATGCTTCACTCTTCCACGAAAGGCCTCAGGGATACAGTCTTATGCAGAGTGGGTGCCTCTCTTCCCCAGGTCTAGGATGTAGGCCAAGACTGCCTCCAGGAGAAGACCACTGGAGGCCATCGGAGGTGTCAATGGTGAGCTCACTATTCACTAGTCCTCCAGAAATAAAGGGTGACAGTTCTGGCAGATACTAGAGCTGGATGGACTCTAATATATGGTAGTCTTCAGAGGTTTCCCGGTCCCCTCAGTGCCACTGATGGTTGGGAGGTCAGACGGTTATAGTGAGGAGGTCCTCTGACACTGCAAATATGGCATCCCTCCACCAAGAAAATAAGGTTTCTATTTCTCCAAGACCAGAGAACATATTGGGCACTGATATCCTCCAAGGATCAAACTCTATAAACCTCTATCACTGAGTTCTGTCTCTTGGTTAAAGTAATCAAACCAGTACTGAGGGAAGTAGGAACTGAGAACTGGTAAGCCTGCCATTCCTGCAAGCAGGGCTACAATTTAAATAGATGTATCTGTGACTTCAAGTGATACGGGCTGGCCATGCAGCAGAAATCAGAGATTGAGAGAGTATCCCTAGAATTTTGGTCTCAGCTCTGGAAGGAGGCAGAAAGCTGATAAAACCCCCACCCATCCCTATGGAGCAAATACTCGCAGCAGTGTACATAGCACTCCTCCAGGTAGAGTCTCTTACTAAAGAGCAGTCCATAGTGATAAAGACTTCCCTGCTGTTGATGAGAGGGTGAGAATATGTCCCACTGACCTATCCCTGCTATGACTCAAGTCCCCACTGTGATTAAAGGGCACAACCATTTGCAGTAGAGGAACCCCCCAGGCCGCTAGCCTACTGTCTCTAGAAATGCAGGTACTACTAGGCCCCGTTGGATATGTAGGTCCTGCAGGTGCCCCTGCGTCTGTTTCTGTCATTCCTGCAGAGTGGAAGCAAGGCAATTCTGGCTGGTGACTGGCGTACAGACAGAGCTAGTCTTGCACTCTGACTGAGATGCTGTCACTACTCAGCCCAACACTGACACCATCTGGAGGCAAACGGGAACAGCAGAGCAACCAGTTCACCCAGGGCTGAACTCAGGGCTGCGTGGCTAGTGATCACTCATGAGCACATTAAGCCTTTGCACAGACAGCTGGGCTGTTCTAAAGGAACAGCAGGAGCACACTGCAGGAGTCAGCTTGCTTTGGAGACTCCAAATGGGGCCATGCACCAGAAATAGAAATGCTCGATCACAGAACAGGTGAGCACAGAGTGCGGCCAAAGACCAGGGAAACAGGAGGGATTGACTGGATTGACTGTGTTCTCTGAGGGCGCACTGAGGAGGGGTCCTTGAGCTCAGGACTCCTTCGGGCTGGAGATTGGGAGGTCACCATCTTTATCCCCATCCTCCAAAGCTGTACGGAAAGTGTTCAGGGAACAAAAGCTACTGAGACTGAACCTGAGCAGATTATTTAGCCTGGCACCTAGCAAGGGCGGTGCACTTCCGCCTCAGGCAAAGACATTTGAGAATCACTGCAACAGGCTCCTCCCCCAGAAGATCAGCAAGAATATCCAGCCCATACCAGGTTCACCAATCAATGAGAATTGCAAAACTCCAAAGCTAGAGGAAAACAACATAGAATTTACAGCTTTTTGCCCATGATCTTTTAGTCTTGCAAAGTTACATTTTTTTTTATTTTATTTTTTTCTTATTCTATTTTTTTAATTTTTCCTCTTTCCTATTTTAATGTTTCTTAACTATTTTATCCTATCAATACCTTTTTAAAAATATTTTCTAATTTTCATTGTTGTAGTCATATTTTATCCCCTCATTGTATTTAGCCTTATTTTTCGTATACATATGGGTTTTTTTTTTAATTTTGGGATCAAAATATACCCTAAATCTAGCACATGGCTTTGTTCTACTCTCCAGCCTGATCACATTCTTCTCTCTTTTCTCTTTTTCTTTTTTCAACCAACTTCTTATCTTACCAATTCCTTTCTTAGAATTGTTTTCTAATTTTCATCTTTACAGTCATATTCCATTCCTTCATTGTGTTTACCCTTATTTTTGTATATACAGATAACTTTTTCTTTCTTTAAAATTTTGGGAGGTAGTTTCTTCTACAACAGACCATAATACACCCAAAATCAAGTGTGGGGCTCTGGTCTATTCACCAGTCTAATATATATTTTCTCCTCTCCCACCTTTAATCTTCACCCAGTTTCAGGTCTCTTCTGATTTGGTTAGTGTATATTTTTCTGGGGTTGTTGCTACCCTTCTAGTATTTTGTTCTCTCATTCATCTATTTTTATCTGGATAAAATGATAAGGCAGAAAAACCCACCATAAAAAAAAGAACAAGAGGCAGTACTGATGGCTAGGGACCTAATCAATACAGACATTAGTAATGTGTCAGAACTGAGTTCAGAATGACAATTATCAAGGTGCTAGCAGGGCTTGAAAAAAATATTTGAGGACGATTTTAGAATGGAAGATTTCAGAGAATCCTTTTCTGGAGAAATAAAATCCCTTTCTGGAGAAATAAAAGAACTAAAATCTCACCATGTTGAAATAAAAAAAGCTATTAATGAGGTGCAATCAAAAATGAATGCTCTTACTGCTAGGATAAATGAGGCAGAAGAGAGAATTAGTGATATAGAAGACCAAATGATGGAGAAGAAAGAAACTGAGCAAAAGAGAGACAAACAACTACTGGACCACGAGGGGAGAATTCAAGAGATAAGTGATATCATAAGATGAAACAATATTAGAATAATTGGGATCCCAGAAGAAGAAGAGAGAGGGGGGCAGAAGGTATATTGGTGCAAATTATAGTAGAGAATTTCCCTAATTCGGCAAAGAGAACAAGCATCAAAACCCAGGAGGCACAGAGAACCCCCGTCAAAATCAGTAAAAATAAGTCCACACCCCATCATCTAATTGTAAAACTTGTAAGTCTTGGTGACAAAGAGAAAAATCCTGAAAGCAGCTTGGGACAGGAGGTCTGTACCAAACAATGGTAGAAATATTAGATTGGCAGCAGACCTATCCACAGAGATCTGGAGGGCCAGAAATAACTGGTATGATATATTCAGAGCACTAAATGAGAAACAAATGCAGCCAAAAATACTATATCCAGCTCCGCTGTCATTGAAAATAGGAAAGATACAAAGCTTCCAAGACAAACAAAAACTAAAAGAATTTGCAAACACCAAACCAGCCCTACAGGAAATATTGAAAGGGGTCCTCTAAGCAAAGAGAGAGCCTAAAAATAACATAGACCAGAAAGGAACAGAGACGATATACAGTAACAGTCACTTTATAGGCAATACAGTGGCACTAAATTCATTTCTGTCAATACTTACCCTGAATGTAAATGGGCTAAATGCCCCAATCAAAAGACACATGGTATCAGAATGGATAAAAAAGACAAGACCCATTGATATGCTGTCTACAAAAAACTCATTTTAGACCCAAAGAAACATCCAGATTTAAAGTGAGGGAGTAGAGGGCACCTGGATGGCTCAGTGTGTTAAGCCGATGCCTTCGGCTCAGGTCATGATCTCAGTCCTGTATCGGGCTCTCTGCTCAGCAGGGAGCCTGCTTCCCTTCCTCTCTCTCTGTCTGCCTCACTGACTACTTGTGATCTCTCTCTGTCAAATAAATAAATAAAATCTTTAAAAAAAAATAAAGTGAGGGAGTAGAAAACAATTTGTTGTTTCAATGGACATCAAAAGAAAGCTGGGGTGGCAATACTTATATTAGATAAATTAGACTTTAAGCCAAATACTATAATAAGAGATGAGGAAGGACACTATATCATACTTAAAGGGTCTGTCCAACAAGAAGATCTAACAATTTTAAATATGTCCCTAAGATGGGAGCAGCCAATTATATAAACCAGTTAATAATAAAATCAAAGAAACACATAAACAATAATAAAATAATAGTAGGGGATTTTAACACCCCTCCTTACTGAAATGGACAGATCATCTAAGCAAAAGATCAGCAAGGAAATAAAGCCTTTAAATGACACACTGGACCAGATGCATCACAGATATATTCAGAACATTCCATCCCAAAGCAACAGAATACACATTCTTCTCTAGTGCACTTGGAACATTCTCCAGAATGGATTAAATCCTGCGTTACAAATCAGGTCTCAATTGGTACCAAAGATTGGGATCATTCCCTGCATATTTTCAGACCACATAGTTCTGAAACTAGAACTCAATCACAAGAGGAAAGTTGGAAAGAAGCCAAATAGCCAAATACATGGAAGCTAAAGAGCATCCTACTAAAAAATGAACAGGTCAACCAGGAAATTAAAGAAGAATTTTTAAAAAAATCATGAAAATGAAAACACAACTGTTCAAAATCTTTGGGAAACAGCACAGGCAGTCCTGAGAGGAAAGTATATAGCAATACAAGTCTTTCTCAAGAAATAAGAAAGGTCTCAAGTACACAACCTAACCCTATACCTAAAGGAGCTGGAGAAAGAACAGCAAAGAAAACCTAAACCCAGCAGGAGAAGAGAAATAATAAAGATCAGAGCGGAAATCAATGAAATAGAAACCAAAAGAACCTAGGTAGAACAATCAACAAAACTTGGAGCTGGTTCTTTGAAAGAATTACTAAGATTGGGATGCCCGGGTGGCTCAGTCAGTTAAGCAGCTGCCTTCGGTTCAGGTCATGATCCCAGGGTCCTGGGATCGAGTGTCACATCAGGCTCCTTGCTCAGCAGGGAGCCTATGACTCTCTCTCCCTGTGCCTGCCACTCTGCCTGCTTGTGCTGTCTCTCTCTCTGTCAAATAAATAAATAAAACATTTAAAAAAAAAAGAATTACTAAGATTGATAAACCCCTGGCCAGGCTTATCAAAAAGAAAAGAGAAAGGACCCAAAATAATAAAATCATGAATGAAAGAGAAGAGATCACAACCAACACCAAGAAATATAAACAATTATAAGAACATATTATGAGCAACTATACACCAGCAAATTTGACAATCCTAGAGACACATACATTACCAAAACCGAACCAGGAAGAAACAGAAAACCTGAACAGACTCATAACCAGTAAGGAGATTGAAACAGTCATCAAAAATCTCCCCAACAGGGGTGCCAGGGTGGCTCAGTGAGTTAAAGCCTCTGCCTTCAGCTGAGGTCATGATCCCAGGGTCCTGGGATCGATCCCCGCATCCGGCTCCCTGCTCAGCAGGGAGCCTGCTTCCTCCTCTCTCTCTCTCTGCTTGCCTCTCTGCCTACTCTGTCAAATAAATAAAATCTTTTTAAAAAAATTTTTTTAGGGGAGCCTGGGTGGCTCTGTTGGTTGGACGACTGCCTTCGGCTCGGGTCATGATCCTGGAGTCCCAGGATCGAGTCCCATATCAGGCTCCCAGCTCCATGGGGAGTCTGCTTCTCCCTCTGACTTTCTCCTCGCTCATGTTCTCTCTCACTGTCTCTCTCTTAAATAAATAAATAAAATCTTTAAAAATAAAAAAAAATCAAAATAAATTTTTTTTTTTAAATCTCCCAACAAACAAGAGCCCAGGGTCAGACGGCTTCCCAGGAGAATTCTACCAAGCATTTAAAGAAGAATACCTATTATCCTGAAACTGTTCCAAAAAATAGAAATGGAAGGAAAACTTCCAAATTCACTTTATGAGGCCAGCATTACCTTGATCCCCAAACCAGACAAAGACCCCATCAAAAAGAAGAATTACAGACTAATATCCTTGATGAAGACAGATGTTAAAATTCTCACCAAAATACTAGCCAGTAGGATCCAACAGTACATCAAAAGGATTATTCACCACAACCAAGTGGGATTTATTCCTGGCTGCAAGTTTGGTTCAACATCTTCAAATCAATCAATGTGATACAATACGTTAATAAAATAAAGAACAAGAACCATAGGATACTCTCAATATATGCTAAAAAAGCATTTGACAAAGTACGGCATCCTTTCTTGATCAAAACTCTTCACAGTGTAGGGATAGAGGGCACCTACCTCAATATCATCAAAGCAATCTATGAAAACCCCACAGTGAATATCATTCTCAATGGGGAAAAACAGCTTTCCCCCTAAGGTCAGGAACACAGCAGGGATGTTCACTATCCCCACTGCTATTCAACAAAGTACTAGAAGTCCTAGCCTCAGCAATCAGACAACAAAACAAAATAAAAGGCATCCAAATCAGTAAAGAAGAAATCAAACTCTCACTCTTTGCAGATGATATGATACTTTATGTGGAAAACCCAAAAGACTCCCCTCCCAAACTGCTAGAACTCATACAGGAATTCAGTAGTGTCAGGATATAAAATCAATGCACAGAAATCGGTTGCATTTCTATACACCAACAGCAAGACAGAAGAAAGAGAAATTAAGGAATCGATCACATTTATAATTGCACCAAAAAACCATAAGATGCCTAGGAATAAACCTAACCAAAGAGGCAAAGAATCTGTACTCGGGAAACTATAAAGTACTCATGAAAGAAAGTGAGGAAGACACAAAGAAATGGAAAAATGTTCCATGCTCATGCATTGGAAGAACAAATACTGTGAAAATATCTATGCTACCTAAAGCAATATACACATTTAATGCAATCCTTATCAAAATACCATCAAATGTTTTATTATCAATTTTTTCAAATAAATGGAACACAAAGTCCTAAAATTTACATGGAACCAGAAAAGACCCCAAATAGCCAGAGAAATGTTGAAAAAGAAAACCAAAGTTGATGGCATCACAATTCCAGACTTCAAGCTCTATTTCAAAGCTCTCATCATCAAGACAGTATGGTACTGGCACAAAAACAGACACATAGATCAATGGAATAGAATAGAGAACCCAGAAATTGACTCCCAACTCTATGGTCAACTAATCTTTGACAAAGCAAGAAAGAATGTCCAATGGAAAAATTCAGTCCAGCACCAACAAATGGTGATGGAAAATCAGACAGCCACATGGAGAAGAATGAAACTGGACCATCTCCTTACACCACACACAAATATAGACTCAAAATGGATGAAAGACCTCAATGTGAGAAAGGAATCCATCAAAATCCTTGAGAAGAACACAGGCAGCAACCTCTTTGACCTCAGCCGCAGCAGCTTCTTCCTAGAAACATCATCAAAGGCAAAGGAAGCAAGGGCAAAAATGAACTATTGAGACTTCATCAAGATCAAAAGCTTTTGCACAGCAAAGGAAACAGTCAACAAAATCAAAAGACAACTGACGGAATGGGAGAAGATATTCACAAATGACATATCATTTAAAGGGCTAGTATCCAAAATCTATAAAGAACTTATCAAACTCAACACCCAAAGAACAAATAATCCAATCAAGAAATAGCCAAAAGACATGAACAGACATTTCTGCAAAGAAGGCATCCAAATGGCCAGAAGACAGATGAAAAAGTGCTCCACATCACTCGGCATCAGGGAAATACAAATCAAAACCACAATGAGATACCACCTCACACCAGTCAGAATGGCTAAAATTAACTAGGCAAGAAATGGCAGGTGTTGGCGAGGATGCAGAGAAAGGGAACCCTCCTACACTGTGGGTGGGAATGCAGCTGGTGCAACCACTCTGGAAAACAGCATGGAGTTTCCTCAAAAAGTTGAAAATAGAGCTACCCTATGACCCAGCAATCACACTACTGGGTATTCATCCTAAAGATGCAAATGTTGCGATCTGAAGGGGCATGTGCACCTGAATGCTTATAGCAGCAATGTCCACAATAGCCATACTATGGAAGAACATAGATGTCCATCAACAGACAAATGGATAAAGAAGATGTGGTATATATATATACACAATGGAATACTATGTAGCCATCAGAAAAACTGAAATCCTGCCATTTGCAACGACGTGGATAGAACTCGAGGGTATTGTGCTGAGCGGAATGAGTCAATCAGAGAAAGAGAATTATCATATGATCTCTCAGATATGAAGAATTTGAGAGGCAGGACAGGGGGCCGTAGGGGGTAGGAGGGGAAATGAAACAAGATGGGATTGGGAGGGAGACATACCATAAGAGACTCTTTTTTTATTATTATTATTCATTTGACAGGCAGAGATCACAAGTAGGCAGAGAGGCAGGCAGAGAGAGAGAGGAAGAAGCAGGCTCCCCACTGAGCAGAGAGTCCAACGTGGGGCTTGATCCCAGGACCCTGGGATCACGACCTGAGCCGAAGGCAGAGGCTTTAACCTACTGAGCCACCCAGGCTCCCCACCATAAGAGACTCTTAATCTCACAAAACAAACAGGGCTGCTGAGGGAGAAGCGGGGTAGGGGTAGGGTGGCTGGGTGATGGACATTGGAAAGGGTGTATGCTATGGTAAGTGCTGTGAAATGTGTAAGCCCAATGATTCACAGACCTGTACCCCTGGGACAAATAATACATTATATGTTAATAAATAAACAGACAAACAAAATTTCATAAAACTATATACCACCTAATATTATATGTCAACTACACTTCAATATAAAAAATTGCCCTGTACAAGTTTAAGTTTACATCTAAATCTTGACATAAGTTCAAACACTTTCAAAAGATGTAACACCCCACATGTTCCAAATACAGATATTTTAAAGTAAAAAAAAAAAAAAATTGCTGACTGCAAAGTTCCTAGAAAGACCACCATCAGAGCCATCAGTGGCTATGCTCATATTTGGGGTGGGTTTATGTGATTTACCCAGAGCTAAGGAGCTTTGAGTACCTGGGCATCCCTATATTGAAGACAGGGGGAAAAAATCACTCTAAAAACAAAATCATCCCGATTTTACCAGAAACATGAGTGGGTACCACTGGGACTGTGCAGCTGTTCTCTCCGTGAAGGGAGAGTGGCTAGTCCGGTACTGACTGGCCATACCATCCAGGTAATTACTGGGTAGTCCCAAATGGGGCCCAGTGGTTTTGTGGCACAAATCTTTGCCCATGGCTTCTATCTGGGTGGTGGGGCTACTGTATCCTGGGTTTTCCGTAGGCACAGGGAGAGCCTGTCCCATGATAACAACAGTTGACAGCCTCCCTCTCCTGAGGCAAGACGGGCACACTCCATCTTTGACTGATTCCCTCATCGGGCTGCCATCTTTGTTGGCTCCAGTGGCTTTGCAGCCATTGCAGCACATATGGCACACACAGACCTCACTTAATCCACTCAGTAAGCCTCGAAGGATCACTCCAAAAGCCCATCCTTACTGACCACTGAAATGTCTCTAATGAGAAGAGCTGTCCCCCGAGACAACAGCCTTGGACATGATTCCTGCTTCACAAGAGCTGTGGGCTCACACTCGCTGCATCTGCTAATGCATCAGGTTTATTAAGTCCGACGAGGACATGAGTCAATGCCCTAAGTGAACTCACTACCAGCCTTGGATTTAATACATCAGTGGTTGGGATCCTGGGACTCCTGGTGGAAAAAGCTGTCACTGATTCTGGGAATCCTGGTCTTAATCCGTGTTCTCTCTTGCATAGTTGCCGTGGTGTCTGCCCCCAGTGAGGCCAGACAGATACCACGGACCCCACCTCTGGGCTAGTAAGCCCCTTTTCTGACCACACAGGGCACGCTGCAGAAGAGGGGGCGGGCATGCATGTGACCTTGTAAGAGGTGGTCACGAAAGGTGGAGTGTTCGGGGAGTTCACCAAGGGGATGTGGCCACCACTAGCTGTGACCTGGACTCAGGCACCCGACCCCTTGCCTTGAAATGTGGGGTTTGCTTGCCTTCCCTGCTCCCAGAGGCTGCTCCAAGGATGAACTCCTTGAACAGTGAAGTGGTGTTGAGGCCATGTGGATGGTCTACAAGACTAAATCCATTAAGACCTCTATATCAACCTTTAAGATGCGGCAGGTGGGTATAGGGTTCTACTTTTGCTATAAGTGCGCTTGCTTACTAAGCCTGCCTCTTTCTTTGGTGTCTTCCTGTCCTCTGAACAGGGGCCGCCTTCTCATTACATCTGGGAAGCTCCCAAGGAGTCCTGAATGAGATCATTAATAATAGATCCATGGACACTGTGTCCAGACTTTCACAGAACAGGGACACCTAGTAATGAGCATAGAGGACACACAGGAAACTTAGCACCTAATACTTTTATCCTTGGTGGTATATATCAGGCTTCAATCTCATACCACTGATTTCTGCCCTAAGAATTTGGGATTCTTTGTTAATAAACACTCTCAAAATCATATTGGGAGCTACGATAGTGGCCTAAGACTTGAAATTTAATATGCAGGACTTTCTGAACAGACAGAGATCCCCCACACGTGCTCAGTTTTATCCAACTTCATTTATGTCCAGTTTGCAACCTCTGCCCAAAACAGTGACTAAGAGGAAGGAAACCCTTACAGTTCCTTGTTGGACTTGCAGGAGCCTTAAGAGGAGGAAAACAGCAGCCACTTTTTCTTCAATTCCAAATCGATCAAATCACATTAAGCTTTAAATATTTTGAAACCAGATGATCTCAATTTAACACACATGCCACGGCAGCTTTGTCATCACTGGGTAGACAGATGGATAGCATTAGCAGCGTGTTACAAGCCAGAAGTGAATTTCACATGGACCTTAGCAAAGCAACGGGAATTCTGCATTAAGGAGCTGGAGGAATTGCTAAAACTTACAGAATACCAAAAAACCCGCCATGAATGATGTTTCTCTAACTGCAGACTAACAATCATAGCAGTTAAGATTGGTTGAAACAAGGAACAGATAGAATTATAGAGCATTCATGGTCTCAGAGCAATCCTGGTCACCTGGGATCCCAGGTAACCCAGCCAGAAGCAAAGGAGACACCACACATCCTGAAGGTCGTGATTCCTCCAGCAACTGTGAAATCGGACTATCAGCATTTCAAGGAGGAAACATGACATTGTGTACCACACTTTTGTGCTTCCCCAACATCAAAAGACGGGGAGTGGAACCTATAGGCCACAGAAGCCCCTTTCTGAGAGAAGGGAAAACATGTTCCTAAGGATGTGTTGGCAGAACGGAGTAAAAGTGCCTTTATACCTCTCAGAACTTTGGCCGTCCCTATGGTATGAGTACCTATGAATATGGCCTCGGTGCCTCCTTAGCCAGTGATGTATAATATAGGAAGCTGGACGAGGACGGCATGGTCTAAGCCCAGGCTCTCCCTAACCTATTCATGTCAAGGGAAATGTAAGGACACAACATGGTGGGACCAGTGCGAACTGAACAGGGCATGAACGTAACCATAGAAGGAAATGGTATCATTCCAGGCTAGAGAAGATAAAAGAACTACTAAAATAACCAGAGAAATATATCACATTGAACCCCTAAAATTAACCTAATAAAGTCCTATGTTAGAAAAGCAAGGACAAGTACAGAAACATTTGGAAATTTAGACCAACACAGTAAAAGAACTCTTCGGGAAATGGAAAGAGAGCAAAATTATGCATTCTCGAAATAAATGAGTTGTGATGTTCCAGTGTCTGGACACACACCGGATAGTGCTGTGCATGCTTGTATTCCCTGGAGGGGGACCTTAAGAAAATAACATTTAGAGGCACCTAGGTGGCTTAGTGGGTTAAGCCTCTGCTTTTGGTTCATGATCTCAGGGTCTTGGGATCAAGCCCCGTGTTGGGTTCTCTGCTCAGCAGGGAGTCTGCTTCCCCATCTCTCCCTCTGCCTGCCTCTCTGCCTACCTGTGATCTCTGTCAAATAAATAAAATCTTTAAAAAAAATACAAAATTTACTTGAAAACATGATTATCAAGGAAGTTAAAAATGACTAGCTTAAGAAATTTAATTTTTGGTCGTTTGGCGATTGGGTATGGTGCCATGTTCAAGATTTCTTTGGTATACTTAGGTATAGAGTTGCTGATGCTGGTTGTTAAAATATAGTGTCAAAGAATGTGCATCAAAGGAAAAATACTCACAAAATAAGATTGTGATTAAGACCATAAGCCCTGTGCAATTTTGTTTTTGTGCGCTTGGATTTGTGCAAGGCCTCATGTGATTTGAAATCACAGAGTGGATCATTGTGTGTTGATCTGATAGGATTTCAAATCTACCTGTTTCTGGTGAATTCCGACCCCTCCCCAAATTGTTTTTAGTAGTAAAGGTGTTTTGATCTAAGAGTGCAGAAAGTTGTGAGGGGGTGGCATCATCCCACCTGCTCTCAGCTGTAGGAACTCAGTAGCTCCGTTGCCGTGGGGGGTGGGCAGGCGGGGCAGGGAGGGGGAGCGTGTCAATGAAGACACAGGAGAAGCAACTATGGTAAGAGGACATTTAGACTGTAAACCCCGACAGCTTCTGGGGACTGAGAGCATTTGGTCTAGCAAAGCCAAATGTGCACTTAAAATTTCTCTCCAAAGACCTTGGAACAATGAGCTCCTGCCGAGGGAAAGAAGGCCCTTTTATGGGCAGTGGGGAAAGCCAAGCAAAGGCCCCTCAGAGATACATCTGCCCATGGACACCAGCACCCTCCTTCCCCACGAATGTGCTCTTTTAATCTGGCTCTGGTAGCTGCAGGTGCGTTCTCATTCGGCAAAGGTGTCTCCTGTCAACGTATCCCAACTACATTTGAACTTTATTGCTTTCATCTCCCCTTGCCTAGAATAATAGGATGATGACCTAGCCTTAGTTTGGAATATATTAATTTTTTAATGGTAAATTAAAAAGCATTACCCTGTATGCTACTGGGTGGAGATATTTGCACAGGGAACCAGTGTTAAAGACATTGTTGGCAAAGACAAAATCAGTCTGAGCATGATTTGCTTCCCCAAAGCAAGCCGACTTCAGGGGGAATATATACATTGGTGCGGTTAGGACTTGGATTCTGGCTGATAAAGGTACCACCCCCACCCCCACGCCCGCCTCCAAAAGTTTGCAACTGACCTCATCTGACCTTGCCTGTTGCCAGTCCCTGGCTCCCCTGGCCCTGTAGGCCCCCACATGCACAGTATACACCAGTTGACTCCCCAACTCCTTGCATTGTCTCAAGCATGGAAGGTGCTCACCCTGAGTCCTTTTGAGACAGCCACTGAAATGAGCGAGAGACAGGAGTACTTACCGTTTTCCGAAGTTCGGCGCTTCTGCAGCAATCAACGCCCCCAGGAGTCTCCTATCGGGATACCAGCATGCTAGAATCAGCCCTTGCAAGGCTTCCAGATTCCTCAGCACTTCCTTTACGGGGAAATGCACATTTGTGTGGATTAGCAGGAAAGAAATGCTGGATACCCTGCTAGCCCACTCCTGCAGACTGGCCTCCCCAGATAGCTGCCCTGGACCAGAAGCCTGGCTACGCGTGCCTGCGCGGTGGAGCATGCGCACAAAGCACCCGTCAGCCTGCAGACGCGGGCCTGGCGACGACGTCCAAGCCTGTAGAGCGTGGGTTGGTCCTGAACCACGTGCATAGCTTCCAGGCTGGAAGGAGCCCACCACCCACAAACCCTTCTGACACACGCCCTTCGACGGGCCGGGCTCAGGCCCCATTTGGAATGGCTGCCTGATGGCGCCCGGACTTACCAACAGCCAAGGCTCGCAGGTGTCTCTCGGGGACGGAGATTCCCGCGGCCCAACAAGCCGCGTCCCGGCAGTCCGGACTCCTCCACCTGTGCCCTCAGACAGGAGATGCACAACTGTGCAGGACAGGGCTTGGACAGGCAGGTGCACCGTAACCCGGAGAGCCCGCTGTGGAGACCCAGCTTCTCGAGCCGCTTGCCCTGTTCCAAATGGCCGGCGGCGCGACCCTCCCCGCTCGCCCATGCGCAGTACGTGCCCCCTCAGCGCCCTCCACCCCGCCCCGGGGGCAGCTGGGGACGGCGGCGCCCGTGAGGGGAGAGCTGGTCCTGAACCACCTGCCTAACCATCAGGCCCCTGGGATCAAAACCCCACAAATATTTATCAGTGCAGTTTGGCTTTTTTTAAGGTTTTCCTCCACTAACTTTAGGATGGGGCTATATCCCAGGAGGCCTACAATATAATTATTAAAACTCTTAAATATTCCTGAGAAGCGATAAACTGGTGGCAATCAGCCCCACCGTTTGAACTGGCTGCCTGATGAAGCCAGCAGGTGTCTCTTATAGGAGGATGACCCAGCCCAGACGCATCCAGGAAAGGTAGTTCAGTTTCTTCCAGCTCAGGTTTCAAGGAAGGTAGGCCTGTTGGTGTAGGTTCAGGCTTGGAAGCAAGTATATGCCTCTCATCCCCAACAGCCAGTCCCTGAGACGCTGCCACACCCAACAATTTGCCCAGGCCCGGGTCCCTGCCTCCCCCGACTTGGGCAGCTCGAGAATGTGCATTTGCACTCTGTCAGCCAGCTGAGGACCTCCAAGCCGGTGGCGATTCAGATCAGTCCCAAATCACCTCCCACAGCCTCCAGGGTGGAAGATGTCCTCCCTCCAAACACTTTTGGAGGTGGCGGCTTGAAACGGTGACAGATGGGCCCTAGTGGGACTGGCTACCTGCCTAATCGGGTCCCAAGCTTAGAAGTCAAGACTCCCCCAGGCTTCTCTTAGGGAAGGATATCCTCGAAGCCACACTGGCCCCCCAGGCAAAGCGGACCAGACTCCTCCAGCTTTACGTTCGGGATAGAGGGTAGGTAATGTAGGACAGGGCTTGGAATGGCGCGGAAGCTTTGGACCATCACAGGCCTGTTCCAGACACACAGCCTCTATGCACACTTGCCCTGTTCACTGGCTCCCAGACCTGCAAGGCTCGTGCACGCTCAGTAGGCTCCTGCTCAGCCCATTTGGGGGAATCTGGGGCCCTCCTGGCCTGGGGAGCTCAGGCTGGTCCCACACCACCAGGACAGCCTCCTCGCCAATGGGAGCCCAACCCCGAGAGTCTATCAGAGGTGACAGCTTGAGTGTGGTCCCCATTTGGACTGTTTGCTTGATGGGATCTCCAGCTGCTCCAGCAATCAGGGCCCCCAGAGGTCCTCTGCAAGAAGGTTACCCCTGCCAGCCAGCTCCCACCAGTCTCTGCCAGTGAGGCAGATGCTGGGTACCCTCAAATAGCCTGCTCCTGTGACTTGGTCTATGCCTACAGCTTTCCGGATCATGATGCCTGGCTCTCCTGGCTTATCTGGCCACACGCTCATGTGAAACCCACCCCCTGAGCCCAGTCTGTGGAGCTCGGGCCCATCCTCGACCACCCGCATAACCTCCAGGGTACAGGAAGCCCACCCATCGAAAATCTTGCTGAGATGAGAGCTTTAAACTGGGGACGGTCGCTCGCTATTTAGGCAGAATGCCTGGTGGTGGGGTTGGGGGATGCCAAGCTTCTCCAGGGCTCAAGGCCCCTGGGTGTAGCTTTTCGCAGGCCACCCAACCAGTGGTCAGGTCCCAATTCGGGAGGACAATGCAAGATCTTCAGCTCTTCCCAAAAGGGAAGAGGCCCAAGTATGCAGGTTAAGGCGTAGAAAAGGCTGATGCCCAGTACCCCCATCAATTTCCTCCAGTCTCGCTGGGCGTGGCCTTGCTCTAGGTCCCGGATATTCTGGCCTGCTCTGAGCTGGCCCAGGGCTGCTGGGAACACCCCAGGCCTGGGGACATACGGC
Source organism: Mustela nivalis (assembly GCF_964662115.1). NCBI lineage: Eukaryota > Metazoa > Chordata > Mammalia > Carnivora > Mustelidae > Mustela > Mustela nivalis. The sequence goes on along the minus strand of NC_139032.1, from coordinate 5,021,994 downwards.
CTAACCCAAACCCACACTCTGAGTAGCTTTCTGAGGCTTCATTTTACACTGAGGACTGTCAGTCCTCTTCGGGGGACCTGTGGCCTCTTGGCGCTGGGGCTTCTCCAGCAATCACGGCGTCCCAGGTGTCTCTTCTTGGAGGGGACTCCCGAACATCCCACTCGGCCCTTCCACTGCTCGAGGCTCTCAGGTGCTCCCTTAATAACCTACAGCTGAGAATGTTCCTCTTCCGCCACTTGTCCTGAGTTACCCCGACTTGGGGTGTCCAACAGCTGTACAGCAAACACCCTGTCCACTGGCCTTGGGCTGCGAGGTTCGCTCCTCTGTGGAGCTCCAGCTTGACCACTGGCCCCCGACAGGCTCAGGGCGCTGGGTGGCCACACTTCGAGTAGTTTTCTGAGGCTACGTTCCTGTTCAAACTGGCACATTTATGGTCCAGTTGTCAGTCATCCTGCTGAATTTTAAAGAGCAGCTCCTTGGAAAACAGCGGCCCCTCCCGGCCCAGTTTAAAGGTCTTTCTGCCCAGTTCGAGCTACTCAGCTACGTGTTTCAAAAAGGGAAATAGAGATTTTCTCAAAATGGAGATTTCTCATGGTTAGAAGTTTTATCCAAGCCCACCCCAGAGACCTTGAGCACAGCCAGGGTCTTCAGAAGCCGGTCATGGCTCTCAGAGGACAAGGAGGGTGCCTAATGACAAGCGCTAGCTTGCAGATCTGCACCTGTTCCCCCCGAAGGCAGAGCTGGCTGACACTGGAGTGCATAGCCAGGGTGGGGCAGGGCTGCTGGCTGGTGACACCCCCAGAACAGACATGGGGAGCCTGGGTTTTGGAGAAGCCAGGATCTGCTAGGGTGCCAGTCTGCTAGGACTGACTGACTGCCTCGAGGTGATTTGGGAGGTATGGGGCTGGGCTCTCCACACCCAGCAGGGTGACCTGGGTCGCATGATGCAGAAGTGGGCCCGAGGCCCTCCCACCTGCTCTGTGATGCCGGGAAAGCCACCAAGCTCCGGGAAAACCACCGTCTCTCCGATTGAAGTCACATTTCCCATTCTTATTTGGCTTCACCTGTTTTATTCACTGCAAATGACCCGAAACCAGGGGGTGTGGGAGGGCAGTAGGAGGGTCACCAGCTCTGTCCCCACCATGCGACCCTTGAGCCTTCAGTGGAGGCTCCATGGGGCAGGGACCCGGGGCTTCCTCACGATACAGCCACAGCAGGACCTGGCACCGAGGAGGCACCCACCCACTTTGTGAAGGATGCATTCTTCTGGAGGTCTGCAGTGGGGGGAGGGGGGGGAGACTTGACTGTGGACTCCTGTCTTCAGTCCTGGAAGAACCCCAGAATGGGGGGGCGGGAAATGTGAGAAGTTGTTCTAAGTGGTTGTTAAAAACCTTTATAAAAATGGCAGCTGTTTAGAACCAGGTGAAGGTTCTAGAAACATCCAGAGGGCACCTCCTGGAAAGACACTGAACTTTCCCCCAACCTCAGGGCAGTGGGGTGACCTCAGTCTGGGCATACTTGTGCAAGGAGAGTTGTTCATGGACAAGGCTGAGTAGAAGAAAGAAGGTGAGGGTAGGCAACCTGGAGTAAAGAGAGAAGGGGACAGAGAGGGGGAGAGGGAGAAGGGCTGCTTCAGCTCTGCATGGCTACTAACCTCAAACGCTTAGACCCCACCAGAGCACCTAAGGTTGGTCGGGAGAGCAATGCTCATGGCCAGATCAGTGTGTTGGTGGAAGCTTGCAGCTTAGGTCCTAATCTGAATCGTAACAGAGAAAGGACTCCTGTGTTAAGAACCTGTGGTTCGACATTTTGGACTCCACAGCTTCCCCTTTCTGACCCCGGAGCAGAACAGTGAGCAGGAGGGTGAGGGGGCTCATGCCCCAGAAAAGTCCCCTTCAGAGGCCTCCAGAATCTAACCCTGAAGACCCCCCCAAGGCCTGCAGCTGCCTGAGGCTTGTGATCCCACTGGACAAGAGCGCCTGTAGCTCCGTCAACCTCCTCCTGTGTCTACACAGGGTCTTCGGGCTAGGTGTTTCGGGATTTGTCTTTTTCTGACCTCTGGCATCTTGGCAGCTCCCGGGCCATGAGCCACCCCTGTAGGGAAATCCAGGGGTCACTGTGGTCCTTCCAATTGGAGATGGACTTGCAAAGAGTAAGAGCTCCCCAGACCTGGTTCTCTAGCTGAGGTTGCCCATGCTGATCCAAGACCCTTGGGTAGAAGTGACTCAAAATAGGGAACCTCCTGTCTGTCGTCACTCATCTCTGACCTGCAGAGTCCAGGGAGCGCCCTGTGGTGGGCTATATGGGCTTTTACACCTGGCCCAAATGTTTCTCAGAACTGAAGGTCAGCAAAAATAATGTGGAAGAGAAGCAATGACATTATCTTTCTTTGGGGATGACATGCTCCTACATGCAGAAAAATCCCTAACAATCCACACACAAAAACTAACAGAGTCAATAAACTCGTTCTGTAAAGTGGCAGGGCAGGAGATAGACAAAAATCAGTTGTTCCTCAACACTAGCAATGAACAATCTGAAAAGGAAATTAAGAAAACAGTTTTATTTACATTGGCATCTCTTCAAGTTAGATTGGGTCGTCTATTTTCCATTTGTCTACTTAACGTCTTGAACTTGGGGACTACCATTTTAATAAATGTTTTCATGTCCTTCTCTGGTGATGCTAATGTCCATGCCATTTTCAATGCATTTCCAGGGTCATTTTCAAATGATTCACTGGTCTCCTCATTAAAGGGCCATTGCCCTGCCTCTCTGCATACCTCGAAATCTTTGATGGAATGCCAAACATTCTGAATTTTGTCTTTTTGGCTGCTGGATGTTTTCATGTTCCTATAAATTTTGAGCTTTGCTTGGAGATACATCTACCTGGAAACAGTTTGCTCATTTCCGGTCTTGCTCTCAGGATCTGCAAAGTGGCCCAGAGCATTGCTCAGTCCAGGGCTAACGAGTTCCCCAACCCCGAGGGAATACTCAATCTCCTCCCTGTGCCTTACTCGGAAACTCTCTCAGGCAGTCAGTGGGAGCAGGTACAGGGCTTACCTGTTTGTTTCCCATCCTCCGGGCATTACATCCTCTTTGGCCCGATGCCCTGTATCTTGAAAATCCGCATTTCATGTATTTTGTCTGGTTTTGTTTGTGCTGTTTTCTTGTAGCAGGCAGGAAGGCAGACCCAGTTCCTGTTACTATGTATTGGTGTGCCATCCCCAATTTTAAATCAAGGTTGGAAAATGTCACTCAAGATTCTGAGTAGAATAGATTCTCTGTTACAGAATGGAGACTACAGCCCAGCCAGGGGGCAACCTTGAAGGAAGAAAACCCTTGAGCTTGTATTTAAAAAGCACAGGGCCAGCTCCAAGGGCAATTTTGCTTGACTCCGTCTGGGATTGCAAGAAGCCCCAGGACCCCACCGCCCAAGAGCTGTGAGGTCTGTGGTGGAAACAGGACCTTTGTCAGATGATATGCCTCTGTAAAAGACATTCTCCTCCTCCTCCTTTTAAAGATTTTATTATTTGAGAGAGAGAGCATGAGCAGGGGGAGTGGGAGAGGGAGAAGCAGGCTCCCAGCTGACCAGGGAGACCCATGTGGGGCTCGATCCCAGGATTCTGGGATCATGACGGGAGCGGAAGGCAGTCACTTAACCAACTGAGCCCCCCAGGTGCCTGCCCCCTCCCCACCTTTTAAAAATATGTTATTTATCCCTATAATTAGAGAGTGTGTGACCCAGCCGAAATCAAGAGCCACGAGCCACCCAGCTGCTCCAAAAAACATTCTTTTTTTTTTTTTAAGATTTTATTTATTTATTTGACAGAGAGATCACAAGTAGGCAGAGAGAGAGAGAGAGGGAAGCAGGCTCCCCACTGAGCAGAAAGGCCGACGTGGGACTCGATCCCAGGACCCCGAGATCATGACCCGAGCTGAAGGCAGCGGCCTAACCCACTGAGCCACCCAGGTACCCCCTAAAAACATTCTTTAAAGACTTGATCATTCTGTTCTGTCAAAGGTCCTCCAAAGGAAGGATTAAGATGACTTCAAAGGCGCCTGGTGGGAAGTCCCCACTTTCTCTGGGGTTTTATAGGGTGTCCCTGGGGAACACCGGGGCTCAGACTGACTTCTGTTCTCTCGGGAGTGAGTAAGAGACAGAAGCTTTGCCTAAGGGATGGACTGCAACCCAAGCCATGGAGGCAGGGCAAAGACTCCCAGACACCTCCCTGCGCTGCTCCAAAGGAAACGCCCAAAGGGCTCCTCTGGCCGGACCCTTCCCTAAGAGTCCCTGAAGCACGGAGGAGGACGTCTCTGCACTCCCAGCGGGCCTGTTACCCACTGCCAGGGAAGGCACCACTGAAGACGAGCACCCACAGCCTCCAGTGGGGCAGTCAAGTTTCAGGCACCTGAAAACACCGCACCGGGAGAGACAAGTCTCCAAAGAAAGGAATGAGCCCAGCACGTAGAACTGCATCCTCATAAGTGGGACGCTTCCCCCGGCTCCTTACCTCCCTTACCCCCAGCTGCCTTCCCACCGCCGTAGTCCAGCTCGGGCGTCCTCTTGCCGCCTCTCCAGCCTCCTCGGTCTTCTCCTCCCCAGACTCTTCTTGTCACCACTCGTCCCTCTCCCCGCAACTCCTGCCCGCGCCCCGGCTCGCGCGCGCGCACTCCTGCACACACGCGCACTCCTGCACACACGCGCGCGCCTACACACACGCGCACTCCTGCACACACGCGCGCTCCTGCACACACGCGCGCGCCTGCACACACGCGCACGCCTGCACACACGCGCACTCCTGCACACACGCGCACTCCTGCACACGCGCGCACACACGCACCGGCCAACGCAGGAGAGGCCGTCGGGTCTGCGAGGACGACCAAGGAAGCCTTTCCTCCAGCGGGGAAGCGCGGATCCATCTGCCCCGGTCAGACCCTGGTTTGGAGGAGACCGAGGAAGATGGATTTCCCCGAGGAGCTCAGCCTCCCCAGCCAACCCTCCAGGCTCCCGCCCCCACCCTTCCGGGCCAGCCCCGGGGATGCGTGACCACAAGTCAGGAACCTCTGCACGCTCAGGCTGACACGCGCGCCCGGCAGGGTCCCAGCTCAAGGCACATCTTAGTGCCCGCGAGTCCCAGGCGAGCTCCCAGGAAGGGCCGCCGCGTCCCCTCGTGGCCTCCTGGGGGCGGCGCACAAGGATCCCGGCGTTCGGGCAAGGGCAGGTTGGAAGGAAACCACTCCATCCGCTCGCGTTGATCCAGCGCATAGCCAGAGGTGAGTGGGGTTCCAGGCACACGGACTCCGCCACCGCCTGCCCTCCCTCCACTGCTGCTCTCTTGGCCCCGGACGAGATTTCTACAATCAGTCTGCCTTTGCAGGGGGGAAAAAGCCACATCTGGAAAACCCAACTCCTGTAAAGACACCCGTACTTGTGCAATTTTATGGTCATCAGTGGGACACTTCTGGGGTCCTAATTTGGATTTGTCTTCATTTGCTGTTCTAGACTGTGCTCTGGGGTAGTATCTTAATTTAACTAAACGGGCAAAATCGGAAAAGATGCGTTTTTAGTTTCAATATTTATTAGTTGGTCCTGAGTCAATGGTGTGGTGGTCGGCAGAACAAGGCCCTCCCCTGCCAGGAGGCCCCCATTCCGGTCCCTAGAACCTGTGCATCTGTTGCATCACATAGCAAAGGGGGCTTTGCAGATGTGCTCTGCAGATGTGCTGAGTTAGGTTAAGGACCTTAGATTGGGGAGGTTATCCTGGACTGTCCAGGTTGCCCCATGTCATTACATGAGGGCTTTAAGAGTGGAAACAGCAGGGGGGAAAAAGCGGTCAGAATGATGCCCTGTGAGCATTAGCAACCTGTTTTTGCTAATGCTGAAGATGGAGGAAGGGGCCATGAGCCAAAGAATGACGGAGGCAGGGGGATTCTAAGGGCTGGAAAAGGCGAAGGAACAGATTGTCCCCTAGAACCTCCAGAAGGGAAAGTGACCCTGGAGACACCCTGATTTTCACCCAGTGAGATCCTTGTTGGAATATTAACCCATAGGACTGTGAGATAACAAACGTGTTCTTTTAGGCCACTAAGTTTATGGTAACTTGTTAGGACAGCAGTAGAAACCAGTACAAGTGTCATTGGCTCAAGCGGTGATAGGATCTGCTGGGGGTAATGAACACTGTATACATTCTGCAGGTTTGAAGCAGGTCAAGAGCTAGAAGTGCTACATAAGGCACCTGCCTCTTTCTCCATTCTTTCCTGTACTACTGCCTCCCTGTTCCCTGCGCCCCCAGAGCGCAACGTGGTTCTTCCATGAATTATACAAACTGGAAGACAGTGGTGTCATGCAGATTTTTTTTTTTTTTTAAAGAATGGGCGGGGCGCCTGGGTGGCTCAGTGGGTTAAGCCACTGCCTTCAGCTCAGGTCATGATCTCAGGGTCCTGGGATCGAGTCCCACATCGGGCTCTCTGCTCAGCAGGGAGCCTGCTTCCTCCTCTCTCTCTGCCTGCCTCTCTGCCTACTTGTGATCTCTCTCTCTGTCAAATAAATAAATAAAAATCTTTAAAAAAAAAAAAGAATGGGCTATGTTTCTGTCACATAGAGGGAAAGACTATAACATACAAAACACTCAATATTGGAGCATCTTCCTCTCAAAGATAGGAGGTTGTTTGTGTTTTCACAACATTTTATTAAGGCACAGAGCTATTTTTTAACATTTCATAAAGAGTGGAAAGCAAGAATGGTTTTAGGTCTTTTCCCCAGAAAGGATTTGTGACTGGATTCTGAATGGATCTGATATTTCCATAATACCTGTTGACAAATGTTGTGTACATAAAATGAATTTCTTAGGAGCAATATTTGAGTTCTTCGTGGATTACTGACTATCTGATCAACACCTACCACACGCAGTAGCACAGGGATTAGGATAGAATTGCTGGGATACTTGAGTAAGCCCAGGGCAAGAGGGCGTCCCATTTTGCAACATTGTCTTTAAGTAACACTTCATGGTTTTGCTAGCTTTGCATTCATCCTGCGGATTCTGCCAGTGAGCTCCTCTGTACTGACAGCCAGACATGCTCATGGAACCACTGAAGCCACTGAGTGTGAAAGCAGATGTTGAGGCCACTCCATTCATCATGAAAGTGGGGCTGGAGTCTGCTGGCGGATCTTTTTGGTGGTGGTGGTGGTGGTGGTGGTGGTGGTGGTGGTGATGGTGGTGTGGTGACAGTGGTTGTTTGTTCTTAGTCTTGTTTTAATTTTTCAACTGTTTCTGGGAAATAACTGTAGATTGATAGTTTTATTTTAGTGCTGGAAGATAAAAGGACCAGACTAAGGAATATCTACAGATCTTTGTCAACATTTATGGAATGACATATGCTTTTCAATGACAGGTTCTTAATTAATGTAAAATGAATTTACAGTTTTGACTCAATGTTGTGGAACAAGGGTATGTGAACTGTGGTCTCCAGCCCACAGCGCCAGACCCATCTGGGGTTTTTATGGGAAACATGCAGAACCTAGGGCTGCACTTGGGACCGGAGTCCAGGAAGGGCTTCTATAATTTCCATCGCAGATTCCAAATCTGCCCAAATCTAAGAATTGCTGCCTCATATTTTTCAACTGGGGATTCTCATAAAAGGACAAGGAAGGAAAAACATACTCTTGTAAACTTAGCATGGAGACTGGTGCTGAAGTTGGAAACAAGGCAGGTGAAGAAGAAATATTTATTCCTTTGTATAACATTTTGCTTTTCTAGCCACCAAAAAGACTGTTTCATTTCCTCTAACGGACCCTGTTCACCAGTTATACTGGCTGTCAACATATCGCTATAGCAACACATGTGATGGTGTATCATGCATTTATACACACATCCTAAAGCACCATGAGACACAGGCTAGACACAAATGATCATTGGTTCGCTTTACACAAGACTTTCAGTGGTCTTGGTCTGGCCATGAGTCCCAGTTCCCCAGAGAGGAGTTTGGAGGATGAAATGGGACAGCGTATTTAGAAGGAGGTCACCACACTCGGGAGAGCACACAAGAATGAAAAGAGGAGGTGGCTGGCCAAGCACAAGATGACAGCTGGGAAGCCACTGCTTCTACCATGTGGATTCAAAGTACCGGGGTGCTGCAGTGTAGACTGATACCCAGGCTGATGGTGACCCGCTGAGCTGGCCCTGCATCAGGTGTGGGTCTGGGATTAGGACTGGCTGAGCCTCACTGGACAGCAGGGGACTCCATCATGTGCTTTTATTTATTTATTTATTTAAGAGGCAGAGAGAGACGGTGAGAGAGAGCATGAAAGAGGAGAAGGTCAGAGGGAGAAGCAGACTCCCTGTGGAGGTGGGAGCCTGATGCGGGACTCGATCCCAGGACTCCAGGATCATGACCTGAGCTGAAGGCAGTCGTTTAACCAACTGAGCCACCCAGGCACCCCATGTGCTTTTAGAACTGCCAGGGAGCTCCTGAGCTGGGACGGCATGCCCCATTCTTAGGGATCACGGTCCTGTTTCCCGAGTTGACATCCGAGGATGAGGGCTGAGGGGAGACGCAGGGGGGTGCGTACACCATAGATGCCACGTATCACAGGCACCGAGTGATGCTGGCCACGGTCCTTCATCAAATGCATCCATCTTCCCACAACAAGGGATAAATGAGGACCATGAACATCCTTTTGTCAGTTTTGTCACCAAACGCGTGTATGGAAAAGAGTTCAATTCACAGATCTTATTGCGCGGTGAAATAAGGATAAAGGATTATGGCGCTTTAGTGGGAGTGCTTTGAAACAGAAAACAAATGAACATAGGGAAATAGAAAAAAGAGAGGCAAACTGTCATTCAGACTCTTAACTGCAGAGAACAAACTGAAGGTTGCTGGAGGGAAGGTGGGTGGAGGGCGGGTTAAATGGGTGATGGGGGTTAAGGAGAACACTTACTGCGACCAGCACGGGCTTTTATATGTAAGTGACGACTCCCGAAATCCTACTCCTGCAACTATAATACACTATATGTTAACTAAATGGAATTTTTTTTTAAGATTTTATTTATTTGACAGAGAGAAATCACAAGTACACTGAGAGGCAGAGAGAGAGAGAGAGAGGAGGAAGCAGGCTCCCCGCTGAGCAGAGAACCCGATGCGGGACTCGATCCCAGGACCCTGAGATCATGACCCAAGCCGAAGGCAGCGGCTTTAACCCATGGAGCCACCCAGGCACCCCAAGAAGAAACATTTTCTAACCATTTCCTAAGTCCGATATTACTTGGATATCAAAACCAGAAAGACTCCACAAGTAAACTACGAACTAATTTCCTTTATTATTATATATGCAAAATTCCTCAAAAAATACTAGCAAAAAGAATATACAAACACACAAAAAGAATTATACGCCATGACCAACACGAGGTTTGTCCCTGGATTGCAAGGATAGTTCCGCATAAGAAAAATAATACAATGCATGACATTAGTGGACCACAAAATTGAATTCCATTTTTTTTCCATAGATTGTGCTTTTGCTGTTAACTGAAAACTCATCACTAAAAATAAAAATAAATAAATGAAAACTAATCACTAAATCTGAATGACAGATTTTCTCCTGTTTCCTTCTACTTATGTATTTTGCATTTAAGTCTATGATCGATTTTGATTAGATTAATTTTGTAACCGGTATGAGGAATGCGTTGAAAAAAAATTTTTTTTTTTTGCATACAGACATCCAATTATTACACATGATTCTTTGAAAAGACCATCTTCATTGAATTGCTCTTCACTTTTATGGGAAATCAGTTGAATATATTTGAGTTGGCCTATTTCTGGGCTCATGGATCTAGCTCTTTATCTATCCTTTGCCAGTCTGGACTCCTGTACCTTTATAGTCAGTTTTAAAATAGGCTAGGGCGCCTGGGTGGCTCAGTGGGTTAAGCCGTTGCCTTCGGCTCAGGTCATGATCTCAGGGTCCTGGGATTGAGTCCCGCATCAGGCTCTCTGCTCGGCAGGGAGCCTGCTTCCCTCTCTCTCTCTGCCTGCCTCTCTGTCTACTTGTGATCTCTCTCTGTCGAATAAATAAATAAAATCTTTAAAAAAAAAGTGGACTAATATTGAGTCCTCTAATTTCTTTCTTAGAAGTGTTTTGGATATTCCAGTTCTTTTCTCTTTCCATATACATTTTTAAATTTTTTTTTTAAAGATTTTATTTATTTGACAGAGAGCACAAGTAAGCAGAGAGGCAGGCGGGGGCGGGTGGGGGGAAGCGGGCTCTCCGCTGAGCAGAAAGCCCAATATGGGGCTCGATCCCAGGACCCTGAGATCATGACCTGATCTGAAGGCAGAGGCTTAACCCACTGAGCCACCCAGGGGCCCCTCCATATACATTTAAAATCAGCTTGTCCATGCCTACAAAAAACCTTGCTGTTGACTGGCTTCATGCTCAACATATAGATCAAATCAGAACACGTTAAGTTTTTCAATTCATGAGCACAGTATCACTCTCCATTTAATTAGATCTTTAATCAAAGATCAAAGATCTTTCAACAGCATTTTGTAGTTTTCTGCATAAAGATTATGCACATATTTTACTACACATATACCGAAGTATTTCCTTTATTAGTGCTATTAAATGGTATTTTCTTAAATTTCAAATTCCAATTGGCTGTTGAATTTGGTATATAGAAAAGTGATATTTGGAAATTGAATTTATATGCTGCAACTCTGCCAAATTTGTGTATTAGTGCTAAGAGTATTTTTGCACTTCTTTAGAATTCTCTAGAGAGACAATGATGTTATATACAATAAATATACTTTATTTCACACTGAGCCACATTATAATCAAACTGTTGAAAGCCAAAACACAGAGCTAATCTTGAAAATAGCAAATGAAAAGTAACTCATCAAATGCAAGGGATCCTCAGTAAGATTATCAACAGGCTTCTTGGCAGAATTGCCAAAACAAGGCACGAAGAAGGGAGTGTCTGGAGAAGGAACATTTGGGGCAGGTTTATATATTTGTTCTGTTTTGTTTTACACAGAGAGTTACACAGCCTCATGAAGAAGAACATTCCAGAAAGCTATAGCCTTTTTCCTATGTTTTCAGTATGTGCACCTCAGTATGACTTTAACCATACAGGAGAAGGACAATTTCTTTTGTTTTTCTTATCTTTATTTTGCAGTGGCTTTTTTTTTTTTTTAGTTATATTTTTCTTCTTGACGCAGATGTACAATACGTGTTTGGGGCAGAAATAGGTCTCATGCTCTGAGGTTTTGCCCAGTCATTCTCAGCTTGGTAAAATGTTAAAGGATAGCTTCCCTGGGAGCCCCGGATCAGGGCTCAGGGAAGGTAAAAGACAAAAATTCCATTATCATTATAATGACTTCTAAAGTGAGGAACTTGAGACAAAATCACCTTTAACAATAGTACCAAGAAATCAAAATGAGGCCTGCAGAGACTTCCAAGTTCAATACAGGTAACAGAGGTGATGCAGACACCGGGCTCCTCCCTTTCTCCAAATATCTGAAGCATAGAGATAATTTAAAGTCCGAATTTTAGGGGTACCTGGGTGGCTCAGTTGTTAAACATCTGCCTTCAGCTCAGGTCATGATCCAGGGGTCCTGGGATCAAGCCCCGCATCAGGCTCCCTGCTCAGTGGGGAGCCTGCTTCTCCCTCTGTTCCCCCTGCTCATGCTCTCTCATTCTTTCTGTCAAATAAATAAATAACATCTTTAAAAAATAAATAAACAAATTCAGAACTTTAGAACTGCCAGACATCCCATTCCCTGGGACTATAGAATAAAATAAAGTAGCTCATTGTCACAACACTAATTTCAACATGAAGAGCCCCCTAGATGCACTGTATAAGTTTTTGCTCGGCAAATTTTGATTAATGTAAGTCATAGTCATATCATACAAATACTACGATGGTTGGGAAGTAAATAATGATCGACAAGAGAATATTTTCTCAATGTTTATAAGCATTGGCTCACTTTGTAGAAGACGCCGAGCTGAGTATTTTTAAATACTATTTCAGACCTATCTCACAGCATACTCTGAACATACCAGAGCCTGAATCAATTTCAAAAAGATAGTTCTTGTAAGTAACTTTAATATCAGAAAAATACTAGAATGTCTCTATTCCTAGGGAGCGTTGAGTATCTTACCCAGCGGTCCTCCACTGAGATAATTATCTTAATGATCATGACAGAGGTAGAGGTTAAAAGTCCAGCTGAATTCATTCCAGTTGGCCACACAATAAGAAAATTCCAATACTTGACATGTTTCGGGATGGAGAAGACCAGAGATAAGAGGGAAATAGTACCATGTATGGAATAACAAGGGATTTGGAGTCAGTTTGGGGATCCCACTTAGGTTTCTGACACTTTAAAATCATATGACTCGTAATCGTCTCTGAGCCCCAGTCTAACCATCTAGAAAATGTGCCTTCGAATGCTTGGGTGGCTCGGTTCGCTAAGCAGCCACCTTCGGCTCAGGTCATGATCCTGGAGCCCCAGGATTGAATCCCACATCGGGCTCCCTGCTCCGCAGAGCTGGCTTCTCCCTCTGACCTCTCCCCTCTTATGCTCTCTCTCTCTCTCTCTCTCAAATAAATAAATAAAATCTTTTTTTTTAATGTGCCTAATAATAGATACATCATAGTTTAGAAGTTTTAAGAGAGAGAATTCCACAAAGAGCCAGTGTGATGTTCTCAAGAGCAAATGCTCAGGACGCCATGATTATTATTTGGGCCGATTTCTTTTCCAGAAGAAAGAACACGTATTGAATCCATGTTTCTAACAGATGATTCCCGACATGATTTTCAAAGCTTAAGGAAGGTCATGAAGCTGCTATTGTGTCATATTTCATTCCGAAATCATGTTGTTGGACTGGTGAGGACAATACAATAGTACGATCATTACTACGGGTGTGGAGCTTCCATTTCCATATGGCCATGTTGTCCCCTTACCTCAGAGTCACCGGAAAGGGCAGCTGGTGGGGGGAGGACCACCAGGTGTGGGGCAGGCAGAACTCTGATGTGAGGCTTAACTTCTGTCTAGGTGATGATAGTGAGGACTCTTCACAGACTCTTCACCAATAGCGTGCCATTGTCTATGAGCCCTGACGTGGGAAAGGTTGAGAATTTTCCTCTCTGAACCTTGGGATATGTAGCAAAGTTAGGTTTAAATGTTTGTTTAGATACTACTTATTTATTTATTTGACAGCGAGAGTGAGAGACCACAGCAGGGGGAGAAGTAGAAGGAGAGGGAGAAGAAGGCTGCCCGCCGAGCAGGCAGGAGGCCCCTGCAGGACTCCATCCCAGGATCCTGGGATCATGACGTGAGCAGAAGGCAGACAAGTAACCATCTGAGCCACCCAGGTGCTCCAAGGTTTAATTTTTAAACATTGAGAGACTTCCTAGTTTTCTTTTCATTATGACTATGGCTCAATTCCCCTGTTGTCTAAGAATATAATCTCTATGATATTTCAGACTTTTAAAATTTGTAGACTTGCTTCATGGCCCAACATACCATCTCTTTGGGTAAATATTCTATGACCATTTGAAAAGAGCATATTCTACACTTATTTTGTAATGTTCCAAATATGTCAATTAGGTCATATTTATTACCAGTGCTTTTTCTGCTTTGTCTATCATATGTTGAGAAACGTATATTAAAATCTTCAAACATTGACACTCTATTCAACATAGTACTGGAGGATCTACCCAGTTATAAGGCTAGAAAACACAAAAAGTATAGGATTGGGGGGAGGGGAATGAGACTATTCACAGATAATAGGGTTGTGTATATAGAAAATCCAAAATAGTCTATAAATATACTATTAGAATTAAAAATGGAATTTAGAAATTTGAGATGGATCATAGCTTAAAATTCTACATTTTCTGGAAGAAAATGTCAGTCTTGGGGTAGGACACAAAATGCACTAACCATTTGAAAGGATTCAGTAGGACTTCATAAAATGTGACATTTCTGCTTATCTCATGACCATTAAGAAATGAAAAGGCAAGGGACGCCTGGGTGGCTCAGTGGGTTAAGCAGCTGCCTTCGGCTCAGGTCATGATCCCAGGGTCCTGGGATCGAGTCCCACATCAGGCTCCTTGCTCGGTAGGGAGCCTGCTTCTCCCTCTGCCTCTGCCTGCCTCTCTGTCTGCCTGTGCTCGCTCGCTCTCTCTCCCTCTGTCTCTGACATATAAATAAAATATTAAAAAAAAAAATGAAAAGGCAAGCCTCAGAACGGGATGTAAAGATTTGCAATACACATGCTGACAAAGACTTATCAATAAAGAGTTCCTATACATCAATCATAGAAAGGCAGTCTGTGTCAAAACTAATACTTGACAAAAGATTTACTGGTGGCCAGTAAGAACAGGAAAGGGTGTTCAACAGTATTATTTTCTGGAAAATCCAAATTAAAAGCACAATGAGATACCATCACACCCATACAAGAATGGCTAAAATTAGACTGACCATAGCAAGTGTCAAGGAGGATGTTGAGCAGAAGGAACAGTTATATTAGCCAGGGTTCTCAGAGGCAGAGAACCCAAGAGACACTTGTGCAGAGTTAGAGGGTCAGTTCCTGCTGGAGAGCTCCTTTCGGCTGCCTCACAGCCCGTCCTAGGTATTTCTGACTCCCAGCCTCCCCAATATCCCACCGGCCAAGCCCCTGCAACAGATCTCTTAATATCTGTCTTCTAGTGGCTTCATTTCTCTGACTGACCCTACCTATTGACTTCTTGGAAAGTAGATTTCCCCCAGAGTCTGAACATGTCAGGCACTGTTCAGGATGCTGAGGACATGTTGTAAAAGGTCTGATGACAAGAGACAGGAAACAATGACAGGAGAGAGAGATAGCATGTCCCATGGATATGAGGGTGGGGCATGTAAAAAGTGGGGTGGTGGGTGGTCAGGTAGGTTCCACAGGAAGGTCATCTGAGCCAGACTTGGAGAAGAGGGAGAAAGGTCTGATGATAGCTAGGCAGAGAGCACTCAGTGAAGAGGGAAGCAAATGTCCCTTCAGACCCCCGGGAAAGTGGTGTCTGCAGCATGGCCAGGGAGAACAGAGTGACTGATGACCTCTGTGTTGGAGCACGGGCCCAAAGGGGATTATCACAACTCTATGTTTTACAGCAAGCTTTGGAAAATCATCAGCCTGCTGGAACAGAGAAGAGAAATTATCTGACCTACACCCTTTAAAGAAGTTCCTTGAGGAAGGAGGGAGACCAGGGTGAGTCCATGGCACTTAGAGACCTTGGTGGCCGGCATCAGCATGGTAGCTTCCGAGGTTGTAGAAAGCAGCCCTTGGATTTCTGATGTATTTGATGACAAA
This sequence comes from Mustela nivalis, assembly GCF_964662115.1. NCBI lineage: Eukaryota > Metazoa > Chordata > Mammalia > Carnivora > Mustelidae > Mustela > Mustela nivalis. Next base: position 5,006,666 of record NC_139032.1, on the reverse strand, counting down.
AGCAAGAGACATTTTCTATTGACCAGTGTGGGCTCTGAAGAAGAGAAGTGTGGCATATGTTCTTGGTGGTGTTCTAGGAAACCAGAAGGATGGAGTGGGAGGGAATGGGAAGCCTCTGTGAGAACCATCCTTGAGTGGTGGCTTGCAGCGTTGACCATGTGAAATTTGAGATGCTCACTAGACACATAATTGTAGGCATCTATTAATCAATTAGACTTCAGGGAACCAGTAAGTCCAGGTAATCATTCACTTGTCCAAAACCGCAGAATGTCCGGCATGATGAGTGAACCACTGGGAAACACTCTGGATGCTGAATTATGATGGGTCAATATGGGCTTATCAGCTGTAACAAATGTACCATCTGGGGAAGCCACATGAATCCATGAACTTCTATTTTGAGCACCTGCTTGCACTTAAAAAATGAGGTAAGTAAATTCCCTTGAGAGTTGTCAAGGGAAATTGTGGGTGATATGTACAAGACACAAGCATCCTAATGGCTCTGGTATTCAAAGTCTTCCATCAAAAGGTCTTCCCCATCTAGTCATCTGGAGTCATGGCCCCTCCAAAGAATCTTCTTCCCAGATCCCATCACACCCTTTTCCTCAGCATATATATGAGGGGGTCGCCCATGGGGGTGATGACAGTGTAGGAGAGAGAAATGAACTTGCTCTGATCCTGGAAGTAGTTGTTGCTGGGTTGAAGGTAAGCATAGATGGTCATACCATAGAACAGGGAGACCACTGTGAGCTGGGAACCACATGCCCAAAACACTTTCCTCTACCCTGCAGCTGACCTTCTTCTTAAGACAATCTGACTGTAGGAGAATGTCATTAATGCCACAGGTATAAGGAGAATGATCACGGTGACAAAGCATTTCTCTGACTCATACACAGTGGTGTTAACACAGGCAATCTTGAGCAGCCAGGGTACCTCACAAAAGAAGTGATCTAGTTTATTTCTCCCACAAAGTAGTACAAGGAAGATGAGCACTGTCTGCAATGAGGAGTTGGCAAAACCAAGGAACCACGATGCAGAAGCCAGCGGGGCACAGAGACGGGGTACATGATCACTGTGTAGTGCAGGCACCTGTGGGTGGCTACATAGAGGTCAAATGCTTGATCCCTATGATAATGCATTCTGCGCCTCTCAACCCTGGAGAGAGGAATAGCTGAACTACACAGCCACCAAACAAGATAGATTTGTCTAGTGTCCGGAGATTAGCCAGGAGCCGCGGGACAGTGCTGGTCGTGTAACACAGGTCCAGAAAGCTTAGATTGGAGAGGGAAAAGTACACAGGAGTCTAAAGACATGCGCCCAGCTGGGACCATGCAATGATGGTGTTTCCCAGCAGAGTGAACATAAAGGAGATCAGAAGAACCACAGAGAGGACTAGCTCCAGCTGACGTTGCTCAGAAAAACCTTTCAGGATAAACCCAGTGAAAGAGCTGCCAGTTTTCTGTTCCATCCTCTGTTAGCTCATACTTCCTGTCAAGACCAAGCATTTAGCTCCTTTCTCCTTTTCACCACCATCCTGGTGTGTGTGTGGTTGACTGTTCCTTGCCACACAGTCTCACAGGACTTTCAGAATCAAGCTTTTCCTGGCCAAGAAACAAAAACAGAACAGTCCCATTCCCCAGTGGGTTCAGATGAAAACTGATAATAAAATCAGGTACAACTCTAAGAGGAGGCACTGGAGAACCAGGCTATGGTTACACCCTGTAAGGCATTGCACATCATGAGACACATACTTAACTGGCACACATAGTTAAGCTCCATGAAGATCACATGTCCCTAGCTTATCAAACTGTAAATATCCCTCCTACCTGGCCAACTGATATGTTTTGTCAGGGAAACGATTTTTCTATGTTACTGTGCCTCTATACCAGTAGACTCGTTCCGTAATAAATGTGAGACCTTTCAGCTGAATGGCCCCTGTGTTCTGATTTATGAAGTACTGAATTCCCACTCATGTCAGAGCTCACATAGCACTGTCCCATAGAACTTTCCAAGTATTTAAAGTGGGCTGGGGGCGCCTGGGTGGTTCAGTCAGGTAGGTGTCATGATCTTGGGGTCCTGGGACTAGGCTTATCGTTCAGCAGGTGTCTACTTGTACCTGTCCCTCTGTCTCTCCCCTGGCTCATGTTCTCTCTTCATCTCTCTCAAATAGGTAAGTAAGTAAAATCTTAAAAAGAAAAAGACCAAGCATTTAGCAATTTTTTTCTAAAGATTTATTGATTTATTGTAGAGAGAGAGAGAGAGGGAGCACATACACAGGGGATGGGGCAGAAGTAGAGGCAGAGAATCTCAAGCAAGCTCCAACTCCCTGCTGAGCACAGAGCCCAACGTGGGGGTTGATCTCACCACCCAGAGATCACAACCTGAGCCAAGATAAAAAATTGAACGCTTTATGGACTGAGCCAAGCAGGAGTCCCAAGCATTTAGCAATTTTTAAAAGAAATCTTAAGAAAAAAAAAAAAAAGTTGGCGGGGGTGGATTTATCATAAGACATGGTCATGGGACTTCTCAGTAAGTATTGAATAAATGATGTACTCATTGAAATTACATAGCTTATACTAATTCAGTTCCACATTACCATAAAAAGGAAATCATGATTTAATATACAAAGGTCAAATAATGGACTGTGTGTTGGCATCAGTCATAGTTACAAAAGGCCTCTCAGTCTGAGCTTAATAGGACTTAAAGTACTGTAAAAACATACATACATTTTAAAAACATACATACATTTGCGTACGATGGAAAAAGAGACAGAGCATTCAGAAAGAATCGGAAAGAGATGCAGACAGAGGGAGGGACAGTGTTGTAAACACATATTGCATGATTCTACGCAACTGGATTTGCACATACCTCACCAACAATAGAACAGAATACAACGTAATCTCGAAGAAAATACGTTCAGAGATAGGAATTTATAATCTAGAATGTACTTATGCAAAGATTCAATTACAGGTAAAATATCACCATTGTTCTTTATATAAACATTGTGTCAGAATTACTGCTCTAACGAATGTATTTTTGAAAGCTATGTGTTTGGTTTTTGTGTTTTTGTATGGCAGTAAAACAATTAAATACTTGATCAGAGAGAACCTGAAAACACCACTATTGGTTACAGTGCTTAGCTTTGGCCCAAAAGATGCTTAAAATTGCTGTACCAATTTATCTCAAACTCTGAAAATTCATTGGCCCTGCATGCTTAGCTGGAATAAGAACTAAGTGGCTAACACTTTCCTCTTCCTTCTGAAGATTTCTGTTTCACTTGTTACCAAGGAGAGAGCATAAAATTCCTCACAGAGTCTGGATTATTCACTATTAACATTGTAATCAGAACAAACACTTTAAAAAGTTACCCAATTGAGTAACCTATGTACAAAGTACAATGTTGACATCACTCCCTATGATACAATGATTAAAATGGATAAGAACTTGGAGATAAAGACAGATATATTCTCAAAGCAATGACAGGTCAAATCACTATAATAGAAACCCTAAAGTAATATAAGGAAAGGCATAAAGAAGAGGGTATTTTGATATTGTATAAATCTCAGACATCCATCAACATTAGGTTAATTATCGTGTTTCTGAAAGCTATCTTAAAGAGTTAGGGACACTAGACTCAACATATTGTCAGCTCTAAGGTAAGTGTGTTGACCATTTTCATCCAGCTCTTTGTACTGAAGCAGCATAGTTATATTAGTATATGTGCTGCTGAAGAGAGCACAGAAGCATAGTTATAAACCAACCAAAGAGACATCAGAGAATGAACTTTTCTGTTCCTTCATATTCACATGTTTAGGCACACAGCAAATTTTAATGTATTCTAAGAGTTTCAAAATCTGAATTGGGCTTGTGTGTAGACCTATTAATGTATAAAAAAAGTTGGTACAAAATTTGCACAAAATAAAAGTTCATAAAATGTGAATAGGAGATGTAGTATTTCACACTATTTTATGCCTCTTTTGATTTGCTATAAGGATATGTTCACTTGTATCCACAACAAAAATCTATACTCAGAAAATTTCTTTTCTTTTAATTTTTATTTTTTTTAAGGATTTTTATTTATTTATTTGACAGAGAGAGAGCACAAGTAGGCAGAGCAGCAGGCAGAGAAAGAAAGGGAAGCAGGCTCCCCACTGAGCAGAGAGCCCGATGCGGGGCTCGATCCCAGGACCTGGGATCATGATCTGAGATGAAGACAGAGGCTAAACCCACTGAGCCACCCAGGCGACCCTATGCTCAGAAAATTTCTTAATGGGATTAAATATTAAAGTATCTGAGACCATCTAAATGTGCAACAACAGGGTATTTCCCCTGACTCACACGTGCTCGTAGGAGCAAATAAAAACAAACCACAGTTCAGTGTCACGCACACACACACAGATACAAAGACACTTGCCTGAAATCACTTGCTGACAGATTTTTAAATGTGCCTCATAAAGGAAGCACTCACCAAAGTGAAGGAGGTCAAAAATAAAATGCTAAATTTTATTCAAAACAGCATTGTCTGTTTATGTGTTGTTTCTTACTGCTTTCATGAGTAGCAAAGCTGAGTAGTTGTAACAGAGAATTTATGGCCCACAAAGCCAAAAATATTTAACATTTTCCCCTTTATAGGAAGTTTGTCAACCCCTGCATCAGAGGGCTGATGTTTCTTGTGAAATCAATCAGGCTCAAAGATTGGGGTGACATGACAGAAGGGTGTCCTGCTTATAAATACCGATCCAGTTAATGTCCCTTTCATTCTCCCTGGATGGCTCACATCTTTTCAATAGTTTTTTTTTGTTTTGTTTTGTTTTTGTTTTTTTACTTCAATGTACTTAAAACTTTTTTCTTAATAGAGTTAATGAATCTGTTTGAACCATTGTCAATAAATTATTATGTAAAATAGTGAGTATAATTCTTGCTGACTCTATATGAAAACATTAAATAGCAATTTTTAAAATTCTGTACCTATGAGAATATTATAAAAAGTAATAGAGCCACCTGGGTGGGTCAGTTGGTTGCGCATCTGCCTTTGGCTTGGGTCATGATCCCAGGGTCCTGGGATAGAGCCCTGAGTTGGGCTCCCTGCTCAGTGGGGAGACTGCTTCTGCCTCTCCCTCTGCCGTGCCCCCTGCTTGTGCTTTCTTGCTCTGTTTCTCAAATAAATAAATAAAAGTCTTTTAAAAATAAAATAAAATACAAAGCAATGGACTGTGAGTCAGGAAACCTGGGTTATGTAGTTCTACCTTTTTCTCAAATTAGTTATGTGACCTATAGGCAAGTCATTTAACCTTCCTGAGCCTGGGTTTCCTAATCACTAAAATGTGAGTGTTTTATTAGCTCTTTCTTTTTCTTTTCTCTCTCTCTCTTTTTTTTTTTTTTTTTTTTGGAAGATTTTATCTATTTATGAGAGAGAGGGCAGAGGGGAAAAGAGACATTTCGATGTTCATATTTGAAAGACAAATGCCATCTGGAATTTAAGAAACAAAACAGAGGGTCGCAAAGAAAGGGAGGAAAAATAAAATAAGATGAAATCAGAGAGTGAGAGAGAGAGAGAGAAACCACAAGGGACCCTTAACTCTAGGAAAGAACCAAGGGTTGCTGAAGGGGAGGTGAGTGGGGGGATGGGGTAACTGGGTGACGAGCTTTAAGGAGGACACTTGTGACAAGCACTGGGTGTTAAATGCAACTGATGAATCACTAAACTCTACGCCTGAAACTAATAACACAGTACATGTTAACTGAATTGAATATAAGTAAAAAATTTCCAAAACGGGTGTACAAATATCTCTTATATACCCTGATTTTTATTATCATGGGCATATACCCAGAAGTGGAATTGCTGAATTGTGTGGTGATACTGTTTTTAGTTTTCTATAAACCCTCCTACTATGGTCCACAGTGGCTGAACCAGTTTACATTTCCCCCAAAAGTACATGGATTCTAGTGTCCCCACATCCTCCCCAACACTTTTTATCTTCTGGGGATTGGTGCTTAACTTTTTTTGTTATTTTGTGGGTTTTGTGATAGTAGCCATTCTGATGGATGGGAGTTGGTGGCAAATTGATGGTTGGCAGTGGTGCAAAAGGCAATTCCAAGAGAATTTGCAGAGTGGTCTTGTTCTCCACCTTTCTCTTCTTGTTCTTGAGGCTGCTCCGCTCTTGTTAGTGTCTGGCCGGCAGCCTCCTTGAGAGGGAGCACCATGCCTTTGATTAAGTTGCAGAGTTCTTTCTGATGGAGAGATCTTGAAAGCTGATGTTGAAACTGCCAAACAATCTGTGATTATCAAGACCATTTTGGAAGATATGGGAGTGGAGGACATGATGACCCAGTTCCTCCACCACATGTCAACACAGCAATATTTAGAAAGATCTCTCAGTGGTGCCCCCACCCCAGGGATGACTCTCCTCTTCCTGAAGATGCTGAGAACAAAGAAAGCAAACAGATGATACCCTTGTTTGGGACCGAGAACTCCTGAAAGTTGACCCAGAAACACTTTTTTAAAACTTATTCTGGCTGCAAATTCCCCAGACATCAAAGGTTTGCATGACATTCCGGGCAAGGCTGTTGCCAATATGATCAAGGGGAAAACTTCTGAGGAGATTCACGAGATCTTCAATATCATGAATGACTTTACTGAAGAAGAGGAAGCTGAGGTAACAAAGAACCAGTGTGCGAAGAGAAGTGAAGTGTTGTGCCTGACACTGTAACGCCATAAGGGTTGTTCCAATTACTAGCTGCACCGTTCTGCTTATCATTGTTAATATTAGACAAGCAGCAGAGAAGTGCAGCAACTACTCTGTTGTTTGAACAGAATATGTCCTCCCTGCATGTATAGTTTGAGTAGATTCCAAATTTATGGTGGAGTTTCTTCCGGTGTGATCAAAAGTTTCTTTTTTTTTTTCTCTGCTCTAAAATAAAATTGAACTGTGGATTCTCTAAAAAAGGTGGCACTTGGGGCTTTCCCTCTCTTTGTCAAGTGATATCTGCCAAGTTTATTGTCTAGTTAGCTTTAGTTTAATGACCTTTTAAAAGTTGACATTGTGGGGGCGCCTGGGTGGCTCAGTGGGTTAAGCCTCTGCCTTCTGCTCAGGTCATGATCTCAGGGTCCTGGGATCGAGCCCCACATCGGGCTCTCTGCTCAGCGGGGAGCCTGCTTCCTTCTCTCTCTCTGCCTGCCTCTCTGCCTACTTGTGATCTCTCTCTGTCAAATAAATAAATAAAATCTTTAAAAAAAATAAAATAAATAAATAAATAAATAAAAGTTGACATTGTGAATAAAACATGTTGCAGAATATATTCTGAAATAGAATTAACAGCATACTATCTTTACTCATGAGTTGGAAACTGGAAGAAAGCTATCTGAGGTCGATGTTTTGAGTGGGGTTATCAGGCTGTCTTCCAGCTCCCTATGGTTCAGGAGTTCTGCCAGTAGAGATTATCTGTATGTAGCAGGGTTCCCTTAGCTGGATCTAAGAACTTTTTGCACTTTTTTTAAAAGTTTTATTTATTTACTTGACAGATCACTAGTAGGCAGAGAGGCAGCAGAGAGAGAGGAGGAAGCAGGCTCCCTGCTGAGCAGAGAGCCTGATGCGGGGCTCGATCCCAGGACCCTGGGATCATGAACTGAGTTGAAGGCAGAGGCTTTTTAACCCACTGAGCCACCCAGGCACCCCGACTTTTTGCATTTTTAATGCTCAGCTTTGAATATGTTGGCTAGATACTCAGTTACTACTCAGTTTGTGGTTTTGAAGGAAATATAACTAGATAGTCTGTTAGCTTTTCAATTAAAAAAGATAAGAGCTCTTGGGTGGCACAGTCAATTAAATGTCCAACTCTTGGTTTCCACTCAGGTCATGATCTCAGCATGGTGGGATCCAGCCTGCATTGGGCTCCAGGATCAGCAGCATGGAGACTGCTTGAGATTCCCTCTCTCCCCCTTCCGCTCACCCACCAAAGTAAAAATAAATTAATTTTTTAAAAAAAGACAAATACCACCTCGCCCCCTAAACAAACAAACAAACAAACAAAAAAACAAAAAGAATTTGCCTTTGTAAAAATAGTGTAGCTACATTGGTCATCCTGGAGCACAAGTGAACCTTGACCTAAGCCTCACTTCATACACAAGTAACTAAGAATTTATCATACATGTCAATGTAAGAAGTAAAATTACAACTTTTTTTTTTTTTTAAGGAAAACACAGAGTTTGGGCAAGAAGTCCTTAAATATGGTGTGGAGAGCCTGATCCATTCAATATGTGATCCAATCATAAAATTAAAAACCTTTGCTCGGCAAAATACACTATTAAGAGAATAAAAAGACAAGACAGAGACCAGGGGAAATATTTGCAAATCTCTCATCTGACAGAAACTAGTATGCAGAGTATGTAAAAACCTATCAAAACTCAACACTGGGTAACAAAGACTTCAAGTGAAAAACTATGCGAAAGACTTGAGCAGACACGTCTTTAAAGAGGATATACAGGTGGCAAATGAGCACATGAATAGATTATCGACATCACTAACCATAAGGGAAGCGCAATTACAAGCCATACTAAGATCGCACAACCCTCGAAGGACCAAAGTAGAAAACACTGACAGTACCAAGCGCGGTCAAGAATTCAGAGCAAGTGGACTTTGCAAGCATTGTCAGCGTGGTTGCAAAATGGTGCATCACTCCGGAAACTGCTTCACTACTTTTTAAATAAAGTTAAATGTACACATACGATATGCTCCAGAATCCCACTCCTAGGTATTTACCCTGGAGCAATGAAAACTTAATGTTTACCCAAAAAAACTTGCACAGGAATGTTTCATAGCAGCTTCATTTATAGTATTCAAAAATAGGAAACAACTGAAAGACCTTCGCCGGGGGAATGGATAAACGAGTTGGGGCATATGTGTTACAGGGTTGCAGGATTCTTGGCTCACCGAGTCCAGGAATGAACCTCACAGACACAAAAGGAAGAGGTGAAGTGGAAGTTTTTAAGTGACGGTGAGACCAGACAGGAAAGGAAAAGCTCTCTAGAGTGAGAGGGATCCCAAATGGTTGGCCACTGAGGGCTGTCACTGGAGGTCTTCATTGAGAACTGACCAGGAAGTCAAGTGGCCTCAAGACTCTGGTGCCATCTTGGTCTGAGCAAGTATTGTTGATAACACCCTTCATGACTTACTTCTTTGAGGTCTGGTCATTTTCTGTGATTACAATGTAGCCACCAAAGAAAAATACTTCCCTTATATCTTATCTTAGCACTTTTGCCACCAGGGATAGTTTCAGAGCCTAGTCAGGCTAACCCTAACACCCACACCCACCCCAACCCCCACCCGAGGTCTATAGCCATCCAACCATTGGAATATGACTCAGCAATAAAAGGAAACAACAACTTGACTGGATCTCAAAGACATGATGTTGATTGGAACCAGTCTCAAAGGTTACATGTTACCTGATTTCATTTACATTACAATCTCAAAAAGATAAGACTATAGTGATTGAGAACTGATCCTTGGTTGTCAGGACTTAGGGGAGAGAGTTTGTAGGAAGGGTGTGACTACAAAGGAGCAGTACCAGGGAATTTCTTAGGGTGATAGAGGGGTTCTGCATCCTGATTGTGGTGGTGACTACACAAATCTGTATTTGCAAAAACTTATGGAACTGTACATCTCAAAAAAGTTCAGTTTTACTGTAAGTTAACTTTAAAAAGTTAAATGAAATTATAGGACACCAAATAATAATAATAAATCTATTACATGTTAAATAACACAGCTTGTGGAAAAGTTACATTGAAACAAGGAGAAATTTAGCATGTCTGACTCCATTTGTTTCTATTTCCCTTGCTGCTGTGACCTATAGCTTGGAAACTTCTGCTTAGCCCTGCACATGAGCATGGTGTCATCAAAGGAATTTTGCTTACAGCCAAGAATTACAAATCTGGTTTCTTACCCAAAACCTACCTCATCCAAGGAGGTAAGAAATCACATACAGAAATGACTATGTTATGTTTAAGATTTACAGGAATGACATGACCAGAATCCTGTAACAAAAATCAACTGACCAAGACAATGAAGCTACAAACCTTCCCTCGGATGTCAGTAGACGTCAGTCACCCTTCCACTCCCACCCCCTCCCATTTCTCTGCTCAAACCTCACGCTCAGGTAGATGGTTTTTTGAGGCATTAGTCTGCCATCTCCTTGGTTTGTTAGTTTTCCAAATACAGTCTCTTTCCCTGCCCCAACATCTTGCCTCTTGACTGATAGGTGTGTTGTGTGGCAAGTAAAAAAGGCTTGGACTTGGTCACAATATTCCCAAAAGATGTAGCAAGAAAGTTGGTATTGTCTTACAATTTTGCAAATCTCTTTAATGTTGCCTTGACAGATGACATTGGAGTCTCACATCTGTTTCTGCATCCAATCCCTTTTGGTTTTGCACATCGTGTAGGCTCAGAAAAATTCAATTATACACTCATGAGAGTAAATTAGACAAATATTCTTAGTGTTATTCTGAGAATAGTCTGACCTTGTGTCTCCCCAGAAAACTGCTAGGAACCCTTTGGGTTCCCTAGACCATACTTTGAAAACCACTGGCCTATGTTATAACTTTGCACCAGAGGAATTGCCTTTCTTTGTATGATTAATTTTTAGAAAAATATTTCTTATTCTTTACAATGTCATTTAACATATTTATTGTGTGATTATGATACACAGTCATAATCTTTAAAGTCAAGCTTTGATGTTTATTGCAGTTAGAGGATTACTTTGATCTATGATTTCCCACCAATGGATTGCCCAGGAACATGCCGAAGATGTTATTTTCATTTTATGGATTAAGAATGTTAATTATTTGTCGGGGCGCCTGGGTGGCTCAGTGGGTTAAAGCCTCTGCCTTCAGCTCAGGTCATGATCCCAGGGTCCTGGGATCGAGCCTCGATTGGACTCTCCGCTCAGCGGGGATCCTGCTTCCTCCCTTCTCTCTGCCTGCCTTTCTGCCTACTTGTGATCTCTGTCTGTCAAATAAATAAATAAAATCTTAAAAAAAAAAGAATGTTAATTATTTGCCATCAAAATTGAACGCTGCCATTTCTTTGAGTAAGTAATAGAATTCCTTTTAAGAAGTAACTCACCTTGATTGAGAAGATGTTTCCATAACTGTAAGTCATAACTGCAATGTTATGTGGCAGAACTGTTCAGTTTAGAACCCATTTATGGTCTGTAACTAGAAAGCTTTGCCTCCTCAGAAGCCATGAAATCAATAAGCAGCTTATTTGAGAATAGCTTTAAGTAATTTGCATATATATAAATTGAGACTGATTGCAGCATCAGAAAGAGCAGTTTTCCCACCTCTGTGAATGTTGGGCAATGCAAAATGAGGGCAGATGCCGATGTCCTAGGGTTCTGACTCAGCAGGTTTGCTTGGGTCTCCGCTCTGAAAGCTAACTACTACCTCAGGTAACAACGACTGTAACAGGATGATTTGACAGAGTCTAAACTATATTCAGAGTTGTGTTTCCCCAGTAACCATGCTTATTATCCAGGATTAGAAGCTTACCATCAACGAACACTTATGGATGGTTCAACTCCATTTCCAGCCATTCTCACAAGAAGTCAAGGCAACCAGGCCGTCAGTGGAAAAGGAGAGAAAGAAAGACTAGGCTAGCAAGACTCTCCTTTGTGAATGAAGGGAAAGTTTTTCTTCTCTATCTAAGCCTTGTTGAAACCCTTGAAAGTTTTGGTTTTGGTCCTCCCAGGGAGGACTCCATGGTTCAAGATCTCCTTTAGAGGGAATACTGGGTCTAATATGCAGAATATGTCAAGAACTCTCACAGAATAGAATGGCTGTTGCCAGGGGCAGCCAGATTGTTGGGGTGCTATAGGAAGTGGGGAGAGTTGGTCAAAAGGAAAAGGTACAAACTGCAAGTTATGAGATGACTAAGTTCTGGAGATGTCCTATGGAGACAGTGACCACAGTTAGCAATACTGTATTACTGGAGCCGGGGGTCTTGGTGAGTCAGTGGTCTTGGCATGATGACCCCGCCTGGTCACCCCTTAGGTGTTCTCTATTGTGCTGGAAAACTTTAAAGAAATCATTAACTCTTTGACCTTTACAAGTAGGACACACATTATCTGTACTAGAAGGCATGTGTAAGGTGGCGGTGCAGGTCCTAGGAAAGAAAGAAGCAGGAAAGGGAGCAAAAAAGCAGTCCTTTGTGGGGTCCCTTTAGTTTTCCTGTCTCAGAATCACCCTGTTGTACACCTGATGTGAAGTATATATCAACTATACCTTAATAAAGTCAGAAAAAAAATCATCTTTCAAGAATTAAAATAAAAGAACCCTACAACTCAACAATAAAAAGACAAAGAACCCAATTAAGATGTGAACATACGGGGCACCTGGGTGGCTCAGTGAGTTGAGCCGCTGCCTTCAGCTAGGGTCATGATCTCAGGGTCCTGAGGTCGAGTCCTGCATCAGGCTCTCTGCTCAGTGGGGAGCCTGCTTCCCTCTCTCTCTCTGCCTGCCTCTCTGTCTACTTGTGATCTCTCTCTGTCAAATAAATAAATAAAATTAAAAAAAAAAAGATGTGAACATAGACTCGAACAGACATCTTTCTGAAGACCTACACTCAACAATCACATGAAAATATGTACAGCATCAATTGTTAGAAAAATGCAAATCAAAGTCACAATGAGGTACCACTTCACACACGTGATTAAGTGTCAACATTAAAGATAAAAGAGCCAGTTACCATACTAGCAAAATCAGTTTATTCAGTAATAGCAGAGGAATTGTAATTTGGGACAAGCAAACTATGTAAACCATGGACAAGTCTGGAGAACAAAGGGAAGGTCAACTTTTTTTTTTTTTTTAAGACTTATTTATTTGAAAGAGGGAGAGGGAGGGGAAGAGAGAAGCTTAAGCACACTCCACACTGAGTGGGGGGTCCAGCACAGGGTTCCATACTGAGTGGGGGGTCCAGCACAGGGTTCCATCTCATGACCCTGGGATCACGACCTGAGCTGAAACCAAGAGTCAGACACTTAAGTCAATCTACCACCCAGGTGTCCCAGGAAGGTCAACTTTTATGAGGTTTTATGAGGAAACTTGTGTTTTGAACACAAGTTTATTTGAGAAAAAAAAAAAAAAAAGACTCTGAGGTTGTGGTAGTTTCTCCTCAGCAAGTAGTGGTTAGTGTGCTGTTGTTGGGGGAAAGAAAGCTCCTTTTTTTTTTTTTTTTTTTTTTAAATGAAATTCCTACCTGTGTCCTCCCTTGTTGAGATACGAATTCTCACCCTTCTTGCTGCTGCATATGCAGGCAGCGGTGAGCGGCGCACACTGCACAGTCCCCACCCAGGGCTCCCGGACTCCTTCTTTTTTTTTTTTTTTTTTTTTTTTTAAAGATTTTATTTATTTATTGACAGAGAGAAATCACAAGTAGATGGAGAGGCAGGCAGAGAGAGAGAGAGGGAAGCAGGCTCCCTGCTGAGCAGAGAGCCCGATGCGGGACTCGATCCCAGAACCCTGAGATCATGACCTGAGCCGAAGGCAGCGGCTTAACCCACTGAGCCACCCAGGCGCCCCCCCTGACTCCTTCTTAACTGAGGTTTTCCTTATCTGTTTTCATACAACTATAACAAAACTAAGGAAAACAGAAAATAAGTATAGGAGGGAATGGGGAGAAATTGGAACCCTCTCACACTGCTGGTAGAGATGTAAAATGGTGTAGCCAGTATGGAAAACCGTCTGGAGGTTTCTCAAAAAGTTAAACATAGAATTATGAACAAGCAATTGTATTCCTAGGTATATACCTGAAAGAACTGAAAAAACGTGGTACACAAATGTTCATCGTGTCGCTATCAGTGACATTGGGAAGGTAGAGCCCAAACACCCACCACATGATGCACAAATAAATAAAAGGCTGCATATAAATACAAAAGAATAGGGGTGTCTGGGTGGCTCAGTGGGTTAAAGCCTCTGCCTTCGGCTCGGGTCATGGTCTCAGGGTCCTAGGACCGAGCCCCGCATTGGGCTCTCTGCTCAGCAGAGAGCCTGCTTCCTCCTCCCTCTCTCTCTGCCTGCCTCTCTGCCTCCTTGTGATCTCTGTCTATCAAATAAATAAATAAAATCTTTAAAAAAATAAGTAACTACAATAGAATGTTATTTAGTTTTTAAAAAGAAAGAACATTCTGCAATATGCTATAGCATGAATGAAACTTGAAAACATGGTGCTAAGTGAAATAAGCCATTCACACACATACACGTACACACACTACTACATAATTCCAATCTATGAGATTCCTTGAGTAGTCAGATTCATAGAGACAGACCTAGAATGCTGGTTGTCACAGGCTGGGGGACAGAGAAGTGAGCCGTTACTGCTGGGGTGATTGCTTGATGGGGGCCCAGTCTCCTTTGGTGTAATACAAATGATGGGGAGCTGGGCAGAGGGGAGGGTAGCACAACCTTGTGAATGTACCATATGCCTCTGATCCCTATCCTTTATCTTTTTAAAGATTTATTTCTTCATTTTATAGAGATAGAGACAGAGAAAGAGAGAGCGAGCGACAGTGAGAGTGCAAGCAGGGGGAGGGAAAGAAGGAGAGCAAGAGAGAATCCCAAGCAGACTCTCCACCAAGTATGGAGCCAGACATAGGACTCAATCCCACAGACCTGAGATCATGACCTGAGCCAAAATCAAGTCAGACGCTCCATCAACTGAGCCACCCAGGCATCCATGGACTGTATACTTTAAAATGGCTAATTTCCTGTTCCTTAAATTTCACCTCAACTTTAAAAAAAAAAAAAAAAAGTCAAGAGAGACTCCTTCATGGTGAGGAAAGGCCTGGAGACCAGTGTGTAGATCATGAAAAAGAAAAAAGAGAGAAAAAAAGAAAAGAAAAGAAAAAAGAGATCTTTGGCACAATGTAGGTATGCAGGCTCGGAGCTGAGGAGAGGTCCCTCAGCCAGCCGGCCCCCCTTACTGAGCAGACCATGGCCATCCTTATCTGAGACTCAGGTTTTATTTGTTCTGATCGTATCTAGTGTTATCCCCAAGTCTGTATTCATGCTTTCTTCATTATTGCATCCAGTATCTTTTCTTGAGAACCAAGATGCTTGGAAAACCAAGAAAAGGAACTGGGTATTGCAAACAGCTTTGGCCTGGAGAAGAGGGGATAAGCGGAAAACAGAGCAAGAGTTGAGAGCAGGGATGCAGACAACCTTCCAGAAAAACTTGTGGGACAAGCACACATTCAGAGGCCTGAGAAAAGGCTGGATTTTCAGCATTCACTCAGGGGGCCTAGATGAACTCTTAGTATGTGGATATCTAGAGAACCTGGGGACATCTGGTTTATACTGAGAAGCACAAACATATGGCAGAAATCGGCCTGTGGAGTGGAATTCTGGAAAGGCTCATGGCCCAGAACATAGTGCATGCCTCCAGGCACAGCACCTGCCGGTCCCAAGAAGACTGATGGTTCTCTAGATAACCACTCTCCCATAACATTCAAGGAGATGAATTCACACAAAGGTCAGATCAGATTCTCAAAATCTGGCTCACAATCTTTGCCTTTGAAATCCCAAAAGTTGCAGGAGAGTTCGTATGAAAAGTGCCACAATAGGAGTTTCCTGGGAAGGCTGGGGCTCGGTAGAAACTCCTTAGCTCTGGCTGGTGGCAGTCTGCCCTAGCCCCAAGCACGTGGACTCTCTGGGGTATCCAGGATTGTTGGCAATGACACCACAGCCCAGCTGGGGAGACCCATGGGACACAGGCTCCACATGGATAGGATGTTGGCTAATGCTGAGAACACCATCTGGCACAGAGGAGGTGATAAAAATACTGATATGGATCTAAATGAGTGAGAGAGGAGAGAGCTTGATCCCAGCTGCGAAGGAAGAGACCTTATTGAATCTCCACATGCAGGTCACTAGGGAGCATGGAAAAGAATGCTGCTGGGTCAGAGCCCGGCCCTACCTAAACCCAGAGCGGGGGAGAACAGCTGTGATTCCTTACAATCCATTCAAGTTGTTGTTGTTGTTTGGATTTTGTTTGGTAGGATCCACACCCAGCACAGAGCCCAATGCAGAGCTTGAACTTGTGACCTTGAGATCAAGACCTGAGCAGAGATCAAGAGTCAGAAGCTTACTCCCCTGAGCCATCCAAGTGCCCTTGTTTTGGTTTGGTTTCAATCCTTCTATTTTTTCAGATTCAGATTCAGATTTCAGATTTTCAGTCCTTCTATTTTCAGATTTCAGATTCTATTTCAGATTCAGATAAAAAATTTTAAAAGGACTCAGAAAAATATGGCTGAAGGAGTTTTTTTGTGTCTCCTTCTGGTGGTTTCTTGTATACTCCACAACAGTTTCACTTTCAATATTGGATAAGTACCAGCTGTGGGATAGGACTTCTCAGTGCCTTACTGGCCGAACCCCATGAAGGCTGAAATACTGAAATAGAATGCACTTCAGAGGTCCAAATGCAAGGAGCTCACATTATTGGCCCAAATTTGCACATTCATGGGACCATCAAGGAGCTTGCTAAATTCCTTTACAAAGTAGTGAAAGAAGCCTAAAATTAAGGACCTCCCCCAAAAAAGACCTATTTATTTATTTATCTATTTGACACTGAAAGAACTGGAGCAGGGAGAGGGGCAGAGGCAGAGGGAGAGGGAGAAGCAGGCTCCCTGCTGTCAGGACCCTGAGATCATGACCTGAGCGGACAGATACTCAACTGAGCCACTCAGGTGCTCCAAGGAAAAAATTCTTATCCAACAGACATCAGCTGTCCGTTACTAGCATCCAGTGATACACAGTCCTGTGTAGTCTTAGACTCTCAAACATCCTCTGCTCCCTTCTCAGCCAAAACATCTATATTTTCATTATAAACGTTGTGCATAGAATATTGGTAAGTCTGTAAGATTTCCAGGACTACATTTTTGGAAGGCAACTTGACACTATTCATGAATTATAATTGACAACACATGTTTATACCCAGGCATCCATTTCAGGCACTATAAAAATGAATGCTCAGTCTTACTGATAATGTTCCCACCCCCCCCACACACACAAAAAAAAACACTCAAAAAATTAAAAATGGAAAATAAATTGGAAACAAGTTAATGCTTACCCACAGGGGAAAGATGAGTTAAGTCATGATCTATGCTGACTGAGATACGTGGATGGTCACGAGAAGGTCAGGGCCATGCTGGCTGCCCCAGGTTCCTTCTCTAGAGAATAACACCACCACCAGGGCATTGTACAACTTGGGAGTTGCTGCTTCCTTGTTGAGATCAGTGAGCTCTGACCTCCATCCTGTCTTTCTGTCCTGCTCCCCTTTGTCACATCAGAGGATCCCAACACCCTCATATAGTGAAGATCCACATACTCTGGCTTGATCTGACTTGGCCTCACAGCCCAATCATCAGACTTTTTCCCTGAAACACTTTAGAATTCAGCAGCTCACCATCCCCACTGTTATTTCTCACCCGGACCCTGGTAATAGCCTCCTAACAAGTCTCCTTCTGTCCACTCTGACCCTATATCTTATTTGTCACACAAGCATTGAAGAGATCATTGCACAATGCAAATTATTGTGTCATTCTTGAAACCTCTGATGGACTCCACCACAGTTGGCAAGAAATTGACATTGCCTCATGGAGGCCACACCTTTTGGCTTTATCTTCCTTTTTGTTACTCTCAGTTCCCTCTCAGTCACCCCAAACTCATTGCCTTTCTGGGCCTTACACAGGCTGTTCCTTGTGTTTCCAACACTCATGTTTTAGATCTCTCCAGAGCTGCTCCCTCATCATCATTCAGATCTTAAATTAAGTATCTGCTTTTCGGAAAGGCCATCTCTAACATCTGATAAAAGCACCTTAAAAATTATTATCTTTTCCGAAGTAATTAACAGTGCCTTACACAATCTTATATTTTTGTTGAAATGTTTATTTCCTATCTTTTCAGAAGAATAAGCTCCTGTGGGCAGGACTCTGACTTGTGATTAGAACAATGCTCGGCTGACAATAGGGAATCAAAACGCGAAACAAGAGAAACAAGCATAACACACCAAATTGCTCACACTGGTTTCCCAGAGCATGGAGAAGGCAAGAGAGGTGAGAAAAAAATAAGACAGTGAATTCTTAAAAAATATTTTATTTATTTATTTGACAGAGATCACAAGTAGGCAGAGAGACAGGCAGAAAGAGACGGAGAAGCAGGCTCCCTGCTCAGCAGAGAGCCCGATGCGGGACTCGATCCCAGGACCCTGAGATCGTGACCTGAGCTGAAGGCAGAGGCTTTAACCCACTGAGCCACCCAGGTGCCCAAGACTGTGAATTTTTTTTAAATGTCCATGATAAGAATGAATGTATAGTGATAACTATTTTGCACATACATAAAATTGAGCATGTATGAATGTGTGTTTATGTTATCAGTGAAAAATTACTTATGACTTTTGTTAAAGATAGTAAGGAAGACTTTATTGAAGGGGGCTACTAAAACAGTGTTGTGTAGCTGGGGGAGAGAGAGAGGGCTGACTCAGAATACAACAAAGAAAACTGGAAACTTATAGTCCAGCAAGTCCGTAGATAGAAAATTAAGAGGAAACATCAAGGGCAGAGAGGATTCTGGCCAATCAGATCCTGCTGAATTCTAACAGGATACCTGCTGAAAGCAGGATAGGGTAATCCGATGGAACTCCAACACCCCTGAAGGGGCCATGCCTTGAGCTTCAGTAGTCAGCATGACTGTCAACAAGGTAAGAGCATGCTGAGAGCAGGTCGTCCCTGCAGGGGACTGTCTGTGGGCATGAGTCACAGGAAATACATGTGGGCGCCCTGCTGGGGGTAGGAGCCAAGGCTATCAATAGGGAAGGCAAGAATATCAAAGACAAAAGTCACCCAGGTGCCCAGCAGCCTCTGCCGGCTCTCATGAAGCAAGACCACCTGGCGTTATGGTTCCAATGAGGAGGCAGGTGCCCCCGAGGTGTGACTGATTCCTTAGCCCTCTCCACCTCGAAGCTCTGTGACTGCCTGGGAGAACCTTACATGCAAGCAGAAAAGTTCCAGGATAAAGATAATGAATCTTCCATGCATTTTTAAAAAGATACATACGTTTTTGCAAAAGAGAGAGAGTGCATGCACACAAGCAGGGGGAGCAGCAGAGGGAGAGGGAGATGGTCCCAGAGTAAATAGTCTTTTAGGACTGGAATTGTCACCATGGAGCGGGGACAAAGGAAGACCTATACTACCATCTATAAACAGCAGGAGAATATATCTAGGAAGAAAGATAGTTTCATAACGTAGAAGAAAATCTATGTTATTCAATGAATCTTGGAACACTGAAAAAACAAAATAAAATTTTTAAAGAAAGAAGAAAATCTACATTATGAAAATCTACACTGACCAGGGCCCCCAATGTGGAGCTTGATCCCAGGATCCTGGGATCATGACCTGGGCCAAAGGCAGCTGCTTAACCAACTAAGCCGCTGAGGCTCCCTGAAAGCATTATTACTCTTTGAAAATTTGATAAAATCCCTGATAATTGCACTGGTCATTCAATATGTTATTATCTTTAATCTTCCTACACATCTATTTGGATGAAGTGTATTCAGTAATCAGTGGATGGCCTGTATGTCTGTTTTGGCAATTTAGATTGTATTTTTTTTTAAGATTTTATTTATTCATTTGATAGAGAGAGATGACAAGCAGGCAGAGAGGCAGGCAGAGAGAGAGGAGGAAGCAGGCTCCCCGCTGAGCAGAGAGCCCGATGCGGGGCTCGATCCCAGGACCCTGGGATCACGACCCGAGCCGAAGGCAGCGGCCTAACCCACTGAGCCACCCAGGCGCCCCTAGATTGTATTTTCCTCTGAGTTTATTTTCTCTGTTTTATGGGTCTCGATAGGGCCAACGGCTTTCAAGTTGGATTATAAGAAACCCTAGCTTTCTACTCAGGGTACAACTGGCCATTGGTCTTAATTCAGATCACAGTAGTTATTTATTTACTTCCATTATAATTAACATACAGTGTTGTGTTGGTTTCAGGAGTATATAGTTGCATTTTTATGGAAACAAAGCTAAACTTGGGACCGCACTCTAACCAAAGGCTCACTAACAGCAAGTAAATCATAACCTGTTAAATAATGTCTTGAAGACAAAAATACTATAGTAATCCACTTTGAGCATTTATGTGGTCATGATCCCTGTCATTGTCTTTGAGATTATGAAAGAATAGCAGAATACAAATCATCTTTGTTTAATAGATAAGAACACTGTGTTTCATGGAGATGAAGTAACTTGGTCAAAGTGACACTGGTTTTATTAATTTTTTTTTATTATTTTTTTTATTTACTTCACAGACAGAGATCACAAGTAGGCAGAGAGGCAGGCAGAGAGAGAGGAAGGAAAGCAGGCTCCTGCTGAACAAAGAGCCCGATGCGGGGCTCGATCCTAGAACCCTGGGATCATGACCCGAGCCGAAAGCAGAGGCTTAACCCACTGAGCCACCCAGGCGCCCCGTGACACTGGTTTTAATGGCTGAACTTAAGAGAACTGGAGAAATAATCAGAGCGTTATTGGAGATTTATAATGGTGTCGTGATCTGGTTATCAAGCTGTTAGGTCAATGTATGAGTGTGAGGACTTCATAAATACAACAGGAAAAAGGTTCTGATAGGAAATGAGAGAGAACTTTATTCAGCATTTTCTTTTGCAAAAGATTTTTAAAAAGCATACATGAGGTTGAGGCATTCGGAGAACTATGGAGAACTTTCATAATTTCTTAAAGAATTGTAGTGATGGGGCACCTGGGAGTCTCAGTGGGTTAAGCCTCTGCCTCTCAGGTCATGTTCGCAGGGTCCTGGGATCAAGCCCCCCATCGGGCTCTGTCCTCAGCGGGGCGCCTGCTTCTCCCTCTCTCTCTGCCTGCCTCTCTGCCCACCTGTGATTTCTCTGTCAAATAAATAAAATCTTAAGAAAAAAAAAAAAGAATTGTAGTGATAACAGTATCCCAAGATTTCCCAGCTGTTAGTAACACAGTGCTACCACATGAACATGAGTGTCAATCCCACAGCTCTGAGCACCCTACCACCACATACACCACACCCACCTGGATTCGTTGTAAGCCCGCTGTACCCTGGGCCTTTCTGGTGGTGGTACTTTTCATTGTGATGTTCTCTTGCCCTTTAAGCCCTGGATGCAAGGCCAGTGGTAGAGGCTCAGCTTCCTTGTGGCCCCACAGCTCTAAGATGAGATGAATGTTCCTCTCTTAATTCAGGTCACAGTGGGTCATCTGAGTCACAGTCTTCCCAAAGCCTATTGAAACCATATCAGTAACTTGGAGCTGTTTTGTTCATTACTTATCCAATTTGACAAATCCAATTTGTGACATAATATCAAATTGTGGTGAGGAACTCTGGGGCAATTCTACCTTGGTTTGAGCCCTGGAACCAGCACTCATTGGTGCTGTGGCCTTACTTGCCGTAACAAATTTATTTCTATTTTCCTGCATTTTAAGGGCAGACAATGCCCACAGGTTTTTTCTTATGTATTAGCTGTGTATTAATGGGTTAGTACAGGCTTGACATTCAGTTAACTCTCATAAATGTGTTATTATTCTTTCTGTATGTTGGTAGTGGTACAAATTGTGAATAAGACACAGACTTGTTCTTTTTTTTTTTTTTAGATTTTATTTATTTATTTGACAGAGAGAGAAAGAAATCACAAGCAGGCAGAGAGGCAGGCAGAGGTGGGGGGAATCAGGCTCCCCACTGAGCAGAGAGCCCGATGCGGGCCTCGATCCCAGGACCCTGAGACCATGACCCGAGCTGAAGGCAGAGGCTTGACCCACTGAGCCACCCAGGCGCCCCGACACAGTCTTGTTCCTAAGATGTTTCTAGTTCGGTTCAGTTTATGTCAGTCAGTTGAGTTTATTTCAACAGATATTAATAATTTGTCAACAGATAATAATAAAAGTATTTTTTCTCAAAAAGATGAAACTCTACAAAGAAATACGGCTGTTTGGTAAACAAATAATTGTAATAAGTAAAATAAAAAGAAGTGTGCAGTAAAAGGTAGTAGCCACAGAGAAAGACACCAGGAACTTTAAATTTTATTGTAATCTTAACTTAAAAATAAAACGGTCAGTTAGTTTACCAGCAAAACCAAAGGTAAGCCAACAAATGGAGGAGAGAACTATGATTTCATAAAGAAGATGGAGGACGTTGGTAGGAGTTGTTTTCAATGAACACCCTAGAAGAAAAGCAAGAGTTCAGGTGAGTTTCTCAGGGGCTGAGTTGCAGGGAGAGTTGATTTCCCTGGAGAGATGTAGTCAACATCTTTTCCTTTGGGAGCCTGAAACTGACAATTCTTCCCTATTGAAGATTCTTCTGCTGAAGGCTATAATTGACATTTCTTCCTGTATTAGTGTTGAATAGTACTGTTCCCCCTTTAGAGGTTCCCCCTTGGAGCTTCCCCTTCCAGTCTCTCAGTTCTACTTTAGTGAGGTTTCTCTTTATTAATTTCCGCAGTAATGTGGACCAGGCTACACTGGTTGACCTGCACTTCCCAACCACACTCCACAGAACCAGAATAGGATCAAGTCCTAGGTGCATTCTACTGTTCTACTAGAGACAAATGGGGACGGAAAGGTGAGGTTCGAGCCAACATTCAGAGCGCTAAAGCCACATCGGTGGAGCTAAGATCAGCTGGCCAGGCTGAGGGGAGAAGCAGCAGTAAACAAGGAAAGCACCCCAGTGCTCAGTGAGTCAATGACAGAAAGATGAGGATCTTGGCTATGTCTTCAAATGGAGTTGGGAGTTCTTGAATTTTCTCCCCAGGCAATTGGCTTCAGGGTTTTGACGGTTGCTCCTTAAAACAATGTTAAATAACAAGCAAACAAACAGAACCTATTCAACACCACACATAGGTTATTTATTTTTTATTTTTTTTTAAAGATTTTTATTTATTTATTTGACAGACAGAGATCACAAGTAGGCAGAGAGGCAGGCAGAGAGAGAGAGAGAGAGAGAGAGAGGGAAGCAGGCTTCCTGCGGAGCAGGGAGCCCGATGCGGGGCTCAATCCCAGGACCCTGAGATCATGACCCGAGCCGAAGGCAGCAGCCCAAACCACTGAGCCACCCAGGCGCCCCTCACATAGGTTATTTAAATCGCCTTATCATTAGTTAACAAATACAAAGAATTTATCTGCCAGGATACTGCAGACAGGCTTTTTTTTTAAGACTTTATTTATTTATTTGACAGAGATCACAAGTAGGCAGAGAGGGGAGGAAGTAGGAAGGCAGAGGCTTGACCCACTGAGCCACCCAGGCGCCCCAAGAAACAGACTCTTAATTATAGAGAAAACACTGATGGTTAGCAGAAGGGAGGTGGGGGAGGGATGGGTGAACTAGATGTTGGGGAGTAAGGAGTGCACTTTTGAGGAGGACTGGGTGATGTATGGAAGTGTGGAATCACTATCTCATGCACCTGAAACTAATATAACACTGTTAGCTAACTGGAATTAAAATAAAATAAATGAAATATTAGCACGTGCGCACTAACTCTTTGGGTGAGAATTATGTTTTTAACATTTAGACAATTACATGTTGACAGAAAAATAGGCATGAGGTGCACAAAAGGTCCAAGGAAAGGGTATATGATATAGAAGAGGAGACATAATGCCTGAGTTGAGGGGGAGGGGCACAGGTCATTCTAGACAGAGGGAACCTTAGGTATATGAGCACAATGACATTGGTATAGGATGATACCAGGTGATGAGGCGGAGAGGCAGGCAAACTTAGAGATCCAGGGCCATCCATGTCGTGGTAATGAATTGAAGATTTACCTTGCATAAAAATAGGATACCTTGAGGAATTTTTAGCAAGGAAGTGACCCAAGATGGATTTGTATTGGAAATACCAATTTTATTTGAAGACTATATATATAGTTGGAAGTAAACCCAAAGATAAAGACACTGAATTACTGAGAGAAGAGAAGGGCATGAACTAAGGCAATGGCAGTGGGAGTGAGCAGGTGCAGAATGACTTGAGATATAGAATAAATAGGGCATGATGGTTGCTTGGATGTGTAGGGAAAGAGAGGGAGGAGGTGGGAAAGGCTATAAGGAACATTTGATAATTGATTACGAGGGGGTGGCAAGGAAAAGGAGGAGCTGACCTACATCAGCAAAAATTCCTGCTTTAGGCATAGAGATTGTATCAGGTGGCAGCAACACACATTCAGCCTGTGAAACAGAGAGAAGTAGGGCAAGGAAGAAAGTTCTTAAGTTCCTCACCTTTTATATAGTTCACACACATTGTAGAATAAACTCTTTGTCTACCTGACCCACTCAAAATGCCATCCCTCCTTATAAAATGTTTGCCTGTCCCTTTCGATTCTAAATTATCCTAGTATCCACTGTAGCCTAACATATACTTTTTTTTTTTTTTCAAATGGTAAATCATGGGATACCTGCTGACTCTATTGTCTAAGCATCTGCCTCCAGTTCAGGTCATGGTCCCAGGGTCCTGAGATCAAGTCTTGTAGCAGGCTCCATGCTCAGTGAGAAGCCTGCTTCTCCCTCTGCCTGCCACTCTCCCTGCTTGTGCTCTCTCTCTCTCTGGCAAATAAATAAAATCTTTTTTAAAAAGGTTAAAAAGGGGCGCCTGGGTGGCTCAGCGGGTTAAGCCGCTGCCTTCGGCTCAGGTCATGAACTCTGAGTCCTTGGATCGAGCCCTGAATCGGGCTCTCTGCTCAGCAGGGAGCCTGCTTCCTCCTCTCTCTCTGCCTGCCTCTTTGCCTGCTTGTGATCTTTCTCAATAAATCTCTCTCAAATAAATAAATAAAATCTTTAAAAATAAATAAATAAATAAATAAATAAGGTTAGAAAAACAAAAACAAAAACAAAAACAAAAGGTAAATCACATGTTGACAGATTACAAATCTGTAAAACACATGTTGGTTACCTTTTAACCAAATTTCCTAAATGGAATTGCTCTGTAAGGCAAGGAATTGGGAAGATTAAGTAAGCATAGTTCTCCGTGAAAAAAGGGGGGGCAGCTAAAGTGAATCCTTCCAGACAAAGAGATAGAGATATGTGTATGCATGAGAAAGCCTAGAGACATTGACACCTCAGTAGCGGCAGCACACCCACTACCCATATCTTGGTTTCTAAGTGCCACTCTAATAAAAGGAATCAGAAAAGGCTGATTCTAGGGACGGGCTGAGAAAATACAGTTTGAACCTGGAGCATCTTGTAGTGTCAGAAAATAACAAAGTTCTTTTTTAAAAAAGCGATTTCTCTGGAGGACTCAGAGAAAACCTGAAAGATCCCCCAGTGGCCAAAGATGGAACAATTTGAACAAAATGAGTGATAGAACTCTAGGTTGAGGCAATGTTGAGGTTGGCCTTTTCTCTTCTTTCAATACACTAAAAATGTTGCCCCACTGTCTTCTAGCTTGCATTGTTACTAAAAAAAAAAATGCGCTCATTCTCATCTTTGCTCTTTTGTATACGATGTCTCTTTTGGGGGGGCTGCTTTTAAGATTTTCTGTTTATAACTAGTTTCTAGTAATTTAATTATGATGTGCTTTAGTGTGGTTTCCTTCATGTTCTTGTCCTTAGAGATTCTGGAGCTTCTTGGATCTGTGGGTTTATAGACTTCATCAAATTTGTAAAATTTTGGCCATTATTTCTTGAAACACTTTCTGTGTCCCTCCCCATTCTCCTCTGGGGACTCAAATTATATATTAAGCTAATGTGAATCTGTCATACACTGAGGCATTCCACTTCTTGTCCAGTTTTTGTTTTCAATCTGTGTCATTTTGCATAACTTCTATTGTTATTTTCAAGTTCACTAATCTATTCTGCCAAGTCTAAAATGTCATTAATCCCATCCAGGGCAATTTTCATCTTTGACATCTTATACATTATTATTATTATTATATATTATATAATATATTATCATCATTATATATTATTAACTTTATATATTACTAACTTTATTACTAACTCTAACATTATATATTACCAACTTATACATTATCATCATTATATATTACTAACTCAAATGGAAACCACAGCAGGATTTCATTGAATAACCTGAATGGCTGATTCTGTTATTCTTTTTAGAAAATATATCGTATATATAATGGATTTCTTCAGAACTGGTATTTTACTTGGCACCTTGCCTTCAAAGACCTCTTCTAGGACATGTCTAGAGAGAATACTGCAGGCCTGTGTGTGCAGTCTAAGAAGTACTTTTGAGAAGATGTATGCATATGTGTGTCTGTTAAGGGGAAGGTGATGTGGAGAGATAAGGTACGCTGGGGTATCAAAGGAATTAAGTCTTGGACAGGTGATGGGATCGTAGTGTGTTCCATTCCTGCACTCCTGAGTATAGTTCCTTTTACTTTGTGTTTGTTTTCTTAATGTCTGCCATGGTGTTACACTCATAGAACATTAGCAATTGCTCTATTTCTCTTTCAAGGCCCATGACTCTACTGTCTTTAGTAAGCAATTCCCAGACATTAGTCTCAGTGAAAATTCCACCATTCTAGGTATTTCTCTTGTGCACAGAGGATCTGAGCAACCTAGTTATACTAAGCACACTGCTCCTACATCCCCTTTTTAAGTAACCCCTTTTGGTCCTGCCTCGAATCTGTATCTTTCAATCCTCATTGCTACCATCCTATTCAAGTCACCACCACAAGGTACATGGACCACTGAAGTAGCCTCATACCTGGTTCTCTTACTTTTGTTCTCACCCTTCTCAAATTCATTCCCTAGAAAGCATGGAATGATTGGTTTTATTTTATTATTTCCCTGGAAAATACTGACTGACTTCTGCATGTTGATTTTTGTGTCCTGCAACTTCAATGAATGTTTATTATTTCTTTAAGATTTTATTTAGGGGCACCTGGGTGGCTCAGTGGGTTAAGCCGCTGCCTTCGGCTCAGGTCATGATCTCAGGGTCCTGATATCGAGTCCCGCATCGGGCTCTCTGCTTGGCAGGGAGCCTGCTTCCGCCTCTCTCTCTCTCTGCCTGCCTCTCTGCCTACTTGTGATCTCTCTCTGTCAAATAAATAAATAAATAAATAAATAAATAAATAAATATTTTATTTAGGGGCCTTTGGGTGGCTCAGTTGGTTTGGCCTCTGCCTTCGGCTTAGGTCATGATTCCAGGGTCCTGGGATCAGGCCCTGCATTGGGCTCCGTGATCCTCAGGAAGCCTGCTTCTCCCTCTCCTTCTTCTTCTTCTTCTTCTTTTTTTTTTTGTTAAAGATTTTACTTATTTATTTGACAGACAGAAATCACAAGTAGGCAGAAGGGAGGCACAGAGAAAGGGGGAGGAAGGCTCCCTGTCCAGCAGAGAGCCTGATGCGGGGCTCGATCCCAAGACCCTGGGATCATGACCTGAGCCGAAGGCAGAGGCTCTAACCCACGGAGCCACCCAGGCGCCCCTCTCCCTCTCCTTCTGCTGCTCCTCACTGCTTGGGCTCTCTCTCTGTCTCTGTCAAATAAATAAATAAGATCTTTAAAAAGAAATTATTTAAAAACTATTTAAATAATTTTTTTAAAGATCTTATTTATTTATTTGAGAGAGTGAGCTCAAGTTGGGGGAGGGGCAGAAGGAGATGCAGAGGGAGAAGTAGACTTCCCATTTAGCAGGGAGCCCAATGTGGGGCTCAATCCCAGGACCCTGGGATCATGACCTGAGCGAAAGGTAGATGCTTAACTGACTGAGCCACTCATGTGTCACATGTTTAATATTTCTTTTTTTTTTTTTAAGATTTTATTTATTTATTTGACAGAGAGAAATCACAAGTAGATGGAGAGGCAGGCAGAGAGAGAGAGAGAGGGAAGCAGGCTCCCTGCTGAGCAGAGAGCCCAATGCGGGACTCGATCCCAGGACCCTGAGATCATGACCCAAGCCGAAGGCAGCAGCTTAACCCACTGAGCCACCCAGGCGCCCCATGTGTTTAATATTTCTAATAGTTATTTTTTTTGTTGTTGTGTCTTCAGGGTTTTCTATATGTAATATATCATCTGCAAAGGTAATTTTACTTCATCTGTCATTAACTGCCTTTTATTTCTTTTTCTTGTTAAGTTTCTCTGGCTAGAACTTCCAGTATTACATTAAAGAGAGGTGGTTAAAGTGCACATCCTTGCCTTGTACCAGATCTTAGGTAGGAAGTTCTCATTTTTCCCCATTTGTTATGAAGTTAGATGATATGGCTTTTATTGTTGAGTTAGGCTCCTTCTGTGCCTATTTTGTTGAGTTTTAATGATGAAAGATATTGACAAATGTCTTCTCTGTATCTGTTTAGATAATTATGTGGTGGGGGTGTTTTCTTTCATCTTGTTTTTGTGGTGTGTCATATTTATTGTGAACATTGACCCATCCTTGTGTTCCAGTGATAAATTCCACTGCTCACGGTGTATGGTCCTTTCAATGTGCTCTTGAATTCAGTGTGCTAATATTTTATTGAGGATTTTTGCATTTCATTAGGAATATTGGCTTGTACTTTAGGAACTCAGATGCTGGGTGTGTATTTTTGTAATTGTTATATCTTACTATTGAATTGACCATTTCATCATTATATTATGACCTTGTCTTTAAAGACAGGCTTTGACTTAAAGTCTATTTTGTATAATATAATTATACCATTCCTACTTTCCTTTGATTAACATTTGCATATAATATTTTTCCCATCCATTCTTTATTTCTTTCTTTCTTTTATTTAAAGATTTTTTAAAAATGTATTTATTCGACAGAGATCACAAATAGGCAGAGAGGCAGGCAGAGAGGCAGGCAGAGAGAGAGAGGGGGAAGCAGGCTCCCCACTGTGCAGAGAGTCCGACACAGGGCTCAATCCCAGGACCCTGAGATCATGACCTGAGCCGAAGGCAGAGGTTACCGAGCCACCCAGGTGCCCCATCTTTTTTTCTTTCTTTTTTAAAAAAAGTTTTCTTTAAAGATTTATCATTAAGTAATCTCCACATTCAACATGGGACTTGGACTCATAATGCCAACATCGAGTCACATGCTCTTCCAACTGAGCCAGCCAGGTGCACTTCCCATTCTTTCAAGCTTAGCCCGTGTGTCTTTAAATCTGAAGGGAGGTCCCTTGTAGACAGCATACCACTCCATCATATTTTTTTAACCATTCAGTCACTCTATGCCTTTTGACTGGTGTGGTTAATTCAAGTATATCTAAAGTAATTATTGATAATTGAGGACTTACTATAGCCCACTTATTTATTTACTTAGATTTTATTTATTTAAGAGAAGGAGAGGACAAGCCGGAGAGCACAATCAGGGGGAGTGGCAGAGGGAGAAGCAGGCTCCCCACTGATCAGGGAGCCTGATGTGGGACCCGATCCCAGGACCCTGGGATCAGGACCTGAGCCAAAGGCAGATGCTTAATGATTGTACAACCCAGGTGCCCCATCCCTTTTATTTATTAAATTTTTTTTTAAAGATTATTTATTTTATATAGAGAGGGTATTAGCACATTTTGCTCTGACATGGTAATACTGATCAACAATTGTTAGAAGGTGGAAGAGGGATATTCAAGCATCATCCAGATGGAGAAGGCACTTTAAGACCAGAAAATGAAGAAAGCCACTCCGTATGATTTAAACAGTTTTACTCAGGGTAACTTAATGGCAGTGGGGGGTGCGCAGGGGGTGTCAGACAGATGACCGTCCAGGTGCTTTGCAGCTATTCTCTGACAAGCCCAGATCTCAATCTACAGGTTTTACAGAGTGAGTTAAAGTGGTGCCATCTGTGTAGCAGAAGGGAGGGAGGGGAAAAACTATATTATCTCTTCTAGTAATCTAAAGAACTTTAGGGAACCTCAAAACAAGCCTTCCTGAATACTGGTCATGGCATACATTAACCTCCAAAAGGCTTGAAATACAGCCCTGAGGGAGGTCATTGCACAAACAGAAGCAAGATTTGCGGCCAAAGATAAGGATTATCAGCACACCTACCAGCATTACAATGACATCCTTATCTTGTACTGATTTTAAAATAAGCCTTAGTAGAATCATACCTTGATCTATATACCCTGCCAAAGTTACAGCAAATTTCAGTGGATGCTATGGAAAAGAAAAAAAATAAACTTCAAAATTCTCCACTGCCTCCCTCTAGAACAACTCGCTACTGTGAGAGTATCTTAAGAAAATGGCTTACAAATTTTTCTGGTTTTGGGTCCCAGGAGTCAGGAAATGATACTCAAGCTACTAAGTGATGCAATCATTATAATCAAATAGCATGACATTGTGCATACATTTTCCTTCTTGTTTAGAAAACTGTTTGTTGAAATTAAATATTCAGAAAAATAGGCAAATCATAAGTATATAACTGATGAATTTTCACCAAATGTACAGATCTGTGTACCCAGAATCCAGATCCAGAAAGAGAACATGATCAGCCCTGTAGAAACCTCTACAATACTGATTATCCTGACTTTGAACAGCACAAATTATTTTTTTGCATTTTTTTTTAAGATTTTTATTTATTTGACAGATCACAAGTAGGCAGAGAGGCAGGCAGAGAGAGGAGGAGGAGGAGGCAGGCTCCCGGCTGAGCAGAGAGCCAGATGTGAGGCTCGATCCCAGGACCCTGGGATCATGACCTGAGCAAAAGGCAGAGGCTTTAACCACTGAGCCACCCAGACGCCCCATTTTTTTGCATTTTTGAATCATGTAAAAGGAATCATATTGTCTATATTCCTTTCTGTTTGACTTTTTTTTTGTTCAACATCAACCTGTGATTCAGTGATGCTGTTGAGAATAGTTATAATTCATTCATTTTCATTGTTGAGTGCTATTCTACTGTGTAAGCCACTGTGATTTAGGAGATAATGTATAGATTTTCTCTCCAAAATAATACACTGACTGCATTACACTGTACAAATTCCTTTGTGTAAAACGGGGTTTCTCAAACTTAGCATGGACATTTTGGCCTACATAATTCTTTGCTGTTAGGGACTATTCTACGCATTGTGGGGTGTTTGTTAGCATGTCTGGCCTCTTAGCAACCTCTTCCCTCTGGTGATCTGGACAATAAAGAACATTTCTAGAAATTATCAAATGCCCCCTGGGAAGCAAAATTACACCAGTTAAGGACAGTTGGTTTGAAGAATCTGACAATTTTACAGAAACTTGGGACTGGTATATGTACCATTAGAGAAAGTCTACTTAAAAAAAAAAAAAGTCCCTCTTGTTTTTGTTTAGATTTAAGCATGTGAGCAAATAGCAAATCCGAAACTATTTCTTTTATTTCTTTAAGATGTATTTTAATTTTGGGGTTTGTTTGAGGGGTTGTTTTTATTTAAATTCCAGCTAGTTAACATACAGTTTTGTATTAGTTTCAGGAGTACTATATAGTGCAATCAATATCTGGTACTCATCACAATTTCCCTCCTTAATCCCCAAGAAACAGACTCTTTTTTTTTTTTAAGGCTTTATTTATTTGAGAGAGAGAGAATGAGAGAGAAAGAGCATGAGAAGAGGGAGGGTCCGAGGGAGAAGCAGACTCCCCGCTGAGCAGGGAGTCCAATGCAGGAATTGATCGTGGGACTCCAGGATCATGATCTGAGCCAAAGGCAAACACAACCAACTAAGCTACCCCAGGCATCCAAGAAACAGACTCTTACCCCTAGAGAACACACTAATAGTTACCAGAATGGAGGTGGGTGGAGGAAAGGGTTGAACAGGTCCTGGGGATTAAGGAGTACACTTGGGACAAGCCGATACGATTTCAACAAGAGAGGAAGTGTAAATAGCACGTTAAAGAGGCAACAAAGTCAAAGGCTTCTGCAAAGTCTGTGTGTGTAATATTTTCATGTTACTCAACTCTTCCCAGAGTCACTGAATGAGGAAAGACAACATCCAGAAAGAGAAAATAACTGAGAGGTTTACATAACAACTGCAACTAATTACCTCAATGATCTCTACATATATATAATCATATAATGTGCTCTCTGTCATCATCACAACAGTCCCAAGAGGGTGGGTATTAATTACCCCCAATTTGTAAATGGGGAGAATGAGGATTACGGACCTTTTTTTTTTTTTTTAAAGATTTTATTTATTATTTATTTGTCAGAGAGAGAGCGAGTGAGAGCAAGCATAGGCAGACAGAGTGGAAGGCAGAGTCAGAGGGAGAAGCAGGCTCCCTGCGGAGCAAGGAGCCCGATGTGGGACTCGATCCCAGGACGCTGGGATCATGACCTGAGCCGAAGGCAGCTGCTTAACCAACTGAGCCACCCAGGCGTCCCAGGATTACGGACTTTAAAACACTTTTTCGAGGTCACATAAGCAATAACTGGTGAAATAGATCCCAGCTCAAGTGGGTCTCTCAACTACTACTGCTACCACTTCCTTTTGTCTATTGCTTAAGAGTTTCCAGTGAAAAACCACAAGTGTGTGTGTGTTTTTTTTATATTAAGTATCTGATCCACACAAGCCTCGACTATCAATTCCAGCTAAAGTTCTAAATCTTGACATAGACATACCAGGTAAAAACAAGAGGAATGCACTTGTTTATAACTCTCTGGATTGTCACTTGTTCCACTTGTCCCTATGAACAATTCTGCCTTCCAAAACAGGATTAGCAACACACAATATACTGTATGAATCCAGTAGAATGACGTAGGAAAGACTTCCAATACATACTATGGGGCTTTTCTTCCTAAATTCACCCTGTTTGAAACAGTATTAACTGGCTTAATTTCTCCTATAAGCATTCACTGACCATCTCTTACATTCTGGGCACTGAGCCAGGCCATGGGACTACAAGATAAGTGAAAGAAGTTCCTTTTCTAAAGAAGTGTCTGGTATGATAGGCAGAATTCTAAGATGGTCCTCACGATTGTTGTACTCTAGTGTACACATGCTGCATTACCCTTCCACCAGACTGCAGGCAGGACCCGTGAATACAGGAGATATCACTTCTGTGTTTAGGCTACTCATCAGTTGACTTTGGGTAAATCAAAAAGGAGATAATCCTGGGTGGACTTGATCTACTCAACTAAGCTCTTTAAAAGAAGGTGAAGTCTCAGAGAGATGCGGGAAGGAGCAAACTGCTGTGGAGAGGACCACTCAGCAAGTAACAGAACAGCCTCCAGACGCTGAGAGGAGTAGCTGACTAACAGCCAGCAAGAATATGGGGCCACAAGGAAATGAATTCCAGCAATAACTCGAGAGAGCTTGGAAGCAGACCTTTACTTGGTTGAGCTTCCAGATGAGTATGTAGTCAGCTGACATCTTGATTTTACCCTTGTGAGACCCTCAGCAAAGCCAGTTAAAATCTGCCAGATCTTTTCCCCACAGGGACACTTGGATAATACACTGGTGCTGACTTAAGCCCCTAAGTCTGAGGTAATTTGCTATGTAACAATAGGAAACTAGAAAAGTATAATTCATTATATTTTTTTAGATTGGAAAATTGGTCTGTTTTCTTTTTCTGATTATAAAAGTATACTATTATATATTCATAGCCCCAGATCAGAAGCTTATATGAAAAATATTTTTAATCCTAGAGCCAATCATTATTAAAGAAATATTCATTCTTTTTTGATTAATGTTTTTTAAAAAGATCAAACATTATTGTTTTACAATCTTTCTATGCTAAATATTGTATGCATATTGGAACTGTAAGAAATAAGTTTCTGTTGTTTAAACCATCCACCCTATGGTATTTTGTTAAGGCAGCCTGAACTAAGACACCAAAGTTAAACTAGCTCAAGGCCTGGGAGGGACCTAAGCCAGTGTGCAGACTGTGTCAGAGCACACAAAAATCTTTAAGATTGTGCATGAACTGTTTGAAATGTTAACTTTAAAAATAAAACTGCCAGTTATTTGACCAGAAAAAATGGGTTTATTCAGAAATATCAGAGAATTGCAATCCAGGGCAAGCAAGGAAGCTAGTGTTAAAACCACAGACAAGCACCAAG
Organism: Mustela nivalis; assembly: GCF_964662115.1. Lineage (NCBI taxonomy): Eukaryota > Metazoa > Chordata > Mammalia > Carnivora > Mustelidae > Mustela > Mustela nivalis. Next base: position 4,972,720 of record NC_139032.1, on the reverse strand, counting down.
AACCAGAGAGAAAGGTTCTCTTACAGAGAAAGTTGGGAAGGCTGTTACAAAGAAAAAGTCCACTGGAGTAAACCAAGGATTTGAGGTATAATGGCTTTTCATTGGTTGGGCTGGTGGAGCTGGGGAGAGAACCCTTCTTCCTCCTGCTGGAATAAGACAGTAGCTAAAGCACCATAGACTTGCAAGGGGAGTCTCTCTCTGCTGGGTCTACAAATGATGCTCTGGCATGGGAGCTCAAGCTTCTGATTTCCTTTTACTAACTCTCATAGTAATAACACAAGCTGTAAATCAACGGTGGACTGATTGGACATATTTTATTGTTAGGGTTCCAAGCTTATTCCTCTTCTTTCAAGGAGGCATTGAATGCTCAACCCTCTAGCAGGAAAAAATATTCTGACCTTATCTGTACTCCAAATTGGTGCAATAGTCCTACCTGTTTGTTACCTTGGCTTTGTAACTCCCAAGTCACTTACCTTTTGAAGCTTGGGTTGGCACCTGCAAAACAGAGATGTGGTATCTTACAAGGTCCTTTATGGCCAGTAATCACGCGAGCAGCATTTACGAAGCCCGGCTTAGTATTGTTTATTTCTATACATCATCACCTTGCCCAGAACAGGCTATGATCGTTATTTCAGACGTAAAGTTCTGTGATTCTGAGTAACCGGTTCATATCCGCCTCGTTGGAGCCATCAATGTAGCTACTGACTGGCACAGGGGCTTGCACGTTTCCTCCTACTGTCCTTCCCACGCATCCCACAGCCTCACCGAGCTCCCCAGCAGCTTCTGTAGATTTGGGGGAGGAACATTATATCTTAGATACAGTGCATACAGCACTCTCCCAGTTCTGGATTCCCGACCGGGGTGGGGGGAGTTTGTCCCGTGTCAGAACGTGTCCATTCTGTACCTGACGAGGACACAGGGAATCCTTCCAGAGCTGCCGTAATTACAAAAATCCCGCGCCTCTAGGTAGGCGTGCCACACTGGGCGGGGTCTCGGGAAACAAAGCATGGTAGGGGCGGTCCTGGGAGATGACGTACTTCCGGCGCGCGGCAGAGCCGGAGACGCGGAGGCGGGGCCCGAGGTGGGCGAGGCGCTGCTGAAAGGCTTGGGCGCGGGCCGGGAGATTGAGGCGGGAGTTTAGGCGCGGGGCGGGGCGTCCTGAGCGTCCCGGGCGGCAGCCGCCAGCCGCCGGGCGGGAGAGTGACGGTGTTTGCGGCCGTTGGTGTCAGTAGCTCCTGCGGTCCCTTCGCCGTCTCCTCAGCGGCTCCAGCCCCAGCCGCCCTTCCAGCCCTCCGCGTCGCCGCTGGCGCCGCCGCCCGACGCGCAGGCCGCCGCGGGCCGCGGAGCCCATGAGGGCGCGGGCCCTGCCGCCGCGTTCGCGGCGTCGCCGTCGTCCGAGAGCGTCCCGAGCCGGCGCGGGCATGGCCGCGGCATGAGTGCCGAGCCGCCGCCGGAGCCGGAGGACCAGGCGGCGTCGGAGCCCGCGGCGGGAGCCATGCCGGAGAAGCGCCCGGGCGCGCAGACCGCCGGCGGCGTCTCGGTGAGCGCGGGCGTGGGTTCCGGCCGCGGGGCTCAGCCCGAGGCCCGGGGTCAGGGGAGCCTGGGCGGGGCCCGGGCGCTGGGTGCGCGGTGCGGGCAGGGGCCTGCGTCCCCCGCGGTTCGGGCAGACATGGAGCGTCGGCTTGGGCTCCGGCTCTCGGAAAGCCCGTCCTCTCCGGGGTCGGCCACTGGATTCCTCTCCACGGGGCTTTCCCAGCGCCGCTGCTGGCCACACAGAACTCGAGGGGGTTATTGTTTCAAAGAGCGCTAGACACAGGGCCCCGAGTACAAATAATGTAGTTCTTTCCAGAATTTCCAGACGTGTGCCTGGCGTGAGATTTCCGTGGGGCATTTCCCGGCCGAGCCTGCATGGACGTGGAGGGGCTTCAACCGGGAAGTTGGCTGTGGAGGCCGGGCAGCCCCTCCGCCGCTTCCTCCTGCCCGCGGTCGCGCCGTTGCAGGGCAGGGTCTCGCGGCCGGCTGCGGAGGCCAGGGCCCGGCTGCGGAGCGCGTGCAGGCCGGGCTCGCCCCCCGGTTTTACGCCAAGTTCAGGAGGCTTCCGAGCCCTGACCTCAGTGGCCCAGATTCGGCAGAGCAGGCTTTGTCAGTGGCGCTTTGGTTTGCTGTGGTGGAATACTTAGCAGAGAGCGCCCGTCATTTCTTTCTTTCTTTTTTTTTTTTTTTTTTTTTTAAAGATTTTATTTATTTATTTGACAGACAGAGGTCACAAGCAGGCAGAGAGGCAGGCAGAGAGAAAGGAGGAAGCAGGCTCCCTGCTGAGCAGAGAGCCCGATGTGGGGCTCGATCCCAGGACTCTGAGATCATGACCTGAGCCGAAGGCAGCGGCTTAACTCACTGAGCCACCCAGGCGCCCCCGCCCGTCATTTCTTAAAGACTTTTGGAGCTGGGGGCGGGGGGGAGTGTATTTAGGACAGGAAATGCAGAAACCTTACAGTGACTAGAAACTAACACAAAACTAGAAATTTTAGGAAAATCAAGTGTATGCAGTTGGCTTCACATTGGAGCTTAGGTATTTGTATTTACTTTTAAAAAAACGCTGCATGATTCTTCCTTGGTGAGGGGAGTCTCTATTAGGAGAATTGGGAGGGTGGGTGAAGTAGGGGCAGTAAGTAGAACGGAGCCAGAAGAGCTGGTTTCTCGTCCTGGGTCTCTGAGAACCGGGGTGCACTAGACAGGGTCTCGACACAACCCTGACACTCGGGGTCTCCTCTGTAGCAGGAGAGCTTAGGAGTGGTGAGGGACCCGCCTTGCTCAAGTGAATTCTCGTTTTTGAAAAAGCATTAGGAGTTCCTCGTTCCAAAGACAAGATTTCCATAAAGAGAGTTTTGTGTTCGAGGGAAGGAAATCCCAGAGAATTAGTTTTTCTCGTTTTGTTTTTGGTTATTTAAAAAGTAGACTTGTCATCTTCCTCCCCGCTCTAAACTAAACCACACTGCCAGGTCCTCCTCCTGTCTTTGAATTGATAGACCGTAATTACTAACCAGAGGCAAGGCCAGGAACGTGAGAGGTAGCCTCCTTCATCCCTTGCCATGCTTACAACTTCCAGTACGTTACCAAGTCTAGGTCATTCTACCAGACGCAGATTTTAGGTTTTTATTCTCTGCGTCCCTATGGTTCATTTCCTCAGCATTTTGTGCTTAGATTTTGACTTACTTGGGGGGACCCTTGCTTACCTCACATTGGTCTGCTGTCCACCGTGTTGATCAGTGTGATCTAACATGTAAATGTGATAATTACTGCTGTCCTGAAATTTTTTCATTGGCTCCCTTGGTTTATTGGATAGAAAAATAACCCGGCAGGTTGAAGCATTATAGCATAGTGATTAGGTGAGCATGCTTGGAATCCCAGTTCCCACCTTTTATTACCTGCATAACTTTGGGCAAGTTACATAATATCTCTGAATTAATAATAGTATTTACCACAGAGGATTGTGAGGGTTACAGCAACCCTCCACCTAGTAAGTTCTCAATAAATATTAGCTGTTACTAATTCTCATTATTTTTTTTTAAAGATTTTATTTATTTATTTGACAGACACAGATCACAAGTAGGCAGAGAAGCAGGCAGAGAGAGTTGGGGGGGGGGGAAGCAGGCTCCCTGCGGGAGCAGAGAGCCCCGATGTGGGGCTCGATCCCAGGACCCTGGAATCATGACCTGAGGGGAAGGCAGAGGCTTTAACCCACTGAGCCACCCAGGCGCCCCAATTCTCATTATTTTCGGCATGAATGATTGGTCAGTATGTATAGGTGATCCCTGCCAGTCACCTACTAAAAATTAAAGTTCCTAATTTTACGTGCTTAGAACTAGAACTTTTGAGGGATGTTTACTCAAGGACACTTTCCCTGATTCCTTTTCCTGTGGACCCTGATGCTAATATGATAATTTGGGCACAAGTACATTCCTGCCCAGTCTTTCCTGGTCTCTGAGGGTGCATGGAGTCAGTATTGATAAACTGCAGCAGATACCGACCGAGTTTTCTGACGCTGTACTTGTGAAATGACTAGCACGGGCAGGTGGCACAGTTCAGAACCTGGTGCTTTTTGGGATGTGTGGTGGCTGGGAAGGCAAATGAATGCCTTTAATCACGTAGGTTCATATTGTATCCTGGCAACCTAAATTATGCGTCTTTCCTGCTTGCACTTTCTGTCTGGTATCACTTCCAGGAGCTATGTTCTGCAGCCTCCATGACTTGATTTCATTTTAATGTATTGGAATTTCTTTAAAGCTTGGTTCCAGTGATACTCATTATTTCAGATTCTTAGAAGCTAATAATTGTGGGGGAGACTGCCCATACACAGGGAACCTGCTGACAGCTTTTCAACCTTGTTTGGCAAAGAGATTTATTGACCAGGAGACTGGCAGAGAAATCTATTGATCTGAGTAATAAAAGGGAATCAAGTATTAACTTCAAGAGATCATTGCCTTGTAGAAAACAGATATGTGTTTAGCAAACAAGTTCTTGTTTTATTATTTCCTCTTTGCTCTGTCCTTTCCTAATCCTGTGTGTACAAAGAACGAGATGTTTTATCAGAATTGTTTGCATTATCATTAAATGTATACTTTCCATTATACTTAACCTTCATAGCCAGGTAAGGGGAAAGTTTTTTTTTGCATCATTTACCCGTGAACATCTGATGAAAATTAAGAATTTGCTGCAGAGAAAACACAACCACATTTAGCATACTATTTCAGGATGTTTTGGACTCCAGAAGCCAATGCTTAGAAATGGGTTTAGAATTCTGTTATGAGGTCTCTCAGGATCAATGTTGTTCTGGTGACATTTGCTGTCTCTTAAGTTGATTTTCCCAAGACTGTTTCAGAAGGTTTTCTATAAAGGTTAATTTTGATTTTTGAAAACAAGAATATTATTTATTATGTAGGCAAATGGAAATAATACTCAAGAGCAGCTTCAGGTAAAAAAAAATGCTAAAATAACTATGTTATGTTTATAAAAAGATAAAAGAGGATCTAGGGACATAGGGAAAATTATTTCAATTGTTTCTTGACACTGTTAGGGACCAGTACAATCATTTCAGTAATAGTACTGGCACATTGGCATAGCAACCTCTCTTAAGTAAATTATGGCAGATAAGGGGAGAAACTGAAAGCATTTGTGAGTAGTAGATACATTGCAATTTAAAAAAGCAAATACATGCTTTCATAGAAACATTTACTGTATTTTGTATTTAGAATTATGTAAATTTCTAAGTAGTTCAGTATCATCACAGTTAGCCTTTGTCATAACACAGGCTTATGCTTGCAGTTATGTTGTTCTCAGGTCTCGTATAGGCAGGATTTTGTAGATCTTGCTTCTTAGGGTATTTGAGCATCCTTTCCACCATTTCTCTCACTAGATTAAGTCTTTGAAGGTAGGGACTACAGCTGTGTTTCTTTTAATCGGAAATAGTCTTTAAGGAGATGATCAATAAATGATAATAAAGAAGTCAGTCTAGCTTGAAGCCAGTTTTTTGTCAATGACATAAGCTTGTCTTACTTTTTTTTTTTTTTCCCTCTTGTCATTTATATAATATGCTTTGGCCTTATAAAACAAGTTGGGGAGTTCTAATTTCTTTCCTCTGAAGGTTTTGTGTAATACTGGTAAAATAATTGAAGAACTTTATGGTTTTTAGGCTGGGGTAAGGTAGTAATCTAGGTTTTCTTTTTTTTAAGATTTTATTTATTTATTTGACAGAGAGAGACCACAAGTAGGCAGAGAGGCAGGCAGAGAGAAGGAAGAAGCAGGCTCCCTGCTGAGCAGAGAGCTGGATGCGGGACTCGATCCCAGGACCCTGAGATCATGACCTGAGCCGAAGGCAGCAGCTTAACCCACTGAGCCACCCAGGCGCCCCAGTAATCTAGGTTTTCTATTTGATTTTTCTTTTCCTGTCTGGTTTAGTAAGTTGTATTTTGTTAGGAATTTTTCCATTTTACCCTCAGATTAACTGGCATGAAGTCGTTCCTCTTAGGCTTTTTCAAACTACTCTAAGATCCTTACTGTTTTTATTGCTGACGCTGGTAGTTTTCACCTCATCTTATAATTTTTTAATAAAAATTTTATTTATTTGACAGAGATAGAGAGCACAAGTAGGCAGAGCAGCAGGGAGAGGGAGAAGCAGGCTCTCTGCTGAGCAAGGAGCCCAGTGCGGGGCTCAGTCCCTGCACCCTGGGATCATGACCCAAGCTGAAGGCAGCCGCTTCACTGACTGAGCCACCCAGGCACCCCTTCACCTCTTCTTTACAAAAAATAATAGTAATTCTCCAGTGTATCTGGGTAATGATCAGTTTTGCAAATGACGATAATTTTGTGTCTTCTGTATTTCTATGTTGTATGAGCTAGAATATCCAGGAAAAGGTTCAGTAGCAATGGTAAAAGTAAAAAGGTAAAGCTTTCTCTTTGTAACAGAAATAGATTTTTTCATTGTTAAGGATGGTGTAAACTATATGTATGAGAAAAATGTGTTTTATTACCTGACAGAAGCGTCTTTTTATTTCTCTTTTTTTTTTTTTAATGCATCCTCCTCCTTCTTTCCTCCTCTTTATTCCTTTTTGCCTCGCTCCCCACTTTCTTCCAGTTCAGTGTCTCATAGAACCTTCACAAGTAGGCTACAAAGTTTGAGATGTGCCCTGGAGAAAGACATTGTGGCATGTAAGGGCATTGCTTTAGGAGAATTGGAGACAAATTTGTCATCAGTACCTGCAATCAACTCTAATAAATAACCTGCTAAAACATAGAACATCTGCGAAATTGTGTCTGCTTCTGCCTAGCTCCCTAACTTTTTAATGCATAGTTTTATATTTGCTTATATTTCTAAAATAGCTTTATTGAAATAAAATTGACATAGTAAAAACTATGTTTAGAGTGTATAGGTTTGTGTTTTGACATATGTATACACTTGTAAAATCATTACCACAGTCAAAATAGTGAATATATCACTCCCAGAAGTTTCCTTGTGCTCATTTTTCTTTTTTTAAAGATTTTATTTATTTATTTGACAGAGAGAGATCACAAGCAGACAGAGAGGCAGGCAGAGAGAGAGAGGGAAGCAGGATCCCTGCTGAGCAGAGAGCCCGATGCGGGACTCTATCCCAGGACTCTGGGATCATGACCTGAGCCGAAGGCAGAGGCTTAACCCACTGAGCCACCCAGGCGCCCCCCTTGTGCTCATTTTACACCCTTTCTCTCCACCTACTCCGTAGGCAAGCATTTATCTACTTTCTGTCCCTATATTTTACTTTTAATTTTTTAGCATATGCTCTTTTTGGTTTGGCTTTTTTTCCCCTCAACATAAATTGAGATTTATCCGTATTGTATATAAATCAGTGCATTCGTTTTGGTGCTGAGTAGTATTCCATTGCCAAGATCTGCCACAATTTGTCCATTCAGCATTGATGAACATTTGGTTTATCACCAGGTTTTGGCTAGTATAAATAAAGTTGCCATGAGCATTTGTCTACCAATCTTTGTATGGGATATACTTTTATCAGAATGGAATGGGTGAATCATAGAAACAATAAATAGGTGTACTGTTTAACTTTTTAAGAAGATTGCCAAACTCTTCTCTAAAGTGATTGTACAGTTTTACGTTGTCACTAGCTCTGTGAGGGTTCCACTTCATCCACATCCTCAACATTTAGCTTTATTATTATTTTTTTAATTTTATTTAATTATTTGACAGAGATCACAAGTAGGCAGGGAGGCAGGCAGGGGGCGGAAGGGAAGCAGGCTCCCTGCTGAGCAGAGAGCCCAGTGTGGGGCTCAACCCCAGGACCCTGGGATCGTGATCTGAGCCAAAGGCAGAGGCTTTAACCCAATGAACCACCCAGGCGCCCCTCAACAGTTAGTTTTAGCCCGTGTAATAGGTCTGCAGTGTATCTTACTGTGTTTTTAATTTGGATGTCCCTGTGGCTTATGATGTTCAACTTCCCTCTGTAAGTTTACTTGCCATCTTTATATCTTCTTGGTGAAGTGTCTGCTTAAGTCTAGCCTATTTTTTGTTGTTGTTGTAAGGTTATTATCTTAAAATTGCTTTTGGAGAGTTCTTTATACATTTGGGATGTAAGTCCTTTATTAAATATATGCTTTGCAAAAATTTTCTTCCTAGCTGTGCTTCTGGAAGAACAGAGTTTTTAATTTTCATGAAATTTAATCTATTCATTTGTTCTTTCATGGATAGTGTTTTTGGTTTCACATCTAAGAAGTGCTTGTTTCCTGTGTTTTTAGAAGTTTTTGAGATTTTTACAATTAGGTTTATGACCATTTTGAATTATTTTAAAATATGGTGCAGTGTGGATGGAAATTCTTTTTTGTGTGTATGGATAACTGTTGCATGCTTTGTTGAAGAGTTTTTTGTGTTTTTTTTAAGATTTTATTTATTTGAAAGAGAGAGCCTGTGGTGGGGAGGGGTAGAGAGAGGGAAAGGGGGTAGAGAGAGAGAATCTCAAGGTGACTCAGTGCTGAGCACAGACCCTGATTTGGTGCTCAGTCCCAAAACCCCGAGATCCTGACCTGAGCTAAAACTAAGAGTCCCAATACTTACCCAACTGAGCCACGTACACCCCCTGGAAAGACCTTTTTTTCACTAAATTGTCTTTGCACTTTATTGGAAATTCACTTTCAGTTGTCCATATATGTGTCAGTCTATTCTGGATTCTCTGTTTCATCTATTTATCGTTATATCAGTACCACTTAATCTGTATTACTGGAGGTACCTAATACTTGAAACAAATAGCGTAAGGCTTCCAACTTCGTTTTCTTTTAAAATTATTTTGACTATTCTAGGTCCTTTACATTTAGAAGTATAGAATCAGATTATTGGCTAATACCAAAAAAACCCAAAACCCTGCTTGTATTTTCATTGGTCGTTTGTTGACTCTGCTGATCAGTTTGGGAAGAATTGAAGACGACATTGAGTCTCCTCATCCATGAAGGAGGTGCTGCTCCATTTATTTTAGGTCTTTTAAATTTCCCACCTGTATTGTAGTTTTCAGTATATAGCTCTTTCACGTCATTTGTCAGATTTTACCGTAGTTCATGTTTTTTTTTTTTAAAGATTTTTTATTTATTTATCAGAGAGAGAGGGAGAAAGCGAGCACAGGCAGACAGAATGGCAGGCAGAGGCAGAGGGAGAAGCAGGCTCCCTGCTGAGCAAGGAGCCCGATGTGGGACTTGATCCCAGGACGCTGGGATCATGACCTGAGCCGAAGGCAGCTGCTTAACCAACTGAGCCACCCAGGCATCCCTCGTAGTTCATATTTTTTGATGCTATTGTACATACCAGTGTAAATGTATTAAAAATGTGAACTCTTAAAAAATTCAGATTTATAGTTGTTTGTTGCCAGTATATTGAAATACAGTTGATTTAAGAAATTCTCTTAACATTGTGATATATTGCAATATTGACTATTTTAACCTTTTTTTTTTTTTTTTAAAGTGGGTTCCACTCTGGGCCCAGTGTGGGGCTTGAACTCACAAACCTGAGATCAAGACCTGAGCTGAGGTCAAGAGTTGGATAGTTGGAAGCTTAACTCACTGAGCTATCCAGGTGCCACTTTGCCCTTTTTTAAAAAATTTATTTACTTATTTGAGAGAGTGAGCGAGAGAGCATGAGCAGATGGAGAGTAAAGACAGAGAGGGAGAAGCAGGCTCCACACTGAGCAAGGGAGCTTGACCCCAGGACCATGGGATCTTGATAAGAGCCAAAGGCAGACAGCTAACAGACTGAGTTGCTCCGGTGCCCCAATGCCTTAACCATTTTTAAGCATGCAGTTTAGTAGTGTTAAATATATTTATATTATTGGGAAACCAATCTCTAGAACTTTTTCAGTTTGTAAAATTAACTCCTATGTCCATCACATGGCATTTACCCCATCCCCCATTCCCTAATAACCACCTTTCTGCTTTCATTTACTTTAAATTTGCCTACTCTAGATACCTCATCTAAGTGGAATCACAGTCTTTTGTGACACTCAGCATAATATCCTCACTGTTATTGACACATGTTGAAATATGTTGTCTTTAAGATTGTTGAAGACTGGGGCGCCTGGGTGGCGCAGTGGGTTAAAGCCTCTGCCTTTGGCTCAGGTCATGATCCCAGGATCGGGCTCTCTGCAGGGCGGGGAGCCTGCTTCCTCCTCTCTCTCTGCCTGCCTCTCTGCCTGTTTGTGATCTCTGTCAAATAAATAAATAAAATCTTTAAAAAAAAAAAAAAGATTGTTGAAGACTGGTAGTGTGCCTCAGAATTTCCTTCAAGACTGAATAGTATTCCAGTTTATGTGTATACCGCGTTCTGTTTCTGCAGTTATCTGTTGAGTGTTTCATTGCTTCTAGGTAGTGGTGGTGGTGGTGATTATTTGACTATTGTGAATAATGCCTTTGTGAACATGATTGTAGAAATAAATTTCTCTTTGAGATCCTGCTTTCAGTTCTTTTGGAGACCTACCTAGAAGTGGAATCACTGGATTATTGGATAATTCCATTTTTAATTTTTTAAAAAAGATTTTATTTATTTATTTGACAGAGATCACAAGTAGGCAGAGAGGCAGGCGAGAGGGTGGTGGGGAAGCAGGCTCTGTGCAGAACAGAGAGGGCTTGATGTCCTGGATGGAGCCCAGGACCCTGGGATCATGACCTGAGCCCAAGGCAGAGGCTTTATTTAACCCACTGAGCCACCCAGCTGCCCCTCCATTTTTAATTTTTGAGGCACCACCATGCTGTTTCCCTTTCTGGCTGCACCATTTTAAATTCCTACCAACATTACACAAGGATTCCAGTATCTCTACATCTCCACCGACATCTGTTATTTTCTGGTTTTCATTTTGTTTTGGAGAGTAATCCTGATGAATGTGAGGTGGTATCTCATTTTGATTTTGCATTTCACTTATTAGTGATTTTGATCATCTTTTCATATGTTTATTAGCCATTTTATAGTCTTTTGCTTTTTTTTTTTTTTTTAATATTTTATTTATTTATTTATTTGACAGACAGAGATTACAAGTAAGCAGAGAGAGGAGGAAGCAGGCTCCCTGCCGAGTAGAGAGCCCGATTCGGGGCTTGATCCCAGGCTCCTGGGATCATGACCTGAGCGAAAGGCAGAGGCTTTAACCCACTGAGCCACCCAGGCGCTCCAGTCTTTTGCTTTTTTAAAAAATTGGGTTGTTACTGTTGTTATTTTGAGTTATTGGGGTTCTTGATAAATTCTGTAAATTATCGTTTTATTAGACAACATGTGTTGCAAATATTTTCTCCATAGGTTGCCTTTTCACTCAGTTGATTGTATCTTTGGATGTGCAGAAGTTTTAAATTTTGGTAACATCCAGCTTACCTGTTTTTACTTTTGTTGTCTGTTTTTTGGTGTCATATCAATATATCATAGTCAAATCCAGTGTTAAAAGCTTTCCCCTTACGTCATTTTGTAGGAGTTTTAGGTCTTTTTTTTTTTTTTTAAGATTTTATTTATTTATTTGACAGGGAGAGAGAGAGCACAAGCAGGGGGAGCAGCAGGCAGAGAGAGAGGGAGCAGCAGCAAGCTTCCTTCTGAGCAAGGAGCTCGATACGGGCTCCATCCCAGGACCCTGGGATCATGACCTGAGCCACAGGCAGATGCTTAACCAACTGAGTCACGCAGGTGCCCAAGAGTTTTATGTCTTACATTTCGGGTTTTGGTGTATTTTAAAAGTTTATGATTTTGATGAAGCCCAATATCTTCTTTTTCTTTAGTTGCTGTGGAGCCATGTCTAAGAATCTATAACTAAATTCAAGATTTACCTCTGTTTTCTTCCAGAAGCTTTGTGGCTTTAGGTTAGATCATTTACCTGGTCTGAGTTAACTTTTGTATATGGGGTAAAGTAGAGTTCCAGCTTCATTCTTTATATGTGGAAATTCAGTTGTTTCAGCATCATTTGTTGAAGAAACTTTTCTTTCCCTTTTTGAATGGATTTGGCACTTTTGCCAAAAATCAGCAGAACATAGATGTATGGGTTTATTTGTGGAAACTCAGTGCTAGTCAGTTGGTGTATATGACAGCCCCTCTCTCTTCTGCTCTCATGTGGGCAAGCCACTGATGATTGCTGTGTACTGTGATCTTTGAGTTGGGGATCATGTTTGGGACAAATGGGAGTAGCTTTCAACCTTATCTTTTTCCAATTGAAGGCAGATGACCTGATTCACAAAAGCCAGATGCTCTAGTTCATCTGATGTTTTCAGGTCATGTTGAGAAAGCAAGTGAGGGATTAGTGGAGATTGTTCTTTTGTCCAGGTACACACTGAACCAGGCCAGACTCCTTCGTGTGGGAAAGGCAAGGGGGTGGATAAGTAAAGGGCCGCACCTGGCCTGAGGAACTGTCTAAATCTGGCTCCTGTCGCCTCTTCCTTAGGTTGCCGCAGTCCGTGTCCGTGCTACTTGTCCTATCTATATATGTGCTGTTTCTACTTGTGGAGAACTTTGGGCTCTCTAAGAAAGGTAGTTTAAATAATAAAGTGGTTAGTAGCATACACTCTGGAGGTAAATGTGTGGATGGAACACTAGCCTAGGCACTTAGTAACTGTGTGAAATGGGCTAGTTACTTGAATTCTCTGCATCTGAGTTTTGTCACCTATAAAAAGGGAATAAAGCGTAATTTAGGATACTTTTTGCCTTAGTATAGCTTAGGATTTTTTGTGGTAGCTCTTTAGAGTGTTTAGAATTTAAAATTTTATTTTAATTTTTAATTTAAAATTTTATATTCTATGAAATGGTAGCAGGGATAGTATCTTCTGTTGATACCATTGCCCCCAGCGTCTAGCTGACGTAATAGACCTCAACAGATGTATGTTAGTGAACTGACCACTTAGAATTGAATGTTTTCATTCTTTTTTTATAAAGATTTATTTATTTGACAGAGAGAGAGATCACAAGTAGGCAGAGAGGCAGAGAGAAGGGGAAGCAGGCTTCTTGCTGAGCAGAGAGCCCAATGCAGGGCTCCATCCCAGCCGAGCTGAAGGCAGAGGCTTTAACCCACTGAGCCACCGAGGGTCCCCGAATGTTTTCATTCTTAAAGAAGATTGATATAGGTAGAAATACTTACAAAAGCAGTCCTTGGCATCTTGTTTTGCTTTAAGTCAGGTGGTGTTGGCAAATTAGAGAGTTTGAGAAGTTGAGTTAAAAGAAGTTATCTTACAAATGTTTAATAAATGCTTAGTCTATCCAGCATCATAGTCATTGTATTTATTCAGCTATTTAATGTAGTGCTGAGAAAATTTTCATAATTTTTGTAGAAAAGTTATTTCATCTGAAGAAGCAACAAAATTGTTTTTTCTTACTGGCATTCCAGTATTAGGAGGAAGAAAGCAAAATGTTCAGGTATAATTATTTGTTTTAAAATTATTTGTGTTCTTCATCTTTGTGTGTGTGTGTGTGTATATATATATATATATATATATATATATTTTTTTTTTTTTTTTTTTTTTTAAAGACCTTATTTGCTTATTTGACAGAGAGAGAGAGGTCACAAGTAGGCAGAGAGGCAGGCAGAGAGAGAGAGAGAGGGAGAAGCAGGCTCCCCGCCAAGGAGAGAGCCTGATGCAGGGCTCGATCCCAGGACCCTGGGATCATGACCTGGGCGGAAGGCAGAGGCTTAACCCACTGAGCCACCCAGGCGCCCCTGTGTTTATATTTTAAAAGATTTCTGATAAGGAATTTATTTATTTATTATTATTATTTTTTTAAAGATTTTATTTATTTGACAGAGAGAGATCACAAGTAGACAGAGAGGCAGGCAGAGAGAGAGAGAGGGAAGCAAGCTCCCCGCGGAGCAGAGAGCCCGATGCGGGCCTCGATCCCAGGACCCTGAGATCATGACCTGAGCCGAAGGCAGCGGCTTAACCCACTGAGCCACCCAGGTGCCCAGGAATTTATTTTTGATGGAGCAAGAAGTACTAAGTGTCTGAATTTTTTAAATACTAAGAGCTTATAGTGAAACATACATCTAAATGCCTTCAGTACTACTGAAGAGATGACTTTGAATCTTACGGGGTTCCAGTTCCAGTTTTCAGTTAAAATGTATTTTAAAATCATTCTTCTGCCTAGAAGTACAATGGAACCAACAGTTTACAGTTACAATCTTAGTTCCTTAGCTTACCCATTAAAATCAAACTAAAATACTTCATTTTTAATAGCTTAACATTGTTCATGGTGTAATGATACACTTGATAATAATGGATTTTTTTTTTTTTATTGTACTTGATAGGAGGTACAGGAATTGTGTGCTTATTTTGACAGTATAGTATCACCAAAGACCCACGTGGGCTCATCCATTCATATACTCTGCTCTTCCCAGGGTTCTAGTTTTTGGTCTTTAGGATTGACCACATTTGGTCTCCAGTTGGCTGTTGTTGCTAAGTATCACATGCTTACACAACAGTGCCCTCACACTGGAAACAGTAATGTTTTCATATATGTCCCTAGAAGAGTGAAGGAAAGTCCTTAAGCCCCCTGACATATTTCCCCTCATATCTCACTGGCCAGAATTGGGTGATACAGTTCATTCCTATTTTATTTAAGTCATTGAATTATCCTGGTCAAGTTGGCTCATCAAGATTGAGCTATGGACCTGAAAAGTTCTCAAGCCTGTAGTGGCAGGAGGTGACTACGTTCTCTTTCCGCACACAGTTGCTAAATCCGAACACAGTTGGGAATTTGTTAATAAATATGTCTTGGGTGGTATGGGAAGTCAGCTTTTTCTGTCACAAAACCTGTTACCTGCTGAGTTCAGGGTACATTTAGAGAAGTACTGTTGAGCTCCTTGCCTTTGAGAGGTGTTGTGTAGTATAGGAGAGAGAATAGTTATGTGTGGCAAAGAGGCTATAGGGGTTTGGTGGGGAAGCACCCGCCTCTGCTCAGGGTAGTTAAGAAATGTCAGCAGCTTCTCAGATACTTTATCAGGTTACTGATATTTATAAACTCCCCTTCGTATTCCACTTACACTGGGGCCAGCAAACTTTCTTGTGTTAAGAATCTGATGTAACCATAGCTTTGGAGTAATTTTGGAAATCATGAACTATGAGTCCTCCCACTGTACTACTTTTTTTCAAGGTTGTTTTGACCCTTCTGGGTTGTTTACATTTCTGTGTGAAGTGTAGGATTATCTCATCAAGTTCTGTAATAAAAGACTGCTGGGATTTTGATATGGATTGCATTGAATATGTAGATCCATTCTTGGAGAATTATATTAACAATTTTTTTTAAAGATATTTATTTGTTATATTGACAGATCACAAGTAGAGAGGCAGGCAGAGAGAGGGAGAAATAGGCTCCCTGCTGAGCAGAGAGCCGGATTCGGGACTCAATTCTGGTCAATCCCAGGACCCTGGGATCATGACCTGAGCTGAAGACAGAGGTTTAACCCACTGAGCCACCCAGGCGCCCTATATTAACAATATTAAATATTCTGATTCATGGGCATGGAATACCTGTATATTTATTTCAACTTTATTTTGTTTCAGTATACAACTTTAACTCTTTGTTAAACTATTCCTAGGTTTTTTATGCTGTTGTAAGTGGAATTGTTTTATCAATTAAAAAAAATCTGATGGTAAATATTTTAGGCTTTGCAACTGTTCAGCTCTGCCAGTGTAGCACAAAAGCAACCTTTGACATGCTTAAATGAATGAGCATTGCTAAATTTCAGTAGAACAATTTACAAAAACTGGTGGTAGATTTAGACTGTGGGCTATAGTTTGCCAGCCCCTGCTCGAGTATTTCCTGTACTCTTTCCTTTCCTCCTTCTGGATGTTTTTGGTATTCTTGTCCATTGATTTTTTAAAACTTTATGTTAGTGTAGTTTAGACTTACAGAACAATTGCAAAGATTATATAGACAGATTCCATAAACCCCACACCCATTTCCTTCTATCATTAGCATCTTAATATGGTATATTTATAAAAATTAGTGAACCATGGGGCGCCTGGGTGGCTCAGTTGGTTAAGCAGCTGCCTTCGGCTCAGATCATGATCCCAGAGTCCTGGGATCGAGTCCCACATCGGGCTCCTTGTTCCGCAGGGAGCCTGCTTCTCCCTCTGACTCTGCCTGCCTCTCTGTCTGCCTATGCTCGCTCTCGCTCTCTCTCTCTCTGACAAATAAATAAATAAAATCTTTAAAAAAAAAAATTAGTGAACCAGTGTCCATACTTTACCATTATCTAAAGTCCACACTTTATTTATTCATATTTTCTTGGTTTTTACTGAATGCCCTTTTTCTGTTCCAGTATTTCATTACATTTAGTTGTCATGTCTCAAGTTCTTCTGGGCTGTGGTAGTTTCACACACTTTGTTTTTGATGACCCTCACAGTTTTCATGAGTCCTGGTTAGACATATTGTAGGATATCCCTCAGATGAGATTCATTGGATGTTTTCCTCAATACTATGGTGAGATTATGGGTTTGGGGGAGGAAGCCCAGAAAAATGAAGTGCCATTTTCAATACATTGTATCAAGGATTTAAAAAAAAAAATCACTGTTGAGGGGCATCTGGGTGGCTCAGTGGGTTAAAGGCTCTGCCTTCGGCTCAGGTCATGATCCCAGGATTCTGGGATCGAGCCCTACATCGGGCTCTCTGCTCAGCAGGGAGCCTGCTTCCTCCTCTCTCTCTGCCTGCTTGTGATCTCTGTCTGTCAAATAAATAAATAAAAGCTTTTAAAAAAAAATCACTGTTGATGTTAACATTTTCCCTGTAGTTAGTGTTTGTCACCTTTCTTTATAAAGTTACTCTTTCCCCCTCTTTCTATATTCACTCTTTGGAGGAGAGTATGTGCACCCCACATTCGAAGAATGGGAAGTTATGCCTCACTTTCTTGAGTGCAGAGTACCTATGTAAATTATTTGGGGTTCTCTGCTTAGGAGTTTTGTCTGTTTTCCCCCATTTGTTTACTATGTCATCTTTTTAGTATAAACATACTTGTTTTATAATTTGAGTTATAATCCAAAACAGCTTTATTTTGTTGCTCATACTGCTCCAGCTTTACCCATTGGGAGCTCTTTGACATATCCCCATGTTTTTGTTGTTTTCTTAGGTTTTGTGTATTTGTTGTTAGTTGTTATTGTTGTTTTAGCACTTACATTCTGGCACTACAAGTTCCCAGTTCCTCTTGTATATTTCCTGCCTTAGTCCTAAAATTAACCATTTCTCCAAGGATCCCTGGCTCCTTTGTTGGAAAATTGTATTTGAAACCAAGACCTGGGTACCAGATACTTAAAGTGCTGTTGGGCTGCCAGGGTGTCATTACTTTTAGGTTCTCAGGTGACAGGTCAGGAAAATATATGTGTGAATATTAGTCTGTGTATATACATATATCTATAAATATTTCTATATGTGCCTGTCTGTATCCGTGTGAAGCTAGAATAAGTTCATAATGATATCCAAATCTAATGTGTTATCACATGGCTCATTCTGTCTCTCCCCTTTATTTATAACCTTCCACTCAGGCAGTGAAAAAAGTAACTCCCACCATTTGCCAGCCGTTTACTTAATTGTTCAGTTCCAGGACACTGGTTTCAGAATTGTTATCTCTACCCCTGTAGGGAACACATTTTTCAGTTAGCGTACAGTGCTTCTGTGAAGTTTCTTTTGCCTTCAGTCTAACAGACTCTAATCATTCCTAATGTTACTTAGATCACAAACTTTCCCCCCTGCTCTCTCCAGTGAAGTTGATTCATACATTCCTAATACAGTTAGCTCTTTGTCACATTCTGCAGTCCAGGCTGGGATTCTCTGACCTCTTAAATATTTTTTTTAAATTAACATGTATTAAGGTTCACTCTTTGCATTTTGAAAGTCTATGGGTTTTGATACAAATACACAATGCCACTTATCTACCATTACAGTGTTACATGCAAGTTTCGCTGCCTGGAAGAGTCCCATGTGGTTCAACTGTTTAACTTACCCGTCCACTCCTAGCAACCACTGATCTGTTTACCACCTCTATAGTTGTACCTAAATGGAATCATATACCATATAGCCTTCCAGACTTGCTTCTTTTCACTTAGCAGTATGCATTTAAATTCTGTTATCCAGCAATTGCATGGACTGCATAAGTGACATCTTCTCATATAGTTAATTTTCTGTATCATTTTTGGTTAGGAATCTATTCAGATTCCTCCCTCCCAACCTCATGTTATAATTAGGGGATTTATTAAGTCATTTAACAAGAAATCTGATGGAAAGACAGTTTTGGGATTGGCTCATTTAGCATATAAGCAGTATAATCAAGAACCCGGGTACTTTGTGTTTTCTGTGTAATTGACTTGTCTGGCTCTTGTGGTCTCAAGGTGGCTGTCGTAGTTCCAGCCTTCATGAAGTCCAGAGGCAGCCAAGAGACTGCCTCTTTCTGCATCTTTATCTCATCCTTTTTACCATTGCATTTTTTAATTGAGATATAGTCACATAAAATTCACTATATTCAAGTGTACTATTCATTTATTTTAGTATATTCACAAGTTTTTGCAAGAGTCACCATTGTCAGAACATTTTCATCTCCCCAAAATGAAACCCAGTATCCATTAGCAATCGTTCTTCGTTTTCCCCTACTCTCAAGCCTTGGCGACCACTAATCTGTTCCCTCCCTTTGGAATTGTATATTCTGGGCATTTCACTTAAATGGAATCATACTATAGTGTTGCCTTTCCTCCTGGCTTTTCTTACTTAGCATTATGTTTTCAGTGTTCATCCATGTTGTAGCATGCATTGATAACTTCATTCTTTTTTACGGCTGAATAATATTGCTTTGTATGGATATACCACTTTTTGTTTATTCATTCATCAGTTGGTAGACATTTGGGTTGTTTCCACATTTTGTTACTGTGAATACTGCTGTATGAACATTTGTTGATGAGTTTCTGTATGAATATATATTTTCAGTTGTCTTAGGTATTGGAGTATAATTGCTGGTAATTATATGGTAACTGTTCATGATTTTGAGGAATTGCCAAACTATTTTCCACAGTGGTTGTACCATTTTATATTCCCAACAATTCTGTATGAGGACTGTTTAAATCCTCATGAGTGCTTATTACTATATTTTTTAAATATCCATTCTGGTGGTTCTGAAGTGGTACATCACTGGTTTTGATATTCATTGCCCTTGTGGCTAATGATGTTGAACATCTTTTCATGTGTTTATTGATCACTTGTGTATCTTCTTTCAATGAATGTTTCTTTACACAAGCTCTTTGCCCGTTTTAAATTGGGTTACTTGTTATTTTATTTTATTATTATTATTTTTTAAGATTTTATTTATTTATTTGTCAGAGAGAGAGAGTGAGAGCGAGCACAGGCAGACAGAGTGGAAGGCAGAGGCAGAGGGAGAAGCAGGCTCCCTGCGGAGCAAGGAGCCCGATGTGGGACTCAATCCCAGGATGCTGGGATCATGACCTGAGCCAAAGGCACCTGCTTACCCAACTGAGCTACCCACGCGTCCCGGGTTACTTGTTATTTTATAAGTGAGTTGTAAGAGCTCTTGATTCAAGTCTCTTATCAGGTATGAGTTTTGCAAATACTTTATTCCACTCTATGGATTGTCTTTTGTTCTTTGAGCAGTGTTTTTCACAGTGTAAGTTTTTAATTTTAATGCAGTCCAACGTATTAACTTTTTTTTTTTTTGACGTGGATAGTGAGGTTAGTGCTTTATATACAAACTCATCATGAAGCTAAGGGCCCTACTTTTAGCTCTGTGATCTATTTGAGTTTCTTTTTTAAAAAATTTTGGTAAAATAAATGTAACTAAAAATTCACCATTTTAGCCATTTTTAAAGTATACGGTTCAGTGGCATTTAAGTACATTAACATTGTTGCGCAACCATTACCCATTGTCCTTTATTTATTTATTTATTTATTTTTAAGATTTTATTTATTTATTTGACAGAGATCACAAGTAGGCAGAGAGGCAGGCAGAGAGGAGAGAGAGAGAGAGAGAGAGAGAGAGAGGAGGAAGCAGGCCCCCTGCTGAGCAGGGAGTCTGATGCGGGGCTCGAACCCAGGACCCTGGGATCATGACCTGAGCGGAAGGCAGAGGCTTTAACCCACTGAGCCACCCAGGTGCCCCACCCATTGTCCTTTAATCATTTGAAACTGAACTCTGTACCCATTGAACAATGACTCATCATTTCCCTTTCTCTCTAACCTCTGACAGTCACCATTCTACTTTCTGAGTCTCTACTTCCTTGCCAACACTTACTCTTTTCAGGTTTTTAAATTTTTTTTCTTTATAATCCTAGCCATCCTAGTGACCATGAGGTACTATCATTGTTGTTTAACTTTGCATTTCCCTAGTGATAAGTGATGTGGAGCATCTTTTCATGTATTTTTTTTTTGTCCTTTGCCCATTTTTGCATCTATTTGATTTATAGGAGTTTTTTTTTTTTTTAAGATTTTATTAATTTATTTGACAGACAGATCACAAGTAGGCAGAGAAGCAATCAGAGGAGGGGAAGCAGACTCCCCGCTGAGCAGAGAGCCCGATGCAGGGCTCCATCCCAGGACCCTGAGACCATGACCCGAGCCGAAGGCAGAGGCCTTAACCCACTGAGCCACCCAGGCGCCCCTATAGGAGTTTTTTTAAACATATAATCTGGGTATTCCTCATTGGATATATGACTTGTAAATATTTCTTCCATTCCCTTTGCAGTCTGCTGATAATGCCCATGATGCACAAAAGTTTCTTTTTTTTTTTTCTTTTTAAGATATTTATTTATTTATTTAACAGACTACAAGTAGGCAGAGAGGCAGGCAGATAGGGAGGAAGCAGGCTCCCCACTGAGGAGAGAGCCCGAAGCGGGGCTCGATCCCAGGACCCGGGGATCATGACCTGAGCCGAAGGCAGAGGCTTTAACCCACTGAGCCACCCAGGTGCCCCCAAAAGTTTCTTTTTGATTAATCAGATTATCTATTTTTTTTTCTTTTGTTGCCCTTTTTTTTCTTTATGGCATCGAGGAAAGCCTTGTCAAATCCAATGTCATGAAACTTCCCTCCTGTGTTTTCTTCCAAGAGTTTATAGTTTTAGCTTTTACATTTAGTGCTTTGATACATTTTTTTTTTTTTAAAGATTTTATTTATTTATCAGAGAGAGAGAGAGGAGCGAGTGAGCACAGGCAGACAGAGTGGAAAGCAGAGGCAGAGGGAGAAGCAGGCTCCCTGCCGAGCAAGGAGCCCGATGTGGGACTCGATCCCAGGACGCTGGGATCATGACCTGAGCCGAAGGCAGCTGCTTAACCAACTGAGCCACCCAGGCGTCCCTTGAATTCAATTTTTGTACATGATGTGAGGTTAGGCCCGGCTTTATTATTTTGCTTATGAATATCCAGTGTTCCCAGCACCATGTGTTGAAGAGACTATTCTCCATTGAATGGTCTTAGGACTCTTGTTGCAAATCATTCCGCTGTTACACAGCTGTTATTTCTGTACTCTTATTGTTATATTCGATTGGTCTTTACTGTCTGTTTTTATGCTAGTACCATACTGTTTTGATAAGCTTTGTAGTATGGTTTAAATGCATGAAATGTGAGTCCTGGGTTTTTTTTTTTTTTTTTATTGTTTTGGCTGTTATTTCAGGGTCACTTGAGATTCCATATGAATTATAGAATGAGTTTTCCCTTTTTTGATTATTGATAGCAGATCTTTTTTTTTTCCTTAAATAATAAGGCATGTACAGCTATAAAATCCCCTGTAACCACTGCTTTAAAACAGCATTCAACAAACTTGGATATGTTTTCTCATTTTTGTTCATCCGAAAGTTGTGATCTTCTTGTGATTTCTTATTTGACCTATGGTTGTTTAGGTGTATACTTTTTAATACCCACATATTTGTGAATTTTCCATATTTTTTTATGTTACTGATTTCTAGTTTCATTACATTGTGGTCCAGAGAATGTATTTTATATGATTTCAATCTTTTTAATTTATTTAGACTTGTTTTATGGTATTTCTGTGTACATATGAGAAGAGTATACTGCTGTAGTTGGGTGGAGTGTTCAGTAAATGTTAGGTCTAGTTAGTGTAGTGTTACTAAGATAGCCTATTTTACTTCCTTGTTGATCTTCTAATTGTTCTATTCATTATTAGAAGTGGGTATGGAAGTCTCCAATTATTATTATTGAATTGTATATTTGTGCCTTTTATTTTTTTTTTTTAAAGATTTTTATTTATTTATTTGACAGAGATCACAAGCAGGCAGAGAGGCAGGCAGAGAGAGAGAGAGAGAGAGAGGAGAAAGCAGGCTCCCTGCTGAGAAGAGAGCCTGACATGGGGCTCAACATGACCTGAGCGGAAGGCAGAGGCTTTAACCCACTGAGCCACCCAGACGCCCTGTGCCTTTTATTTTTAAAGGGTATGAGTGCCAGTGGGTGAGGGAGCATGAATGATTTGTTACATAATATAAATATCTTTGATATTGGCTATAAAGACATGAAAGACATGAAAGATTCATTCTCCATTGAAAAGATATGCAGAGGGCACCTGGGTGGCTCAGTGGGTCAAGCTGCTGCCTTCGGCTGGGGTCATGATCTCAGGGTCCTGGGATCGAGTCCCGCATCGGGCTCTCTGCTCAGCGGGGAGCCTGCTTCCTCCTCTCTCTCTCTCTGCCTGCCTCTCTGCCTACTTGTGATCTCTCTCTATCAAATAAATAAAATAAAATAAAATAAAAAGAAAAGATATGCAGAGCAGTGAACAATTTGTAGGCATATACAGCTTTCTAAAAAACACAGGAAGTTCTGTTTCATTTGTAATCATAGAAAATGATATAACCATTAAGTCTAATTAGCAAAAAGTATTCTAAAAGTATTCTAAGACTAACCATTAGTCTTAGAATATGGGGAGATTCAGATATTGTATTGCATTTTATTTTATTCTCAAACATTGTTACTGATACTATAGGTTACTCTTTTTTTTTTTTAAAGATTGTATTTATTGGGTGCCTGGGTGGCTCAGTGGGTTAAGCTTCTGCCTTCGGCTCAGGTCATGATCTTAGGGTCGTGGGATCGAGTCCCCCATCGGGCTCTCTGCTTGGCAGGGAGTCTGCTTCCTCCAATCTCTCTCTCTCTCTGCCTGCCTCTCTGCCTACTTGTGATTTCTCTCTGTCAAATAAATAAAAATCTTTAAAAAAAAAATAAAGGTTTTTATTTATTTGAGAGAGAGAGCATGAGAGGGGAGAATGTCAGAAGGGGAAGCTGACTCCCCACGGAGGTGGAACCCCAATGCGATGCGGGACTTGATCCCAGGATTTGGGGATCATGACCTTAGCCTAAGGCAGTTGCTCAACCACCTGAACCACCCAGGCGCCCCTGTAGGTGACTCTTTAAACTTTTTTTTTGGCAACCTCTTTGAACCTTTTTAGTTTTCTTCCGTTTTGTTATGAATACTCCCCCATATTCATCACCCTACTTCAATAGTTAAAAACACACAAGACCAATGTTATTTTACCTGCGTTTTCATTAAACTGGTCCTCACATACCAGCTAAATTGAATCCAAGCTTTGTGTTTGTTTCATTTTGGCAAGAATACTTTATAAGTGGTCTGTTTCTCGTGTGTTGCATCATACATCAAATAACCTTTGACTCTGATTTAATTGATCGGGTTTCAGGTCTTATCAGCTTGATTATTCCCTTATAAAGTGCCTCATCACCTTTTACGTCATGGTTTTAACAGCTATTAATGGTTGTTGCCTAGATGGACTATATTAGATTACAAAGTGGCAGGATTTTAAGTTAATCATTCTGTCATTCATTATCAAAAAAAAAATTTTTTTGACAGATCACAAGTAAGCAGAGAGGCAGGTGGGAGTGGGGAAGCAGGCTCCCTGCTGAGCAGAGAGCCTGATGCAGGGCTCTATCCCAGGACTCTGGGATCATGACCTTAGCTGAAGGCAGAGGCTTTAACCCACCGAGCCACCCAGGTGCCCTATTATCAAATTAAAAAACAAAACAAAACAAAACTTTTCTTAGTCAAATATTTGGTTATGCTAAAATGCTTTCTTTTTCCCTCTCCTTCATATTTAGCAGTTCTCAGAATAATGGCTTAGTTTTCTGGCGTCCTCCAAAGATCTCTGGACTTGGAAATTTGAACACATATAATAATGTTTTAATCAATGGCAGACATTACTCTGTTTACTCAGTCTTTGCCCAGTGGGAGTTAACTTCAGGTTGGCTCCTGAATCCTTTCAGTATGACTGTAGTCTTCAATAACATCTTCGCTTTTGGCAATGTAAGTTCCAGAGTCAGTTGTATTTTTTTTTAAGATTTTATTTATTTATTTGACAGAGAGAGATCACAAGTAGGTGAGAGGCAGGCAGAGAGAGAGGAAGGGAAGCAGGCTCCCTGCTGAGCAGAGAGCCCGATGTGGTACTCGATCCCAGGACCCTGAGATCATGACCTGAGCCGAAGGCAGCGGCCTAACCCACTGAGCCACCCAGGCGCCCCTCAATTGTATTTTTTACCCCAAATCTGGAATTAGCTATTTGTCCAAAAAGTCCCATTTTTTTTTAAGTGGGAAATGATATTTGAAGACCACAATCTTGGGCCCTGGGTGGGGTGGTATTCACTCCTGTAGGGTTGCTCATTTTTTTTCTAGGTCTTTCCAGTGGCTCAAACTAGAAAATTCTAACTTTTTCATTAAGGTAATGCAGATCATAATGTGTATATTTTTTTAAACCAAATTTAGAATTTCAGATTTTTACTATTTTGATTTAATATTTTATCTTTTCTCTTACAATGAAAATCTCATTCCCTAGTGACAATAGCATGGTAACTTATTATATTCTACTTACACTTGAAAGTTCAAAAAATAAAAAGTTGTTATTACTACCAACATGATTACTTAAAATAGTTTAAAATTTCATTTTCTTTTTAGCCTTAGGATTAGCTTCTAAGAATATTCATTCAAATTCTATGTTTTAAAGCAACTAAACCACAACTCTTGATACATGGGTAGGTTGATGTATTTAATTTGGATTTGATTTTGTTTTACAATTAGCTGAAGCACCCTGGTTCCAAAGTTAAATGTATGAACCAACATAAGAAATCTAGCTTCCATCCTGTCACTTTCATTCCCTTTTCTCCTTCCTGTATGTAATTGCTTGGATGCTTATTTTTCTTGACATCTTGTGTTTTGTTTACTCAAATAAATGTGTGTCCAAATGTATTCATACTCTTCAGTCCTCTCTCACGTGAAAAAGGTACTAACATTGCACATTATTCTATACCTTGCTTTTTTGGTGTTTTATTTGTTTGGCAGCAGTAGTGTTCCCATAGCCTAGTGCACATGACACTTCATATTTATTTATTTATTTTTAAAGATTTTATTTATTTATTTGACAGAGATCACAAGTAGGCAGAGAGGCAGGCAGAGAGAGAGAGGAGGAAGCAGGCTCCCTGCTGAGCAGAGAGCCCGATGCAGGACTTGATCCCAGGACCCTGAGATCATGACCTGAGCCAAAGGCAGCGGCTTAACCCACTGAGCCACCCAGGCGCCCGACACTTCATATTTTTGCCATATTGTCTGTGAGAAATCACTAGAGTGGGGTTATTGCTTCAGAGGATAAATAAATAAGTAATTTGGCTAAATATTGCCACATTGTTCCATTTCTCATCCCTTTAGCAGTGTAAGATCATATTGTCAAACTTCTGAAATTTTCAGCGTTCTAGTAGTGAGGAATTAGATGAGTATGGCTTGATTTTGCATTTTTTTTGTGGATAAAGTTGTTGAAGGGCTGTTCTATGAACTGTTAATATCTCTTACCCATCTTTTTGTTGGGTTGTTAGTCTTCTCGATTTTTCTAGAAATATTTTAAATGTTAGAACTGTTAGCTGATTAGCTGACATAGTAAGTTGAAGTAGTTTTTTTCCTTCACAGTTTGTACAGCTTTTTTTTTTTAAAGATTTTATTTATTTAGAGAGTGTGCATGAGCAGGCTGAGAGGCAGAGGGAGAGAGAGAATCTCAAGCGGCCTCTGTGCTGATTATGGAGCTGTATGTGGGGCTCAGTTTCACTACCCTGAGATCATGACTGGAGCTAAAACCAAGAATCTAATGTTTAATCTACTGAACCCTCCAGGTGCCCCTGTACAGCTTTTTTATTACAGTTGGTTGAATTTTATTTTATTTATTTATTTAAGATTTTATTTATTTATTTGACAGAGAGAAATCACAAGTAGGCAGAGAGGCAGGCAGAGAGAGAGGAAGGGAAGCAGGCCCCCTGCTGAGCAGAGAGCCCGATGTGGGACTCGATCCCAGGACCCTGAGACCACGACCCGAGCCGAAGGCAGCGGCTTAACCCACTGAGCCACCCAGGCGCCCCAGTTGGTTGAATTTTAATTATAATTTGATTACAGTTGAATAAAAAAGAAAGCAGTATATCCAAATAATGGAATATTATTTGGCCATAAAATTGAATGATGAACATGGATGATTCTTAAAAACATGCTAAATGGATGAAGCAAAGCAAAGTAGGCCACATACTGGATGATTCCATTTATATATGGTTCTAGAATAGCCAAATTCATAGAGACAGAAAGTATGTTAGTCATTGCTAGGAAATGGGGTGAGGAGAGATTGGGGCATGACTGTTCATAGATATGAGGTTTCTTTTTGGGGTAATGAAAATATTCCAGAATTAGATAGTGGTGGTAATTTTACAACCTTGTGAATATACTAGTAAACACTGTATGCTTGGCAATGGAACTTAATGGAATGTGATTTATAGCTCAAGGAAAAAATTAAAAATTCATATCATCACTCTAATCATGAGAACATTAAACAAATTCAAATGGGAGGGCATTCTACACAATAACTGGTAAAGAGTATACCAGTGGTCCTCAAAAGTGTCAGGATCATGAAAGTAAAAAATAAAAGTCTTAGTAGCTATCTCAGGTTGGAAAAACCCAAGGAAAAAGAAAAGAAAAGATGAGTGAGAAAAATGGTGACATTCAAATAACATATAAATTAGCTTAAAGTAGAATAGCAATGTTAATGTTTAGATTTGGATAATTGTACTGTAGTTATCTAAGACATTAGTATTTGGGGAAGTTTGGTGAAGGATATACTGGAACCCTGTACTGGTTTTGTAACTTTTCTGGGGTTTTAAATTGTTTAAAAAAATAGAGTGGGTGGCTCAGTTGGTTGAGTGTCTGAGTCTTAGTTTTGGCTCAGGTCATCAGGGTCTTTCTCCCTCGGCACCCCCCGCCTTGCACATTCTCTCTCTAAAATAAATCTTTTTTAAAAATAAATCATTTAAAAATAAAAATAATTATCAAATTATTAATTGCAGCAATATTAAAAGTGGAAACTCTCTAGTAAACATCAGTAGTGGAATGGTTAAAATTATGGTACCTCTGTACAGTGGAATATTGTGTAGCTATTATAAAGAAGGAAGATTTGCATGCAGTGACATGGAAATAGATAAAGGTAAAAAAGGCAACATGTGTATTGTATTACCAGTTATGAAAAAGTATGTTTTTACCTATGAATGTACATGCATAAAAATATGACAGATTTCTAACATTGTGAATACCTATGAAAATTAGAACATGTATATTGCCTTAGGTATACAATGTTCATATATTAGTGTAACAGTTGTAATTTCTCAAGTATATATATTCCATATAAAATAACGCAAAAAGAGATTTGTCTCCTGCTTTTAAAACATTAGGTGGAAGAGAAATGCTAAGTGCAGTTATGTATTCCTTTAATACTGGCGTTCATAAATTTGATATTTTGCTTTTTTGTATTCAGGCTCATGAGCTGACTTTTAGGAATATGTGTTCAGTGAATCTTTGGTTGTTGCTCTGTTCTACTTTGAATGAAATCCCAGGGAATACTTGTTTTGCACAGTGTCTTTTTTTGATAACTAGTTATAAACTTCTGAATAGCCAGAGTGATGTTAAACCCCTACTCACTTCTCTTTGGGAGAGAATTATGATAGGCTTATTTAACAGGTCTGAGTCTAGATGTTGTTTTCCTTCTTAAGCAACACAATGTTAATTCCTCAAATTAAGAAAAAAAAAATACCCCGTGCGTATTATTTCCTATTATGTGTAGTGTACAGTCTTTACACAAAATGCTGGGGACCATGTTTTTTATTCACCTTCAAGCTAACTTCAGTATGTTAGGAAAATCATCAGTTCTCACTGAGGACCTTCTGGCTCCATTTTAGAACAGTTTCCCTTTATTGATTTTCAGTTATGTGTGGACTGAGGGATGAGACTGGAGAATTACCAAAGGGATCTCAAGAAAGTTTAGTTTAAACTTAATCATGAGGGCAAAGGGGAGGAGGTTGTATCACTTAATGATTGCTACATAAGAAACTACCCCCAAATTTAGTGACTTTAAAACACCAACCATTTATGACAATTCTTTGGGCTAAGGTCAGCTTGGGGTTCTTCACTGGATTTGTGTGGAGTCACTCATGCTTCCATAGTCATCTTCAGGCTTGATGGAGTTGGGTGATCTTAGCCTTGTTCCTCCGCCAGGCAGCTGGTAATGGCTGTTCACGCTGGTTGGTCCAGGTGGCCTCAATAGGGAGGGCTTCATATGCTTTCCTCCTCTTGTGCCTATAGGGCATTTCCATGTGGTCTTGAAGGCCTCTGGAGTCCATATTGTCACTTCACCTGACATCTGTTGGTTTGTTGTTAAGCCAGCCCAGATCGAGGGAAGTAGAGAAATATACTCCACCTTATTATGGCATAGACAGCACAGTCATATTGCAAAAAGATTATTATGTGCACAGAAATTCAGAATTTGTAGCTCAGTTTTTGTAGTCTTCTGCAGGTGTCATATGTTGACATAGGTATTTTAGAATGGTCACTCTGTGGTATACAGAAAGATTTGGAGAAGGCAGGGTAGAGAAATCAAGGTAGAGTGAAGAGGCCATTGCAGTCATCTATGGGAGAGATGGTAGTAGGAATGAATAAAGACATCACCACATACTTATCTTCTAAACATCTCAACCTGTTCCGTACTGATTTATAAAAGGGCAAATGGAGAGACAAGCCATTGAACTAATCCAGAGAGGCTGCACTAGATCAGGCTCAACTGGAAATTTGTTAAAGTTTTTATTACCTCAGATAATTTAAGTGAGAAAGTTGTGATACTTTTTTTCATCAGCATACTGGCCACCAAGAGCTTGAGAAGAATTGGATGGACGGCAGATTTATTTTTGTTACCTTCTTTTTTTTTTTTTTAATAAAGATTTTATTTATTTATTTGACAGAAATCACAAGTAGGCAGAGAGGCAGGCAGAGAGAGAGAGGAGGAAGCAGGCTCCCCGCTGAGCAGAGAGCCCGACGAGGGACTTGATCCCAGGACCCTGAGATCATGACCTGAGCCGAAGGCAGCGGCCCAACCCACTGAGCCACCCAGGGGCCCTTTTGTTACCTTCTTATGTCTGGTTGCCCAAACCATAGCAAGGCCTGCCTGCCTATCATAGTACATTTCTTTTATGTATCACAGGTATTGACTAGTAATAGTTGATAGTTCAATTAAAGTAATTTAGGTAGAGGTGAGAATAAGAACGTGTTTTTATTTTAGAAGAGGTGTTTGTTAGACAATTTCTAATCGATACATCTAAGCATATAATATGTAAACAAAAAGGTAGCGTTGTCTGGTTTTTTGCAGGGTGTTAAAATAGCATAATATCCTAAAAATATATCACACAGTTTAAAGCGTGTGTCTGTTCTTATGTTTAATCAGCATTGCCATCACATGGATCTCTATCCCAGTGGTCTCCATAAACAGAGCTTCATTGCCTAGGAAAAAGCACCAAACCGTGGAAGCTGCAATGAGAAATAGAGCTGCTTTCTTTGGCTTCCTGTTGTGTGCATTTTCAGAGTTTCGTGAGATTCTTATATGCATGATGCTTAATAAATAAAATGAATGATTCAAAAGCAATTGACATTCTCGCCCAGTGTACAGAAGCGATTGTTTTTTTTTATAGTGTGTGGTTGGTCACTATCAGAATTTTTACCCAAACAGCTGAGAATTATTAGTTAATGCATATAGGCTCATTTACTTTTTAAAAATCATTTTTTGCTACCACTTCTACATCTTTTTTCTGTAGATTTTTAAAACAGATTCCAAACATACTCTCATTTCACAAATACATTACTGTGTATCTCTAAGAGATAAGGATCTTTTAAAAACACACCTTACTTCAAAACCATTATTACAAAGAGTATAATTCTTTAATATCAGCTAATACCCAGTCCATTTTCAAATATCCATGATTGTCTCAGAATTGTCTTTTTTCCAGGTAGTTTGAGTCAAACCCCAGAGTCACACAGTATTGCTTTTGGTTAATATTTCTTAAATTTCTTTTAATCTGTATACTAACATCATTCTCCCTCCTTTTTCTTTTTTTCTTTGCCCATACCATTTCCTTGTTGAAGAAACTGGAACATCTGCTTAAAAAATTTTTCTGCATTTTGGGTTTTGCTGTTTAAAGGCTCAGAGAAAAGATATTAGTCTCTGAAGAAGAGATCCTTCTGCCATCTCCTATATTTTGTTGAGTGCTTATTACTATAGCGGGGTAAAAGGAGGGCTGTTTGGATACATCATTGAACAAAGACAAAAATCCTTTCCTTCCTAGCATTTAAATTACCATTCCATGGGCAGTAGACAAAAATGAATCATAAAGTTTGTTGGAAATCCTCTAGAAAACAGTAAGAGCATAACAAGGGGATAGGGAGGTGTGGGACCTTGTTGGACAAGTGGGATGTGGGGCTGAATGCCCTGGAAGTCTGAGGGCAGAGCAGAGGAGTTGCCAGGATCTGATTTACGTTTAAATGGAGGCACTGCCCCTGCTGTGCAGTGGGTGAAAGGGCAGGGGTGGAAAGCTACTCTGTAACCTGGGAAAGAGATGGTAAAGGATTAGATAGAGGGCAGTGCGGGGAGAGCCAAGGGTGAAGGCCAAATTTCTATCTCTAGCAGCTGGAACGACTTCATGCGGAGGGTCTCAGAAGGCTTCATCAGAGGCAGAGGCTGATTAGTTACTGCCATTTCTGTTCACTATTCTGTTGGTAAAGGACCACGGAAAACGCGTGCTTTTTGAAGGTTATGTACATGGCCTTTTGTTTTGGAGGGGTTGAATTGTTAGATGCTTAAATATTTTCTCTTTTAAATTTTGTAAAATGAAAAAAAAATAAAAAAACATAAAACCATTAAAAAAATAAATTTTGTAAAATGCTTTCTGTTTTTGCCTCATCTAATGGCATTTTAAAGTACTTTACATTGGACATTGTGAAAATTTAGAAGTTTACAAGTTTGTATTTTTAATAACATTTGTTCTTGGCTCTTTGGAATTTTTCAAAACTATAAAAAATTAAAAGTAAAATTATATTCCCTTCATCTAAATTCAGCAGTTAACATTTTTGACATTTGCTTTAGGAAATATGGTTGGTTTTGTTTTTTAGTTGTTGGCTTGGTTTGTTTTTGTGTTTTCAGCCAAACCATTTGACAATAAGTTGTAGACATCAAGAACACCCATGTGATTGTCTAATATAAAGTCCATATTCATATTTTATCCTTTTGTTCCCTTCTCCTCCAGGATCCAGTCCAGGATCCCCCATTTTGTTGTTGTGACTCCTGCCTCCTTCAATATGTATGAGTCTCCTGACCTTTACTTTCGTCGTTTATGGCATTGACATTTTTAAGGAGATTCCACGCCTGTTATGTTATAGAACGTCCCACAGTCTGGATTTGTCTGATCATTTCCTTATGATTAGATTCCAGTGAAATGACACAGATTTACTTCTACCTTTTAAAGACTTAAAAATATAAACATAGGAATAGTGAGGGGTTTATAGTCTTCTGTAAACATCACTTCCAGTTACTACCAAGTGGTAGCAAGGGGGGGCCTAATCTTGACAATGTCCTAAGTTTATTTTATACAGCATTTATTTTGTGTGTTAGATATCATTTTAGCAAAATGGATTTCTTTTATCTCGCTATTTTTCATAATAACTTTCTTCCTTTTTTAGCTACAAGGCTTTGGCAGACCAAGTGTATACCATGCTGCTATTGTCATCTTCCTAGAATTCTTTGCGTGGGGCTTGTTGACAACTCCAATGTTAACTGTAAGTATTGCTGAACAGGTCCTTGTTTATGAAAGCAAAATATAGGTTCTTAAGCATGTATCTCTAGGGCCAAATGTTTAGGTATGTGTTTGAGAGACTCTCTTGATAGCGATTTGAAACAGCTTCTTCCACTGAGTTGTTTCCACTGTGTACACAGACTGTGAACTACCTGAGCAGCAAAACGCCTGGGCTGCACTTTAAGTATTCGTGGGTAGCAGGGTCCTCCCACTGACCCAGAATCTTGGAGGTGCTGTGAGTGAACTGTAGGTATTTAGGAATATGCACTAGGGGAAGTTATTGCAAAGTTTTGTTGAACTTTGTAACTTACTTTGTGTGGATGTAATGGCCTTTGACCAAGAACATAGTAAATAGATTGGTAAGTACCTTGTAACAGTGAGAGTGATCATTGTTAAGAATGTTTAGATTTCCATATTTGGTAGCTGACTTACCTATAGCCACTTTTTGCTGAGGCTGCACTGAATTTCTTAGCAAGAACCTCGATGTTTGATATATGTTGTGGTTAGAGGAAGGGAGATGTGTAAGAAAGGATTGGCATGTAGATTTGGGGTGCTTGATTACTATTTTATTTTGTTTTTTAAAAGATTGTATTTATTTGGATGAGAAAGTGCATCTGTACATGCATACCCAAGCAGGTGGAGGAGCAGAGGGAAAGAGAGATTTCTAAGCATTTCCATGCTGAGGACAGAGCCCCAGACAGGGCTCAGTTTCAGGACCTTGAGATCACAACCTGAGCCAAAATCAAGACTGAGCCACCCAGGCACACCCCAATCACTAACAATTATACTAAAGATATTTTTAAATTGAAGAAAAAGATACTTTTTAATTGGCCTTATATTTCAGTTGTCTTAAACTGTTCTTTAAAAATCATTGGTGGTTAACTCTTCCCAATCACCATGTTGCCATGCCAGAGAATCCCTTTGGATACAGATGAACTTTGTTCCAAAATTAGCTTTAGAAAATAGGGTACTTTAAAGAGGCTGTTAGCCTCACATTAGACTTCGCTATTTTTATTCTTCTGGTGCATTTAAAATGAAATTTGATTAATTAAAATGACAGCTTGAATGGAATAGTCAAAAGATTGCCTGTGTTTTTAAATCTCTGTTTTATTCTTTCTCATTACACTACCTTTTCCTTCCTAATGCTTTACTACAGAAATTAACTGGTTATTAGTTAGTGGGGTAAGTGGTCCCCATTTTAAGTTCACGAGCCTGCTGTGCTCACGACTGTTTGGACTGCCTATGACACACTAAGTGCTGAGGAGATATTTTCTTTGAATAATAGGAATATGCATTGTAGGCTCACATGTGTGTCCTTGAGGGATTTCTTTGAGATGTATTTTCAGTATACGTATAGACATACCAGGCTACTTATTGTAAGGAAATAAGTTATTTAATTTTTGGTCTTAGCTCTCGGACTCTGTCCATGTCCGTCTCCCATGTCTATTCCCCTCACACCCCTGCCCCCGCTTACGGGTTAAGCGTCCCTTTATTTATTTATTTATTCATTTATTCATTTATTTTTATTTATTTATTTTTTAATTTGACAGAGAGAAGGAGATCACAGGCAGGCAGAGAGAGAGAGGGAAACAGGCTCCTTGCTGAGCAGAGAGCCCAGTGCGGGCCTCGATCCCAGGACCCTGTGAACATGACCTGAGCTGAAGGCAGAGGCTTAACCCACTGAGCCACCCAGGTGTCCTGTTAAGCGTTTAAATAGTATTTTTTTAAGGCAACCAGAAATCTCCTATAGTGGTTCAGCAGGTTTCTCAGTATGGAGTTAATCCTATAATCATGCTCTGGTAAGAATTCAAAGTGAAGTGAAGAACAACTTAATGTTTTTGAGGCCTTGTTAGAAATTCTAAAACCACTTTCCAGACAGTTAAAATCTTTGGGGACCTTTTTGGCCCTAGACCAGATTGTCAAATCTCTTTTAGTTTTAATTAATTAATTAATTTTCGTATACATCCAAAGAGTGATGTGCCTTTCTTCCTACTGCCCAATGCAGATAATTTTCCTAGGGGTTCTTTGTCCTCATCAGACCCTCGAATGCAGCCTTAGAAACCAGCTAAAGTGCTGCTTTGTTTCCTCCTTGCAGTTTTGCTGCTTGCAAAGATTTGGTTAAAATAAACATGTGTGAGGAGTACAGGGTTGCTGGCATCACTCTGACACACTATATTGTCATAGAAGAAGTGTTGCTCAGTTAATAGGTGGGTTCTTTCTCTTTTTTTCTGAGCTCTTGGTGTTGCTAAATTAAGCTAAATGTCCTTTTCTGTACTGTCACACTTAGCCTTTACACTAGAGTTTGCTACCTCTGTTTCTGTTCTGGCGGGGGTGGTTCCTTCCTAAAATATGGGAAGAGTCCCATATTCTAAAGAAAAAAGATTATCTCTGGCATATCCCCTCTACTTTCTGCCTTTTCTGGTTGGACAGAGAACTGATAATGTTAGGTTGTTTGATAAGGAAAGGATAAAATTAGGGTTTATTTCATTACAGCAGGAGTTCATTTATCCTCTTTTATGTTGGGGTTTACTATTGTCATATAAGTAGTTCTTGGCATCCTGCATCTATCATCCACTTTGGTGTAACCATTAGAATGATGGTTCATGTGTGGGTTTTTTCTATGCTATAACTAGTGGACAGCACTCTGTCCTGTTTCCTTCAGATGAGAAAAACAGCCTGATAAGGATTTGGAGATACAGAACAGTACTTGCATATTAATATGTTGTCCAGTCTGACTGTCTGCGTCCTAGCACTCAGTAGAAGTGGTGTGTTTGAAGTAGTATAGAATTGGAGACTTTCCAAGATGGCAGAGAAGTGGGAGACCTTAGTTTTGTCTGGTCCCAGGAATTCTGCTAGATTGCTGTCAAATCATTCTGAATACCTGTGAACTCATCCTGAGATCTAAGAAAAGAATTGCTCCAGTTCTACAAATAGAAAAGTGATCACTTTCTGCAAGAATGACAAGACGGAAAAGCTCACCTCAAATAGAAAAAGAGACAGTACTGACAGCCAGAGACCTAATCAGTATGGATATAAGTAAGATGTCAGAATTAGAGTGTGGAATAATGATCATAGAGATACTAGCTGGCTCGAAAAAAGCCTAGAAGACACTAGAGAATCCCTCTCTGGAGAAATGAAAGAACTAACATCTAATCAAAGTGAAATAAAAAAGGCTATTAATGAGATGCAATTAAAAAAATGGTAGCAGGGCGCCTGGGTGGCTCAGTGGGTTAAGCCACTCCCTTTGGCTCAGATCATGGTCTTGAGGTCCTGGGATTGAGCCCCCACATCAGGCAATCTGCTCGGCGAGGAGCCTGCTTCCTCCTCTCTCTGCCTGCCTCTCTGCCTGCTTGTGATCTCCGTCTGTCAAATAAATAAATAAATAAAATCTTAAAAAAAAAAATGGTGGCTCTAACTGCTAGGTTAAATGAGGCAGATGGCTGCCATTCCCATTGGAAATATGGACTTTAGCCCTGCTTACAGTCATCCCTATCCCACTGCTGCTTTTCTAACTAGGTCTTAGTTCGCATTCCAGGGCTTGGGGCTGTTACACAGCCAGGGTGCCAAGACTGGAGGCAGGTCCCCAGTCAGCCCCTGAATGCTTGGTGCTTAGCTGGCCAGGGTATTCATGGGGATAGGTAAGGTTTAATTTTCTATTCTGGTACACAAAACAAGTTGTGTTTTTACCCTGTGTCTAGTGATTTTGATAAATTCAGTTACTAATCCTAAATGTTCATCAACAGGTTTTTACATACACATTCATATATTTTGTGAATGACAGTTTTTAGCTCCTTCCAGTCCTTTTTTATTTTTCTTATTGCACTGCTGTGACATCCAGTACAGTGTTGACTAGAAGCAGTCACTGTAGGCATCCCTATCTCATAGATGACCTCTGGTGGAAAGTGATCTGAAATTTAAAATTCACCACTAAGTATGTTATTTGCTCTGTTATTTGCTATATTTGTTATTTTGCCGATATTCTTTTTCAGAGAAAGGAAGTTCCCTTCTTCCTGTTTTGCTTACAGTTATCCTAAATAGGTATTAAATTTTATCAAATGAATTTTCTGCATACAACCAGATAACAACTAGATTTTTCCATTATTTGAGTAATGTGGTCAATTATATTGATTTTTTTAAAAAGATTTTATTTATTTATTTGACAGACAGAGATCACAAGTAGGCAGAGAGGCAGGCAGAGAGAGAGGAGAAAGCAGGCTCCCTGCTGAGCAGAGAGCCCGATGCGGGGCTCGATCCCAGCACCCTGGGATCGTGACCTGAGCCGAAGGCAGAGGCTTTAACCCACTGAGCCACCCAGGCGCCACCAGAATTTCCTTTTTTAAGGCTGAATGATATTCGTGTGTGTGTGTGTGTGTGTGTGTGTGTGTGTGTGTGTCACAATTTCTTTTATTTTAAAAAATTTTATTTATTTATTTGACAGAGAGATAGCAGGAGAGGAAATATAAGCAGGAGAAGTGGGAGAGGGAGAAGCAGGCCTCCCACTGAGCAGGGAGCCTGATGTGGGTCTTGATGCCAGGATCATGACTTGAGCCAAAGGCAGATGACTGAGCATCCGGCGCCCTCCCCCCTTTTTTTGCCCCTTATTTTTTATTTATTTAATTAATTAATTTTTTTAAAGGATTTTATTTATTTATTTGACAGACAAATCACAAGTAGGCAGAGAGGCAGGCAGAGAGAGAGGAGGAAGCAGGCTCCCCCGCTGAGCAGAGAGCCTAATGTGAGGCTCAGTCCCGGACCCTGGGATCATGATCTGAGTGGAAGGCAGAGGCTTTAACTTACTGAGCTACCGAGGCGCCCCTTATCTTTTATTTTTAATTGAAGTACAGGAAAATACTAGTTTCAGGTATACAATATACTGATTTGATAGTTCTATGCATTACAAGGTGCTCACCATAATAAATACTTACCATCTGTCACCATACAAAGTTATTACAATCTTAATCACTATATTTCCTGTGCTCTTAAGTTATTGTAAGTATATTGTCTTAATTTCTAAACATTTGGGGACTTTTCTAAGTTGTATTATCAGAAATCATATTATGAATTATTTCAGTTCTTTGAAATTTATTGAAGCCTGTTTGGTATACTCATATAGGGTTAATTCTGGTAAATTTTCCATGTGATCTGCAAAGAATTAAGTATTCCCTGGAGTAGTATTCTCTACAGGATAAGTATGTTAAATTTGTTAATTTTGTTTGATGTCTTTTGTATATTCACTGGTATCATTTGTCTGCCTGTTCTGGCATCTTGGAAGAGAGATGTATTTCTCTCCTACTTTTTACATTGTTGTGCAGCTAAATTCTGTATTTTTTTTAAACACTGCAGTACATTGTAATGTTTTGTACAGTCATTATTTATCCTGGAGTTACACATTCTGATGTTCTTCCTTTTTCTGTATTTCTGTGCTTTTTCCAGTAATCAGTTCTTGAAGACTTTTTTTTTTTTTACCTGTTTTGCTTTGGTGCAGGTCCCTGTGCAGCACATTATTTTTAATATATGTAGCATTTTTTTATTTTTATTTGTATTCATTTATTTATTTATTTATTTTTGTCCATTGAGGCATTTTATTTGCATGTATGTATTACATCCCTAGAAAAAGAATCCCAGGATTTTCCCTCCTGTGTGTTTTCGTCTTGCTTCTTCATGGTCCATGATGCCAGCTGAAGTTGTCAGTACAATGAAACCAAACTGGCGGGACGGGAGCAAGTTATTCTGCCATTTTTCTAGATGTTTCAGTTGTACATCAAATCTGGGGCTGATCACTCCACACTTGTTCAACCTGCCTGTGAGGTTCACAACAATCTTCCCCGCTCTGTGATCATCAATGATTTCAAATTCGCCAATGTAACCGTGCTTCATCATCACAGTGAGAAACCGGACGATGACTTTGGAGCACGGCCTAATAAGAACCTGGCGTTTGCCTCTCTTTTCAGCATTGTTGATGCTCTTGAGAGCATCTGCCAGGACATTCATGCGCACCATTATGGCGGCAAAGAAAGATGGCGGAAAGAGCTGTAGCATTTTTTTAAATCTCTTGGAGGACACTTACACTTATTTTAAAACTTTCTTCTGTTTCCTATCATAATTTGGTTATTTGGCAGTAGGGTAGATTGTCTTTTCCTATTTGTGCCTTTTAATGATTTTTAGATTTGTTACTGAATTTTATACATGTTTATATTTACAGATGAGGGGGTAGATCAGAGATTGTGAAAACAAGTATCTTCTGGGGCCTGGCAAGTAATGTAAATGTCAGAAGTGGAGTGGGAATGTTCCAGTTGGAATATGTGCTGCTTTGGCCGCAGCAGCCACTGTCTGCTTACTCAGCTAATCAGTGATGTAGCACTTCAAGCCCCATGTTTTCAAATCTTCTGGCTTCTTGTGACATGCTAGAAAACCATATGGTATATGACCTTTTCCTGAAATTTACACACTGACAGTTACTGCACTTTAGGAAACACAAAGACAAATCAGAAAGAATATCAGCTTGCGAGTGTGCCGCCTGTGCCCTAGACACCTGTGGTAGTTGGAGTATTGTTCTCCAGCCCAGGTGGAAGGCCCTGTTCCTCAGAACTGAATGCAGGCATTGCTTGTAGGAGCTCCTGATTTCTGACAGTGTGGTTGTTCAGAGAGCCCTCTATTACGAAGTAGTTTATTATGTGATTGTAGGGCTTTTTGCTACTCTTGGCAGACCTAAGGGACCTGGGGCATTATCATTTTTTAATCCTACCCATTTGGTTCTGCAGGTATCCCATTTAGTAGTCTCAGTTCAGAGAACTCTGCTGTTTGATTCTTATGCTAGGCTCTCATAGGGAGCATTGCAGCTTTGAGAGCAAGATACAGGAACTCATTTTATAACCTTTTAAAAACCTGTTGAACTACGGCTGTTTTTCCTCCTCCTCCAGTTCTGGGTCTTGTTTTTGTCTTGGTTTGGGTTTTTTTTTTTTTTTTTTTTTTAATTATTTATTTATTTATTTATTTATTAAGATTTTATTTATTTATCAGAGAGAGAAGGGGAGAGAGCGAGCACAGGCAGACAGAATGGCAGGCAGAGGCAGAGGGAGAAGCAGGCTCCCTGCTGAGCAAGGAGCCCGATGTGGGACTCGATCCCAGGACGCTGGGATCATGACCTGAGCCGAAGGCAGCTGCTTAACCAACTGAGCCACCCAGGCGTCCCTGGTTTGTTTTGTTTTTCCTGGACTCTGGAAAATTTATGTTTTCAAAGATCTTTTTTTCCCTCCCACCTTCACATGTTATTGTTACTTGAGCTCTTTCAGGGTTTCCT
Source organism: Mustela nivalis (assembly GCF_964662115.1). Lineage (NCBI taxonomy): Eukaryota > Metazoa > Chordata > Mammalia > Carnivora > Mustelidae > Mustela > Mustela nivalis. The sequence continues at coordinate 4,933,263 of NC_139032.1, read as the reverse complement.
GTCTGCTGTGTGTCATCCACTATTCCTAGCTTCCCAGGAATACTGTAAATGTAGTTTCCTAGAAGTGGAATTTTAGGTAAAAGTGCAGAATTACAGCTGTGCGTATATAATGTGTAAGCAAATACATACATACATATATGTCTCCGTGCTTACATACATTCAGTTGTTTGCTTCATTGTACCAGAAGTCAGTTCAACCCTCTAAACTTGCAGTTATTAGGAAATACCATTATAGAGGTGCTGGGTGGCTCAGGTCATTATCCCAGGGTCTTGGGATTGAGCCCCACATCAGGCTCTCTGCTTAGTGGGGAGTCTGCTTCTCCCTCTCCCTCTGCTGCTTCCCCTGTTTCTGCTTTCTTTCTGTCAAGTAAATAAATAAAATCTTAAAAAAAAAAAAAAAACCCAAACCCATTATATTTAATGCTTCCAGTAGTCTTGAAGAATAAAGGCAATTTCTTCCTTAAGTTTTATTTTATATAGGAAGAAGTTAAAAATGAAAGCTTTGATTTTATCAGAAATGTTTAATATACTTTTTATTGTTAGGTTTAATTTATTATGGTAACAGTTACTGTCTTTTGTAGTTAAATTATATACTGTATTAAATTTTTTTTAATTTATCATAAAATAGAATATTACCTTTTTTTTTTTTAAGATTTTATTTATTTATTTGACAGAGATCAGAAGCAGGCAGAGAGAAAGGGGGAAGCAGGCTCCCTGCTAAGCAGAGAGCCTGATGTGGGGCTCGATCCCAGGACCCTGAGATCATGACCCGAGCCGACGGCAGAGGCTTTAACCCACTGAGCCACCCATGCGCCCCTCTTTTTCCCTTATAACTGCTTTATTTTATGAAGGCTTATCTTATTTTTGACTTCTGTTTTACTTCCTTATCCAGTAAGATTTAACCGCTATCTTCTCCACTTCCCTCCAATTAGAAAAAAGCAGAAGAGGTTTGAAAAGCACTGATTGAAAATTCTTAGAGGAACTTCCTGCATCGTCTCTCACAGAGCCCGATACCCCAGAGCCGGATACCCCGTCAGGTCTCTGTAGTTTACCCTTCAGCCCAGTTCCTATATGGATACGGTTTTGCCAAATTTAAGTGGCTGTGTTCTGTTTCTGCTGCGTCATCTGCACAAGTGAATGCCTGTTCTGGTCCTTTTGAGTGTAGAGTTGTTTTAAGGGAAGTCAGAGGACAGAGCTGGAGGCAGGGGAGGATCGACATTGGTGCCCCTTTGGCAGCAAGCAGGCAGCCCTGGAGTGGGTGTGGTATTAACTGGCACTTCCCACCTTCTGTTTCGCTCTGGCAGAAACTGAGGAAGCCTGTGAGCAAGGGGAGTCCCAGGATTGTCTGTCAGCTCTCAGCCTCAGTTCAACAGAATATATAAGAATATATAAGGTTGTGAGGCAGTGGATACCCACACCCAATGGCATGCTCAGGATCAGAGAAACATTTTTAAAAATACATTGACTTTCTTGTGTTTTGCTGTTTCACTGTATTTTTGTGATGCATGTAACAAATGATACTGTGAAGTAGTTCTGATACTGATTTGGATCCTGTTTTCTTTAAAGAAAATTTTATATCTCTGTATCCTATGAAGTGTTATTTTTGAGATTTTGCTGAGAACTTGAGATTTTTAACTTGAGCTATTTGCTTTCATTTATTTGCTTTCTTATTTATCCAGTACAGATAGGTAGAGTTCAAATGCCACTAGCTGAGATGACAAACCTTTTCTAAACCTTAAGAATAATCTTGTTAGGAAAAGGTTGGAAACAATTTCTGTGAAGTTGTTTCATAGCATTCCATGTGAACTTACTGAAGTCTGTCAGTATCTTCACCCTAATCTAGGACAGCAGTGTCAGCACAAATGAGGTGAAGAAATGTAAATACTTTGTTTATTTACCTCCTTGATTCTAATGTCATTAAGTCTTCTAATACACAATGAAAAATAAAACCTACAGGACACATCATTTTGTTGTGTGCATCACTGTTTGTTTATATTCACCATTTTCTTTGCTGTTTATTTTATGTTGCATCTCATCTTACATCTGTATTATTTTCCTTCTTCTGGAAGTACATTATTTTATATCTCATTAGGTGGAGTCCATAAGTTAGTAGACGTACTGCTGTAAGTTTTGCTAGGTTAAAAATTGTGCTCAAAGTACATTTTAGCCAGGTATAGAATTGTAGGTTAGGATTTGTCTTTTCCCTGTTATGTTGATGATAGGATAGCATGCTTTTCTGGGCTCCATTGTTACTGTTATGAAGACATTTTAACTGGAGCTCAATTGAAGGCAGTCTGTATCTCTTGCTGCATTTAGGATTTGTTATTGTTGTTGTTGTTGTTGTTTTTGGCTTTCTGATTGTGAGTTTGGATTTCTTTTTATATTGCTTAGAATTTATTATGCTGCTTTCATCTCTGCCCTGATATCCATCATTGGTTTAGTTCGTTCTCTGCCATTGGCTCCTGAAATGTGTCTGCCTCATTTTCATTACAAGACAAGTTTAATTGAAATTGTGTCATATTTTCTTATAGGATCCTCTGTGCCTTTTACTTTCTCTTTTATTTTTTGTCTTTTTGTCTCTCCATGCTGCATTTTGGATAGTTTCTTTTCTTTTCTTTTTTTAAGATTTTTATTTATTTGTCAGATAAAGAGAGAGAGAGAGAGCAAGCGCGTGTGCGCGACACAAGCGCACAAGCAGACAGAGGCAGGGAGAGAAGCAGGCTCCCCGCCAAGCAAAGAGCCCAATGTGGGACTCGATCCCAGGTCCCTGGGATCATGACCTGAGCCAAAGGCAGTGGCATAAGCGACTGAGCCACCCAGGCATCCCAGGATAGTTTCTTTTGACCTACTTTTGGGTTCAGTAATTCTCAGTCACGTCTAATCTTGTTAAACATATCCATTGAGTGAGTTCCTAACTTGAGTCAATATGTTTTTTTTCTGTTTTGGAATTTCTTTCTGTTCTTTTTAAAAGCTGTGTGCTTTCTTACAGCTTCTAGTTCAAAAATTTCAAGCTTATATTCTATATCTTGGAACATAGTAAAAAAAAAATATATATATATATATAGTATATATATTTTTTTAAAGATTTTATTTATTTGAGAGAGCGAGCATGCACATACCAGTGGGGGGAGGGGTAAAAGAAGAGGGGCAGGCAGATGACTTGCTAAATGAGAAGGATGACGTAGGGCTTGATCCCAAGCCCCGAGATCATGAACTGAGCCAAAAGTCAGATGCTTAACCAACTGAGCTGCCTAGGTGCCCTAAGCAAATTCATTTTACCTTATTTCTGTTAAGTAATTCCAGAATGTAAAGCTGTTGAGAGTCTGTTTCTATTATATACATATTCTTTTTTGCTGTTTGTTGCTCATGGTATCATATTTCCTTTTGTATCTCATTACCTTTTTTTTTTTTTAAATGCCCTGGTCATTGTATTTGAAAAACATATATGTGTGGTTGATTTGAAGCCTAGATGATGCCTTTTGAGGATTGATTTTAAATTTTTTCTGTTAGATATCCAGATGTGCTACAAGTTCGGAATCACTATGATCCAAATTGAAGGCTTGGGGTTTCCTAGACTACCTAGGTCACATGAACCTGGGCTGCAGGTTCATATATTGAGCTTATATAACCTTTTGTGGTACCTGCTTAAAATTGTTAGTAGTGAAAGGTGTAGCCAATTAACAATTTATGTTTGCTGCAGATGCTTTTGTAAGAAAAACACCTGAGTTCTCCTGTGTAGGTTCTTGCCTTATTTAGATTTCTGCCTCATTGTTTTTTATGTTTTCATACTTTTGGGTATTTTCCATAGTTCACTGATACTTAAAGTGCTTTCATTCCAGGGTTCATCTTATTTACCTAACCTAATATTAACAGAGGCAAAAATATTACCTTTTAATTTGTTGTCGAATTTTTCTTGATGTGTGTTTGCTTTTTGTAGGTTCTACATGAAACATTTCCTCAACATACATTCCTTATGAATGGTCTCATTCAAGGTGTAAAGGTAAGAACAGTTTTTGTGTGGTTCACAAAGAACCAAAGGCAGGAATCCTTAGTAGTTTAACTCTGGATGTTTGAATGCGAGGTGGGGAAATAATCACTATTTGTTCTTGAGACCTTAATCTAAACTTTTACTTGGATTATCAATGTCATAATGAAATACAACCCAAGTCCATAAGGCATAGAATGGTTTACTGGTAAAAGCAGTACTTCAGTTATATTAACATGTACACAGCAGTTTATAAAGAGTTTATGTGAGGCTTTTAATTCCCTGCCTATCATGTTCTTTTCTACTTTTGAGATTGACTTTGATATTGAGGAAGAAGGCAGCATCAAGATTTCATCAGCCATGTAGTAGTCTTTTGTCAGAGCTTGTTTGTGTTTTAATCAAAGCTGAGTTCTTGACCATGTAATTATTAATTCATTGTTTAATGTGACATTTATTAGAAAAGTTTATAAATCAGAGATTAAAATAGAATGTTATGTTCCAGTCCCACTTTACAGTATGATTAGTATACAGGAATAGTGTCTAATGTGTTCCTCTCAGCTTAGATGGCATTGATCTGTGAGCTGAGGAGCACACTTCAAATTATACCCTATTATTTATTTATTTATTTATTTATTTAAAAAAAAAAAAAGATTTTATTTATTTATTTATTTGTCAGAGAGAGAGGGAGGGCAAGAAAGCGAGCACAGGCAGGCAGAGTCAGAGGGAGAAGCAGGCCCCCCGCTGAGCAAGGAGCCCGATGTGGGACTCGATCCTGGGACACTGGGATCATGACCTGAGCCAAAGGCAGCTGCTTAACCAACTGAGCCACCCAGGTGTCCCATACCCTAATTATTTATTGAATTTGCAGCTTTGAGCAGTATTATTTGTAATGAATGACATTTATTCTTTTCCTATTTTCAAAAAGAATTTGAGAGTGCTTACAATAATGGCATTTTTATTTTTTTAAAGATTTATTTACTTTAAGGAGCATGAGCAGGGGGAGGGGCAGAGGGAGAGAGAGAGATAATCTCCAGCTGACTCCCCATTGAGCCCATTGTGACCCTATGTTTTCACTTAACCCTTGAAATACACCGAGGAGTACTAGAAATGCTGGATCATATGGTAACTTGATCGTTTTAATTGACAGCTTTCCTAACCCTCTCTCTGGCTAGTTCTATGGGTGACTTAAGCCTTGGACAACAATTTCTTCTATCTCTACACTCACTTCCTGGATGACATTATCAGACTCACCACTTTCAGCCTCTCAAATATTTCCCTAGACCTTAGACTTACATAGCCAGTTGCCTTATTGACACCTCTTTTTTCTTGGCTGATAAGCATCTCAGGGTCACCAGGCTGAAACTGAGTTCCTGATCTTCCCCTTTAGCCGGACCTGCTCCCAAGTCTTCCTCATTTCGATTATTGGTCATGCCATTCTCACTCAGACCAAAATCCCTGGAGTCAGCGTTGACTCCCTTTTCTTCCCCAAACCATTCCATCAGTAGATTCTGTGTTGTGCCTCCAAAATAGATCTATAGTGAAAACATGCTCTGGTCTCCTTTCAGTAGAGATCCTGAGAAGATACAAGCCAGCTGCGGTCTTTACCAGTCCCACCGCACTCAGGTGTCTCCTCTGTCATCATCCTTGTTCTCTTCCGCACTCCTGGTGACCTTTCTCTAAGCAAAGCTTCCTTAGCCTGTGCTTGCCTGAGGGCTTTGCACGTTCTGTTTTTTTCTGCTTGATTGCTTTCCCCCCACATACTGACCTCACTCTGTAAACCTGAGCTTTTCACCCAGATGTCATTTTTTAGTAAAAGCCTTTACTGACTATTGTGTTGAATAATGTAACCTGTTGTCATCACTTTAGTCCCTCTTCTCTGCTTTTTCTTCAAAAGCACTGTAATTTCACCTCTGACATGCTGTATATTTTGCTTTATGTTGTTACTGTATGTCCTTCTCAACCTTTCTCTTTAGACTAGAACCTTCTTGAAGGCATGAATTTTTGTCTGCTTTGCTTACTACTGTCCTCAGCACCTAGAACAGTTCTTGGTAAATGACACATGTTCAGTAAATATTGTTGACTTAATATTTCTTTCTAGTCTTTTTCTACACATTTTTAAATAGTCAAGATCCAGCTTACACAGAGACTAACAATTTATCTTTGTTTTTGTATCAGCCGTCACTAATTATATAGCATAATAATTTCTCTATGACATTAAAAAATCATACGAAATATAGGCAGCCCTCTTTTTGCACATTCTGGTATGCACAGATTTCAGTTATTCAAGTTCAGTTAAAAAATACCAATCCCTGCAACAGTACAGCTCAAATCTCCCTCACTGTGGTCTGTTAACTGTGAGTAATAGCATAGAGTACGAACTGCTGCTAGCTCCTCAGTCCGCAGAACACTGCATAAATCACAGGTGAAACACCATCATCGGTAACCATTCGTGGCACTTCAGAATGTTGGTGACTGGTCACTGTGCATCTCTTAGTTCTTGCACAGAGAGCAAAGCATGCCGCTGTGTTGCCTCCTTGGCTCCAGTGATAAACCCCTATAACACTTTACAAAAACAGATCATTGAAAAGGAACTGGCCAATAAGAGTGGAAGTGCAGTGGAGTAGTTACTGATAATGCTAGAAGTGAGATACGTGTAGAACCTCTGCAGAGTCCTAGAAGAAATAGACTGGTTGGGTGTAAATCCCAAGGAACTTATTAAGATAAACTCAGCAGCATACAGGAGAACAGTGTGATGAAGATGTCCCCGGGAAGTGATGTCAGCAAAATGCTTCACACTGAAGGAACTCTCAGAGATGGTATTTCATAACACTGAGAACATAAAGGACAAAACGTTGCAAGCTGATTCAAATTTAGAAAGGCATCTGACAGTTTGCCAATGCACGGAAAATACTGACTGCACATCACATGTTATATGGCTTAGTAGGACAGCAAGCACTGTTCACATGACTCTTGTTAAGTTTTTTTATAAGGAAATAAAACACTTATTTCCTAAGGTTTGAAATTACAGTCTAAATAAATATTAGCAATTTTTTTTCTTTTCATTAGTTATTAAGAGATTAATAACATACATTAAAAGAATTATTTTAAGAAATGGACTCGGATGATTTGGGGTTAGCAAGTCTGAAATTTGTCGGGCAGGCTGAACTCAGGTAAGAGTTGATCCTATAGTCAGTCCTAAGGCAGAACTCATTCTTCTCCTGGAAACCTCAGCTTTTGCTGTTAAGGCCATCAGCTAATTGGACGAGCCTCTCCCCATATTGTTGAGGGTGATACCCTTTACTTTAAAACCAACGGCAACAAAATAACCTTCACAGGAACCCCCACACTACACTTGATGAAACAACTGGGTGCTATAGCCTAGCCAAGGTGACAGCATCACAGTAGTTGTAGCTACACTTTGTCAGAAATGTTACACCAGGGCGCCTGGGTGGCTCAGTGGGTTGAGCCACTGCCTTCGGCTCAGGTCGTGATCTCAGGGTCCTGGGATCGAGTCCCGCCATCGGGCTCTCTGCTCAGCAGGGAGCCTGCTTCCCTCTCTCCCTCTGCCTGCCTCTCTGTCTACTTGTGATCTCTCTCTGTCAAATAAATAAATAAAATCTTAAAAAAAAAAAAAAGATTTAAAAAAAATGTTATACCAGACTGAGAGCCAGGTGTGACTTGGCAGGTGAAGTCTCGTTATGACTGCTGGTTGATAGCAGCGGGTGGACGGAATCATTTTCATCATTAAAACCAATTGGTCTGATGACCTGACGTCTGCCTTGTAACTTGTTGAAACTTTTTTTCTTCAGCAGCTATGTTTTATATTTATGACAAAAGTACACATATCGGTGTCCCAGACTCAGCAGGCCATGTGTCCAGGGTTGGTTTATGCCTAGAGTGATCAGTATGAAGAGGGTGGTGCTAAAGCAGGAAGTGATGATCTGGTCTAGCTCCGACATCACAGTGAAGGCTGGGGAAAGGCGAAAAAGTAGAAGACCCAGCAGGCCAGCTAATGGGGTGGCCCCAGGGGTTCACATGCAGATGTGCTGCTTCTCAGTCTAGACTTGACCATCAACTTTGATTAAGGAAATGGCAGGTAGAGCCTCTGCCAGGGTGCTCTTCCAGGGATATTTAATATGCCAAGTTTCTGCAGTGCCCGGAGCTGCTGCTCATCTGTCTCATTCTGCTATTTAAATGAATTAAATCAGCAATAGTAGCTTAGCATAAGTAAACACGGAAACTTTTGATTTTTTTTTTTTAAGTTTATTTATTTGAGAGAGGGAGTGCGCACAAGTGAGGGTAGAGGCAAAGGGAGAGAGAGAGAATCTCAAGCAGACTCCCTGCTGCGGGGCTCCATCTTACAGCCCTGAGATCACTACCTGAGCCGCTTAACTGACGGAGTTACGCAGGCGCCTCTTGGTTGATGTTTTTAAGAATTAAAGAGTCCATAACAAGATATCTTTGAAGTTCCCTCACGCTACTCTTTGATGTTAGTAGGTACAGATTGGTTTCCCTAGATACATGCATACATACACACACACACACACACACGGAATAATTCTTAATTTGGACAAAAATTTAAAGATTATCCTTTTTATTATCTGCAAATACAATTGTCAGACAACCTACTTGAGAAATGACTTCATGTTTTAAGTACAGTCTTTTCATGGTAGACTGCTAATTCATCCATTTAATAAATTAGGTGTGGGTTGCCCGGGTGGCACAGTCAGTGAAGCATTCTGCTCTTGGTTTCAGCTCAGGTCATGATCTCATAGTTGGGGGACAGAGCCCTGCATCAGCCTCCACACTCAGCATAGAGTCTGCCTGGGATCCTCTGTCCTTCCTGTTTGTGTGCTTTCTCCCCCCAACCCCCCAAATAAATAAATCTGTAAAATAAAATAAATAAAATAAACATAAGAGTACCCACAAGTGGGAAAGACGTGTGCTTTAGGTTGGAGACCCTGAAATGTTAACAGATTAAGAATTGGTTTGAATTGTGGACTTATGGTTTGGGACTCGGGTTCTGGAGCCACCTCACATCTGAGCGGAAACCTGCCTCTGCTGCTTACGAGCCTCGGGCTAGCTGCTTACCCTGATAGCGCCAAGTCACAGCGTCAGGACACGTGTGTGGAAGGTGTGGAAGAGTCTGGCATTTGTGGATCCTAGCTGTTACTGTTACTACTTTAGAACATACACTGAGGTTTCCTTTGAAGTAGGGAGGGACCTACTACTTCTAAGTAGGAAAAGTCAACTTATATTTTAATTAAAACAATTTCACTTTCATCTGCTTTTTATTTCTTCTTTCTTTTAGTTACTCTTTCCTACTTTGCTCCTTTACCTCAGAACAAAACAACATGCCCTAGCCTTCCTGCCCGTATCATTATTTCCTTGAAGGCTCTGGCACCAACTGTTGACCCTTCTCCAGCTTTGCAGTTTCACTTTTCCAAAGTTTAATTGAATTAAAATCACTTTATGTGTCACATTTCTCATTTGCCCTCTTGCATTGATTGACGCGTACCCTCTGAAGGGAAGCTCTGTACTGCGCGGGGTCTCAGTGGGCCCTAAGTCAGAGGTAACCCTTGTTAATACTGTTTTTGCGTGAAAATATTTGTTCTAGTCAGTTACACAAATAAAAACACAGTTCCATTGGTGTATGATTTTCTCTGATCTTTTAAGAAATGAGAAATTGAACAAATCTAAAATTGATCTAGAATCTAGAAAATGAACAAATCTAATTTGGGGGTAACACGTCTACATGTTGCAAGTTCCTAATAGCTTATTAAAGAATACCGAAAATTTGTCATAGTATGTGAACCTTTTCAAGGAAAAAGTGAAAATTTTCAGAAGTAGTTAAATGACTTTGTACTCTATACTGTGAAGCCATTGCTCCCTCACATTCATTTGAAAAGTTAATTATGCTATTTGAAAGAAAACAAAAACATTCTTAGGTTTAAAAATACTGACCCAACTGTTTCAGTCAAATATTTGCCAACTGCATATGTTAAGGAAAACGTATGCTTAAAACTTTTATGATGGCTATATGAAGTGTAAAATTCATGTGTGTTTGCTTCAGGTAAGTTTTATTTGTCATTCTATGTATGCTTTAAAATGTTACTTGGAAAAAAAAATGTTACTTGGGTAATTGCATTTAATTGAACGATAAACTCTAATTAGAGCTGAAAAGTCGTGTCAGAAATACTGGCCAAGGCACCTGAGTGGCTTACGTTGGTTAAGTGTCTGTCTTTGGCTCGGGTCAAGCTCCTGGGGTCCTGCTCAGAGAGGAGCCTGCTTCTCCCTCCCTCTGCTGCTTCTCCAGCATGTACCCCCCCCTTCCCTCTGTCACGTAAGTAAAATAAAATCTTTATTTTATTTATTTGACAGAGATCACAAGTAGGCAGAGAGGCAGGCAGAGAGAGAGGAGGAAGCAGGCTCCCCACTGAGCAGAGAGCCTGATATGGGGCTCAATCCCAGGACCCTGAGATCATGACCCGAGCTGAAGGCAGAGGCTTTAACCCCCTGAGCCACCCAGGCGTCCCAGTTAAAATAAAATCTTAAAAAAAAAGAAAAAGAAAAAATACTGGCCAATTAATTATGCCACTGTACACACCCACGTCTGCTGGGAAGTTAACTAACTGTAGCGACTGTGTGAGCCGTTGGTGAATTTTGCCATCTGCACCCAGACTCCTACACACCGTGTTGCATCTCGTACTGGTTGGGCTGGGACAGCATAGTACTCACTGATCCTCATTATGTTTGGATTTTATGTTTGCAAATCCACCTACTCAGTGAGTTTATCTGTGACCCCAGATCAGCACAGTGATTCCGTGGTCATTCATATCCCCCTGGGTGAGGGGGAGGGTCAGGTACCAGCCCCTCATTTCTAGCTGAGTTCGAATTTCTGTTTGTTTGAGGTTTTACTCTGTACCTGTGTCCTTGTGGTCCATTTAGTGCCACGTTTTTTGCATCTTCGTGTCTTTTGTTGGTGATTTGGCTATTTAAAATGTACCCAAGGGTAGGGCAGCAGTGCTGACTAGTATCTTTAAGCATGGGAGGTTGTGATGTGCCTTACAGAGAATATACTATCAGATGAGCCTCATTCAAGGCATGAGTCATGGTGCTGTTGATTTAGAGTTCAGTGTTCAGCGGTCAACAATATATATTAAGGATAGTGTCTTTAAAAGAGAAACACACATAAATCATGGTTGTGTATTGATCAGTTAATGGAATTAGGTGACCAGAGCCTTACAGGAAGCTAAGGAACAGTGGCTCCACGTTCTCTAGTTCAGTGTTTCTCGCAACCTTATAAAACATAACCGCTGTAGGTAATGAGAATCAGCGGTATTTCTGATCAAGAAAAGGGGTCTGAGGTCTGTCTGGTGTTACTTTTTAAACATTTTGTTCTCATTTGTAGATTCTGTCAGGATACAAATACCCTCAGTCTGTTGCTCTCACAATGTGGCCTGATAGCATCTGGGGCCAGGTCGGGTAGTAAAGACATCACTCTGGCGTAGGAAAAGTGATTTTTAGAAATTCATGTTTTCCAACGAGCCAAGTACAGTTGACCTTGAACAGCCCAGGTTTGAATCGCATGGGTTCACTTGCAGACTGTTTTTCTTTTGGCTCTCATGTATTTTTGGTTACGATCTTCCTAACATTTTCTTTTCATTAGCTTACTTTAACAATACAGTATGTAATACATAAAATATACAAATAATATACAAAATACCATTAATCAACTGTTTACATTATTGATAAAGCTTCTGGTCAACAGTTTAATTTTGGGGAAGTCAAAAATTATGTGTGGATTTTTTCTTTTAAAGATTTTATTTATTTGAGAGAGTACACAAGCAGAGGAAGAGGGAGAAGCAGACTCCTCCCCCGCTGAGCAGGGAGCCCGACGTGGGGCCTGATCCTAGGACCCTGGGATCATGACCCGAGGCAAAGGCAGACACCTAACGACTGAGCCACCCAGGTGCCCCCATATGTGGATTTTTGACTACATGATGTAGAGGGTGTTGGTGCCCCAAACTGTGTTCTTCAGGGGTCAGCTGCATGAGATTGTATGTTAGAATCTTAATTAAAAAGGTGGTCTGGTGCCTGGGTGCCTCAGTTGGTTAAGCAACTTCCTTCAGCTCAGGTTCTGATCCTGGAGTCCCGGGATGGAGTCCCGCATTGGACTCCCAGCTCCACGGGGAGTCTGCTTCTCCTCTGACCTCCCCTCTCATGCTCTCTCAAATAAATAAATAAAATCTTTAAAAAGTCTCTAAAAAAAAATCTTCTAGGTTGTCCCAGAAGATGTTTTCAGTATCTATTCCTGTTACTAAGAATTTGATTAAAATAATATTTTTAATGGATGAATTACCATTTAAAATCCATAATCTGGAAGACAGCATTTTCTTTTTCTGTAAAAACTATGTTACTTTAAATATTTATTTAATGTTTGGCCTTTTTAAAAGATTTTATTTATTTACTTTTCAAAGAGAGAGAGAGAGCACAAGCAGGGGAGTGGCAGACAGGGGGGGAAGCAGGCTCCCCACTGAACAAGGAGCCTGATGCGGGACCCAGTCCCAGGACCCTGAGATCATGACCTGAGCCAAAGGCAGACGCTTAAGGGACTGAGGCACCCAGCCATCCCGCCTTCTCATTTTTTTGTTTAAAAATGGCATATTTTAAAACATTGTGTGAAGTCTCAAGTGTGGGAAGTGTATGCAGACACAGCGAAGTCCCGTTGGCACAAAGGAAAATGGCATATCAGAAAACTAAGAAGTACTACATATAGCCAAAGCACAGAATGTGCATTGGGTGCCGGATTTTGGAGGGTACTGTGTGTATGCAATGCTGAGCAATTTCAGATACACAGAAGCAGGAAGTATAATGAACACCCATGTACTTACCACCCAGTTTCATTATTTATTAACATTTTCCTACTCTTGTCTCCTCTGTCTCAGTTTTCCCCTACTTATTTATTTATTTTTTTTTTTTTTGGTAAAAGCTAAGTTCAGGAACTCATTATTTCACCCATAAGTACCCGCTGAAAAATTTTAAACTGGGCACAGTGGAGGCTATGGCAGGATTTTAAAGATTTTTTATCATTATTTTAGAGCAAGTATGAATGAGGGGGAGGAGCAGAGAGGGAAGAAGGAGAGACTAAGCAGTCCCTGCACCGAGTTCAGAGCCCGACGCAGGGCCCAGTCTCATGACCCGACATGACCCGAGCTGAAACCAACCGTCAGACGCTTAAGTGACTGAGCTCCCCCAGGTGCCCCAAGACCACCCAAGACCAGAGTTTAAAGAAGGGATCCTAACAGAGATTTGCAGCTCATAAGGGGAGCACATCCTGTAGGGAGGGTCAGGGTCGGGGCCAAGTAGGCAAGAAAGTGTCCTCACTGCAGCACAGGATTTGGAGCTATGCATATAATTAAGTTTCTGGCCTCTTTCTGCATGCTTGGTGTGTGTTCATCTCATGGGCCATCTGTACGTGTACATAGTTCATATCACTGCTTCTCCAGAAAAATAAGCCCCACCCCGCCATTTTCCATTTTCTAACAGCTTGCTTAGAGATTCGTTAGGATGGTTTTTTTTTTTTTTTTTCATTTCCAGTCCTGTTTTCATTTGGGCAATAAACAAGTGAAATTGTAATGGTAAATTGACGGCTCTGGGCAGTTAGCCCATGGTAATGGGCTGACTTGTAATGATGTAGGGTTTTTCATTGTTCAGTTATCCACTGTGTAGTACATCATCAGTTTTTGATGTAGTGGTCAGTGATTCATGAATTGCGTACAACACCCAGTGCCGTCACAGTGTGCGCGCTCCTTAATACCCATCACCCAGCTACCCCATCCCTCTCCTTTCTCCCCTCTGAAACCCTCCGCTGTTTCCCAGAGCCCATAGTTTCTCATAGTTCCTCTCGCTTTCTGATTTCTCCCCCTTCAGTTTTCCATTCCTTCCCCAGTAGTCCTCCGTGCTATTCCTTATGTTCCACATATGTCTAAACATATTATAATTGTCTTTCTCTGCTTGACTTACTTCATTAGAATGTTTTTAAATGACACTTTATATTTAATGTATCAAATTAATCTGTTTTGGGGCCAGTGAAATAAATTGGAGCATTCAGAAAGTAAGAATTACAAGTGATTAGGGGACCACATTGTAAATTTGACCTTTGTTTCTGCTTTCCTATCCAGGGCCTGCTGTCTTTTCTGAGTGCCCCCCTCATAGGCGCTCTGTCTGATGTGTGGGGCAGGAAACCCTTTCTCCTCGGCACCGTGTTCTTCACCTGCTTCCCAATTCCACTGATGAGGATCAGCCCTTGGTGAGTGGCTTTGTTTTGGGTCACATGTGAATAATACGTCTGCAAAGCATTTCTTAACCATTTCAAAGCAGTTGATACTTGTATTTATATTTGATTTCTTTGGTAATACTGAAAGCCAATTTGGACTCTAAGATATTTAAAGATGTCGCTAAGGGGGGCGCCTGGGTGGCTCAGTGGGTTCAAGCCTCTGCCTTCGGCTCGGGTCATGATCCCAGGGTCCTGGGATCGAGTCCTGCATCGGACTCTCTCTGCTCAGCAGGGAGCCTGCTTCCTCCTCTCTCTCTGCCTGCCTCTCTGCCTACTTGTGATCTCTCTCTGTCAAATAAATAAATAAAAATCCTAAAAAAAAAAAAAAGTCTCTAAGAGCAGCGGTTGTTGCCATCAGGTCAGTTAAAGGATTGGGTCCGGGGAGGGGCTGATAGTCCCTGTAGTCACCCCTTTGGCTCAGCTGACTGCAAACGTGTTGTCATCTCACTGCTCTCTAGGGCACCAATGAAAAAAGTTTACATCAGTAGACACGAGTCACTTGAGTACACGGTAGTGAGACCAAGAGACTGTTCTAAATCATAATGTGAATTTGATCTTATTTTTTCTTGATAAATAGGGAGAGAATACTTAACATATAACTAAATACCAAAGATGGTTTGGAATTTGCACCTGAGCTGTACCTTAGTTGTTTTTCTTGGTTTCAGAATATGGTATTTGGCCAAAATTTCTGTTGCTGAGCTGCTTGTCCTAAGGTGTGAAGAACACACCTTAAAATGAAAAGTTGTGGGGCGCCTGGGTGGCTCAGTGGGTTAAGCCGCTGCCTTCGGCTCAGGTCATGATCTCAGGGTCCTGGGATCGAGTCCTGCATCGGACTCTCTGCTCAGCAGGGAGCCTGCTTCCTCCTCTCCCTCTCTCTGCCTGCCCGTCTGCCTGCTTGTGATCTCTGTCTGTCAAATAAATAAATAAAATCTTTAAAAAAAAAAAAAGAAAAGAAAAGTTGTGTGTGTGTGTTAATGCATTAATATTTCCTTTTTGGATCATGTGAAAATGTCCTTATTTGATCATATGATAATTTTATATCAGTATTTGTTACATTATAAATATGTTGGTTTAGTGGGTCCTTTCATTTTCTGCGAGATGATGAATTTTTATTAAATAATTATTGAGTCTTTCCGAGAACAAGTCATGCTTTTCCAATAAATGAGGGCTTTTTTTAATGTCCTCTCAATATCTTAAAATATTTTTTTGTTAGATTTTCCACTGATTTTGCCTCTTCCCTTCTCATTTTCATACTGTTGCTTTTGCTTATATTGATTAATGAATAATGCTAAATAAAAGTGATAATGGACTTAACATCTCATGTATATAAAGCAAATACTGTAATGTTTCATCATTTGAGTGTTCAGTGCATTGAAAAATATTACTATGAACAATTATATTAATAGATTTTTTTTTTAATTTTTATTATGCTAAGTTAGTCACCATGCTTAGTTGGTCATCATTAGTCATTAGTCCTTGATGCAGTGTTCCATGATTCATTGTTTGCGTATAACACCCAGTGCTCATTGCAATACGTGCCCTTAATACCCATCACGAGGCTAATCCATCCCCATCCCACTCCCCTCTGAAACCCTAAGTTTCCCGGAGTCCGTAGTCTCTCATGGCTTGTCTCCCCCTCCGATTTCCCCCACTTCATTTTTCCCTTCCTATTCCTAATGTGCTCTGTGCTATTCCTTATGTTCCACATATAAATGAAACTGTATGATAATTATTTTTCTCTGCTTGACTTACTTCACTCAGCAGAATCCCCTCCAGTTCCATCCATGTTGATTTAGAGGTAGGTGTTCACCCTTTCTGATGGCCGTGTGGTAGTCCACTGTATATACACACCACATCTTTATCCATTCGTCTGCTGAAGGGCATCTCAGCTCCTTCCACAGTTTGGCTGTTGTAACATTGCTGCTGTGAACATTGGGTGTATGTGCCCTTTTTTTCACTACATCTGTATATTTGGGGTAAATACCTCGTAGTGCAGTGGCTAGGTCATAGGGCAGCTCTGTTTTTTATTTAACTTCTTGAGGAACCTCTACTGTTTTTCTTTCTTTCGTTCTTTCTTTAATTGTTTTATTAAAAACATTATTATTATTATTTTTAAATTTATTTGACAGACAGAGGTCACAGGTAGGCAGAGAGGCAGGCAGAGAGAGAGGAAGGAAAGCAGGCTCCCTGCTGAGCAAAGAGCCCGACTCGGGGCTCGATCCCAGGACCCTGGGATCCTGAGCCGAAAGCAGAGGCTTTAACCCACTGAGCCACCCAGGCACCCCTCTACTGTTTTTCCAAAGTGGCTGCACCAGCTTGCATTCCCACCAACAGTGTAGGAGGGTTCCCCTTTCTCCACATCCTCACCAACGTCTGTTGTTTCCTACCTTGTTAATTTTAGCCATTCTAACTGGTGTAAGGTGGTATCTCATTGTGGTTTTGACTTGAATTTCCCTGATGGCTCATGATACAGAACATTTTTAATGTGTCCGTAAGCCATTTGTATGTCATCTTTGGAGAAGTGTCTGTTTGTTCATGTCTTATGCCCATTTCTTAACTTGAAAATTTGGTTTTTGGGTGTTTGGAAAGTTCTTTATAGATCTTGGATATCAGCCCTTTATCTGTAGTATCATTTGCAAATATCCTCTCCCATTCCGTAGGTTGCCTCTTTGTTTTGTTGACTCTTTCCTTTGCTGTGCAAAAGACTTCTATCTTGATGAAGTCCCAAAAGTTCATTTTCACTTATGTTTCCCATGCCTTCAGAGACATATCTTGCAAGAAGTTGCTGTGGCCGGGGCGCCTGGGTGGCTCAGTGGTTTGGGCTGCTGCCTTTGGCTCAGGTCATGATCTCAGGGTCCTGGGATCGAGCCCCGCATCGGGCTCCCTGCTCCGCAGGAAGCCTGCTTCTCTCTCTCTCTCTCTCTCTCTCTCTCTCTCTCTCTGCCTGCCTCTCTGCCTGCTTGTGATCTCTGTCTGTCAAATAAATAAATAAAATCTTTAAAAAAAAAAGAAAAAAGAAGTTGCTGTGGCCGATGTCGAAGAGGTTACTGCCTATGTTATTCTCTAGGATTTTGATGGATTCCTGTCTCGCATTGAGGTCTCTCATTCATTTTGAACTTATCTTTGTGTATGGTGTAAGAGGATGGTCCGGTTTCATTCTTCTGATATAGCTGTCCAGTTTTCCCAGCACCATTTATTGAAGAGACCGTCTTTTTCTCCATGGGATATTTTTCCTGCTTTATCAAAGATGAGTTGACCATAGAGTTGAGGGTCTATATCTGGGCTCTCTTCTGTTCCATTGATCTGTGTGTCTGTTTTTGTGCCAGTGCCGTGCTGTCTTAGTGATCACAGCTTTGTAATGTAGCTTGAAATCAGGCAACCTGATGCCCCAGCTTGTTTCTCTTTTTCAGTATTTCCTTGGTGATTTGGGGTCTTTTCTGGTTCTAGCTCTTTGAAAAATGCCAATGTTATTTTGATAGGGGTTGAAAGATTGCTTTGGGCAACACAGACGTTTTAACAATGTTTATTCTTCCAGTCCATGAGCATGGAATGTTTTTCCATCTTTTTGTGTCTTCTTCAGTTTCTTTCATAAGTGTTCTGTAGTTCCTTGAGTATAGATCCTTTGCCTCTTTGGTTAGGTTTATTCCAAAGTATCTTAGGGGTTTTGGTGCTGTTATAAATGGAATCGATTCTCTAAATTTCTGAATCTACAGTTATATTATCAGTGTATAGAAAAGCAACTGATTTCTGTGCCCTGATTTTGTATCCTGCCACATTACTGTATTGCTATATGAGTTCTAGTAATTGGGGCATGGAGTCTTTTGGGTTTTCCACATAAAGTATCATGTCATCTGCTATGAGAGTTTGACTACTACTTTGCCAATTTGAATACCTTTTATTTCTTTTGTTGTCTGATTGTTGTTGCTAGGACTTCTAGTACTATATTGAAGGAAAGTGGTGAGCATGGGCACCCTTGTCATGTTCCTGATCTTAGGGGAACTTTTCCCCATTGAGAATGATACTCGCTTTGGGCTTTTCATAGATGTTTTTTATGAATTTGAGGAATGTTCCCTCTATCTATATACTCTGAAGACTTTTAATCAGGAAAGGATGCTGTAATTTTTTTTTTTTAAAGGGATGCTGTAATTTGTCATATGCTTTTTCTGCATCAATTGAGAGGACCATATGATTGTTGTCTCTTCTCTTACTAGTGTGTCATATTGATTGATTTGTGAATGTTGAACCACCCTTGCAGCCCAGGAATAAATCACACCTGGCTGTGATGGATAATCCCCCCCCCCTTTTTTTTTAAAGATTTTATTTATTTTATATGACAGACAGAGATCACAAGTAGGCAGGGAAGCAGGCTCCCTGCTGAGCAGAGAGCCTGATATGGGGCTCGATCCCAGGACCCTGGGATAATGACCTGAGCCGAAGGCAGAGGCTTTAACCCACTTAGTCACCCAGGCGCCCCGGATAATCCTTTTAATATACATTTGGATCCTGCGGGCTAGGATCTTGTTGAGTATTTTGGCATCCATGTTCATCTTGGTCTGTAATTCTCCTTTTTGATGGGGTCTTTGCCTGGTTTGGGGGTCAGGGTAATGCTGGGCTCATGAATTAGTTTGGAAGTTTTCCTCCTGTTTCTGTTTTTTGAAACAGCTTCAAGAGAATAAGTATTATTTCTTCTTTAAATATTTGGTAGAATTTTCCTGGGAATCCATCAGGCCCTAGACTCTTGTTTTTTGGGAGGTTTTTGATCACTGCTTCAAAAGATAGTTCATTCTTCTGCCTCGTTTACCCTGGCAGTCAGAGTACCCAGTGTAGACTGCATTTCATTCATATTATTTTCATGTTTGGCCTAATTAGATCTCATTTCTGCTCTTAGAGATTCTATGTCTTTGCTAATATTTTTCTCAAACCTAAATATCAACTTCATAATTGTTGCTCTGATGTCAGTTTCTGACATCTTGGTTATATCCATATCCATTAGGTCTGTGGCAGAGGCCACGATCTCTGATTCTTTCCTTTGTTGGGGGTTCCTCCACTTAGTCCTTCTGTTGTGGGGGGTGGTTGAGGGAATGTACAGAGTCCGAAGTATTAAGCACGACCCAAGCAAGATGCACCTGTTTTATAGGGACCTTAGGGTTGTCAGCCTCTTGTTCCAGCCTGTCTTCTAGGGATGGGCCTGCTGCGGCTGTTACTCAGGCAACCCTGCTGGGGCAGAGCTGCCATGCTCCTGTTGGGCTGCGGGGTGTGGGCTCAGTGAAAACTGGTTTTGGTGGGCTTTTGTTCCATGGCTGCTTTCCCAGGCGGCTTTCCGCGTTTCTTCAAGAGTCAGAACAGTAGTGACCACATCCAAACCTCTGTCTCAAGACAGAGAAATCGCAGTCTGCTCTTCACTGAGCTCTCCAGGCCACACTGTCTCCATTTCTGTCTGCACTGCTAAAACCCACAGCCTCCCCAGTCCTCCACAGTCTGCACCCCACAGCAAAACTCCCAGTGGTGAGAGCCAGGGCCGGGCATGTCTCTGCCCTTTGTGCTTCTAAAACCACAAGCCACCCCCAGTTTCGCACGCACACCTGTAGCTCCTGGATCCTGCTTGGGGCCTGCACTAAAGTCTCTTCCTGGCCACCACAGGTCCACCAGTCTGTACCTGGTTCCCCGCACGGGGCGCTCTTGTGCTCCTGTGTTCTATCACCTTCCCGGCACCAGCGTATGGCGGCTTCCTCTCCCTTCTGCTTATCTTCCAGTATCTGCGCAGCATCACAGCTCCTCACCTCATACCTTGAGATTGTTGGAGATATTCTGTTTGTGGAGATCCAGATATATATTCTTACATCTCAGGCTGATTTGTGAGTGTTCAGAATGGTTTGGTAGATACCCAGCTAAATTCAGGGGACTGATTGAAATAGAGTCCCCTACTCCCCTGCCCTTTTTTCCCGATCCCCTTATATTATTTTCTAATAATATATTTCTAATAATAATTATTAGATTTTCTAATACTGAAATATCCTGTGTCTCAGGATAAACCCTACATTTTGTTCTGTGGAATTTTGTTTCGTCGTATCTTTTTTTTTTTTGACAGAGAGAGAGAGGGATGACAAGTAGGCAGAGAGGCAGGCAGAGAGACAGAGGGGAAAGCAGGCTCCCTGCTTCCAAGCAGAGAGCCTGATGTGGGACTTGATCCCAGGACCCTGAGATCATGACCTGATCTGAAGGCAGAGGCTTAACCCACTGAGCCACTCAGGCGTCCCTTGTTTCGTCGTATCTTTTTTTTTTTTAAAGATTTATTTATTTATTTGACAGAGAGAGATTACAAGCAGGCAGAGAGGCAGGCAGAGAGAGAGGAGGAAGCAGGCTCCCTGCTGAGCAGAGAGCCCGATGCGGGACTCGATCCCAGGACCCTGAGATCATGACCTGAGCCGAAGGCAGCGGCTTAACCCACTGAGCCACCCAGGCTCCCGTTTCGTCGTATCTTAACTAGATTTCTTTTAAAGCATCTGTGCCTGTGAATAAAATTTTAGTCTTAAATGCATTAATATTATGATTTCTGCTTTTATGTAGCTCTTTTACTTATTTTTAAGATTCTGAGACAGAGCGAGCATGCGCATGTGTGTGCAAGAGCGGGGTGGGGGGGGCAGAAGGAGAAGAGAGTGTTACTCCCCGCTGGCCAGGGGGCCCCGCATGAGGCTGGTCCCAGGACCCGGAAATCATGACCTGAGCCGAAGGCAGACACTTGACCAGCAGAGCCACCCAGGCGCCCCTGTGTAGTAGCTCTTTTAAGTTATTTGCTGTATGTGTCTTTTTCTTAGCTAAAGCCAGGAAAATTTAAGTTTTTCTCTCTCTTTTATTGGCTGCCTTTAAAACCATATCCCCGTACTCTTTCATTTTTCTCAGCTGCGTGTGCTGACTCCCTCTAAGCAGTTACAGACTTGGTGTGTTTCTGCTTCTTCCCCATCTTACCATTTTATTAGTTGTCCTTTGTATCTTTAAATATACATATACATGTATTTGTTTTTAAATTTATTTTTTGGTTTATAATCTTTACATGATACTTTGGTTCTGATTATAAAAATGTATGCACACTACCTTTCTCCTGGTCATTAAAATAATCTTTTTATAGGTGGTACTTTGCGATGATTTCTGTGTCTGGAGTCTTCTCGGTCACATTCTCTGTGATATTTGCCTATGTAGCTGATGTCACTCAAGAACACGAGCGAAGTACTGCTTATGGATGGGTAAGAGTACAGTTTATGTTTTTTAACCAGAGAAGTAATTAGCATCCTATTTAAAAATGTATTGGAAAGTAAGATTTAAAATAAGCTACAAATACTGATTTACATAAGAGAAAATCTAAAGCAATTGAAGTTTTAAAAGGAGATTTATGAAGTTTAAAATAGCAAGATGGAAATTACTAGTAATATATGCTCTGGCTTTAGGGTGGGAAATTTGGCAGGAATGTGTGAGTTGTCAGCTGCAAAATTATTTCAGAAGTTGATTTGATTTGTTTATTTTAGCTTATCTCTTGAGGAAATATAAATAATAAACAGGTGCTAAGCACATAAGTCCCTGCGAAGCTCGTTGGGGTCGGAGAGATGCTGCACTTCAGCCCTGCTAATCCACTGTTAACTGCATTGCTGGTTGTGTGTCTTCGATGCTTCTTTGGCAGATGGTACTGTAGAGAAAGGAATTTATTCGGCACATGATTGTTGAGTGCGTGACACGAGTTGTAGGAGACCTTGTTTTTGGATAGTTGAGTATTAGAGAATCATTTCTAATTTTCTGAGGTGGGATTATGGCTTTATGGTTCTGCAGGGGAAGACACACGTGTACAAGAGGACAGGCTGAAGCCCTTGAGGTCAGAGTGTCAGGACTAGAGTGGCTGGGGGCCGGGAGGGAGATGCCCTGTGAGCTTCTGTGGGTGTGTGTCCGGGCGTGAACTTGCTGAGGCACGTGGCAGTTGTTGAGAGGTGGCATTTTCCCTTCTTCTCTTCTAGGTTCGTTGGCTACCCTAGTCATAATTAAATTGACATCAAACAGATTACCAGGGGGGAAACGTTTAATTTTGTACAGAGCTCCACAAAGACCTGAGAGACCCAAGGGCAGTAGGGCGGTTGGAGCTGGTGTGCCATCCTGCGCTGAGGAGAAAGGGGGGTGGGGCCTGGGGCTTCAGAGGGAAAGACAACCGTTCCCAGGAAGAGGAGAAGAGCAAATGTTTGGTAAATAAATGTTTGCCATGCCATGCAAATAAACCTTTCTGATATAAAAAGTTATCTCGGGCAGTTATCTAGGAAGGTTGGCCCCCTATCTAAATTCTTTCAGGCTCTGAAAGAGAAGCCAAAAAGCTTGCCCTGAGGCCATAACCCCCTGATCTGGCCCGATCTCATCTGATCTCAGGAAACCTTCCCCGAGCCTGCTGGGTCTTCCATTGCCTTCGCCCAGAACAGTCTGTGCGCAGAGCGGTGTAGCGGGGGTGGCGCCTTCTCCGCCTCTTCTCTCGGCTTCCTGTGTTGGGAAGTGTTTACGGTGAGAAAAGGTGGAAGAAGCAAAATCTGCCTGGGTTCCTGAGCAAATTGTAGGAGGACTGAAGGCCAGAAACCCGGGTTGCTTCTCTCTTTTCCCAAGCCTTTCTCTTTCTCCCGAATCCAACTTCCCGGAAGACGGTGAGGAGGCATAGTTGTACAGAGGCCCGTCACTGCTGTTCCATAACACACCGCAGCAGCCCTCACTCTGCTGACTTCAGACGTTAGTTTAAAGCCTTCGTCAGCACTGCGTCCCGTCCCCCGTCCGCCTGCTTCTGCCGGCTCTCCCCGGCCTTCCCCTCCCACCCGGAAGGCCCCTCCTGCCGCATCCTGAGAGGGCTCGGGCCGCCGTCTCCAGAAGGCCGTGCAAGAGCGCAGAGGGACAGGCTGCTCGGAGCCTTCCAAAAAGGTGGAGGGTCGCAGGGTGGCTCGGAACAGCAGAGTTGAGAAAGGGCCAGAAGCCTCATTCACCATGTTTGTGCAGCTTTTCTACATGATGGGAAATACCCATTGAGATAGTCATTTCCCATCAGTTTGTTTTTAACCCAAACCCTGACTTGGTCATAGGAGTCAGGACGTTGGCCAGTGACTAACCATTATGTGTACCCTAAGTTGTCAGGTGTTAAGATGACAGAACTTAAAAAAAAAAGAAAGAAAGTTTGCAGGCTGCTGTTCCTTACGGATACAGGAGGATTTACTGCCAGTTATCTACAAGACCGGCGAGTCTGGCTGGGGTTTTAGATCCGTTCACGACCGTGTAAAGTACCCCTTGCCCCTCCATGCGGCTCCCACTACACCAAGACGGCGCGGTTCTTTTTTTTTTTTTTTAAGAGATTTTATGTATTTATTTGACAGAGAGAGATGACAAGCAGGCAGAGAGATAGGAAGAAGCAGGCTCCCTGCCGAGCAGAGAGCCCGATGCGGGACTCGATCCCAGGACCCTGAGATCATGACCTGAGCCGAAGGCAGCGGCTTAACCCACTGAGCCACCCAGGCGCCCCGACAGCGGCGGTTCTTTCAGGGCCGCGGCGAGGAGTTGTTCCGTGAACCGCTTTCCGGGGCCGCACGGAGGGTGAGGGCGGTGAGGGCCGTTGGGGATGGAGGCGCCTGTGCGGACGACGGAACAGAGCTGCTCGGAGTTCGAAGAAAGATACAGCGTTTTGCATAGCAGTTCGCCGTGTCCTGGAGCCAGAAGCTCAGTCCTGCAGAAGGTGCTGAGCCTCCGCTGCTCGGGAGGAACAGCCTGAGGAGATGGGGGGGGGGGGGGCGCTGCCGCCGCTCTCGGCCCTTCCTGACACTTGGAACCTGGCCACCAGCTTTTTTCCTTTTATTTCCATATTCCACGTGATTAAATTGGCTCCCAGAATACTTACTATTATTACATAGAGAGTTTCACTTTAAATTCTTACTATTTCTCACCATGAAATCTCTCTACATTTGACTGTTCGCGAATTTGAAGCAGCTCATGTCTCAGGTGCTGCGCTCAGGGCGGAGACGACAGAGGCGCAGCGCGGCCGCGAGCGGCCGGAGGAGGGACTCCGGGGCGCCGAGGGGCCCGAGGGGCCGGTGAAGTCAGGGCTGCGCCAGGAGGCCTTGCGGGCCTGGCCTCGGTGCTGACGCATCTGCCCTGCTCTGCCAGCTGTGGTCCTTTATGGGGCTTTCGGCTCGGATTCGGATACACCGAACCTGAAGTCCCACGCTCTTTTTTTTTTTTTTTAAGATTTATTTTATTTGAGAGAGAGAGAGAAGCCGACTCCGTGCTGGGCAAGGACCCTGAGAGCATGACCTGAGCTGAAATCAGGAGTCGGACACTTACCCGACTGAGCCATCCAGGTGCCCCCTAAACTCATTTCTTAAACTCTGTTTGGAAAGCTTCGAGGAAGGATTCTCACTAAGATTTCTGCCTCTGCCAGTTTGAGGTTTTCTCTGTAGCAGTTTACAAATAACGAAATTATGGAAATACTAGAAAACAGGGTACTTTCTCAGAGCAGTGTTGCAGGGTGCGTCACACGGAAGGGAACGATGAATTAGAAAGTGACGGTGGCTGGGATGTCCGCGTCATTTATAGGTGAGCGTCCGTCGCCGTCCGCCGGAAGCAGCTGCTGGAGCCCTTCCCACGTTTTCTGAGGAGGAGCTTAGTAGAATGCAGTCATTTTCCATTCAAAACTCACGCATCAGGTGTGTTCATACATATTAAATCATTGTCCTAGGATAATCAATTTAATTCCATTGTTTGTAATGACCGAATCTTGAGTTAGTGAAAAATTTTTGTTTTAGAAGGTGTCCATTTGGCTAGAAGACAATTATGATGGAAAACGTCATTTTGACAAATGATGAAACAATTCTTGTTTTCTTCTTTAAATTCAAGTGATTGTTAGATCCTTTAAACTTGGAATGCTGTGGGATTATCAAAAGCAGTTTCAGTTGAAATGAAGCAGCTGTAAGTCTAACCGTATGCACATTTTGGTCGGAAAGATGAGAGATTAGAAAATGGCTCCCATTCGTGCTCATCATATGAACGGAAGAGTTACTTAGGAATAACAGAGAACACTGGGAGGTGGAGAGTTTAAGTGAGTTGGGGGAAATCAGGAGGAGACTGAGAAACAAGTTGAGGGTTTTGGAGGGAAGGGGGTGGGAAAAAGAGCCTGGCGGTGGGTATTCAGGAGGGCACGGATTGCATGGAGCACTGGGTGTGGTGCATAAACAATGAAATTTGGAACACTGGGAAAAAAATGTATTAATAAATAAATAAAATGTTATTTAACTTAAGGCACCTGGGTGGCTTAGTTCTACTCAGGTCATGATCTCGGGGTCCTGGGATTGAGCCCCGCATTGGGCTCCCTGCTGTTCTGCCTACTTGTGCTCTATCTTTGTCAAATAAATAAAATCTTTTAAAAAAAAAAGTTACTTTTCTATTATTGTTTGTACATTGAGTACAAATTTTTGGTTTACATACAAAAATGTGAAGACTAAGAAAATGAAAACTTACGAATAAATGACTGACTTATTGACCTATTTTGTGCAGAAATGAGGTGGTTAGCGCTGGAGGCCCCGGTGGCAGTGCTCTCTTAGCAGCCTGCATGTCATTGCAATTTATAATGTACTTATGTAACAGCCCTCCTCTTCTCAAAATAATATGAAAAACCTGCAGGGCAGGAGCTCTGTCTTCTTCTGGTACAGAGTGCGTACTTGGTAAATACTGAACCAAGTAAATGTTGAACCAATTCCTGCTCCCCAAGTTGGAATTCTGGAAGCGTCCTTTTCTCCCCCAGACAGTCCCCCCCCCCCCAGTTTTTATTGGACTTCTGGCTTCTGTAGTATTTTTAGTATAAAACTAATTTCAGAGAGATTGTATTTTCAAATTCATTTGCGGGTGATGGGTGAAGGAAGAATGTCATAGACTAACCAGGTGTCATAATTCTAACCATAATGACTTCAGTGGTTTTTTTTAAAATCCATTGAGAAGTTTAGATAACCAGTTTATACGTCTATTTTTGGTACTCAGTCTGGTTATAATTTAGAGACTGTCCATTCAGGCTTCTGAGCATTCAGGGTACATTCCGGGATAGAGGAAGCCTCTGCATTAGGAAAACCGTGTGATGAAGAGACTCCACGTGGATTCAGGTGTGAATGTGATCTGGCGGTTCTGGGATTTCTGATGTAGGATGGAGGCGGGCAGGGACCGAAACGAACAGCTCAGGGATCTCCAGTTTACATAAAGTTTCAGCCTCTCTCTCCACAGATCTCTTTGTTGTTAAAACCCTTTTTCTCTAAGAATATCAGGGATTTTTTGTCCCCTTCTCTGTGCTAATGAAATGGTCACCGAACAATAAAATGGTAAAACAGTGCACGTTTTTAGACTGAGATCAGCACCGGCCCTGAGGGATTTATGGGGTGTACGAGCCCTGCACACGTTTTCCTCTCCGTGCCCTTCTCCCCACATCCCTGTCTTCCAATTAAAGACGACTAACGTGGATGTTTTACTTATGGAGAAGTTTTTCTCAATTTTTATTTCTGATAATCTAAGATTATTTTTTTACTCGTAGCTTCTCAGGATATCTCCAGTTAGTTCATAGTTTGTGAACAAGTCCTTAAAAGGAAATGACTCTCTCTCATTCTTAAAACGTTCGTGCAACATGTTCCTTCTGTTTTGTTTAAAGCCAGGGAAGGATGGCCATACGTACATCCGTGGGACCCTGTGTCAGACGCGGGAACAGGGGAGCGATGGGGCTGAGTGTGTGCTTTCTGCAGGTGTATACGGTAGAAGGTGGGACTCGGGGTGAGCGCGTGCTTTTCCACAGGTCTCGGCCACCTTTGCAGCCAGTCTGGTCAGCAGCCCGGCCATTGGAGCATACCTTTCAGCCAGTTACGGAGACAGCCTTGTTGTGCTGGTGGCCACAGTGGTGGCTCTTCTGGACATCTGCTTCATCTTACTGGCTGTTCCAGAATCTCTGCCGGAGAAAATGAGACCGCTTTCCTGGGGAGCTAAGATTTCTTGGAAACAAGCTGACCCGTTTGCGGTAAATATCCATTTCTTTCTCCAGTAAAAATAGGAAAAAAAAAAAAAAAAAATGAATCTCCCGTAAGGCACTCAAGTTGTCTATGCACCCAGGAATATGTAGAATTTGTATTTCTTTGCTTTTAAAAATTTTTTTATTAGGAAGAGAGGGATGGGCAAAAGGAAAATGAGAGATACAGTCTCGTGTGTTCCATGCCCAGCACGGAGCTCAACTTGGCGCTCAATCTCCTGAGTCAGACACTTCACTGACTGAGCCACCCAGGTGCCCCTAGAACTTATTTTTAAGTCAAGCATGTGGTAGGTACCCTAAGAAAAGAGAGGGAAAAATGTCCGCTTAATCCCTCCGAATGTAGGGAAGATGTTTTTTCTTACTGCATGGTTGTTTTCACTTTTTTTTTTGTAAACAAAATGAAGGTAGCCATTCGAATTGTTCGTTTTCATTCACTTAAATTCAGAAAAGATGAATAGATTTGGTCTGCCTAAAGTAATTATTTTCTAGGTTGTTAATATACATCCACTTTGACCAGAGGCTTTGAACCTGTATTGTGCAGGTTGAACGGATTGTTTTCTGTAACTTCTTAAAAAAATTTTTGGCTTCTTTTGGGGGGCTGTGGAGGATCCTATTAACAACTAGAAAAAGTGCGGAGAAGAAGAACCCTGTCCTGCCTCTTTCCTACCTCATCTGACTTCAAATTGTTCTTGAAGAAAATAAGTGCAGAAAAAAACCAGAGATTTGACTGCGGTTTTTAATCATCCAAATTGACTTTTTAGGAAAAATACGTAAAAAGGAAAATAACTCATCAAATTCTTTTCTGAAAAGGTCCCTCAGGTCCCAGCCTGAGACCCTGCTCATTGTGTTTGTGCTGTGATAGCGGACACGGAGAAGAGGCTGCCTGGAGAGCGGACCCGCTGCGGCCTGTGGGCTCCGTCCGGCCTCCCCCCTTCTTGTCACATAGTGATCCAGTTACGTGTGGCAGCTCCTCCGTGAAGCAGGAGTCTCTGCTGCCCGAGCGCGCCTCCAGGGCTGCCGCAGGGCGTACTGGGACTGTTCGGAAATGAGCCAGTCACGTGTCTGTGCAGCAGGTCTCCACAGACAGGAGCCGTTCCGCTGTGCGTCATATGAAGGTTACACTTACGGTCACCCTAGTACTTAGCCAGCAACACACCTTTTGATCTTAGCAACAATTCTGTGTAAAAAGGAATGTAAGAAAGACTTTTAGACAAAGTTGTAACATTCAAAAGTTACTGGTCAGAGACTCTTGTTGTCACTGACCCACATGGTGGGAGCGTATTTATTTGTCGACCAGTTTTACAGGAAAATTGAGTATTAACATCTTAAAGAATATAGTAAATTTATATATTATAAAAACCCTGAACTGTTTATGGATTTAAAAGTATTGTACTTTGAATGAAGGAGAGAGAGGAGAATTTCGTAAATGGTTCTGAAGCAGTGTTTTGTCAGCGTCCGTTTATAGGGTGTGAACCAGTATGGCTGACAAAGATGAACAAGTATTTGTGGGGTTTTTTTGTTTTGGTTTTAAGCTATAATATTTCAAATATAAAACTTTAAAATTAGAGGACTTGTAACCATAGAGTTAATGTTGACCTACTTTTATAATCCCTTCAACTTTTATAATCCACCATAATAAAACAAAACAATGAAGCCCGTGTCCTGGAATGCCAGTGACTCTAGTGTGGCCGACTGTTAATGTGTTTCTCTTTTTGCTTATTCCTAGTCACTGAAGAAGGTTGGAAAAGATTCTACTGTCTTATTAATTTGCATCACCGTATTTCTTTCATACCTTCCTGAGGCTGGACAGTATTCAAGTTTTTTTCTCTATCTCAGACAGGTGGGTAGTGTGTGCCTAGTAGGTTTAGAACATGAAGAAAACCAAAGGTTAGGATCTGTCTCAAACTATTTTGGGGAAAACCGTATACAGAAAAAATGTGGACTTGCTTCCAGTATAGTCTAGGCCGTGACATATAATTAGCAGTTGAGGAAACTTTAATATGATATTTTAAAATATTATAAAGTTTACTCTTGAAAAAATTTCCCTGAGAATTAGCGTAAGCAAAATCTATCATAATGTTTTAAATCTTCATTAAATTTCAGAGAGAGGGCAAGTTTGATCTGACCTGACCTGACCTGGGCCATCTTCAGTAGAGGCCATGTAGCTCAGCGCTGCTGTAGACGCCAAGGGGCCTCACAAGCAAGAATCAAACTAATCCCTCCCTGATCTTTTTCTCTTTAAAAGAGAAGCTCTCCCTTGTCTCCCAAAAAGGCAGTTGACTTAAGGCAATTTAAAAACAAGCTCCCTTTCCAAATGTTTTTTATTTCAGTTCTCTGGGATTGTGCAGACAGGTGTTGCCTTCCATTAGCAATCCTGCCCTGGTCGGCACTGATTTCCCTGGAAGCCCTTCTAGGCGCTCCCTCCACATGGCAGAGCAGGCCTCCTCCGAAGATAAATTCCTCTACTTTTGGAGATATTTTACATTGAAACTTGTTAAATTCACCATTCTCACAGTTTTCCTGAAAATGTGAGACTATTTTTTTATATGGTGGCATATAAGGAAAACTGTTTTTCAACCAGTTCTTTTCAGTTTGTTCATTCTGAGTGGGCAGATGCTAGAGATTTAGTGGGAGGACTGCTGAAATAGCATGTTTAATGTAGAAAATTAATCTGAATTTCTAATTAAATTATGCATTAAATTAACTGCATTTAAATGTAGGAAAAATGGTTAAGGATGTGAAAAATCTTCTCATTCCTTCAGAAAAACAATTAGAGTTATTTTTTTTTCTACCCTTTCTTTCTATACAAATTGCTTATGTCACTACCACCAGCACTGAACAGTAAATCAGAATCATTTTCTGTTACTTTGTATTTGTGTGTGCTTTTAAGAGCAGTTCACACACACGCGAGTTAAAACTGCATTAGGTATTTCTAAATCATATATCTGATAAGGAACCTGTATCAAGTATTAACTTTTATAAATGAATAAAAGGACAACCCAATTGAAAAATTTCAAGAAAAGATTGAATAGATACCTGTCCAAGGAAGATTCATAAATGGCGAATAAGGACATGAAAAGATGCTTAACATTAGCCACCAAAGAAGTGCAAATCAAAACGAGATACCGCTTCACACCTGCTGCAGTCCGACACACGGAAGGTTCGGGGAAACGCAGACTCCCGCAGGGGTGGGAACGTGCGATGGGGTGGAAGAGTCTGGCGGTCCCTCAAGCTATTCAACGTAGGGTTTCCAGCGAGACTGTTCCTACGTATGTAGTCAAGAGAAATGAAAACGTAGGTCTATGGAGAAGCTTTTATACAAATATTTATAATAGCCAAAAAGCAGAAATAGTTGATGGAATGTATTGACAGATGGTGGCGTATCTGCACGGCGGGCGGTTACGGCCGGCGGTGGGAAGCAGTAACGCGCTGTCCCTGCGGCAGCGTGGACGCCCTGGGAAAACACTGTGCTAACGCAGAGCTAGCAGGGCCACATGTGGCTCGATTTCTTCTACATGAAAGTCTCAGAAAAAACAAACCCAGAGACAGGAAGTGTATCACTGGCTGGACAGAGGGACAGGCGGAGGGAATGGGACCCCCGATGTGGCAGGAGGACTGAGGACGTCTCCTGCAGCGGACGCTGGTGACGGCCGGCCAGTGCTCGGAGTATTCTCAGGCCACTGAATTGTACACTTCTGATGGGGAAACTGTAGGATACTTAAGTCCTGTCTTGATAAAGTTGCTTTCAATGTATGTTTATACTTAGATTTATAAATACAGGCTGAGAAATAATCCCTGAATAAGGCTACTTTCCAGGTTCCAGTTTTTTCCAGGTTCCAGTTTTTTTTTTTTTTTTTTTTTTAGTTGCATTTAATTAGTGAGTAATAGGCCTTTGCTTGTTGGCAGCACTGACCGGGGAACCTGAGATTCTAACTCTTTTATTACCTAGTTGTGTGACTGGAAGCAAGACAATCATTTATTAAATAATAGAACGCATAAAATAATTAATTCCTTTTCCTGATTTTTACGGGATTTCAGTAGAGGGCAAAAATATTTGACAATTTTAAAACTTGGTATTTAAAACCTAAAGTTTTAGGCCTGTCAGAGCTTCTGTTAAGGTTAAGAGGCTTAGAAATTATTGCCAGCTCACTTTAATTGCTTCTAGAATCACCATGGAAGCTTTTTAAAACATGCCTGTGCCTGGGCCCAGAGAGTCTGACTTAACTGGTCTCAGATGGGTCACAGCATTCATTGCCCGCCCTCCTCCTCCTCCTGTTGCCCACGGGATTTAAACGGGCAGCCAAGGTTGCGAGCCACTGACTTGGCTACTGAGAAGATTCTCTGTTGGGAGAACCAAAAGTCAGATCATTTTCTTCATGTTCTCTCTAGTGTTTGATGATAGTATATTTGTCTCATATTATTTTTATAGTATCGGCATTACAAAAGTGTTTCCTTTCCTTTTCCACAGGTCATAGGTTTTGGATCTGTCAAGATTGCAGCATTCATAGCTATGGTAGGCATTCTGTCTATTGTGGCTCAGGTGAGTGTCATTTCAGCCATTTTTTCTTTATCATATTTATCTGGAAGTAACTGGATTTTACAGGAACCTGCAAAGAAATGTTCGTGGGGAGCCCCTACAGCCTCTGTCATTAACCCCCTCCTCCCCTGCCATGCTAACATCTCTTGTATCTGTGGTACAACATCAGCCCCAGTCAACAGGCACCGATACAGTCTACAGAACCATCTTTTTTTTTCTGGAGAGGCATGGTGGGTTGCGGGGGGTGTGTAGAGGCAGAGTGAGTCTGGAGCAGGCTCCATACAGCAGAGAGCCCGACACGGGGCTCAATCTCACGATCCTCGAGATGATGACCTGAGCTGAAATCAAGAGGCGGATGCTCTGGGGCGCCTGGGTGGCTCAGTGGGTTAAGCCTCTGCCTTTGGCTCAGGTCATGATGCCTGGGATCAAGCCCCACGTCGGGCTCTCTGCTCAGCAGGGAACCTACTTCCCCCTCTCTCTCTGCCTGCCTGCCTATGACCTCTCTTTCTCTCTCTCTCTGTCAAATAAATAAATAAATAAATAAAAATCTTAAAAAAAAGGGGAAGAAAAGTAGGATGCTCAACCAACTAGTTGAGCCATCCAGGTACCCCAGAACCATCATTGTTAATAGGATGTTGAAATTTTAATTTAGGAGGAATTTAATACAACTTTTCATTAGTTTTTAGGATATCTGTTACCTCTACTAGTCAATTCAGCAAGTAACATCTTGCTTTTACAACCACCAATCATCTAACTCCAGATACTGCAAAATAAGCTTAAAATATAGAAACACTTTTTTGGTTAATGAGGAAAGTTTAGTAGCAGGAAAACAAAAATGAAATCAGTTAATTTCTTCCAAACTCTGCTATCCCCAGGACTGAAGAGCTGTGGTAAATGAGTGCATTAGAATATATGAAATGAGTAAACATTCAAATTTCCCCATCTACTATTATAAGTAAAGGACCGCAAAAGGCAGGATATATGACCATTCAGTGAACTCACTGACATGCCTGGGTGTGATCACAGTATCCCGGGGAAGTGCCTAGAGGTCATTCCCTGAAATGGCTTCATGCGGCGTTACAGCGTGGGGGCCAGCAGAGTGCTCTTCAAGGAGAGACCAGAAGGCTGTGAAACTGTGTTGCCCAAACATTAGAGCTGACAAGGCTTAAAGGACTACAGTAAGGGGGGAAAAAAGCCTGTTCTGTCAGTGAATGTAAATTATGTTGAACTCGCAAGTTGCTCATGATTCTGGTTTGTATTTATAGCAACTCTGGCTATTGAGTTAGTCCCGCCTCCTCCTTCATCCTCTGCCTTTACAAACAGTCTGAGCTAGTCGTTTTTAGTAGAGCATGTATTTGTTAAAGTCAGATTTGCCTTAGTCCAGCTTTCTGACGCTGTTAACTTCCCGCGGAATCCCGCGTATTCTGTAACGCGTCCAGTCGGGGTTCGCTCTTCTGGTGGTGAAGTGACTGGCGTTTCTCCAAGGAGTCCAAGTCCTGTCCTTCTCAATCATGATAATTGGTGGACAGCTATCATGACCTTCTGGAAAGTGCTAGCAAAGCTTTAGATAAACCGGCTTTGGTGAGGGGCTGAAGGCTCAGAGCCCCCACAGCTCAACTCGAGTTCCGTCAGTACCGCGCAGCTTCCCCACACTCGGGCCAGGCTGCGCACCCGTAGCGGCCCCGCTGGTCACGGAGAATGGGCCCCCGTCAAGCTGGCATCAGAGCCGTGACGCATGGCTTCACAGGATTATCCTCTTTGTTCTTACAGACCGTCTTTCTTACCATCTTGATGAGATCATTAGGGAATAAGAACACTGTCCTCCTGGGCTTGGGCTTCCAGATGTTCCAGTTAGCCTGGTATGGTTTTGGATCTCAGGCCTGGTAAGCCTCTCCTTTCGATCCTCATAAACTAATAGAAGCATCTTGTAGAGGAACTCGAGTTGGCTGAATGTGACGGGAGGGAAGCAGCGATTGTTCTGCTGGCGGTGTACTCGGCATTTCAAAAAGGGGGTTTAGACTGAATTTGCAGAAGGATGGAGCTAAGTAATCTCGCATTATTTGTTAAGATTGCCTTTGCCTCAACAGTGAAGTTCTCATTTAGTTGGATGTGTACTTTTTTTTCCCCCTGCTTTTCTTTTTTTTAATTTAATTTTTTATAAACATATATTTTTATCCCCAGGGGTACAGGACTGTGAATCGCCAGGTTTACACACTTCATAGCACTGGATATGTACTTTTTAAACACATTTGTCAATTTTTAGTGACCTCGCATAGTCCACAAGGCGGCAAGGAAAAACAACTGGTTATAGTGGGGTTCACTGCTGTAATTAACTGAGTGACTCTGGGTAGTGACATAACCTTTATAACCTAGAACATCTGAGATGAACACTAAGATCTCCTCCAAAACCATGTGTGCCCTGAGGCCGTTACTATGCCCACATATTAGATGCCCACAGACAGGAAGTTCAGAATAAGCCCTCAGGAGTAAGAAACGTATGCACCTGCTTACCGAAGACCTGATTTTCTGTTTTGGGTTTATGTACGAGAGTTGATCCTCGCTTTACTCCTATAAATTGATGACATAACGTAAAAGGAGCTAGAAATGTGCTCAGTGGTTCAGTGGTTGATTCTTCTTGTTCTTGAAGATTCTAGTCACGGGAATTTTGGTACTTCAGTAGCTGATTTGGTCAGACTTGTGCTATGTTTAAAAGATTTTGCTGACCTGCAGAGTTTTTTCTCTTCAGTAAGGATGTGTACATTGGCCTCCCCAAGGAGATCTGGCCAGACAGGTTTTCGGCCCCATTAGGACCTCACTTTGCTCACACTCGTACTTTATACTTCAGTTTCTTTCATAGTGACCCTGAACTTCAGGTCTCTGTTGTTTCCGTTGGTG
This sequence comes from Mustela nivalis, assembly GCF_964662115.1. Classification (NCBI taxonomy): domain Eukaryota; kingdom Metazoa; phylum Chordata; class Mammalia; order Carnivora; family Mustelidae; genus Mustela; species Mustela nivalis. The sequence continues at coordinate 4,898,454 of NC_139032.1, read as the reverse complement.
GCACGTGACACTTGCTTGAGGGGTAGCAAACCCAGCAGCCCAAGGGCAGTGTGAAGGTGAGAATTACAGACAGAAAAGTGGAATATCACCGAGGAAGATGTGGTATTTATAGAAACAAATCTTTCTGAACTTCACTGAACTTACACATTTAAAGATGGTAATGGGCAAACAACGAGGAAGAACAGATCTCGAGGGAGGGAACATCAGGTAGTGAAATCTTCCCGGCTGTGAAGTAATCACTATTAACAGTATGATGTAGGACATTCCAGGTTTAAAAAAAAATTCCATCTTTTCTTAAAGAGGGAAAAATAAATACAACCTAACAGAGACCATTTTGCCCGCCTGCACAGTGCACGCTCCCCGGGGCTGGCCTGCCGCCCGACGCAGCCGCTCTTGTCGTTGCAGGATGATGTGGGCCGCGGGGACGGTGGCCGCCATGTCCAGCATCACGTTTCCAGCGGTCAGCGCCCTTGTCTCTCGGAATGCAGAGTCCGATAAGCAAGGTGAGGTCACTGTGCTCTGCGGTTTCCCTCGTTCAGCTTATACCTTAAGTAAGAGAGGCTCCGAGCCTCTCTCCATGTCACAGAGCAGGTGACAGCCATGTGGTCCCTTCTTGGCAATCGTTCCTTTTTTTTTCCTCCTGCTTTGATCCTACATTCCTTAAATCTGGACTACGCGGTTAAGAATACTAAGGATGAGAAATAGAACTGTCCCCGCCCCCAAAGAACTATCCATTTTCTCCTGTCAGTTTGGAGTCCGCGTGTGTGTGTGACCACCAGAATGAACTGATCATTTTAAAGATGTCAAATGATGACAGACTGGACAGTAAACAAGGAGTTCTTTATTTACGCACCATAATCACCAACATTTCTTTAAATTCAAAACAAGGTTCATTAGGTTAAATTAGGAAATGATTTTTTTGAGGGGGTAAATATGTGTACTTACTGTTAAATGCACAGTGAGAAGCACAATTAAAATGGAGACAACCATGTGGAGAATAGCCCTCTACCATCTAGACTCTTCATCCTTCTAGAACCTCTGGCTTCTATCAGGCAGTTCCTGCTGCCAGAATTCCGGGGCGCCTGGGTGGCTCAGTGGGTTAAAGCCTTCAGCTCGGGTCATGATCCCAGGGTCCTGGGATAGAGGCCCGCATTGGGCTCTCTGCTCAGCAGGGAGCCTGCTTCCTCCTCTCTCTCTGCCTGCCTCTCTGCCTCCTTGTGATTTTTGTCTGTCAAATAAATAAATAAATGTTAAAAAAAAATTAATCCTTTCCTACTCCATCTGTTAATGGTTCACCTAAGTAGTCAGGAAGTAGTAAATTTTATAAGGAAAACCTTTTAAATGCATTAGAGTTCTTTAAAAAGTTTTAATAAAGAACTAGATGGAAAGACTAATTCATTGAACTACTTTTCCACATCAAAAATTAGTCATCTTACTCAATGACCATGTTTAAAGTGTCACTTGAAGACTATAGAATCTGTGTGACACTCTGCGAATTCCCTTGGCTATGCCCTTGGGGCGTGTTACGTCAGAAGAAGCCAGCCCGCTGGGGATGGGGGGCACTGCCGTCATGTGTGACGGTACCATCTGGTCTTTCATGACATGAATTCTCTTGGGCTGTTACTATGCTTCTGTGTTTTAATGCAGATGTTCCTAAATGTCAGTGTACAACATTACTGGAACATATTAAGTTGAATCCTATTTGAACAGTTTGACTTACGGAAACATCCATTTTCATGAATCAAGCTAATATTGTATCTGCTTTAGAAACCAGAGATATCTAGAAGTTGGCACTTCTGGGATTTTTCAGCGCAGGTCACCATGAGCAGCAGAGTCTGTGTGCACGTGCCGGGAGTACACAACTTGAGGACTGCCGTGGACTCACACACAGGGCTCCAGGCGACAAAGGGCAGATTTTTGCTGTAAAAGGACTGTCAGATGAGTAAAGGAGGAAAAATATCAATCTCAAAAGTGGAAATTGCCTATAAATGAAGAATATTAACGTTTTTTTTTTTTATTTATTATTCCGCATTTATAGGAAGGATCTAGCTGTTATGGGGAGAATTCAGCCCCAAAAGAGATTTCACAAACATCACGGTCATTTCATCTCCATATAGATCTTAGGGCAGAGAGGACATTAAAGGACATAGTAAAAACAGTAACACATTTGTGCACCAAATGACACTATGATGGGCGAAGTCCCTAATCTTGAGATACTTTTATGAGAAGACGTGCTCCCTTCTCTTCGTTCTGATGCAGGAGTTGCCCAGGGGATCATAACTGGAATAAGAGGGTTGTGTAACGGCCTCGGCCCAGCACTGTACGGCTTCATATTCTACATGTTCCACGTGGAACTGACTGAGTTGGAACCGGAACTGAGTTCTGACAATGCTGCCCTGCAGGTAATTTGGTGATAAGTCTAGTTTTATAACCATTATGTCTGATGGTAGCAAAATCTGAACTTGAATTTGGAGAATGTTCTTGTTCGCACAGCGTTTCTGTTGTGTGTGCTAGGCTCAGTGCTTCCCGAGATCAAGGAAGGATCAGTTCAGTGATGTAGTATCTTCCCCAAAAGCTGGGTCTTAATTTTGTTCAGAGTCGATTTTTACCTACACAAGTACTCTGATCAGAATGCTGCCCTCTGGTGAAGGCCACCGAGGCCGAGTCAAATGCAGAATGACCTAACCCTTGCCAGGAGTTGAGCTCGAGTGCTGCTTCTGTGAATTTCCTCGCTCGTTCCTGCAGTGGACATTCCTGTGTCAAACGGTCCGTAGTGTTCACGGACAGAGCGCGTGCGGGGAGGTCCTGGGTGGGACTTGGAGCCCCGCAGCTGCCACTTCAAAGCTGTTGAGAAATGGTGCGAAGAACAATGGTTAGTTGCCCGCTGTCACGTTCTAAACACGGGCCCTCTCGGGATTTGCCCTGAGCCTTAATACATTTGCTTATGAGAAAATGATTTACTTTTTGATGGTTTGGGGGAGGCCAGGGCTAATTTTGGATTGAAGACTAACCAAACGCTCTATCTCTGTCTGTCTGTCTCCCCTGCCCTCAGGGAGCCGCCATCCCAGGCCCCCCGTTCTTGTTTGGGGCGTGTATAGTTTTTATGTCCTTCCTGGTTGCCTTATTCATCCCTGAGTACCGCAAAGGCAGTGGAACCCAAAAACACAGCAACAGCATCAGCGGCAGCCTGATGAGCCCCCCCGGGCGGGGCAGTGCCGAGGACATCGAGCCACTGCTGCAAGACAGCAGCATCTGGGAGCTCTCGTCCTTCGAGGAGGCTGGGAATCAGTGCACGGAGCTGTGAACTTGGCAGAAGGGGGGACCGTACCGCACGGAGACTCCGTGGTGCCGGAGAGGCGATGCTCGCGGCGTCCTCAGGGACGGGTCTGAGGAGTGACCCTCTCCGTCCCTCTGCCGCCCGCCCCACTTCTGTTCCTTTTCTTCTCTTTGTGGTATATTAGAGCAAGATCTAAAGTACTTTCCTGCAAATTCTGCGATCTTCAAAGTCATCTGGAATCCACACTTGGAAACTGAATGAGAAAGATTTCTTACCGTGGGGGGATGGCTTTCCTTGGTAACTCTGGAGGCAGAGCGCGCCAGCTCCGCTTTCCCCTGTCAGCGGAAGGCGCGGCCTGGGGGTGGCCTGCCGTCTCCGGCAGGATCCGAGCTACCAAGTCCCTGCTGGGTTCCTTCCTTCCTTCTCTCCCTCCTTCCTTGCTTCTCTGGTCTGTGCCCGCTCAGCCCACGGTGTTTCCGAGTGGCTGCTCGAAGTCACTCAGTGTCAGGGATCTACTGCCTTTGTTCAAAGGGCAACGAAAACGCGAGTCTTACTCTCCTCCTCTCTACATTAGTACTGATCAGTGATAACCTTTATTAGATAAAGGGAGATTTTCTTTAAAATTTAAATTATGAAGAACTAGCAACTCAGACCGCTAACCCTGGTGTTTTGGTCAGATCCAAGGTGATTTTATGGAAGAAAAACACACAGCAAGTACTCTGGTGGCAACACACAATTTGAAGGGAGTTTCTGAGAAAGTTTTCAGTGAGAGAAATACTCCTCCGTGAGAACGAGAATCAGTGGCTGGATACCAGCGGGGTGTAGCTCCAAGTTCAGGCTCACGGACACGTGACCGCCGTCTCTCTCCCTGCTGCGTCGCGTCTTCTCCGTTTCCTCGTTCATCTCACTCCTGCCTTAACTGCTCTGCTGTACGCGCCTGTTTCGCAGTCAGGTCTTGATTTCCATCTCTTTGTCTGACTTTTGAATTTCATGGGAATATGCACATCAGATTCTTTTCTAAAATATGGTGGTCTAAGAAGCTCAGTTTAACAAGTGTCTTGCAAATTTTTCGAGATGTTTTATGGACAGAAACCTTTACAGATTTATATGTATTTTGCTGCACCAGTAAATGGACCATGACCTAGGGCCCACCCACTTTAACAGAGCACTCCCCTGAAAGTTTTATAGGTATGAAATATATATGTAGATATTTGTAAGGAGTTTTAAATTTTTTTTTGATGGGGTGCTGTGTAAATCTTGTATTTATAAATGTAATGAAGGTGTTGAAAGAAAAATATATATACAACTTTTATAAAAGGATTGTGTACTGACTGAATACATTTAAAAGAAAATATATTTTGAAACCTGTTCTGCTATGAACAGAGATAACATATCTTTTTACTATGCTGTTGGTTTTTAAGTTAAGCTTCCTAATGCATAATAAATTTGCAATGGATACTTTTATGTCTTTTATGTTTCTTTGAAGGAAACAGTTACCATTGATATTTGGGTTCTCTTCTGGGTTGGTTTCAACTACATTCTTAATCTTTAAGCTAATGCAAAAAGGGGGTATATTTTCAAAAAATTTTTGATTTTTAGAAGTCTCCCTTCAAAAACAAACCATACCTTTTTAATTTAAAAATTTTAAAAGGGAAAAAATTTTTAAAAGGGACACAAATTTGTACACCCATTGATTGGCATTATTCACAACAGTCAAAAAGTGGAAGCAACCCGAATGTTCGCTGTTGAATGCACAGATAGAGGAAATGTGGCATTTGGATACAATGAAGTCCTCGGCTATGAAAGGAAGCAAATTCGGACTCACGCCACAACATGGATGCGCACTGAAGACGTGCTGAGTGAAGTAAGCCAGTCACAAAGGACATACACAGTGGGGTTCCACTTTAGTCAAATTCAGACAGACAGAAAGTAGAACAGCGGATGCCAGACTGGGGAGAGTTTCGGTTTTGCAAGATGGACGTGGTGAGGATGGTCGCCTGAAGGTTTGAATGTACTCAGTGCCACTGAACTGGAAAAAATGTCAACTTAACGTTACATGTATTTTGCTACAATTTTTAAAGAATGCTCTCATAACATCCTTACTCCTGCTTACCAAAATTACAGTTTCTCTAACCCAGTATTACAAATGTCAAACTGGGATAAAAATCTGGTCATTTTAAGCACATTTACAGTTCAGTGGTTTTTAATGTATTCACAAGGTTGCACAGCTGTTAGGGCTATCTCTCAAGCATTCCCCTCATCCCGAAAAAGAAACCCCATATCCAATACCAGTCACTACCAATTCTCCTTACCCCATTACCTGGCAACCAGTAATACATTTTCTGTCTCTATGGATTTGCCTATTTGGGACATTTCATATAAATGAAATACAATTATGTGTGACCTTTTGTGTCTAGCTTCTTAAACGCAGCCTGTTTTCAAGATCCATCCACGCTGAAGCGCGTGTCACATCCCACTCCTCTTTCAGGATGATGAAGGTTCTGTCCTCGGTGTGCACCACATTTCTTTTGTTCACTGTATCAATCAAATGCAAATGGATACTTAGCTTGTTTCCATTTTTCAGCTACTATGAACAATGCTAGTATGACGATCTTGTCCGAGTTTTACGTGAACGTGCTTTCAGTTCTTAGGTATGTGACAGACTGTAATTGCTGGTGTATATGGTAACTCTGTTGAACCATTTCAGGAACCACCAAAGTCTTTCTCATGGCAGCTGCACATTTTAGGTTCCCATCAGTAATGTAGGAGGCTTCAGTTTCTCCATATCCTTACCAGCACTTGTTCTCTGTTTTGTCATGTATAGATATTCAGGTTGTTTTAAAGTGGTACCTCATAGTGGTTGGATCTCCATTTCCCTGATGACTAGTTACGTTGAGCATCTTTTCATGTGTTGTTGGCCAGATGTATATAATCTTTGGAGAAATGTCTATCCAAGTCCATTACCTATTTTTGAATAAGGATGTTGTTTGGGGGGGATGTTCTGTTGTTGAGTTCTAAGAGTTCTTCATATACTCTGGATACTAGACTCTTGGTGAATATTTTCACTCCTTCTGTGGGTTGTCTTTTCTCTTACTTGATGATGTCCCTGAAAAGTTTTAATTTGGGGTGCCTTGGTGGCTCAGTCAATTGAGCACTGGACCTTGGTTTTGGCTCAGGTCATCCTCTCAGGGTTGTGAAATGAAGCCCCATGTCGCGTTACTCAGGGGCGAGGGGGAGGGTGTCTGCTCCAGATTCTCTTTCTCCCCCTCCCGTCTCCTTCTCTTTCTAAAATAAAATCTTTTTAAAAAGTTTTAGTTTTGATGAAGTCCAACTTCTCTTTTTAATTTTACTGCCATATCTAAGAATTCTCTACAAATACAAGGTCACAAAAATTCACCCACATTTCCCAAGTTTTATGCTATATCTTTGACCCATCTTGAATTACTTTTTATACGTGACGTGAGGTAGGATTTCAGTATCAGTCTCTTTCACGTGAATGACTACTCCGTGATCTCAAGACCACTTGATGAAGAGATCCTTTCCCCACTGAAGGTGTCGGCAGCGCTGTCAAAACTCTGATGAACAATGAAGCGCGCGTGCGGCGAATTCCGTCCCGCCGGTCTGTTCTGCAGCTCCACATGGCTTCGACAGCCAGGTTCACAGCAGTAAGCTCTGGGATGAGCGTGAGTCCTCCAGCTGTGTTCTTTAAACACTGTTCTGGCGATTCGGTGTCTGTTTCATATGAAATTTAAAGTCCGCTTTTCCACTTCCGGCGCGGGGAGGCATTCTGACAGGGGCAGCACTGCTGTCTGAGCAGTCCTGCAGCTCTTCTAGGCGTGCTCCTGGGATTTCTGGTTATTCAGACCGTTCGCTGCCAGTGTGCCAAAATACAACTGATTACAGTGTGTTGACCGTGTATCCTGGCACCAGTAGTTCTTTTTTTGGGTAGATTCATCAGGGTTTTTTATTTTAGTGTATTTTAGATCACATCCTCTCCAAACAGAGAGAGGTTTCTTCCTTTCCCGTTTAGATATTTTTTAGTTATTTTTGCCTAATTTTCTGGCTAAAACTTACAGTGCTGAGCAATGGCTAAAGCAAGCCCCCTTGTCTTACTCCTGATTCCAGGGAGAAATCTTCCAGCTCTTCACCCCCGAGTATGATACTAGCTGGAGGTTTTTCATAGATTCCCTTCATCATGTTGTGGGACATTCCCCCTCTCTTCCTGGTTTGTTGGGTGTTTTTGGTTTGTTTGTTTCCTATTTTGTAATTAGGAAAGGATGTTAGATTCTGTTAAAGGCTTTTTCTGCACTCAGATGACTGCTTTACTCTTCATTCTGCTAATCTGGTGTCTTACATGGACTGATCTTAGGCTGATCCACACTTGCATTAATTACTAAGATGAATTTCCCACTTCATCATGTTTAACCTCTTTAATATGATGCTGGATGCAAAGCACTAATTATTTTTCTTGTTATTTTGGGATTTTTGCATCTATATCTTTAGGGATAGTCGTGTTTGCTAGTTATCTGAGGTAATGTACTCCATGCGGAATGAGATGGGAGAAGTTCCCTTTTTTCTCAAAGGGTGTAAGAAAGATTGGTACTGACGCATACTGAAACATTCTGGTAGAAAGCTACTGTCTGAGGGTGTCCTACACCAGTTATTTAAACAGAATTTAGTGAAAAGAATCATTAACGAGGCGACCAGAAGAGCAAGCTGATTCAAAGGCAGTGGTTCTCAGATGTCAGTGTGTGTTAGGAGGGCTTGGGGAGCACAGATTCCTGATCGGGCATTGGAGTTACTGACTCAATAGACCAGGTGGAGCCTGAGAATATCTGCACTTCTAGCACATTCCCGGGAGGACGTGACACTGCTGGTCATGGACCACAGGCTGAGAGCTAGGTTCCATGGAATCGGGGGTAACAAAATGCAATTTCCCTGGGCCGAGGGAACAGAGCGTTCACCACTCAGTGACAACAGCAGTCACATGGAAAAGGGCTGCCACCTGGCCAGTGTGCATTTCTGGGCTTGGCAGTAAGTTCTAGGGGCCAGTGGTTAGGGCTGACAGTGTACCTGGTTCTGCCTGTGCTGGGGAAGTCGCAGACTGGGCTTGGCTGCTGCTCTCGGAAAGAACCACCCCGGCCAGCGTGGAGAAGCGCCGTCAGAATGAAGCTGTGGGAAATGGAAGACAGGAAGGAGTCAGTCTTCCGTTTGCGGCTTCTGTCTAGCATCCTTTATGGGCTTAGCACGGAGCCTGCTGCTACGCGGAACAGCTGTGCCAAGTAAAGGACAGGGTGGAACTCAGAGACAAGGACTGGAGCCCTCAACATGCCTGCTACACGCTACACATCCGTGAACTTCTGATCCCCACCAGCACCTCTCCCGTGATCCTGATCTGCATCCGCCAAAGGATCTAGATCTTCACAGCTATGCCCTTTTCCCGGAAGCTTTCGTTTTTTCCCTAAGTCTGCCACGGGGTACAGCTCAACAACATTGGGGTAAGGGAGCCAACCCCCTGTGCAGCCAAAAATCCACATATATCTTGACTCACCAAAAACTGAACTACTGATCACCTACTCTTAACCAGAAGCCTTACCAATAAGCCAATTAACACATATTTTGTATGTTAAATGTATTACATAATGCATTCTTAGAATAAAGTAAGCTAGAAAAAAAATGTTAAGAAATCTTAAAATACATTTACAAAATCATTTCATAAAAAGTCCACGTAGAGTGGACCTGTGCAGCTCAAACCCTGTTGTCCACGGGTCAGCCATACTGCGAGGTGTCTCCGAGAGCTGCCTGGGTTCCAGACAGGGCACTCCTCTCACCCACTGGCGTCAGCAAGCCGTCTGCCTGAGAAGGCCGAGAGACAGTCTCCTCCTCAGTGCGGCGGGACCACAGCTGTGTCACCTTGTGGCAGCGTTACCCATGTCCCCCCCAGCAGCTGCTCTCAGAAGCGCAGATGGTTTAGGTGCGACGGTGAGGAAAATCCACGCACTGCCTTAGTTTGAAACCCTCGTATTCTGGCTCTGAGAGACCGCACCGTGTACTGTCTCATGCGAAGCACATACTGCCCCATTAGAACTCCATTCTTTAAGGTTTGGGGCTTTTTTGTTTTGGATTCTTAACTTTTCTTTTGACTAAAATTGAACATGACCATATATTTCTGTATAAAACAGCTCAAGTTCACAAGCTTATAGAGCCTGAAACCATGAGATAATGGCTACATTACAATACACATCATGAACATCAAGCGTGTGTGTGTGTTTAAAATACCTGTATCAATGACACTAAAGCTGTTTTTAAAAGTCTCATGAGAGGCGGAAGCTGGGAAGATGCTGGAGTAGAAGGACCCTATGTTCCCCTGTCCCAGAGACACAACTGGCTAACATATCAGCATAAATAACCCAGAAAACAACATGAAGACTGGCAGAACAAACTCTACAACTGAAGTTCCCCAAACAAAACCTGAAGAAGTTCATAACCATGAAACAAGCCCTGCAATAAATATTAAAGGGACTCTGAGTGCAAAGATCAAAAGTGACAAAGATGAGAAAGGAACAGAGAAAGAGTACCCAGAAATGGACCCTCAACTATATGGTCAGCTTATTTTTTTTTAAAGGTTTATTTATTTGACAGAGACAGAGTGAGAGAGGGAACACAAGCAGGGAGAGTGGGAGAGGGAGAAGCAGGCTTCCCGCTGAGCAAGGTGCCTGATGCGGGGCTCGATCCCAGGACCCTGGAATCCTGACCTGAGCTGAAGGCAGACACTTAACGACTGAGCCACCCAGGTGCTCCTGGTCAATCGATTTTTGACAAAGCAGAAAAGAATATCCAATGGGAAATGGACAGTCTCTTCAACAAATGGTGTTGGGAAAACTGGACAGCCACATGTAGAAGAATGAAATTGGGCCATTTTCTTACACCATACACAAAGATAAACTCAAAATGGATAAAAGACCTAAATTTGAGACTGGAATCCACCAAAATCCTAGAGAACACAGGCAGCAACCTCTACGACCTCTATGACCTTGGCTGCAGCAACTTCTTGCTAGACACATCTCCAAAGTCAAGGGGAATAAAATACCAAAAAATGAACTTTTGGGGCTTCATCAAGATAAGAAGCTTCTGCACAGCAAAGGGAACAAATCAACAGAATTAAAGGGCAACCTACAGAATGGGAGAAGATATTTGCAAATGACATATCAGATAAAGTGCTGATATCTAAGACCTATAAGAACTTACCAAACTCAACACCCAAAAAAACCACACACACAAATAATCCAGTCAAGAAATGGGCAGAAGACGTGAGCACACATTTTTCCCAAGAGGACATACAAATGGCCAAGAGACACATGAGAAAATGCTCCACATTACTCAGCATCAGGGAAATACAAATCAAAACCACAATGAGATACCACCTCACCTCACCCCAACCAAAACGGCTAAAATGAACAAGTCAGGAAATGACAGATGTTGGTGAGGATGTGAAGAAAGGGGAACCTTCATACAGAGAGGGAGACAAACCCTGAGAGACTCTTAACTACAGAAACAAACTGAGGGTTGCCAGGGTGATAGGCACTGAGGACACATGATGTGATGAGCACTGTATGTTACATGCAACTGACGAATTACTGAACTCTACATCTGAAACTAATGATGTACTGTATGTTGACTAACTAAATTAAAAAAAAAAAAAAAGAATGAAGAAAATCTCCAGAAACAAAAACAGGTGTAATAAAATGGCAATAAACATATATATCAATAACTACTCTGAATATAAATGGACTAAACACTCTAATCAAAAGATGTACAGTGTCAGAATGGTTAAAAAAAAAACAAGACCTATCTATATATTGCCTACAAGAGACTCATTTCAGACCCAACGCCAGTACAGATTGAAAGTTAAGGGATAAAGGCACGCCTGGGTGGCTCAGGTGGTCAAGTGTCTGACTTCGGCTCAGGTCATGATCTCAGGGTCCTGGGACTGAGCCCTGAGTCTGGCTCCCTGTTCAGTGGGGAGTCTGCCTCTCCCTCTGTCCTGCCCCCCTGTGCTCCCTCTCTCAAATAAATAAATAAAATATTTTCTTTAAAAAAGGAGATGGAGAAACATTTATCATGAAATTGGATGTCAAAAGAAAACTGGAGTTTTAATACTTATATTGGACAAAAAAGACTTTGAAACAGAGACTGCAACAAGAAATTAAAAAGGGTACTATATCATAATAAAGGGGACTACTCAACAAGAAGACACAATCATAAATATTTATGCACCAAATATGGGAGCACCCAAATAAATACGGCAGCTATTAACAGAGGAACTAATCAATAGTAATACAATAATAGTAGGGTACTTTAAGACCCCAATTACATCAACGGACAGAGATCACCTACACAGAAAATCAACAAGGAAACAATAGCTTTATGTAACACACTGGAACAGATGGAATTAACAGATATAATCAGAACATTCCATCTGAAAGCAGCAGAATACAAATTATTCTCCACTATACACAGGACATTCTCCAGAAAAGATCACATATTAGGTCACAAAACAGGACTCAACAAACAAAAAGACTTAAGTCATAACCATGCACCTTTTCTGACCATAATGCTATGAAACTGGAAGTCAGCCACTGGAAAGAGCACAAATACACTGAGGTTAAACAACATGCTACTGAACGATGAATGGATCAACCAGGAAACCAAAGAAATTTTTAAAAATTAAATGCAAAGAGATAAAAATGAATATTCAATGGTCAAAAAACCTTTGGGATGCAGTAAAAATGGTCTTTTAAAAAAATATATTTTATCTGAGAGAGAGAAAGAAAGAATCTGAAACAGACACCACACTGGACACAGAGCCAACATGGGGCTCAATACAAAAGCTGGGAGATTATGACCCGAGCCGAAACCAAAAGTCAGATGTTTAACCGACGAGCCCCGCATCATGCTCTCTGCTCAGCAGCTCTCTGCTGAGAAGGTATCTGCTTCCTCCTCTCTCTCTCCCTGCCTCTCTGCCTACTTGTGATCTCTGTCAAATAAATCAATAAAATCTGTAAAAAAAATTGATAAACCCCTAGCCAAACTTATCAAAAAGAGAAAGGATCCAAATAAACAAAATCACAAATGAGAGAAATAACTAACTCCACAGAAATACAAACAATTTTAAGAGATGATAACGAAAAGCCGCACACCAATAGATACGGCAGCCTAAAGAAATGGACAAATTCCTAGAAACATATAAACTACCAAAACTGAAGCAGGAAGAAACAGAAATATGAACAGAGCAATCACCAGTAATTAAATTGAATCAGTAATCAAAAACTCCCAACAAACAAAAGTCCAGGACCAGACTGCTTCACAGGTGAATTCTAACAAAAAAAGAAGAGTATCTCTTTTTAAGAGTTTCTCTTCTCTTTTCTTCTCAAACTAGGTGAATTCTAACAAACATTTAAAGAACAGTTTTACTGGGCACCTGGGTGGCTCAGTCGGTTGAGCGTCTGACTCTTGATTTCCGCTCAGGTCATGATCTCGGTCATGGGATGGAGCCCCACGTCAGGCTCTGTGCTCAAGAGAGAGTCTGTTTGTCTCTCTCCCTCTGTTCCTCTTTCCCTGCCTCATGTGCGCACACACTCACTCTCTCAAATAAGTAAATTTATTTTAAAAATAAAGAAGAGTTTCTATTAAGAGTTTCTCTTCTCTTCTCAAACTGTTCCCAAAAATAGAAGAGAAAGGAAAACTTCCAAATTCATTCTACAGGACCACCATTACCCTGATACCAAAACGAGAAAAGAAACGACCCCCCACCCCACAAATAAAAGAGAGAACAAACAAGTCTGTATTTCTCATGACTATAAATCCAAATATCCTCAACAAAATACTAGCAAACCAAATGGAACAACTCATGTAAAAAATCATTCAGGGGGCTCAATCAGTTGACTGGGCATCTGACTCTTGAATTCAGCTCAGTGGTGATCTCAGGGTCCTGGATCAAGCCCACACTGCGCTCCGCTCCACGGGGAGTGAGCATGTCTCCCCCTCCCACTGCCCCGCCCCTTGTTTGCTCACTCACTCTCTAATAACAATCTTTTAAACATGTAAAAACTTTTTAAAAAGCATTCACCACAATCAGGTGGGATTTATTCCCAGGATGTAAGAGTAGTTCAATATTCACAAATCAATCAGTGTGATATATCACATCAATAAGAGAAAGGATTAAAAAAAATGATCTTTCCAATAAATAAAGAAAAGATATCTGAAAAAGTACAATGTCCATTCATGGTAAGAAACCTCAACAAAGTAGGTTTAAAGAAAACATAACATAATAAGGGTCTTACATGAAAAACCTGCAGCAAACATCATACACAATGGGGAAAAGCTGAGAACTTCCATGCTAATATTAAGGAACAATACAAGGATGTCTACTCTCATCTCTTTTATTCAATACAGTATTGAAGTCCTAGCCACGGCAATTAGACAACAAAAAAAAAGTAAAATGCATCCAAATAAAGAAAAGTAAAACTTTCACTATTTGCAGATGACATGATACTATATCTAGAAAATGCAAAAGACCACCAAAAAAAGGACCAGAACTACTCAATGAATTCAGTAAGGTCACAGGATACAAAATCAATGTACAGAAATCTATTGCTTTTTTTTTTTTTTTTAAGATTTTATTTATTTATTTGACAGAGAGAAATCACAAGTAGGCAGAGAGGCAGGCAGAGAGAGAGAGAGAGAGGAGGAAGCAGGCTCCCTGCTGAGCAGAGAGCCTGATGTGGGACTCGATCCCAGGACCCTGAGATCATGACCTGAGCCAAAGGCAGCGGCTTAACCACTGAGCCACCCAGGCGCCCAATCTATTGCTTTTCTATACACCAATAATGAAGCAGTAGAGAAAGAAATTAAGAAAATTCCATTTATAACAGCACCAAAAAAAAAAAAGATAAAATAAAATAAATACCAAGGAATGAACTTCAGAGTTTTCTGTACCCTGAAAACTATAAAACTCTTAGGAAAAAATTAGAGAGACACAAAGAAACGAAAAGACATTCCATGCACTTGAATTGGAAGAACAAACAAGGTTAAAATGTACTGCCCAAAGCAGTTTACAAATTTAATGCAACCTCTACCAAAATACCAACAGCATTTTTCACAGAACTACAGCAAACAATCCTAAAATTTAGCTGGACCAACAAAAGACCCCAAACAGCCAAAGCAATCTTAAAGAACAAACTGGAGCTATTACAATCCTAGAGTTCAAGATATAATACAAAGCTGCAGCAATCAAAGCAGTATGGTACTGGTACAAAAACGGACAAATAGATCAATGGAACAGAATGGAGTGCCCAGAAATAAACCTACAATTATATAGTCAATTAATCCTCAACGAAGCAGGAAAAAATACACAATAGGGAAAAACCAGTTTCTTCTAACAAATGGTCTTAGGAAAACTGGACAGTTAGCTACATGTAAAAGAATAAAACTAGGGGTTCCTGAGTGGCTGAGTCAGTTAAATGTCCAACTCTTGGTTTCAGCTCAGGTCATGAATTCAGGGTCATGAGAATACAGCCCTGCACTGAGGTCTATGCTCAGCACAGTCTTCTTGATACTCTTTCCCTCTCATTCTGCCCCTCCTCCCGTTCTTTAAAGTGGATGGGTAAATCTTAAAAATAAAAGTAATAATAATAATAAAATAAAAATAGACAATTCCCTTGCACCACACACAAAAATTAACTGAAAATTATCAACTCCTACAATTCAACAACCCACCCCAAAAAATCCAAAAATGGGCAGACAACATGAACAGACATTTCTCCAAAGACATACAGATAGCCAACGGACACATGAAAAGACGCTCAACATCATTTATCATCAAAGAAATACAAGTCAAAATCAAAATGAGGTATCACTTCACACTTGTCAGAAGAGCTAAAATCAAAAAAACAAGACACAGTAAGCCTTGGCAAGCATGTGGAAAAAAGGAACCCTCATACACTGTTGGTAAAAATGCAAGCTGGTGCAACAATAATGGAAAACAAAATGGAGGTTCTTCAAAAAGTTAAAAACAGAGGGGCACCTGAGTGACTCAGTTGGTTAAGCATCTGCCTTCAGCTCAGGTCAAGGGTCCTGGGAATGTGCTCTCTGTCGGGCTCCCTGCTCAGTGGGAAGTCTGCTTCTCCCTCTCCCTCCACCCCTTCCCGTGTTTATGTTCTCTCTCACTCTCTAATAAATAAATTTTTTAAAAAGTTAGAAATAGAATTATTATATGATGCAGTAAATGCACTACTGGGTATTTACCCCCAAAATACAGAAACACTAATTTGAAGAGATACATGTACCCCTGTTTAGTAACATTATTTGCAACAGCTAAATTATAGGAGCAGCTCAAGTGTCCATCCATAGATGAATGGATAAAGAGTGGTGTATGCAGGTGCTAGCCCGCGCACGTGCACACACACACACACACACACACACACACACACGATGGGGTACTATTCAGCCACAAGAGTATCTAGCCATTTGTAACAACATAGATGAAGTTAGATAGTATAATGCTAAATGAAATAAGTCAGAGAAAGACAAATACCATATGATTTCACTCATATCTGTAATTTAAGAAAGAAAACAAATGAGCAAAGGAGAAAACAAAAGAGAGACAAACCAAAAAAAGAGTCATAACTAAGGAGAACTAACTGATGGTTAGCAGAAGAGGGGGGTTGTGAAATAGGTGACAGAGATAAAAGAGCAAAATTATGATAATAAGCACTGTGTAACGTACAGAATAGCTGAATCACTATATTGCACACCTGACACTAATATAACACTGTAATTATCAATATGGAAATTAAAATAAAAAACTTGTGTTTAAGTCTCATGGGATACTTGGATTTAAGTGGGAAAAAACTATATTTCCATATACTAGCAATAAACAATTAGAAAATTAAATAATTTCATTTACAGGGTAAGAATTGTATGATCAACTGAACAGATGCAGAAAAAACTTTTTAAAAATTCAACATTTATGACAAGTGCGTATAGAGGAAATGTATCTCAACAAAATAAAGCATGTATGTTACAAACCCACAAATAACATCCTACTAAAACTGAGAATAAATACTCTTATCACTTTTACTCAACATATTATTGAAAATCTTATGTAGAGCAACTAGGCAAGAAATAACAGGCCTCCAGACTGGAAAGGAAGAAGTAAAACTGTCACTATTTTTAGATGACATATTACATAGAGACGACCTTAAAGACTGTAAACAAAATAGAGAATCCAGGAAAGCTGCAGGATATAAAATCAATATACCAGAAAAACCCTGTTAATTCTATACACTAATAATAAACTATCAGAAAAATTAAGAAAACAGTTCCATCTACAACTGCACCAAAGTAAATACAATTAGAGAGAAATTTAAGAAGGTGAAAGACCAGGGCACCTGGATGGCTCAGTTGAGCATCTGACTCTTGATTTCGGCTCAGGTCATTGTGAGATCAAACCCAACTTTCTCACTCTTCCCCCCTCAAATAAATAACCTCTTTAAAAAAAAAAAAAGTGAAAGAACTGTACACTTGAAACTGTAATAAGACACTGCTGAAATAAATTGAAGACAAATAAATGGAAAGATACTCAATGTCCATGGGCTGGAAGAACTGTAAAATATGCATACTATCCAAACAAACCTTCAAATTCAACACAATCCCCAATAAAATTCCGACTGTGTTTTTCACAGAAATAAGCAATCCTAAAATCCTAAAACCACAGACGATCCCAAATATGCAAAGGAACCTTGAGAAAAACCAACAAATCTGGAATATCACACTCCCTAACTTCAAACAATACTGCAGAAGTATAGTAATCAAATCGTATGGTATTGACATAAAAACAGGCACATATAGGTCAGTGGAACACAACAGAGAGCCCAGAAATGAACCCTCTCATAAAGAGCCAATTAATTTATGATCAAGGAGCTAGAAATAAACAATTGGGAAATACAGACTGGTTTTGTTTTTTTTGTTTTTAAGATTTTATTTATTTATTTATTTGACAGAGAGTACAACCAGGGGAAGTGGCAGCTAGAAGGAGAGGGAGAAGCAGACTCCCCGCTGAGGCTAAGCAGGGAGACCAATATGGGGCTCAATTCCAGGTTCCTGGGATCATGACCTGAGCTATAGCCAGACGCTTAACCAACTGAGCCACCCAAGCACCCACAGAAAACACACTGTTACATCAATGTTTTTGGAAAGGAGGACAGCGACATGCAGAGTAATGAAACTGGACAATGATATTACACTATTCACAAAAATTAACTGAAAGTAGATTAAAGACTTAAATGTAGAACCTAAAACTATAAAACTCCTAGAAGCAGTAAGCTCAATGTCAGTCTTGATAATAAATACAAAGGCTTAACGACGGCCAACAAGTACATGACTCTCCATGTCACAAATCATCAGGAAAATGCAAATCCAAACCACGATGAGCTGTCACTTCATACCTGTCAAAATGGCTATGATAAGGCAAATAAAATAACATGTTGGCAAGAACACTGAAAAAAGGGAACATCTGCTCACTATTGGTGGGAATGTAAATTGGTGCAGCCACAGTGGGAAACAGCATGCAGTTTTCTTAATAAAAAACAAACAAACAAACAAAAAAACTATCACATAATCCAGCAACTCCCATCTGTGTATTATCTGAAGAAAACAAAAACACTAACTTGAAAAGATACTTGCATCCCCATTTCGTTTGCAGCATTACTTACAATATCCAAGATACAGAAACAAACTAAGGGTCTTTCAATGCCTTAATGAACAAAGTAATGTGATATATACAGATATAGGTATATGAAATTTACTTAGCAGTTAAAAAAAAAAAGTCTTGTTTTAAAAAAATTTAATAATAGCTTCCCCTCAAATCAGGATTAAATCTAACAAAATATGTCAAGGATCTCTATGCAGACTATAAAGCACTAATGACGGAACTCAAACAAGACCCATGTAACTGGAAAGGCAGCATGGCAAAAAGGTTAGTTCCTCAAAACCCATCCACAGATTTAATGTAATCTTTACAAAATCCCAGCAGGATCTTTGTATACATATATATACAGATACTAAAACCTGTATGGTAGGAGTGTAGCAGCTTTGAAATTTTGAAAAAGAAACTCTGTAGCTACAGTAACCAAGACAATGTAGTGTTAGAAAAGGGAAAGACATAGAGCAGAGCAAAGAACCCAGAAACAGTCCCACAAGAGAATGGCCAACTGATGACAAAGGTGCAAAAGCAAAACAGTGGTACATGCAGATCTAATTCTTTACAACTGCTGTGTATTTTGGTACTCCTGGGGCTGTTTAATGACTTTTAACTATTTCTCCACATCTTTTCAATGTATTTTCCACCCTATAACCTGATCCAGTAAGATTTATCACTGGGATACAAAGAAGGTTCAACATATGCAAACCAACCAATATGATACACTGTGTTAATAGAACAAAATCTAAAAATCCCATTATTTCAACAGACGCAGAAAAAACATTGGACAAAATTCAACATCCTTTCATTAAAAAAAAACCAAACAAACATCTCTCAAATAATAGGGCACAAAGGGGCACCTGAGTGGCTTAACTCAGAGGCTCAGTTAAGCCTCTGCCTTCAGCTTAGGTCATGATCTTAGGGTACTGGGATCAAGCGTGGCACAGGCTCTCTGCTCAGCAGGGAGCCTGCTTCGCCACCCCCCCTGCTTGCCTCTCTGCCCGTTTGTGATTGCGCATGTGCGCGCTCTCGCGCGCTCTCTCTGTCAAATAAATAAATAAATAAATAAATAGGGCACAGATAGACCTTACTTCAAATTGCAAAGGCCACGTATGACAAGTCCACAAAACAAGCATACTCTAAGGTGAACAGCAAAACCGGTTTTTTCCTGAAGACAAGACTAGGACAAGAGTGCTCACTCTTGCCACTGCTTTGAACATAATATGGAAGTCTGAGCCAAAGAAATCAGAGAAGAAGAAATAAAGGCATCCAAATTAGAAAACAAGAAGTAAAATAGTTTCTATATACAGGTGACATAATGTTAATACAGAAAATCCTGAAGACTCTGCTGAAAAGGCTATTAGAAATTAATAAACTTGGGGTGCCTGGGTTGCTCAGTGGGTTAAGCCTCCGCCTTCAGCTCAGGTCATGATCTCAGGGTCCTGCGAAGAGCCCCACATCAGGCTCTCTGCTCAGCAGGGAGCCTGCTTCCCCTATCTCTGCCTGCCTCTCTGCCTACTTGTGATCTGTTAAATAAATAAATAATCTTTTTTTAAAAAACCAATTAATTAATTAACTTAATAAAGTTGCATAATACAAAAGCAACATAAAAAATCATTTGCATTTCAGGACTTTTGAGGAAATGGTGGAATAGACAATCCTGTGTTCACCTTGCTCCATGCATACAACTAGGTAACACCCGCCATCAGTATAAATAATCCAGAAAATGATCTGAAGACTAGCAGAATAGACTCTCTACAGCTAAATGTAGACAAGAGGCCCCAGTGAGGAGGGTAGGAAGGGTGGAGATGCGGTCTAGAGCCAAAAAGACCCAGAGAACTATCCACACAGGATGGCGGAGGTGTGGAGAGGAGAGAGGAGCAGAGGCCCCTCCCGGCACCCCAGCCATGGGGACCTGCCCAAAGACGACAAATTCCGGTACCACTGGACTCTGACAACTAGAGGGGCTGGTTTAGCGAGTCTTACAATCAGTGGGGCTTAGCACCTGGAACTTGAACAATCAGTGGGATAGGCTCTGGGAGAGCAGGAGGGTAAAAGTAAACTGAGTCTCTGCCCTTAGAGAGACAGCACAACAAACAGTCCCGCTGAGTTACGGCATAGAATCAGCAGTTCCAAAAACACTTGAGGAACTCAAGAAAAATGCTCATTTACTAATCTCAAAGCGAGTACTAAGAGATCAGGAATCTTTGGAAGATGTCTCTAAGAGCAAAGGAGCTAATGAGTGTCATCCAACATCCGAACTCCCAGCAGAGATACAGGGGCGGCACAGTTCAACTCTCTCTAGCCTCCTAACAGCGCACACACACCCATGTCCTGCAGACTCACCCCCTCCACCTCAGCCTGCAGCCTCCCTAGGCGGCTGCAGTTCCCCTCAGAGCGGACTGGCACAGACTTTGCTGGCACTGTGCCCCACCTCCATGTTTTCCTGCAGACTCCCACCCTCCAACATACACTTACCAGAGTACAAAAAAGATTATTAACAAACATAAAGCAAACAATCAATAGTAATACAGTAACAGTAGGGAACTAAAACACCTCACTTACATTAATGGATAGATCACAGAAACAAAATCAACAAGGAAATACTAGCTTTGAATGACACACTGGACTGGATGGATCTAAAAGATCTATGCAGAACATTTCCTACTAAGACAGAGTACTCAGTCTTTTCAAGTGCACAGAGAACACACCCTAGATCATGTCAGGCCACATACAACAAATTCAAAAATACTGAAATTGCATCCTGCATTTTTTTCTAACCACAATGCTATGAAACTAGAAATCAAGCACAAGAAAATAAATCTGAAAATGACAAATATACATAGAGGCTAAATGACAAGCTACTAAACAATAAGAAGAAGTAAAAAAAAATAAATCTGAAAATGACAAATATACATAGAGGTTAAATAACAAGCTACTAAACAATAAGAAGTAAAATATATATATATATATATATATATATATATATACATGGAGACAAATGAAAATAAAAATACAACCAGCCCAACATCTTTGGCATGCAGCAAAAGTTCTAAGAGATTATAGAAACACAGGCCTACCTCAAAAGCAAAACATAACAAAACAAAACAAAAATTAGCAACCTAACCTTACACCTAAAAGAACTAGAAAAAGAAGTACAAAGCCTACACCCAGTAGAACAAAGGAAAGAATAAAGGCAAGAGCAGAAATAAACAAAATAGAAAACCACCATCACCACAAAAGCAGAAGAGATCAATGAAACCAGAACCTGGTTCCTTGAAAACATCAACAAAATTGATAAACCTTTAGCCAGACTCAACAAAAGGGGGGGGGGGAGGACTCAAAATCAGAAATGAAAAATGGGAAATAACACAGAAATACAAATGACCACTACAAATAAAAACAAAACAAAATGAACAACTCAGAAGAAATGGGTAAATTCCTAGAAACACATGATCTCCCAAAACTTAATCAGGAAGAAACGGAAAATTCGAACAGATCTATTATTAGCAACAAAACTGAATCGGTAATCAAATAATTTCCAGCAAACAAGTCCAGAAACAAATGGCTTTGTGGGGAAAGTCTACCATTTAAAAATGAATATCTGTTCTTCACAAACTATCCCCCCAAAAAACAGAAAGAGAAGCTTCCAAATGCATTCTATGAGGCCCACAGTACCCTAATGCTGATGAAAACACTACAAAAAAGAGAGAGAACTACAGGCCAATATCTCTGACTACAGATGCAAAATCTTCAATAAGTAACAGCAACCTGAACCAATAATACATCCAAAGAATCATTCACCAGGATCAAATGGGACTTATTCCTGGGATGCAGTGATGGCTTAATATTTGCAAATCAATGTGATACATCACATCAACAAGACAATAAAAATCAAGATCATAAAAAAAAAAATAATGTCCATTACAGTAAATGCAAAAAAAGCATCTGACAAAGTAAAAATCCATTCAAGATAAAACCCCGGGGGGGTTCCTGGATGGCTCAGTGGGTTAAAGCTTCTGCCTTCCTGGGACCAGGGTCCTGGGATCAAGCCCTGTATCGGGCTCTCTGCTCCGTGGAGAGCCTGCTTCCTCCTCTCTCTCTGCCTGCCTCTCTCCCTACTTGTGATCTCTGTCTGTCAAATAAATAAATAAAATCTTAAAAAAAAAAAAAAGATAAAAACCCGTAATAAAGTAGATTTAGAGGGAACATACCTCAGTAACAGATCTATATTTGAGAAACAGCTAACATTTGCAATGGTAAAAAACTGAAAGCGGGGCGCCTGGGTGGCTCAGTGGGTTAAGCCGCTGCCTTCGGCTCAGATCATGATCTCAGGGTCCTGGGATAGAGTCCCACATCGGGCTCTCTGCTCGGCGGGGAGTCGGCTTCCTCCTCTCTCTTTCTCTGCCTGCCTCTCCTGCCTACTTGTGATCTCTGTCAAGTAAATAAATAAAATCTTTAAAAAAAAAAAAAAACTGAAAGCACTTCCCCTAAGATAAGGAACAAGACAAGGATGTCCACTCTCACCACTCTTATATTCAACATAGTACTGGAAGTCCTAGCTACAGCAATAAAACGCATCCAAACTGGTAAGGAAGAAGTAAAACTGTCACCATTTCCAGATGACATACATATACCAAAAACCCATGACTCCACCAAAAAACTACTAGAACTGATAAAAGAATTGAATAAAATCACAGGATACAAAATCAATATACAGAAATACTGCAGTTGTATACATTTAATAATGAAATAGCAGGAAGAGAAATTAAGAAAACAATCCCACTTACAACTGAACCAAAAATAACATATGTACAAATAAACTTAACCAAGGAGATGAAAGACCTGTCTGTACTCTAAAAATAAAAAACACTGATAAAAAAAAATTTTTAAATGACACAAATGAAGAGAAATTCCATGCTCACAGATTGGAAAAACAAGAATGGTTAAAATGTCCATACAACCCAAAGCAATCTATATAGTTAATGCTATCCCTATCAAAATACCAAGAGCATTTTTCACAGATATAATCATAACATTTTTAAGAAACCAAAAAAGACCCCAAATAGCCAAAGCAGTTTTGAAAAATAAAAGCAAAGCTGGGGCATCACGTTTCTGGACTTCAAGTTATATACAAAGCTGCAGTCATCAAAACAGTTTGGTACTGGCACAAAAACAGACACACAGACCAATGGAACAAAACAGAGAGACCAGAAATAAACGCACAATTATGTGGTCAAGTAATCTTCGACAAAGAAAACAAGACTCTACAATGGAAAAAGGACAGTCTCTTCAACAAATGGTGTTGGGAGAACAGAATAGCTTCATACAAAAGAATGAAACTGAACCACTTTCTTAGACCACAAACAAAATTAAACTCAAGATGGAGTAGGGACCTAAATATAAGACCTGAAACCATAAAATTCCTGGAAGACAACACAGGCAGTAATCACTTCGACATCAGTCATAGATTTTTCTAGTATGTCTCCATTGCCAAGGGAAATAAAATCAAAATGAAAGTATTTGGACTACACCCAAATTAAAAGCTTTTGCACAGTGAAGGAACCATCAACAAAACTAAAAGATAACCTACTGAATGGAAGAAAATATTTGCAAAGAATATACCTGATAAGTGGTTAATATCCAAAACACAAAAAGAACTTACACAACTCAACACCAAAAAAGACAACAACAACAACAACAACAAAACATTTAAAAAGGGCAGAAAACATGAACATTTACCCAAAGAAGACAGAGAGATGGCCAACAGAACATGGAAGATGCTCATCATTCATCATGAGAGAAATGCAATCAAAACTACAGTATCACCTCATACCTTTCTTAATGGCTAAAATCACACAGAAACAAGTGTGGAAGAGGGAAGCCTCCTGCACTGTTGGTAGGAATGCAGACTGATGCAGTCACTACAGAAAACAGTACAGAAGTTCCTCAAAAAATTAAAAATTAAAAATAGAATTACCGGGGCACCTGAGTGGCTCAGTGGGTTAAGGCCTCTGTCTTCAGCTCAGGTCATGATCCCAAGGACCTGGGATCGAGCCCCACATAGGGCTCTCTGCTCAGCGGGGAGCCTGCTTCCTCCTCTCTCTCTGCCTGCCTCTCTGCCTACTTGTGATCTCTCTCCTTCTGTCAAATAAATAAAATCTTAAAAAAAAAAAAAAATAGAATTACCATATAATCCAGTAATTCCACTACTGGCTATTTACCCAAAGAAAACAACAACACTAATCCTAAAAGATATACACACCCCTATGTTTACTGAAGCATTATTTACAACAGCCAAAATATGGAAGCAACCCAACTGTCCATCCATTGGTGAATGGCTAAAGATGTGGCATATATGCCATTAAAAAAAAAAGAATCAAATCTTGCCATCTGCAACAAATGAATCCAGAGGATATAAAGCTAAGTGAAATACAGTCAGAGAAAGATATAAGCTACATGACTTTGCTCTGTGAATTTAAGAAATAAAGATAGATAGATAGATTATAAATATATAAAATATAGAGAACTGGTGGGCTGCCAGGGCGGGGGGCAGGGGTGTGGAGAGATGGGTGAAATAGGTGAAGGGGATTAAGAGTACACTTATAGGGACACCTGGGTGGCTCAGTTGGTTGGGCAGCTGCCATCGGCTTAGGTCATGATCCCAGCAGCCTGGGATCGAGTTTGATATCGGGCTCCTTGCTCGGCAGGGAGCCTGCTTCTCCCTCTGCCTCTGCCTTCCACTTTGTCTGCCTGTGCTCGCTCGCTCTCTCCCCCTCTCTCTCTGACAAATAAATAAATAAAATCTTTTAAAAAAAAGAAAAAGAGTACACTTATAATGAGCACTGTGTATAATACACAGAATTGCTGAATAACTATCAAACACCTGACACTAATATAACACTATGTTAATTATGCTTGAACTAAAAAATAAAAATTTTAAGAAGTTTTTTATGTATTAGTGAGTTAGCTCTTTATCTGTGAGGTAAATTGCAAATATTATTCCAAATGCATTATCTGTCTTGTCCTGCTTATGTTTTTGCCATACCATTATTTTTAAATTAGTTGCATTTCTTATTTTTTTTAAGATTT
The DNA here is from genome assembly GCF_964662115.1 of Mustela nivalis. NCBI lineage: Eukaryota > Metazoa > Chordata > Mammalia > Carnivora > Mustelidae > Mustela > Mustela nivalis. Next base: position 4,873,324 of record NC_139032.1, on the reverse strand, counting down.
TGTTTATTTGAGAGAGAAAGAGAAAATGTACACAAGGGGAGGGGATGCAGGGTGGAGAGGAAAAAGCAACATGCTCCACTAAGTGGAGAGCTGGATGCTGGGCTCAATCCCGGGACCCCAGAATCCCAAGTGAAGGCAGACGCTTGACTGAGCCACGCAGGTGCCCCTACCCCGTATTTTTGAATGCAAATTTCTTAATCACTTTGCTTACTGCTTTTGGTTTGAGTAATAACTCGGAAGTCCTTACCCATACCTAAGTTATAAAAGAATTCTCTCTTTTTGTTCTAGAAACTATGTGGTTTTGTTTCTTCTATTTAGATTTCTTAACATATCTGGAATTTGTTTTGGTTTATATTTTAAAGTATGGACTCAATTTTATCTTTTATCCAAATGGCTAGCTCACTGTCACAATGACACTTATTAAAGAATTCCTCTTTTCCTTAGTGATTTCGTATGCCATATTTAGTATACATTACCCAAATATACTTTAGTCCATTTCTAGATCTTATACTTTATTCCCTTTTTCTGTCTATTCATGCTCTAACTCTACGATGTTACAATTATCTAGGATCTAAGAGTATGTTAGCAAAACCTCCACTGCCAGTCATCTTCAAGATCTGCTGGCTTTTGTTAACTTTTTTTTTTTTGCAAATTCAGCTTTTATCTCCAGCATGAAACCTTGTTTGTTTGTTTGGGGAATTATCTTAAAGTTCTGTATCAACTTAGAAAGAACTTATATTTTTATGACAGCATTTGACCATGTCTATTTGGTGACTAGTATAAAATTTTCTTCTTTCGGACGATCCCGGGACTCCAGGATCATGACCTGAGCCGAAGGCAGTCGTCCAACCAACTGAGCCACCCAGGCGCCCCAAAAAGTAATTTCCTTAAAGTAAAAATAAAACAGTATTCTTTTATCACAGTGAAGCAAAACTAGAAATTAATTTTTCAAATGACATACACCTGGAATTTAAAAAGCTAACAAACTCGTTCAAAGAAAAAATGCAAAGTGATATTGCAAATTTTAAAAGAAAATTGATAAAGCATAATGTCAGAAACTACAATATACAATTAAAGCAATTAAGTGAATTTTATAGTCTTAAAATTCTTTTTTTTTTTTTTTTTTTTTTAAGATATTGTTTATTTGACAGAGAAAAACAAAGCAAGAGAGGAACACAGGCAGGGGTGTAATGGGAGAGAGAGAAGCAGGCCTTCCGCCGACCACGGATGCAGGACTGATGCAGGACTCAATCCCAGGATGCTGGGATCATGACCTGAGCTGATGGCTGATGCTTAACAACTGAGCCACCCAGGTGTCCCTATAGCCTTAAATTCTTAAAACAATAAGAATTAAATAGTCAATTAAAAAGAAAAAAACCAACAAGTCAAAACAAAGCAGAAGGGAATAACTTATAAAAGTAAATTCCAAAATTAATAAAACTTAAGAGTAATGAAAACTATATAAGAAATAAGTAAATAAATCAAGTGCAATAAAAACCCAAGTAGTTAAGCCACTCACTACAAATCAAGAAAAAAAATGAAAAAATGAAGAAAAATATAAAAAGTGACTAGGAAATATAACTGTGGAAGAGGGAATTTTAACAGTAGACTATTTTCACAATTCTTTATTTGAAAAAAAAAAAATGTATTTCTTTAATTGGGGCAGGGAGGGGAGAGAGAGTCCCAGGCAGACCCTGTGCCAATCTGACATGGGGCTCAGTCCCATGACGCTACGCTCATGACCTGAGCTGAAATCAAGCATTGGAAGTTTAACCAACTCTTACCCCAGCCACCCCTATTTTCACAATTCTATGTAAAATAATAAGAGAGTAAAAATAATTAAAAGAAAGCTTTGATAAATTAATAGATTCCTATGAAAATACATTTATTAGGGGTGCCTGGGTGGCTCAGTGGGTTAAAGCCTCTGCCTTCGGCTCGGGTCATGATCCCAGGGTCCTGGGATCGAGCCCTGCATCAGGCTCTCTGCTCAGCGGGGAGCCTGCTTCCTCCTCTCTCTCTGCCTGCCTCTCTGCCTACTTGTAATCTCTGCCTGTCAAATAAATAAATAAAACCTTAAAAAAAAAATTTCTTCTTTCAGCTTTCACATTCTACTCCTAAGTATTTTATCTTTTTAAAAAAGATGTTGAGATTTTTCTTACAGTCATAACTTTTTGTTAAATGAAGGCTATTAATTTTGTGTATTCATTTAAAATCCCAATGCATTATTCAGTAATTTTTTAAATTATTGACTACTGAACTTTCTAGATGTATTTTATTTCTTCTGCAAATAGTTTCATTTTTAAAATTTACACAACTCTCATTATCTTCTTACTGATTTTATTGGCTAATGCCAGCAGTAAAAAGTTAATATACTTGCTTTGATTCTGAACTTAAGAAAATGTTTCTATTGTTTTACATATTAAGGAAGAAACTTGTTTTAGTTCTGGGATACGTCAATTCCTACTGCAGTGATTTTTTATTTATTTATTTTTTTGAGTATAAATGGGCATTGAGAGGCAACTGGGTGGCTCTGTTGGTTAAATATCAGACTCCCTGGATGTCAGCTCAAGTCTTGATCGCCAGGTCATGAGTGCAAGCCCCCAAAAAATAAAGGGTATTGGATTTTGTAAAAGATCTTTTCAAGTGCCTAGGGGAGAAATTTTATGATTTTTTCCTTAGATCTATGTCTATGATTCATTATACTGACAATTCCAAATACTGAGGCATCCTGGCATTTTTTGATAAATTCAACCTGGTGAGGTTTTATTTTTAATATGTTGTTTGTTTCTGCTAATATTTAAAAAATTTTAATCAATATTCATTACTAAGATTTGTCCAGGTTTTTTGTACACTTTCCATCAGGTTTCGGTCCAAATGTTATACGTGTTCCATTTACTAACTTGAAACTTTCCATCTTTTTGGTAGAATTCTTCTGTGAAACTTTCTATGACCGATGCGGTTTTGTGAGAGAGTAAAATTTCTTCATTTCCTCTAATAAAATTTGTTTATAAATTTATGCTTTTATTATATAACTTGTCACTTTTAATAAATGTATTTTCTTTTTTTTTAAGATTTTATTTATTTATTTGACAGACAGAGATCACAAGCAGGCAGAGAGACAGACAGAAAGGGGGAGGCAGGCTTCCCACAAGCAGGGAGCCCGATGTGGGGCTCGATCCCAGGACCCTGGGATCATGACCCGAGCCGAAGGCAGAGGCTTTAACCCACTGAGCCACCCAGGCACCCCTAATAAATGTATTTTCATAGGAATCTATTAATTTATCAAAGCTTTCTTTTAATTATTTTTACTCTCTTATTATTTTACATAGAATTGTGAAAATAGGGGTGGCTGGGGTAAGAGTTGGTTAAACTTCCAATGCTTGATTTCAGCTCAGGTCATGAGCGTAGCGTCATGGGACTGAGCCCCATGTCAGATTGGCACAGGGTCTGCCTGGGACTCTCTCTCCCCTCCCTGCCCCAATTAAAGAAATACATTTTTTTTTTTTCAAATAAAGAATTGTGAAAATAGTCTACTGTTAAAATTCCCTCTTCCACAGTTATATTTCCTAGTCACTTTTTATATTTTTCTTCATTTTTTCATTTTTTTTCTTGATTTGTAGTGAGTGGCTTAACTACTTGGGTTTTTATTGCACTTGATTTATTTACTTATTTCTTATATAGTTTTCATTACTCTTAAGTTTTATTAATTTTGGAATTTACTTTTATAAGTTATTCCCTTCTGCTTTGTTTTGACTTGTTGGTTTTTTTCTTTTTAATTGACTATTTAATTCTTATTGTTTTAAGAATTTAAGGCTATAGGGACACCTGGGTGGCTCAGTTGTTAAGCATCAGCCATCAGCTCAGGTCATGATCCCAGCATCCTGGGATTGAGTCCTGCATCAGTCCTGCATCCGTGGTCGGCGGAAGGCCTGCTTCTCTCTCTCCCATTACACCCCTGCCTGTGTTCCTCTCTTGCTTTGTTTTTCTCTGTCAAATAAACAATATCTTAAAAAAAAAAAAAAAAAAAAAAAGAATTTTAAGACTATAAAATTCACTTAATTGCTTTAATTGTATATTGTAGTTTCTGACATTATGCTTTATCAATTTTCTTTTAAAATTTGCAATATCACTTTGCATTTTTTCTTTGAACGAGTTTGTTAGCTTTTTAAATTCCAGGTGTATGTCATTTGAAAAATTAATTTCTAGTTTTGCTTCACTGTGATAAAAGAATACTGTTTTATTTTTACTTTAAGGAAATTACTTTTTGGGGCGCCTGGGTGGCTCAGTTGGTTGGACGACTGCCTTCGGCTCAGGTCATGATCCTGGAGTCCCGGGATCGAGTCCCACATCGGGCTCCCGGCTCCATGGGGAGGGAGTCTGCTTCTCCCTCTGACCTTCTCCCCTCTCATGCGCTCTCTCTCACTGTCTCTCTCTCAAATAAATAAATAAATATAATCTTTAAAAAAAAAAAAAGGAAATTACTTTTTTCTTTGAAATCTGTAATATTAGTTTTGTGAACGTTTCACATGTGCTTGAGAAGATGGCTATCAGAGTGTTAAAAATCAAGATTTGTGCACAAAGTCGACTTTATGCTTGCTGTTTTAGACCCTTATTTATTTTTTGGTCCTGTGAAGGGATAGCTGATGTTTAGTCTCCCCATCTACAATTAGATTGTCTTTCAACTTACAGTTTACATTTTTCTAGCCTGTTCGTATTTCTTCTAAAATAGGTCTTGTTTACTTCATGTTGTTTGTTTCTATTTTTACTAGTGTCTATCGCATAGTGGGAAAGGGGATCTTTACTTCCATTATGTCCTTAAACTATCCTTTTAATAATGCCATCAGTTTTATTTTATCCCCAGCTATCCTACTGGATCCTATTATTTATAATCACATGAACAATGATGATGGTGAGATTAATGGAAACAAAACCTTCAAAGAATCGTTTTAAGCAATCTCTGAGCAGAGTAAACTGGTCCGGCCTCCACGTCCAATTGTTTTCAGCCTTAAATTCTATTTTAAGCCAATGTTTTCTCTTCACAAAATGAGCACAAATACCGTCTGACACTTGCCGCATTCCTCAATTCTGAGCAATTCAGGACATTGCCTGGTGAACGAACTTTACTGCTTTACTTTGGCCCAAAGCTGGCAAATTTGGGCCAATTCCCCCGAATCGCCAGCTATCCACGAAAGAAGAGAGTGAACATCTTCCCTCAGAGATTTGGCAAACATAGGCACCCAGTAGCAAAATATTCTTTTCAAATACTCTTTCTTGTCTAAAAACAAGTTCGGATCTTGCATACATACCAAAATAAACATCTGTTTGGATCTATTTTAAATTGTTTCTGCCTCTCCACACGTGAAATACTCATCAAAGAGGAACGTCAGCAGCTGATGGCTCTCCCTCACTCACAAACCTCCTCTTCCAGAGAACACACCTCCGCAGTCCCAGCACCCCACCCTGGACCCTCGCAGATGCCTATTCACCCAGCACCCCAAACACTGTCTCGCCGGAACCACACCGAAGCTTCCCTCGGCACAATCCTTCCCCAACGGCCGACGCCTACTGCCCCGAGCTCAGGACACAATTAGTCCCCTCCCCACCTGGCAGATGCCGCCCCTTTACCCACCCAACTCCCACGTCCCCGTTCCACCAAACACGAACCGCCACCAACAACGCCTAAACCATGTGCACTTTTGTGTGAACTCGGACCACTGGGAGCTTCGGCGGAACTCTCGGGAGCCCGCAGGGGCGAGCAGGCGGAGTTACGACGGCCCTCCCTCCCGTAGCCCCTCCCCTGCGCGGCCAGACACTGCGGGACAGGACGACCACCTACCTTGTGGATCCAGCGCTCTTGCACCGCGCATTTCCCGGCCTCCGCCTCACGAGCCTAGAATCTCTCTCGTCCACCAGCCGCTTTCACGGCTCTGCGCGGCATTTCCCAGGAGTCCCCGCCTCACGGGCCGAACGCCCCCGCCCCTCGTCCACCAGCCGCTTTTACGGCTCTGCGCGACACTTCCCAGGAGTCCCCGCCTCACGGGCCGAACGCCCCCGCCCCTCGTCCACCAGCCGCTTTTACGGCTCTGCGCGACACTTCCCAGGAGTCCCTGCCGCACGGGCCGAACGCCCCCGCCCCTCGTCCACCAGCCGCTTTTACGGCTCTGCGCGACACTTCCCAGGAGTCGCTGCCGCACGAGCCGAGCGCCGCTCCCGTCCATCTCGCTGCTTTTACTGCTCTGCTCGACGTTTCCCCGGTGTTTTTGGTGTGAGAGGCCGGCCAACGCTTGGCGCCCCGGGGAGTGGGCCGGCCCGGAAAGGCGTTTCCACCATAACTACCTGGGACTGTGCGGCCCCGCTTGGTTGCCGCATCCTGAGAGTAGGCTTGGTGCTGGCGGGCCTGTAGGTACCGGCCTCGGTGTCGGAGTCACTGGGCCGGCACTGCACCCGCAGTTCCCCGCGGTTTGGGCGCTTCCTTTGGGGTTGGCGGGAAAATTCAGCCTCTGTGGGCTAAGGATTCTGGGGCACAAACCCGTCAGATCCTCGGGGCAGTGTGAGTCGTTCCTGACTGCACCCAGAGGACGCTAAAAGCGGGGGCTTCCCGCATCCTGGGCCGGGCGCCCGGGTGGGAGCCTCGGGACTGCGAGCGGGCCATGGCGTAAGTGTGATGCTTGTGTGTGCTGCAGCCGCTGTTGGGAGGGCGCCTGAGGGTGGGCGGGGGCACGTGTGTGCGGCGAGTGCCTGTGTCTCCAGCTTCTAGTTGTGCCACATCCTTACCAACATTTGGTATAATCAGGCTTTTTAAGTCATCCTGGTAAATATATAGTGATATCTAATTTGGGTTTTTTGGTTTTTTTTTTTTTTTAAGATTTTATTCATTTATTGAACAGAGAGAGCTCACAAGTAGGCAGAGGGGGAGGGGGAAGCAGGCTCCCTCCTGAGCACAGATCCCGATGCGGGGCTCCATCCCAGGACCCTGAGATCATGACCTGAGCTGAAGGCAGAGGCTTAACCCACTGAGCCACCCAGGTGCCCCCGAATTTTTTTTTTTTTTTAAGGATTTTATTTATTTACTTGACAGAAATCACAAGCAGGCAGAGAGAGAGAAAGGAGGAAGCAGGCTCCCTGCTGAGCAGAGAGCCCGATGCGGGACTCGATCCTAGGACCCTGAGATCACGACCCGAGCCGAAGGCAGTGGCTTAGCCCACTGAGCCACCCAGGCGCCCCCCGAATTTTGGGTTTAATTGACATTCTCTGATGACTAATAAGCACCTTCTCGTGTGTTTATTGGAAAAAATATATCATTTGTAAAGTGACTGCTTGAGTGGGTTGTCTTTTAATACTCTACATGGTATCCAGAGAAACACAAGTCCTTAATTTTTAATGCAGTCAAATTTGTCAAATTTTGTATGGTTACTGTGTTTTATTCCCTATTCCTTCTACTCTTCAGCTGTTCTTTTTGTTGTTTTATTTCTTAATCATGGTGATAGGTACATATGTTTTTGTTACATTATTTTTTTAAATCTTTAACAAGTCTGAGGTATTTAATCATATTAAGGTTTGATTATATTTTACATGTTTTTAAAAAATGTTTAATTTGAGTATAGTTGACACAATATTAGTTTCAGGTGTATAACATTGATTCAACAAGTCTATATGTGCACTACAAGTGTGACTACCAGCTGTCCCCATATGATATTACAGTATCATTGATTATATTCCCTATCCTGTGCCTTTATTCCCATGACCTATTCATTCCATGTAATTTTATTGGAAACTGCCAGATTGTCCTCTTGAGGGCTGCTGTACCATCATCTATTTCCACTGCAATGTACCAGAGTATGTCACACTACAGTCTGACCAACAGAGTATGCTGTCAAGTCTTTGTCTCTGTTAATAAACTGTGGTACAAACATCCATATGTCAATGAAATCATCACCACAATCAAGAACATGAATATACCTATCAATCCCAAAAGTTTTGGAGGTCCCTTTGTAATACCTGTTTCCCATCTTCCTTCCCTCTCCCATCAGGCAGTCACTGATCTGTTTTCTTTCGCTATGTATTGTTTTGCATTTCCTAGAATTTTGTGTAAATGGAGTAACAAAGAATGTATTTATAACAAAGAGTCTACCCTGGCCCATACACAGAACCTTCACCCTGACCCCATCCATAACCACAATAAAAGCCAGAGCCAGTCACTCATCCTTGTACTGCCAAGCAATCTTTGGAGCTGGCGGTGAGCCTACCTTGTCTGTCCCCTACCACTGAAAGCCTAATGACTAATAAATCTCTTCACACTCCCTTAATGTGTGTGTGGCAACATCAGTCTTGACATAAAAATAAAAGTTTGGGTGGGGGTCTGTCCTGCCTCTAGAGTGACCACGATAATTAATTGGCACTGTGACCAGTATGTGTAGAGGGTAACAACCACCACTGAGATACTCTGTTGCTTTGGTGTGCTACCTTCTAGCATGCTTGCACTTTGACTTGTGCAACCCTTTGCTACATTTGCCAGGTCTTGTGAGCCTCTGTCATATATGAAACAAACCAAAGTTACAAGTTATAATTGACATTGAGAAACCTGTCTAAGCCCTCCTTAAAAGTGACCCTCGTCACATATTTCAGCCTGGACTTACTGGTGTGTCTCAGATTGAATTATGTGTCTCATGGCATTACCTATGACTGATGCCAAGCTCAGAGGAAAGACTTACCCTGTTACCATCAGTTGTATCTTAAGCAGACACTGGCTTCTCTTGTATGAGTGCTCAGGGGAAAGACTGATAGCCTGTGCAACACAGGAGCCCAACAGCTGGCTGCTTCTGTAGAAGGAGAGCTGTGACTATAACAGTTTTGCTGTTGCTGCCTATGTCTGTCATTAAAAATGCTCCTGATCCAGCTTATAGGGGAAAAAACCCTCATTAGTTCAACTGTTGATATGGGGGAGGACCCTAACATTGACAGTTCTTATCTGGGACTCTCAAAAAGGAAGAAACTTACAAACAGGAGCAGTAGCACCAAAAAAAAAAAAAAAAAAAAAAAAGGTGGTGGGAGTAAAACATAATTATGAGGGAAGGAAGCAAAAAAGTTGAAAGAGAAGTCCATGTATTCACCCAATTAGAAATCTAAATCTACTAAAAGTTTATACAACAAAAAAGAGTTTTGACTGACTTTTACACCTTTACAACATTGGTCTGAATTAGTTTTACATCTGCCCGAGTGTACCAACTGGCAAATTTTCACAGTCTTAATCTAGGGCTCGTACTACCTGGGGTCCCCTCTAAATTAAAACAAAGTGCTTTATATAATTTTAGGAGAGTTATTGAACATAAAATAGAAGACCAAAAGGTATGCCACATCTTAGCCATCAAAAGTACTATCTTTTTTTTTTTTTAAGATTTTATTTATTTATTTGACAGACAGAGATCACAAGTAGGCAGAGAGAGAGAGAGGGAAGCAGGCTTCCTGCAGAGCAGAGAGCCCGATGCAGGGCTCGATCCCAGGACCCTGAGATGACCCGAGCCGAAGGCAGCAGCCCAAACCACTGAGCCACCCAGGCGCCCCAAAAGTACTATCTTTTTAATTCCTCATGGTCATAGCATCCACTGCCTTAAAATATCCCATAACGGGCATAGATGTTCCAACCCAATAAGTAGTAAATTTAAATTGCCATTTGTAAAGACCTGGCAAAATAGAAACATGTATTTTCTCCTCCAGTTAAGACAGTTAATACTGCTATATTAGTTTCCTATTAGTGTTGTAACAAATTACTACAAACATAATGGCTTAAAACGATACAAATTTACTATCTCTTCTGGACATTAGAAGTCCTAAGTGTTCTTCACTGAGCTAAAATCAATGCCCAGACAGGACTGCATTGTCTTTGGAGGCTCTAGGAGAGAATCGTTTTCCTTACCTTTCCTATCCGATGGTGGCTGCCTACATTGCTCTACTCATGGCCCCTCCCCTCACCTTCTAAACCAGCAGCCAGGGCTTCAAATCTCTCCTGACTGACTTCTTACCTCCTTCTCTTATAAATGCCTAGTGATTAGATTACACTGGGCCCATCCAGATAATCCAGACTCATCTTTCCATCTCAAATCTTAATTTAATCACACCTACAAAATTCCCTTTTGCCCCCTAAATAGCATATTCACAATTCTGGGGATTAGGATGTAGACATCTGTAGGGGGCCATTATTCTGCCTGTCACAGTGGTCCACTGTAAATTACAAAGGGCCTTCAAGGATTGAAACCCATTCTATAAGACCTATTTAGAGGAAGGGCAATGCCCCCTCCCCAACACTACTCCATTTCCAGCTTTGGCCTGTTCTTAAACTAGGAAAACATGCATGCCATCTCCTGGTGAATTACCTCAACTTCAGTGCCCTGGTCCCATCCAATAAGGCTCACAAACCCAATAATACTGAAATGACTGACTATCCAGGCAGCAGCTAATCAATATTTCACTGTTACCGATTTGGCTAATATGTTGTGTTTAGTGCCTGTTTCAATAGCCTCTCAATTGTAGTTTGCCTTCATCCCTGGGCACCTTCATCCCTGATACACCTTAACCAGGCTACACTTGGAGTACCTCAGTAGCCTTGACATCACGTGCAATCAGTCTTTCTAGGCAAGATCAACTGCATCCCTCTCTCTTTAGGGACACAGGTATGGACATTACAGTGAAGCCATCCTCCTCTGAGGAGACTCATCTGACACACATTCAGGACGTACAGACACTCACAAAGGAGGTCAATGAAAGGAAACGGGCCATTGTCTAGACATAACAGTACGCCCAACTACCTCAATTAAGTTCCTAAAATTATTTGGCTAGCCATTGGCTTCTCCATCCACTGTCAAGACACAGCTATTGATTCCGAACACCTACAGTGTTAAAACAAGCCCAATATCTTCTGTGTCTTCTTGGGTTTTGGAGGTAATGTATTCCTCATTTACAAATTTTACTTAAGTCCATTTACATTGTTAGCTGCAGATCAGTCCAACCTGAATGGGGTCCCACCTAACAAAAGGCTCTAAAATCTTAAAATTGCAATACAGGCCCTCCCATTAAGTACCCCCAAGAGAGTCCTTCACTACTGAGGTTTAACCAACTTTTTTTCATGCCTCTTAGTCTCTGGACCATCATGACGGCCGTAAGTTGCCTATTAGCTTCTGATGCAAGACACTGCCCTCCTTAGCCCCACACTACATACCATTAGGGCAACAACTGCTGGTCACATCGAGGCCTTTTTTGGAAATAGAGGCTCTCGCAAAGAGCCTTTGATTCTTTACACCCAAATAGGATCGCATCATGGAAGGGAAGCAGCACTTTGGCACCACTATCAAGGCCTCCTTGCCAGAATATGGAACCAGACTTGGGACCTCTGGCATATCCCACCTGTAGCAAAATGGTTTCCTCATCCTTAGTTTCTTCCCAGACGTCATGTGCTGGAGGAGGCCACTCCTTACAGACCCCTTGACTACCTGGGGACCTGCTTAGGATAAGCTGAGCAAACAGCAAAGTAAGTTTGTATACTTTGTGAATGTCATCATCATCACATGTGGAGTTTGCAGGAAAGGATGCTTTTCGTCCCTTAACCCAGATGTTCATGATCAAAGATGGACACAAGGGTCAGCACAGTTAGCTAAACCTCAGGCAGTCATTTTAGGATTCAATGGCTTGGCTAACAATTGGCCCCATCTGCACATTTTTATGGACTCTTTGGCCACTGACAAAGGTTTGGCCATCTGGTCCAATCAATGGCAGCAACAATGCCTTGTACATAGCTGTCCTCTTTGGGATAACAAACTCTGGGAATCTCTTGCCTCACAGATACCCGAATATAAGTGAAGGTCACACATATCTCTGCACATACTAAAGCCAGAAGACAAGGCCTCACCAAGATACTCCCTACCGCCTTCAGAATTCTGCATATTTATAATGACTAAGGCATTCATTTCATTTTCAAAATACACAATATGGAGCTTCCAACAAGGCATTTATTAAGATTTTCACCTCCCTTACAGGTCTCAGGCTCTTAGCATTAAAAAATTAGTATGAGAATTCCCATATACCCTTCACCCAGCTCCATTAATGTTCACATGTTATGTGACACATGCTATCACAATGAGGAAAATAACATTGATAGAATATGAAAAACCAATTCACAGACCCTACTCCACTTTTGCCAGTTTTCCGGCCAATATAATTTGCTAGTCCACAATCTAATCCATAATCACACATTGCATTCAGTTGTTCTGCTCAGTATCCTCAAATCTATGACAGTTTTGGTTTTAATGACCTTGAAGCTTTTGAAGAAAACTGGTCACTTAGAGAATGGCCCATGTCTTAGGTTAAGGTTATGCATTTTGGCAAGTGTACCACAGAAGTAATGTGCCATTTGAGAAGAATCTCATGGTGGAGGGGAAGAGGATGTTGATATGATAATAGATCTAATTATTGGCTAGTCCCCAACTTTGAAAGTCCTATACAAACCTACTTCATTTACTCTAGTTTGGAATAATTTTAAAAACTAGAAGGCAGAAGTCTCTGGGTTCAGGCATAGTTTGCAGCAACTTGGCTAAACGCACCAAGAAGGTTGATATCATGGGTAAATACGAGACCTGTTATGGTGCTTCCCTCAGGAAAATGGTGAAGAAGATTGAAATAAGCCAGCACGCCAAGTACATGTGCTCCTATGGCAACACCAAGATGAGAAAACGAGCTGTGGGGATCTGGCATTCTGGCTCCTGCATAAAAACCATCACTGGTGGTGCCTGGACCTACAACACCATTTTTGCCATCACAGTAAAGTCCGCCATCAGAAGACTGAAGGAGTTGAAAGACCAGTAGAAGTTCCACCATTCGAAACATTGCTAGGCTATAATAAATGGGTTAATTTATGTAACAACAACAACCACAAAGCTAGAAGGCAGAGTGAAAATGAGAAACCTAACTTCGGGTGATGCTCCTACAATCTAATCAGTATAAGGATTGACAAAATGGCCAGCGCCCTTTGGCCTAATCCCCAGTTGGGGATCCAAAGACCATATACACAGGAGTGGGAAAATGGACAGGGAGTGAAGGAGAGACTTTTCTGGGAACCGTCATTGGCATGAGCCTGATATAATGTGATCCAAAGCCTGTTGGTGAAGTCCTAAGGGGAGCTACATTTAGGTTGGGAAGATGTGGGAATGCTGTGTTTGATGGTATTAAGGTGACAGTTTGGGTAAAAATTGGAATATTTCAACAGATTTTATATGAATTGTCTGTATCTTATTTATCTGACTATATTATGGAAGTAGATATTATATCTGACTGAGGAATATTTCACCTACCTAGGATTGTAGAACAGAAGACACATAAACCTGCCCTAGGACCAACTAAGATTACCCAAGCCCACACAGACTATGAGTTTGATAGACTGAAATCACTGGTGAGAAAAGAGATTACCACATTAAGTAATGCCCTGTTAGAAGCCAGAGTGCTGGTGTGGACAGACACTCTCAAATGGGTATCTTCATGAGCTCACTTGAAGTGGCTGCCTGTGTGCATGAAATTAGTGGAGGTTGGGGGGCAGAAGCAATGCAGAGATGCCTGGAGGAAGGGCCACACAAAGCTGGGAAGTATATGAAATTTGATTGGTACTTGCAGCTCTGGGTGTCTATGATTACATTTCTTTCCCCAATAACCTTAACTTTCTTTGTTCCTATCTGATGTAATGATTCTGGGACGAATCCTACAACTCTTCGTTGGAAGCAGGGATGATGCTTAAGCAAGAACTATAATGGCACCTTTAAACCCTTACAATAGGATTCCTAAGGGCCTGAATGAGTGGACTGTGCCTTTGCCTTTCTGGCAAAATTGGGGTTAACCATGTGGTGTACAACTCCTGGCAGACCGATCACTTGTATAACTATAAATTTCCATAACCAAATGCTTGCAAGAGTCCCTGGTTACCATGGACAAGGTACAGCAGTGGCACATCTGTCTTGCCCCAGTGTGCGCTGCACAAATACGTATCACCCTTGTTTTTGTGCATGAAAATAGATAAAATAGAAAAATACAGTGAGTTTCTGAATTTAAAATTAAAACCATAGTTATTATATGGTGGGTCTGAATTTCCCTGAGGAAAGCTCCACCTCCTAAGATGAGGAAGGCTATGGGAAGCCTTATGGGATACACAAATTAAATTACACATAGGTGTGACTACCACTCATCTAACCCTAGCATGCAGGACCTAACATCTTCAGATACAAACATATACCCTAACCACAGTCAAGCCATTATAACATGATGGCAACAATATGCATGGCAGGATAAAAAAAAAATTGGCCCAGAGACAGAGGCTTTAGGTAGACAGATGCCAGTCTAGGCATCATGGGACAAGTTGAATTCACTTTTCTTAAGGTATAGCATTCAGAAGAAAAAAGATTTATTAATCATAATAAGCAGATTAGAGGGAATTATCTTCCAGAAGGAAGGCAGAGGATGGAAGTCAGTCTGGAAATATGACAAAACTGTAGGATCAGTTATGGGTTGAATTGTGTCTTCCAAAAAGATATGTTGAACTCCTAACTTTGGTAACTCTCAGTGTAAACCTATATGGAAGTAGGGTCTAGGCAAATGTACTCAAGTTAAGATGAGGTCATTTGGATGAGCCCTAATCCAATGTGACTGGTTTCCTTATAAGAAGAGGAGAAGAGACAGAGAACTGAACATCATGTGATGATGGAAGCAGAGGTTGAAGTGATGCATCTGCAAAGTGAGGAACACCAAGGATTGTTGCCAAACACAGCAAAGCAGGAAAGGATCCTCCTCCTAGAGACTACAGAGAGAGAATTACCCTGCCACCATGTTGCTTTCAGATTTCTGGCCTCCAGAATTGTGAGACAATAAATTTCTGTTGTTATTAAGATTTTTTGTGGCACTTTGTCATGGCAAACTAATACGAAACTAATAGCATCAGGAAGACTCAAACAATCTTGGATAATGATAGGGCCCCATGTTGGGAAGTACCTTGTTTCTTCATCCCATGCACCTTTTTACTATCTTAATACAGATGAAAGCTGAAGTACTCACGGACAATGACCCTCCATCCTCGCTGCTCAATGGAGCATGCCTACAGGATCTTATGGACCTCCAAATATGAAAATCCTCTGGAGCACTTGTAATTTACACTGCAGCACTGATGCTCCTCAAAATAATATATCCTGTAGTACAATTAACAAGGAAAGGAACTATGATGGATACCACCTGTGTCCCTATAGAAAGAAAGTGAGCCCTTCTATAGAACAGCACACAGTAGAAAACAGTTTCACCAAAAGGCTGTAAACTGAAACAGGGTATTTAGCTTCATCCCCAAATGAATTGAAACCTGGAAATAACTGAATTGTGGCCAACGTAATGACACCTGTCCATAAAATCTGGTATATGGTCATGGACTGATTCGGTTAAGAAGGCATACCAAATACCACTGAAATTCTTTTTTCCTGTAATCAAATTGTACCATACCATACTGCAATATGGTGTAACACAGTGTTTGTAAGAGTCAACTACCATATATAAATAACTTATATAATACTAAGAAATTGACTTAAATCTTCCTTAAGATGTAATATTAATGGAAAAATGGCCTCACGAATAAATGGATTTGGCTAACTATCAACTAATTTCTATGTTAAATAATCTGGACAAGATTATCATAAGGTACAAATAATAGTGGGTTAAAGTGGGGGGAAACAATCAAATTAGTACAGAAATAGGAAAATACAGGTAATGATTTACAGGACGGATTAGTGTTTTCTTTAACTCTATCCCTACTCTCTACACTGGATCTTCTAAGTGCTAGGCAGGTTCATACTTTTACCATTGCTGTACTAAATATGATTATTTTGCTATAAGGAAGACTAGGCCAAGAATTAGGACCTGGCCTGTGCGGTAAAGAGTTAACCCTGCCCAAAGAAATATTCGATTTTTGCTTAGTTCATGGGAGGGAACCTCTAAGGCCTTAGAGCATCCTGCCTGATAAATGTCTTTGCTTACTTGATGAGGGCCTTGAACTATAACAGATAGTGTAATTTAGTGTGATGGATGGTAGGATCTATGAGCCATGTGGTATCAGCTTAACCTCTAGAGAGGCTAGAGACAGGGCAACCATGTGCCCTCTCAGTCATGCCTATGGAACTGACCCCCAAACAAAACCCCCAAACATCAAGATTTAAGTGAGCTTCTTGTATGTCAGTACTCCATATGTGTAGCCACACATTGTTACTGGGAGAAGTAAACACTTTACCTAACTCCACTAGAAGAAAACAAATATGGAAACTTGTGACTGGGGCACCTGGGTGGCTCAGGGGGTTAAGCCTCTGCCTTCGGCCCAGGTCATGATCTCAGGGTCCTGGGATCAAGTCCCGCATTGGGCTCTCTGCTCGGCAGGGAGCCTGCTTCCTCCTCTCTCTCCCTCTGCCTGCCTCTCTGCCTACTTGTGATATCTCTCTGTCAAATAAATAAATAAAATCTTTAAAAAAAATTTTAAAAATAAACAAACAAACAAATAAATAAATAAATGTTCATTCTATGGCTTCCATTATTATTGAATAACTTCTTACCTCAGGTAGGTGTTAAGACAAATAGATAAGGGCTAAACTCACTAAAATGGACCCAAAAGAACCAGAGAAAAACTATCCTAAGAGCTCTAGAAACCTATGTGGTGATCCCCATGAAACTATGTACTAAACCACACATGCATAGGATGAAGGTATATTAAGACAGAGCAAAGAATGACACCAAAGCTTTAATATGAACACTTCCAAAGCTCACAGGGTAATAAGAAATGTTTGAGTTCAGACCAGCCAGTGTGGAGACTTCATGAATATCTGCAGCTCAATAAAGACCCCGAAATGGTCAGTCCATAGTAACAGAATTAAAGCAGCTCACAATACTGTGTGATGGGCATTAAGAAGGGCACATGATGTGATGACCACTGGGTGTTACATGCAACTAATGAATCATTGAACATTATATCAAAAACTAATGATGTGGGGCACCTGGGTGGCTCAGTGGGTTAAAGCCTCTGCCTTCGGCTCCAGTCGTGATCCCAAGGTCCTGAGATCAAGCCCTGCATCGCATCGGGCTCTCTGCTCAGCGGGAAGCCTTCTTCTCTTCCTCTCTCTCTCTGCCTGCCTCTCTGCGTACTTGTGATCTCTGTCTGTCAAATAAATAAATAAAATCTTTAAAAAAAAAACTAATGATGTACTATGAGTTGTAAAGTAAATACTATTCTAAATACGTCCTAACAAAATTTGATAATAATCACCTTGAAAGGATCAGTCTTATCTTCAAATACTTGGCTGTATGCAGGAACAAAATTCAACAGTCTTTAAGGGAGATTAACAAATTCAGATTTCAACAAAAACATTCATGATTTCCACCATCCTATCAAAAATTACTAGACATGGTAGAAGTGGGAAAATATGAACTAAATCAAGTGAAATGATCAACAGAAATGACAGATGATAAAGTTTTCAGACAAAAATGTTAAGACAACTATTATAAATATATTTAATAATTTTATAACATTAGAGGAAAGTGTGACTCTAATGGAGAGAGAAATTGAAGACACAGTAAAAGAACCAAGAGGAATTTGGGGAACATAAAAACAGTGAATGATTTTTATAGCAGATTACACAGTTCAGAAAAGAAGAAATTTATTTTGTAAACAAAGAAATAAAAATTATTAAAAAATGAGGCAGAGTGTGAGAAAAAAACAGTAGACTATGAGACAATAACAAGTGATATAAAATGCATATAGTTAGAATTTCAGAAAAGGAAAGGGGATCAGAAAAAAAATATTTGAAAGGAGAATGGCTATTTTCAAAATTAGATGAAAACTCTAAATCCACAGAACTGACTACTTCAAGGAACTCAACAGTACAAATATAAAGAAAATCTAACTAGGTTCATCAATTTTTCAAAAGTAGCAATAAAGAGGAAGCTTATAAAGCAGCCAGAGGAAGAAGACTCATAAAAAAAAAAAAGGAACAAAGAATTCCTAGACCTTTCACCAGAAACTATGAAAGCAGTAAGATAACTGGAAGACATTTTTAAAGCACTAGAAAAAATGATCAGGCTAGAATTTTATATCCACCAAAAATTGTCTTAAATGTGCCAATGCTCTGAGGTTCTGCATTCAGCCAAGATGGAGTAACAGAAACTTCTTTTACACTCCCTCCTGAAACAACCAAAAAAGAAATGAAAGAAGGAAGCGGGGAGGAAGGGAGGGTGGGAGGAAAATGATTTTGGGGGGGGGGGGGATATTTCTGCATATTAGGCAATGAAGAACAGTGATTCATGAGGAACAGAAAACAAAACCCTATGACTGCCTCATCTTACTGCCTTAAGAGAGATTATAGTATGTGGCACACTAAAGAAGTGAGACAGAGCTCAGCAGACTCTCTGAATTGAGGAGAGGTAGCTGAGAGGAGTGATCAAGGCAATGGTTGTCCAGAGGAGTACTAAAGAAGAGAGACAGAACTAGAGTGAGGGAATTCTAAGATCTTCAGGTCACCTTTGAGTGTGACAATCAGCATATGGGAAACTACCAGAACCTGGCAAAACAAAAGAAAACAAAAACCACTCAGTGTTTTGAAGGGAACCATACCCAGCACTCACACAAAGCCAGGAACAATATCTGCTCCCACCAGTCAGAGTTCATAATTCATGATGTATTGGTTAGACTACTTAGCAATGTCTTAATAGTGGGGTTGGGACTGGTCAGTAAAAACAGTAGTGATGCTCTGGATTCTCCTAAAAAAATTATAAAAGGATTAAATTATTTTCAAGTAACTTAACTTGACCCCAGAACAAAGCTCAAGAATGTTTAGAGGAATACAAAATCCAGCGATCAAGGTAAAATGCAATGTGCAGAGTTCATTCAAAGAGGCAAGGGGAAAAGAATACAATGATGAGAATGTTTTTATGAAAATTAACCCAGAAATGACAAATTTATTATTAGCAGAAAACATTTAGCAAATGATAACAATATTTCAAACATTGAAACTGAAGTAGGGACAGGCATATAATACATTTTTAGGCACTGAACTTCAATTTCTAGAGTTGTAAACTGAAACGTTTGAGCTGAAAATACAATGGGTGGTTTAGTGGTGAATTACACATTGTAGAAGAAATGACTAGTGAACCTGAAAGTAAAGCAATAGAGATTTACCTAATATGAAAGAGAAAAATTCTATAAAAGAGCATGAGTGAGCCATTAGATAACTTCAAGCAGCCAAATATATGAGTATTTAGAATCCTCTCAAGTGCTACTGTGCATGCATGTGTGGTGTTTGGTGTTGCTGGTAAGCTCTACATCCAACGTGGGACTTGAACTCACTACCCTGAGATCAGGAGTCACATACTCCAATAGCTGAGCCAGCCAGTGGTCCCATTAGTGTGGTGTACCTTGCCTGGATCGTGGTTGATATATTCAGCTATACATCCCCTCAA
The DNA here is from genome assembly GCF_964662115.1 of Mustela nivalis. Taxonomy (NCBI): domain Eukaryota; kingdom Metazoa; phylum Chordata; class Mammalia; order Carnivora; family Mustelidae; genus Mustela; species Mustela nivalis. The sequence continues at coordinate 4,853,818 of NC_139032.1, read as the reverse complement.
CCACTACTCACCAAAATGACTAAGAGAAAGAACACTGAACAGAGGAAAAATTCAGAGACTGTAACCTCTGCCACAGAACTATTGGATATGAAATTAAACAATATGTCAGAAATAGAATTCAGGCTAATAATTATCTAGGCAAATCAAAAGAAATGAAATCTTGCCATTTGCGACAACGTGGATGGAACTAGAGGGTATCATGCTTAGCGAAGTAAGTCAATCAGAGAAAGACAACTATCATATGATCTCCCTGATATGAAGAAGTGGAGATGCAACATGGGGAGTAAAGGGGGTTGGAGAAGAATAAATGAAACAAGATAGGATTGGGAGGGAGACAAACCATAAGTGACTCTTAATCTCACAAAACAAACTGAGGGTTGCTGGGGGGAGGGTAGGGAGAGGGGGGTGGGGTTATGGACATTGGGGAGGGTATGTGCTATGGTGAGTGCTGTGAAGTGTGTAAACCTGGCGATTCACATACCTGTACCCCGGGGGATAAAAATATATTATATAGTTTATTAAAAATAAAAAATAATAAAATAATAAATAATTATCTAGGCAATGGCTAGGTTGGAGAGGACCATTAGTGGCAACATAGAATCTCTAAAGGCGGAAATGAGAGCTGATCTGGCAGAACTTAAAAATGCTATCAATGAGATTCAATTTAAATACTCTAACAGCTAGGATAAATGAGGCAAAAGATCAAATTAGTGATCTAGAAGACAAACTGATAGAGAAGAAGGACCAGGAGGAGGCTTGGAAAAAACAGCTTAGAAGCCATGAAAAAGAATTAGGGAGATAAATGATGCCATGAAATGTTCCAATGTCAGAATTGTTGGGATCCCTGAGGGGGTGGAGGGAGAAAGAGGGCTAGAAGATATAGTTGACCAAATCCTAAATGAAAATTTCCCTAATCTGGGAAGTGGAACAAATATTCGTGTCATAGAGGCAGAGAGGACACCCCCCAAGATCAACGAGGGTAAAGAGACCCCAGGAACATTATTGTGAAATTCATAAGTCATAAATTCAGAGAAGATGTCTTAAGGGCAGCTAGGGGGAAGAGTGTACTTATGTACAGAGGAAGCACCATCAGAATAATGTCATACCTATCCACAGAAACCTGGAAAGCCAGAAAGGGCAGGCAAGACATATGCAGCGTACTAGATGAGAAGAACATGCAGCCAAGAATACTTAATCTGGCAAGGCTGACATTCAGAATGGATGGAGAGAGAAAGAGCTTGCAAGACTGGCAAGGTTGAAAAGATTATGTGATCACCAAGCTGGCACTACAAGAAATATATAAGAGGGAGGGGTTCTAAAAAAGAAGAAAGGACCAAAAAAAGAATGACATAGAACAGAAACTTACAGAGACAATCTATAGAAACAAGGACTTCACAGGCAACATGATGTCAATAAAAACTTATCTTTCAATAACCACTCTCAATGTTAATAGCCCAAATGCTCCCATAAAACAGCACAGGGTGCTGACTGGATAAAACGACAGGACCTGTCCATATGCTGTCTACAAGAGACATATTTCTGAACCTAAAGATACATCCAGACTGAAAGTGAAGGGATGAAGAAACATCTTTCTTGCTAATGGGCCTCAAAAGAAAGCTGGGGTAGTGATTCTCATATCAGATAATTAGATTTTAAGCTAAAGGCTGTAGTCAGTTATACAGAAGGACACTACATCATTCTTAAAGGGTGTATTCGCCAAGAAGATCTAACAGTTGTAAATATTTATATGGCCAACATGGGAAAAGCCAACTACATAAGCCAACTGTTAACCAAAATAAAGAGTCATGGGGTGCCTGGGTGGCTCAGTGAGTTAAAGCCTCTGCCTTTGGCTCAGGTCATGATTCCAGGGTCCTGGGATTGAGCCTGGCATTGGGCTCTCTGCTTGGCAGGGAGCCTGCTTCCCTTCTTCTCTCTCTGCCTGCCTCCCTGCCTACTTGTGATCTCTGTCTGTCAAATAAATAAATAAAATCTTTAAAAAAAATAAAGAGTCATATTGATAATAATACATTAATTGTAGGGGATCTTAACACACCATACTCAGTAATAGACAGATCATCTAAGCAGAAAATCAACAAAGAAACAAGAGCTTTGAATGATATATTGGACCAAATGGACCTCATAGATATATACAGAATATTTCACCCTAAAACAACAGAATACTCATTCTTCTTGAATGCACATGGAACTTTCTCCCAAATAGACCACATACTAGGTCACAAATCAGGCCTCAACTGATACCAAAAGACTGAGATTATTCCCTCCATATTCTCAGACCACAATGTCCTAGCATCAGCAATTAGACAATAAAAAGAAATAAAAGGCATCCAAATGGGCAAAGAAGTCAAACTCTCTCTCTTCACAGATGACATGGTACTTTATGCGGAAAACCCAAAAGACTCCACCCCCAAATTACTAGAACTCATACAGCAGTTCAGTAATATGGCAGGTTAAAAATCAATGCACAGAAATCAGTTGCTTTTCTATACACTAACAATGGAATTGTAGAAAAAGAAATTAAGGTATTGATTCCATTTACAATAGCAACAAAAGCCATAAGATACCTTGCAATAAATCTAACCAAATTTGTAAAGGATCTATAGTTTAGAAACTACAGAACACTTATGAAAGAAACTGAGGAAGACACAAATAGATGGAAAAATATTCCAAGCCCATGGATTGGAAGAATAAACATTGTTGAAATGTCTATTCTGCCCAGAGGCCATCTCTATTAAAATACCATTGGCATTTTTCAAGGAACAATCCTAAAATTTGTATGGAACCAGAGAAGACCCCAAATCACCCAGGAAATGTCAAAAAAGAAAAACAAAGCTAGGGGCACCACGTTGCCTGACTTAAAGCTATATTACAAAGCTGGGATCACCAAGACAGCATGGTATTGGCACCAACACATAGACCAATGGAACATAATAGAGACTCCAGAAATGGACCCTCAACTCTATGGTCAACTAATCTTTGACAAATCAGGAAAAAATATCCAATGGAAAAAAAGACAGTCTCATCAATAAGTGGTTCTGGTAAAACTGGACAGCTATATACAGAAGAATGAAACTGGACCATTCTCTTACACCATACACAAAGACAAACTCAAAATAGATGAAATACCTCAATGTGAGACAGGAATCCATCAAAATTCTAGAGGAGAACATAGGCAGTAACCTCTTCCATACCAGCCACAGCAACTTCTTTGCAAGACAGGTCTCCAAAGGCAAGGGGAAAAAAAAGCAACAATGAATTTTTGGACATTCATAAAGATAAAAAGCTTCTGTATAGCATAGGGAATAGTCAACAAAACAAAGAGGCAACCCCGGGGAATGGGAGAAGATATCTGAAAATTACATTAACGATAAAGGGCTGATATCCAAGATCTATAAAGAACTTTTCAAACTCAATGCTCAAAAAACAAATGACCCAGTCAAAAAATGGGCAGAAGACATGAACAGACACTTCTCCAAAGAAGATGTACAAATGGCTAACAGACACATGAAAAAATGCTTAACATCACTAATCATCAGGGAAATATAAATCAAAACCACAATATCACCTTATACCAGTTCAAATGGAAAGAATTAACAAAACAGGAAACAACAAATGTTAGTGAGGAAAATAAGTTTTACATTAGAGAATTGTGAAGACATTAAGTAATAGAATTATAATGTATTTGTAAATGAATTATGTAGGTTTCTAATTTTTATTGGTGAAAATTTAAAAATTGATAATGTCAAAATGACATGCCTAAATACAAGGGTTTTTTTTATATTTTTATTTATTTATTTGACAGAGAGAGATCACAAGTAGGCAGAGAGGCAGGCAGAGAGAGAGAGAGGGAAGCAGGCTCTCCACTGAGCAGAGAGCCCGATGCGGGACTCGATCCCAGGACCCCGAGATCATGACCCGAGCCGAAGGCAGCGGCTTTACCCACTGAGCCACCCAGGTGCCCCCTAAATACAAGTTTAAATAAATAAAAGAATAAATGATAACTCTAAGAGTTTCTCACAACGGCATCAGGAATCATACAGAAATAAATCACTTTGAGTTATTTTATTTTTCATCTTATAACAAAATGTTTGTACCCTTTTACCAACTCCCTCCTTCTTCCCCTACTTGCATTCCCTGACAATATCTTTTCGACTCTACTTCTACAAGTTTGACTTTTTTCTCCCCTAAAGATTCCACAGTAAGTGATACCATGATGTATTTGTCTCTCTATATCTGGCTTATTTCACTTAGTACAATGTGCTTGAGGTTTACCCATTCTGTTCCAGATGACAGGATTTCCTTATTTTTTTAAGGCTGAACAATATTCCATTATGTGTGCGTGTGTGTGTGTGTAATATATATATTCCATTTTCTTATTTCTCTTTATACATTGATGAACACAAATTGTTTCTATACCTTGGGTACTGTGGCTAATGCTGCTATGAACATGGGGTTACATATATCTATTCAAGATAATGATTTTGTAACCTTCAGAATATATACCCAGAAGTGGTAGTTCTATTTTAAAATGTTCTTAAAGATTTTATTTATTTGACAGAGAGAGAGAGAGAGAGAGAGAGAGAGAGAGATCACAAGTAGGCATAGCAGCAGGCAGAGAGAGAGCGGGAAGCAGGCTCTCGGCTGAGCAGAGAGCCCGAGCTGGGGCTTGATCCCAGGACCTTGAGATCATGACCTGGGACAAAGGCTGAGGCTTAACCCAATGAGCCACACAGGCGCCCCTATTTTAAATTTTTTAGGAGCCTCCATACTGTTTTCCACGGTGGCTGTACCAGTTCACATTCCCACTGACAGTATACGAGGGTTCCCCTTTCTCCACATCCTCCACATCCATGCCAGCATTTCTCTCTTCATTTTTTGATAATGGTCATCTTAAAAGTATGAAATGACATCTCATTTGCATTTCCCTACTTATCAGAGATGTTGAGCACATATTTTATATACTGTTGGTGATCTGTGTGTCTACTTTGGGACTATGTCTATTCAGATCATTTGCCCATTTTTTTTCTCATTTTTGGGGGGGTGGTCAGAGAGAGCAAGCACAGGCAGACAGAGTGGCAGGCAGAGGCAGAGGGAGAAGCAGGCCCCCTGCTGAGCTAGGAGCCCAATGTGGGACTCGATCCCAGGACGCTGGGATCATGACCTGAGCCGAAGGCAGCTGTCCAACCCCAACCAACTGAGCCACCCAAGCATCCCCATTTGCCCATTTTTTAAATATTTTATTTATTTGTTATTATTATAGAAAGAGCAGCTTTTTAATTTGATGTTCCATTTGTTTATTTTTACTTTGTTGCCTTTGATTTGCTGTCAAATTTTAAAAAATCATTGCTAATACTGATGTCAAGGAACTTATACCCCATGTTTTCTCAATTTTATAGTTTCAGGCCTTAATCCACTTTGAGTTAATTTTGAGTAATTAATTTTAAAATTATGTCCTGCATTACTATATTATCAGCCTTTAACTGCTTCGTTTTGGAACAGAATAATACTATAATAAAGGAGTAAAGTGGCCCCCAGCAATCATTTTTGACCTGGAACACAGAGGAGATTAAAAAAATCAAACTAAGAAACTATCAATAACTCTTATTTATGGAGTACAGGGCATTGCCTCAACACGAAGTTTCAAAGAGAATGTGTTGTAACCTAGATAATTAAAAGAAACTTGAAAATACTTGTCCTGCAAATTCTCAATAGCTCTCCTTCCTATGCTACAAAAGTCACTGCGTGCAGTTCAACAAATGATCCCAGTGCTGGGAAAAGCTTTCAGAAATGTGCACTGTGCACTCTTGTTCCAAACATCAGACCTTTCAGAGTGCATGTCCTGCAATGGTGTGTCCACTATCACACAACAGATGTGTAGAAGCCATGACCTAAAGAAAGATGTCCTCCAATAAACAGAAATATTCTCAGCCAGAATTGCATATTCTTCAAGTCTTTCACTTCATATCACCCTCCCTTATTTTCCAATTTCCCCAGGAAAAAGGATGTGGAACTTGGAAATCTTTCTCCAATCATTTTCTCTTGTGTTAACCTCCTTTAGGTCTATTTAATCACAAATGGCCCAGCTTTACCAAAACTTTTCAAGAACTGACAACTCTCAGGATCATTATTTCCCTTACCTTTCTCAGATAACCTGAAAAGTCACTGTACTAATTTGCCAGAGCTACCATAACAAATAGCACAGACCAGGCATTTCAACAACAGAAACTTATTTTCTCACAGTCATGGAGGCGGGAAATTCAGGATCAAGGTGTCTGCATGTTTGGAAGCCTTTCTCCTTGGCTTCCAGATGGCCACTTTCCTGCTGTGTCTTCACGTGTCCTCTTTCCTGTGTGTGCATATTCATGTTCTGTTCATCTTATAAGCACACCTGGATTTATAATTATAATCATACTGGCTTGGGACTTCAATGTATTAATTTGGGAGGATTCAATTCATTCAACAATGGTCAGTACTCCCATTCAAAATAAGAGGGAAAAGAAGTTCAGTTTTTAAATAATTGGAAAGGGGCACACAGAGTAAATGGCACTCACTTACACTCGTGGCCGTGGCCATTTTCATGTCTATAACCAATGTCTTCTCATCTCCAAAGGGAAACATGTATGTGGAGGGCGCCACAGAGATCGCTGCTAAATGTAAAACACTGTGAGATGGAAGGATATTTATACCTCCTTCTACTTAACAGATGAAAACATACAGAGAAATAAAAAATATCATCAGACTCCAAATAGGCAGCAGAGTCTGGTAAAGACCTCTTTCATCTGTTCTCAGGAACTTAAAGGAAACCAAGTTGAGTGTGTAGTGGATGACTAAAACTAAAAGACCACTCTTCAGTATCTGTGGTTCAGGACAGAGGCTTGAAAAACATGAGTCAAAGAATTAGGAGAAATGGAGGCATTTTTTTTGCGAACTAAGAAAACCAACTCAAAAGTTAAGATGGATCATAAATGGGGAAAAATGAGATACCACAGAATTTGATAAAGCTGCAAAAAAATTTTAAAACATTGAGTTTAGAAATGGCAGAGGTAAAAGGTGCCTGGGTGGCTCAGCTGGTTGAGCCGACTCTTGATTTCAGCTTGGGTCATGGTCTTGGAGTCCTGGGATCAAGCCCTGAGTCAGGCTTCCTGCTCAGCAGAGAGTCTGCTTGTCTCTCCCCCATTCATGCTCGCTGTCTCTCTCAAATAAATCAAAAACACTTTTTAAAAAAAAAGTATAGAGTACATCAAAGGTGGGGAATAGATTAAAAATGAAAAAAAAAAGAAAAGAAACAGTGGAGGAGAAACTGCAAAAACCCAATGTACGTTTAACTGGAATTCCAAAGGGAAATAAAAGAATGAGCAAAAAGCATGTGACTTAGGTTTCTAAAGAATTGAAATACATGAATCCCTAGAGATTCAACAATTACACTGAATTTTATTATGAAAATAAAAACAAAACAGTATCTTAAAATGCCACAGTGAAAGCAAGATGCTAAAAAGATAAACAATAAGGGTGCCTGGGTGGCTCAGTGGGTTAAGCCGCTGCCTTCGGCCCAGGTCATGATCTCAGGGTCCTGGGATCGAGTCCCACATTGGGCTCTCTGCTCAGCAGGGAGCCTGCTTCCTCCTCTCTCTCTCTCTGCCTGCCTCTCTGCCTACTTGTGATCTCTCTCTGTCAAATTAATAAATAAAATCTTTAAAAAATAAATAAATAAATAACAATAAACCCCAGGGAACATGCTACACAGTGTTTATGGGTATGTATACACAGATGCGGGTAGAAAACATACAAAACTAATGGCAATGACTCCTTCTGGCATGAGTAGAAGAGTGAAATCAGAAAAGTGAAAATGAAGAAGATATCAAGAAGAATTGTTAAAATGTTAATTCTAGGGAGTAGCTTAAAAATCTTTCAAAGTCTGGGGTGCCTGGGTGGCTCAGTTGGTTAAGTGTATGACTCTTGATTTCAGCTCAGATCATGATCTCAGGGTTATGATATTCAACACTGTGCTGGGCCCTGTCCTGGGCGTGTGGCCTCCTTGAGATGGTCTCACTCTTGTCTCTCACTGCCCCCCCCCCAATCTTTTAAAATCTACACAGAGAACAAATTATTAGAAGGATATTCATTTGTTTAATCTTGATGTAGGACATACTTCTAAGACAGACATGAAAATAAGAAACCACAAAGAAAAAAATGATTAAATGGAATATACTTATACATGTACACATGCATGTTCTTTCACAAATATATACATCTAATGGTACCAAAGACTGAAAAAAAAAACTCCAATAAATGATAATACTCAGTATTCCAAAAGCTTATACAAAATAAGAATGAAAAACCTAAATGAAAGCTATGCAAATGTTAAAGAACAAAAAACTCCATTTGATATTGATCTAGTATTTGTTCTTAGTATGCTGACCTTGAACACAGGTTTTTTAAACAACAAGACTGTTGAAATTTCCAGCCAGGTAATCCTTTGTGGTGCGCTGGGAGCTGTCCTGGGCCTGGTAGATTTACAGCAACCTGCCCTGTACACCTCCTTCCTCAAATCTATAACAACCAAAATTGTTACAGAGGGGAGGGGAAGAGTAGCCTGTCTGAGAAGCACTGCTCTAACATTTTTCACAGGATAATATGAGTCTCCTATAATGAGCTGATATCTCATCCCTCTGGGTGTCACCTGTAAATTATCTAATTACATCTAAAGACAAAGATCTATAACTATGTTGGTCCTTTGTTAATTGATGTCTTCAGATGTTTCTATCTTCTTGAATCAATTTCAGTGACATATGTATCTAGGAAAGTATGCCTTTCCTCTAATTTTCAAATTTAATATAATAAAATTATTATTACAAATATCTTCATCACATCTACCGCTATAGCTCCTTTGTCATTCATAGTAATGGACTGAGTTATGACTAGATATTTTTTTCTGATTGGACATGATAAAGTCTACTTGAGCAAATTTAAATAAACTAGATTTTGTCTACTGCTTTTTCATTAATCTCCTTTAATTTATTAGACCCTTCCATCTATTCATTTCAGGGCTGTTTTGAGGGTTTTTTTTTTCCCCACTTCTTGAGTTGAATGCATAATTATTTATTCAACAAATACTATTCAGTACCCAAAGTGTTTAAGGTACAGTCTGAAAATACTAAATAACTAACCCTAACTTTTTAAACATAAAGCATTTATTAACTTCTGAAAACAGCTCTGACCACATCATTTATCCTTACCTATCAATTCATACTCACTTTCCTTGAGTCTATTTTGTTATATGTTTAAATTAATTAAGCATACAGATGTTACTAAGTTCCTAAGAGCTTAGAATTTTTGAGCATCCATAGTTACAACTTCTGCTTTTAAGGATTTTGTTATAGTGAAGTTGCTTCACAGAGCATGTTGTCCAAGACCTATGCTCTTAATAATTCTGCATTCACTCTCTCAGGGGGTTACTATTTTCCCATTATGAACTTGCAGACATAGAAAAAAAAGATCCAGGGCGCCTGGGTGGCTCAGATGGTTAGGTGTCTGCCTTCACCTCAGGTATGATCCCAGGGTCCTGGGATCCAGCCCCACATCCGGCTCCCTGCTGGGCAGGGAGTCTGCTTCTCCCTCTCTCCCCACCGTCCTCCCTGCTTGTGCTCTCCAGCTCTGTGAAATAAATAAATAAAATCTTGAAAAAGAAAAGAAAAGATCCAAATAATGGCCTCTTCATATTTACTACATTCTGGAGATAATTTTCTTTTTATGCAGTAAAAGATAAAAGCTTTTCTATGATAATTAAATAGAAGGCATTCTACATTCATTTTCTTTTTTAAAAGTACTCATTTATTTTAAAAGTACTTATTGATTTTATTTCATTTTAATAAGGCACCCAGGGGCGCCTGGGTGGCTCCGTTGGTTGTGTCCGCCTCTGGCTCAGGTCATGACCCAGGGTGCTGGGATCGAGACGGAGCCGCACATCAGGCCCTCTGCTCAGCGGAGAGCCTTCCCTCCTCTCCCTCTGCCTGCTGCTCTGCCTACCCGTGCTCGCTCTCTGTCAAATACATTAAATCTTTAAAAGTATATATTTATTCAGAGAGGGGAGGGGGCAACGGGAGAAGGAGAGAGACACTTAAGCAGACTCCATGCGGAGTGCAGACCCTAACACGGGGCTCGATCGAACGACCCTGAGATCACGACCTGAGCTGACACTTCACCGACTGCACCTCCCGGGGACCCTCCATTCCTTTCCGATGCCTCCTAGTACTACTAGTGACAGCGACACTGTCAGCATTTACTGGGAATATTAGGCAGACAATCCGTGGATTGAAATATTTGATTCCGTCCGCTCGAAAAACAAACAGAAACGGGGGAGTTAACTAACGCAGTGAAAAGTGGAAGAACTAAAGACGCAGACGCGGCCCCACCGCTCCCCCCGGGGCACCGAGGGGCCTACCTGCCCCGGCGCCCCCGCGTTCCTTACCCGCCCCGTCACGCCGCAGCGCTCGCGGTCACAGCCGCTCCCAGGCCTCCGCCGTCACGGCCGCTCCCAGGCCTCGGCGGTCACAGCCGCTCCCAGGCCTCCGCACACTCACCGCAAGGCACCGTCCCCCGCTTTCCCCCTCCCTGGCACGCCAGGTCTCCGGCAGCGCTCCCACACGGACGCCGGCCCCGAGCGCCCCCGCCGCCCGCCCACGGGGGAACGAGCCCTGCGGGGGCGGAGGCCGCTTCCGGTGCGGGGGCCGCCGGGAGGCCGAGTCCGGCTGTCGGACGCGCGTGTGGCCCTGCGCCGGGCTGAGGCCTGCTGCTCTGTGCGTGGGGCCGCCTGACAAGGGGACCGGCGCCTAACTAGGGGCAGCACAGCCATGGGCCAGCCCGGGCAGGGGGGTGGTTCTTGAAGCTCCAAGGGGGTGGGAGGCCTGAGTCCTGCGGGAGAGAACCTCGGCCCCGAGACATCGTGGAAACTGAGGCAGCATGGGGGGGGGGGGTGCGCTGTCGGCTGTCTCAGCCGACCCTCCTCCAGCCCACCACAGCGCCCTGCCTTGTCCCTGCGAGAGAAATCTACCCAAAGAAGGGATGTGTCTATTTCCTAAAGAAAAATTTCCTGGGGCACCTGGGTGGCTCAGTCCTTAAGCGTCTGCATCGGGCTCAGGTCATGATCCTGATGAGGGAGCAGGAGGCTGGCTGAGAACGGAGCAGGGGCTGGCACCTTGCACCCCCTCTCCACCCACTCCCCTTGGTAATATGTGTGACATTTCACAGGCACCCCTGACTGCCCTAAAAGAAGAGCAAATGGTTATCTTGCAGAGATCACAGTCCTGCAAGGCAGGAGTCTCTCTTGGTTTACAAATGCCCTTGAGATTTACAACAAAGAAGTTGCCTTATCAATAGCCCAATTTCCAAAGATACATAACTCAGTTCCTAAATCTCACTAACAAGGACGTTTGATAGCAGGAATGTAACATTCCACCAGGAGACTCCCAATTGTCTTTATGTTAGTGCCTCATTAGAGGGAAAGTGGCCTTGGCTTGATAGTAACCAGGCCTTCCATATCCTGACAGTCTTCTTTATCCCAATAGCCCTTCTGAACAACCCTTGGTCCTCACCTACCCAACTCCTGTGTATCTAACCAGCCACTCCTCACAACCCGGAGCAGCAGCTCTTCCTGCCCACGGGTCCTGTCCCCGTGCTTTAATAAACCACCATTTTGCACCAAAGATGTCTTAAGAATTCTTTCTTTAGTCGTCAGCTCCGAACCTCACCCCACCAAACATGACTTAGGTTCTAGAACTTCATCAATCCCAGGGTCCTCGGATGGAGGCCCATATGGGGTTCCCTGCTCCGGGTGGAGCTTGCTTCTCCCTCTCCCACTCCCCCTGCTTGTGTTCCCTCTCTTGCTGTGTCTCTGTCAAGTAAATAAATAAAATCTTTAGAAAGAAAGAAAATAGAAAAAAGAGATTGATTTCCTAATTGAGAAGTTTAAAAGTACATTTAAAATAAAATAAGGGAGACTTGGGTGGCCCAGTGGATTGGGCGTGTGCCTTTGGTTCAGGTCATGTTCCTAGGGGTGGAGGAAGGGAACTTGGTGCTGGGCTCCCTGCTCAGTGCAGAGCCTGCTTTGTGCTCTTCCCTGCTGCTCCCCCTTCTTGTGCTCTCTCTCTCTCAAATAAATAAATATAATATTAAAAAAATAATTAAAGGAAATAAGCTTCATTCACCACACATAATCTCACTAATTTCAAGTCAACTCCTGTTGAAAGTCACGGGCTTCACTTCCCACAGGTGTATTTTATATCTGACCTCTTGGAGTTTCCTACATTCCTACCCAGATTTGGAAGTCCCTCCACCCACCCCATGCACTGATCTTTGCCCCATACCTCTCCAACCCTCTGCTCCCTTCTTAACTTACACGGTCAGTCTGTATACTCGTGTGTGTACACGTGTGTACCCGTAACTTGCTGGCTGCTCTCCCGCTTTGGTTAAACACAATTCTGATTATAGAACGACCTCTGCCTACTGCACACCTGTACCTATGCATTCTTGATCTCAGGCTGTCAGTTCAAGCCCCACACTAGGTGTAGAGATTTCTTAAAATATGAAATATAGGGTGCCTGGGTGGCTCAGTTGGTTAAGCAACTGCCTTTGGCTCAGGTCATGATCCCAGAGTCCTGGGATCAAGTCCTGCATCGGGCTCCCAGCTCTGTGGGGAGTCTGCTTCTCCCTCTGACCTTCTCCCCTCTCATGCTCTGTCTCTGTCAAATAAATAAATAAAATCTCTTAAAAGAGAGAGAGAGAAATATATATATATATATAAAAAGTCATTTAGAGGGAGTGATGTCATCAACATGGCTCGATAAGTGTTTTCTATCTTGCCCCCAAAGAACACAATTTAGACAATTACCAATGGACAAGAGAGGATTCAATTTCTGGAATTTAACAGAAAAGCTAGCCCATCATTGGAACAACAACAAAAAATCCAAGATTGGACTCACTGAAGATGGTAAGAGTAACAGTGGTTCATGGGCATCCCCTGTGCTCCAAGTGTCTCACCTACGCACACCAGCACACTGTGGCCAGCTCCCTGGGGTTACACCCAAAAGTGGTGAGAGAGTCTGTGAAGAGGGCTAGTGAGCATGCATAGAAAGCCAGCTTAATTCTGTAGAACTAGAAGAAACCATACAGACTTTGATACTTATCACCTACCTAGGAACAGCAAAAGGGAGGCTATCAGCACCAAACTTAGCCTTGCAGGAATATGTAAACTTAAGACTTCCTCCATACAAGGAAACAAGAAATGTAGAGCAGACATAGCCACAAAAAGTGTCAGCAAGCTTCAGAAGCCCTAACAGGGCTAATGGAAAGCATTTCTCTCCTAAATCCAATCAGTAAAGACTGAAGATATGAATATTTCTTTAATGTGAAAACAACAATGCAAGATTTCAAAGAATATGAGGGACACATGGCTGGCTCAGTCGGTAGACCATGCAACCATGCAACTCTTGATCTCAGCATTGTGAGTTTGAGCCCCGCATAAGGAGTAGTTTACTTCAAAACAAACAAACGAACAAAATTCAAGAAGCATGAAAAATCAAAGAAACATGACACCACCAAAGGAACACAATTGTCTAGTAAGTAAGCCAAAAGACATGGAAATCTGAAATTTGCTTGTTAAGAATTTAAATAATTTTTTAAAATAGATTTTATCTATTTGACAGAGAGAAAGACAGAGAAAGAAAACACAAGCAGGGGAAATAGCAGAGGGAGAAGCAGGCTCCCCACTGAGCAGAGAGCCTGATGTGGGGCTCAATCCCAGGACCCTGAGATCATGACCTGAGCCCAAGGTAGAGGCTTTAACCCACTGAGCCACCCAGGTGCCCCCAGGAGCTAGTTCTTTGAAAAAATTAATAAAATTGACAAACCTTGGGGCAGCTGGGTGGCTGGCTCAGTTGGTGGCTCAGGTCATGATCTCTGGGTCCTGGGATCAAGCCCCACATCTGCTCAGCAGGCATTCTACTTTCTCTCTCTCTCTTTTCCTTTCTGCTTCTTCCCCACCATTCATTCTCTCTCTAATAAATAAATAAAAATCTTTAAATACTAAAAAAAAAAAAAAAAAAAAGACAAGGGCACCTGGGTGGCTCAGTGGGTTAAAGCCTCTGCCTTCAGCTCAGGTCATGATCCCGGGGTCGTGGGATTGAGACGCACATCAGGCTCTCTGCTCAGCAGGGAGCCTGCTTCCTCCTCTCTCTCTGCCTACTTGTGATATCTATCTGTCAAATAAATAAATAAAATCCTTAAAAAAAAAAAAAAAAGACAAACCTCTAGCCAGACTTATCAAGAAGAAAAGAGTAAGGACCCAAATAAAATCACAAATGAGAGAGGAGAAATAACAATGAACACCCCAGAAATACAAACAACTATAAGAGAATATTATGAATTGCTTGCCAAAAAATGGGACAACCTAGAGAAACTTGGATAAATTCCTAGAGACAGGAAGAAAGACTGATAGCCAGCAAGGAAATTGATTTAGTGATTTAAAAAATTCACAGCAGGGACACCCGGGTGGCTCAGTTGGTTAAGCGGCTGCCTTCGGCTCGGGTCATGATTCCAGGGTCCTGGGATTAAGCCCCACATCGGGCTCCCTGCTCAGCAGAGAGCCTGCTTCTCTCTCTCCCCCTCTCCCTGCCGCTCTGCTTACTTGTACTCTCTCTCTAGCTCTCTGTCAAATTAAAAAATAAAAATAATTTAAAAAAAAAATCCACAGCAAACAAAAGTCCAGGACCAGATGGCTTCACAGGTGAATTCTACCAAACATTTAATGAAAAATTAATTACTGTTCTCAAACTATTCCAGGAAATAGAAAAGGAAGAAAAAACTTCCAAATTTGTTCTATGAGGCCACCATTACCCTGATACCAAAACCAGGTAAAGAAAATCGAATTTGTCTGATATGACGATTACTACCCCAGCTTTCTTTTGAGGTTCATCAGTGTGGTAAATGGTTCTCCACCCCCTCACCTTCAGTCTGGAGGTTTCTTCAGGTCTAAAATGAGTCTCCTGTAGACAGCATATAGATGGCGCTTGCTTTTTTTAAAATCCAGTCTGAAACCCTGTGTCTTTTGGTTGGAGCATTCAGCCCATTTACACTCAGAGTAACTATTTAAAAATATTAACTTAGTGCCATTGTAGTGCCCGTGAAGTCCCTCTTTCTGTAGATTGTCTCTGTTATTTTCTGGCCTATGTTACTCTTGGGGTCTCTCTTCACTTACAGAATCCCCCCTTAATATTTCTTGCAGGGCTGGCTTGGTGGTCACATATTCTTTCAGTTTCTATCTGTCCTGGAAGCTCTTTATCTCTCCTTCCGTTCTGAATGACAGCCTTGCTGAATAAGTACTTTTTACTGCATGTTCTTCTCATTTAGTACCCTGAATATATCTTGCCAGCCTTTTCTGGCTTGCCAGGCTTCTGTGGATAGGTCTGATGTTATTCTGATGTTCCTCCCTTCATACGTAAGAAACCTCCTCTCCCTAGCTCCTTTCAGGGTAGCTTCTTTGCCTCTAAGATTTGCAAGCTTCATTATTATGCATCAGGGTGTTGATCTATCTTTTATTGATTTGGGGAGGAATCCTCTCTGCCTCCTGGGACATGGATGTTTGCTTTCTTTCCCAGATTAAAGAAGTTCTCAGACATGATTTGCTCAGCTATACCTATACCTTCTAGCTCTCGCTCGCTCGCTCTCTCCAGCCCTCTGAAATCCCGGTAATACATTTCATTTCAAGGCATCATTAAATTCTCGAAGCCTTTCTTCATGGGCTATTAGTTATCTTTCTCTTTTCCTCAACTTGCTTCCTTTCCATCAGCCTGTCCTCTAGATCACTTATTCTCTCTTCTGCCTCATTGACCTCATTAACTGTTAGAGCATCCAATTTAGACTACATCTCATTCATAGTATTTTTAGTTCAGCCTGATTAGATCTCATTTCTCCCTTTAGAGATTCTATATTGTCATTTATACTTTTTTCAAGCCTAGCTATTAACTTTATCATTGCTACCCTGAATTCCAACTCTGACATCTGACTTATATCCATATTGATTAGCTCTGTGGCGAAGATTGCCCCCAGTTCTTTTCTTTGTTGTGAGTTCCTCCTTCTAATCATTCTGCCCAGGAAAGAATGGGTAAGAAAATGAACCAAATCCAAAATATCAAACATGACCCAAGAAAAATACACCCTAGAAAAAAATCCACAGTGGTCGGAAGCCACCACCTGAAGCCAAAATGCAACAAAACTATATTTTAAAAAGTAGTGGGAGTGGATAGAGGGGAGAGAGAATATAATCTCACAGGGTGGACAAAGCAGGGTGATCTGCTTGTTCCTGATTGAATTTTAGTCTCTGTGTTAGATGACACTACATCCCAAAATTGCAAAGAAAGCAAACATATTTATATAAAAATAAAATTGAATAGAGAGAAAAGAAATAGACTGAAGCATACATCTTTAAACTCTAGATGTGAAAAAAACAAAAGTTAAAAAGTGACTTAAAAACATAAGTTGCTGGGGCACCTGGGTGGCTCAGTGGGTTAAGCCTCTGCCTTCGGCTCAGGTCATGATCCCAGGGTTCTGGGATTGAGCCCCACATCAGGCTCTCTGCTTGGTGGGGAACCTGCTTCCTCTTCTCTCTGCCTGACTCTCTGCCTACTTGTGATCTCTGTCAAATAAATAAAAATTAAAAAAATAAAAATTTAAAAAAGTTAGTAAAATATGAACCTAGTTCAAAAGGGGAAAAGGTAAAGAAAAAAAAAAAGAAATGGAAAATTTTAGACCAAAGGACAAACAAGTCATGAGGAAAAAACCTGGAGCTCAATCTACTGTTTTCCCTGGTGCTGGAGCTCTATAATCTCCAGGGATCCATAAGCTTGTCCTTCACCTGTTCTTCCAATCCGTCTTCTAGGGGAGGGGCCCACTGTACTGCTTCTCAGATGTCCTTGCCTGGGCAGAGTCGCCACACCCCTTGTCAAGATCATGGGCTTCATGTAAGCTGGTGATCTGTGTAGCTTTTGTTCCCTGGACGCTTTCCCAGCCTCTTCAGAGGGTCAGAGCAAAACCGGCCGTGACTGGATCTCCGGCCCAGAGCCACAAGATTGCAGTCACTCCTCTTCAATAAACTCTCTGGTCAAACCATCTCCTTTTCTGTGTGCACCAAGCTCCACAGACTCCCGTGGGTTGTGCCCACTGCAATTCTCCTAGGGGGATTCCCAGGGACCCAAGAGCATCTCTGCACTTTGTGTCTTTGGGACTGTGAGCATTTGTGAGCTCATGCACACACCCTGCTGCACTGTTCCCAGGTCATGGGTGGGTGCCGCCCTACTGTCCTTTCCAGGGCCACTGACACTCTGAGAGCTATTGCCCAGTCGTGGGTGCAGCCATTTCACCCCTTCAAGGGGACGGTAACCAGCCTGCATGTTCCAGTCCTTTTCCAGGTGTTCAGGCATAGAGCAGTCTCCCTACTGGCTGGCTCATGGTTTATGGCAACCAGAGCTGAGGGTCCCTCCTGGGCTCACTGACCATAATGTTTCCCTGCTCCGCTGCTTGAGCAGTCTATTGGCTCAGGCACCCCCATTCTTTGTGTCTCCTGTGATCCTGAGACCACAGTCACCCACCTAGAATTCTGCCTTTTTCATCCCGAGTCCTTTTCAGAAAGGGATGTCTCTCACTGCAGATTTCTAAGGGTTCCAATTTTGTGCTCTGGTGTTATATCAATTCCTAGTAGCCAGCTTATGGAGGCTCCTTCCCCCTCCATTTATCTTCCAGTATTTTTCCGCAGATTCACAACTCTGAACCTACTATCTTGCAAAAAGCAATCGTTCATCTGTTTGTAGATTTCCAGATATATTTTCTTACATCACACTGAATGCGTGGGTGTCCAAAATGGTTTGACAGATATCCAGCTAAATTCGAGGGACCCAATGAAACAACGTCCCCTGTTCTTCCGCCTTCTTGCCTCCCTCACCTAGTGACGGCATATTTTTAAATTTCGATGAAGCAATGAAAAGCATAAAATATATTAGGAATTATAAAAAATATATTGGGAAATGCTCTCTCTAGGATTTAGAATAATTTGAATTAATAAAATTATCTGGTGTATAAACATGTACTAAAATGAGATATGAATCCATCTTTCCATTTTGTCTTTTAAAAATCAAATTTATTGACATAACTTACATACAACAAACTGCATCCATTTAGTGTTCAATGCATTTGACAGTTGTGTACATTATGAAACCACCAAAACAATAAAAATACAGAACATGTTAATCATTCCCAAAACATTCCTTGTACCCCTTGATGGCCATCCCTCCCTCTACCCCCAGCCCCAGGCAACCATCAATCGGATTTGTGCCACTTCACTACTATTTTGAATTTCCAAAATTTCATATAAATGCAATTATTCAGTATGTGATACTTATGTTTGGCTTCTTTTACTCAAAATGACTTTGAAATTCATCTGTGTTGTTGCACATGTCAGAAGCCATTGCTCTTTATTGCTGAATAGCGTTGCAGTAGTCATTTATGGATAGCCCACATTTTGGATTATTTATTCACTTGATGGACATGTGGGCTGTTTTCAGTTTGAAGCTATTATGAATAGAACTATGAACAATAATCTACAAATCTGTATAGACATCTTTTTGTTACTTTTGGGTTGAATACGGGAGTGGAATGGCTTGGTTGTATGGTACCTGTGTATTTTAACTGTTTAAGAATTTGCAAACTATTATACAAAGTGTTTGTGTCATTTCAAATCTCCTCTTGCTGCAAATGAGTTCCAGTTGCTCCACATTTTCTAACACTTATTGCCAATCATTTTACTTTTAGTCATTTTAATGAGTGTAGAGATATCACTGAGATTTTAGTTAGTATTTCCTTGATGGTTAATGTTGAAAATCCTTTCTTGTCCTTCTTGGCCATGTCACATCTTTCATAAACAATTTGTTTGAGTTTGTTGCCATTTTTTTAAAAAAGATTTTATTTATTTATCAGAGAGAGAGATGGGGAGAGAGCGAGCACAGGCAGACAGAATGGCAGGGAGAGGCAGAGGGAGAAGGAGGCTCCCTGCTGAGCAAGAAGCCCGATGTGGGACTCGATCCCAGGACGCTGGGATCATGACCTGAGCCGAAGGCAGCTGCTTAACCAACTGAACCACCCAGGCGTCCCAGTTTGTTGCCATTTTTTATTGGATTATTTGCCTTCTTACAATTTGGCTGTAAATTTGTTTATATTTTCAGAATACAAACCTTTTGTCAGATATCTATTGCAAATATTCTCTCCCATTCTGTATCTTGCCTTTTCATTTTTGAAAAGCCAAATTTATCATTATTTTCCTTTATATTTCATTATTTATGTCCTATTTAAGAAATTTCTTCCTGGGATGCCTGGGTGGCTCAGTTGGTTGGACGACTGCTTTCGGCTCGGGTCATGATCCCGGAGTCCCAGGATCGAGTCCCGCATGGGGCTCCCAGCTCCATGGGGAGTCGGCTTCTCCCTCTGACCTTCTCCTCGCTCATGCTCTCTCTCTCACTGTCTCTCTCTCAAATGAATAAATAAAATATTTAAAAAAAAAAGAAAAAAAAGAAATTTCTTCCTGTGGTTCTGGTCATTTTAAACAGTTGCTCTGAAATAATATTTACAATTTATTTTATGGTTATCAACTTTCTCCATTTCCTTTTCAAAGTATGTCTTGCCAGGTAATCATTCACTCTAAGTAGTATTCTCTTTCAATTCTATTAATTGATCCAGTATCATTTGTAGTTCTTCTTACTCATTACAAATCTTACGTAAATCTTCTTTTTTAAAAAACTAATATGTAACATATTATTTTTTTCAGGGGTACAGGTCTGTGATCTTATGTAAATTTTCTCTCTCTCTACCTAAGTTTATGTAGGGTTATCTACTGGGGTTTTAAAATATTTTTCTATTTTAAAAGAAAAAAAATGGATAACTTTACAGAGAAAGACAAATACCATATGATTTCACACATATGTGGAATTTAAGAAACAAAATGGATGAATATAGAAGAAGGGAAAAACAGAGAGAGAGAGAGAAAGAGAAAAGCAAACCATAAGAGACTCTGAACTATAGAGAACAAACTGAGGGTAGATGGAGGGAGGTGAGCAGGGGACGGACTAAATGGGTGATAGGTATTAAGGAGGACAGTTGTTCTGTTGAGCACTGGATATAATACATATGTGATTAATCACTAAATTCTATTCCTGAAACCAATATTACACTACATGTCAACTAACTAGATTTTAAATAAAAATTTGAAAAAAAAAGATGATTACTTTATAAATCTTGATGCCTGAATAAATTTAGGCATGCTTTCAGATACAAGAGAAACCTAGAATAGAATGGTTTATGCAAAACCTGTTTATTTCTATCACCTAGCAAGTCTGGAGGTAACTTGCTACTACTGTTGACTAAATACACTCATGACCAGTGTTTCTGATTCTTTCCCCTACAGTTGAGAGAAGGCTGCCACTGTCTCAGGCATCATGTGCAAGGCGGGAAGAAGGGTAAATTGATGGCACAGTTAAATCTATCCTTTCTCTTAGGAAAACAAAGATTTTCCCAGAATACATCGACCAGTGTTTTGCTTTTCCTGACCTAAGTCAATTACCCGGCCACTACCATCTTCAAAAGATGCTAACCAAGTAAGTAGTGAGGGAAAAGCAGTGGAATTGCTCTGCAAACTAACACTGTCTACAGTTGTGAAAGTGGCTATCCATGCACAAGGAAAAAAAAAAAACACTTTCCCAAAAGAAATACAATACACACCAAAAAAATACACTCAAAAAATCTTGTACTATGTGAAGGTTAACTGAGACTAGAAGTTCAGAAACCGAATGAAGACAAAGACACATTTAAACATGTAAAAAAATAAAATCATGTGAATGGGAAAATATATACAAAGTCAAGAGTCAAGCAATAGTTTTCTTAAAGGAGTTATTACCTTTAACATTCAAAAAACTGCCACAAATTAACAATAATCCAAAAAGAAAGATGAATAAATGGTTTATAAAGGCAACTTACAGAATAGCAAATTAAATGGCCAAGAAACATTTAAAGAGGTATATTAATATGTAAATTAAAGTAAGTTATCACTTTGAAATCAGAAAACTTCTCAAAGTTAAAAAGTAACCATTTTTAGTAGAAGGGTGGCTTTATTTACTAATGTTGGAAATATGAAACGTTAGTCTTATCCCATTGATATCTGGTAATTTCTATTAAAATAAGAAAACACAGGGGCGCCTGGGTGGCTCAGTGGGTTAAGCCGCTGCCTTCGGCTCAGGTCATGATCTCAGAGTCCTGGGATCGAGTCCTGCATCGGGCTCTCTGCTCAGCAGAGAGCCTGCTTCCCTCTCTCTCTCTCTGCCTACCTCTCCATCTACTTGTGATTTCTCTCTGTCAAATTAATAAATAAAAAATCTTTAAAAAAAATAAAATAAAAAATAAAATAAGAAAACACAATTCAATCCATCAGTCTCACTGCTAGAAGTAGGTTACAGAAAGAAAGAAAGAAAAAAAGCTCCAGGAGGTAAGGACACGGTTATGACCGTCTGTCTGTCCGTTAGCCCGTTCTGCTCTCCTACCTCTTGAGGGCAGTTATGGGTCATTTTTCCTAATGACAAAAATGAGAATAAACGTGTCACAGTTGGCTGAACAAATTATGACCTGTCCACACCATGGACCTTTTTCAGTAGTTACAAGTTACTGAGTGCAAAATATGCAAAACTGTGTAAATAATCTAAGCCCATCTTAGGCAATGAAAACACACTGATCTGTGTGCAAAGATATTAATGTATCTGTATGATAGGGTAAAAAGAAAACTATGAAGTTGACTATCATTGCTTATCTACTCACAGACTGTGTGGCTGGAGTTGCTATGAGTGGAGAAAGTGCAAAATTCAGGAGATAAAATACGTCACACTCATACGGTTATATGTATGTTTCAGTGTATTTTTTTTTTAATTAAAAGAAAGGCTGTTTTCTTGTGGGGACACTTCTGTCAGTGAGTTGGCATTGTTCTCCACGGGATGGGAACTCCTTTCCTGGGTAATATCCTTTCCTACCTCTATCTGGTCCTCAGAGGAGAGGCAGAAAGCCTTTTCAACCTGTACCTTGCATCCGGAGACTGTCCTTCTCTACCACTAGAGCAGTGCCATGTTCACGTATGTATGGCCCATGCCATCTCATTCACTGGGGAAAGACCGGCTGGTCTCCATTCTGTACAGTGCTCACGCCCATGCTAAACCCTGGTGTCTACACTTTGAGGAATAAGGACACCATAAAGCCCTTGAAAGTGGGAGAAGAAAAGGAAGAAATTTCATTTCCCTTGAACTCTAATATTCATTTTTCTATGATGATTAATAATAGAAAATTAGCTGTCTTACTGATACAATCCAGTTGCTTCTTGCCAACATTGCTAATAAAACTCTAAGAATTAAAAGGTAATTTCAGGGGGACCTGGGTGGCTCAGTGGGTTAAAGCCTCTGCCTTCGGCTCAGGTCAGGATCCCAGGGTCCTGGGATCGAGCCCCGCATCGGGCTCTCTGCTCAGCGGGGAGCCTGCTTCCTCCTGTCTCTCTCTGCCTGCGTCTGCCTACTTGTGATCTCTCTCTGTCAAATAAATAAATAAAATCTTTAAAAAATAAAAGGTAATTTCAATGATAAAACATATTGGGCAAAATGTTAATTTTTAAGTTGGTTAAACGGTTACTATATGTATTTTTTGTACCCCTCCTATTCTTGAAGACTTCTATCCATTCTCTATGTTTGAAACCATTCCTAAGCAAAAAGTTTAAAAAGTTAAGAAAAAAAAAATCAGCTACTGGGCTGGCCTATTTGTCCTCACTGGTTTGAGACATGGGCATGAACTTTAACCAATAAACAAAAGGAAATATATTTCTTGTAAAATTTGCTTCTATTGGGAATACTTCTTCCAGTTTCCCTCCAGTATGAATTTTATGGCATTTTAAGAAAATGATGTATTCTCATAAAACTTATTCTCCTCCACTGTTTATGATGTCTGGTAAGATGTAACTTGTGGATGAAAACTTTTTGACATACAACTCTGTAGTATGAGTAATTTATAACAGGTTCGAACTTAGAGATGTCTTTCTCATTTTCAGGAAATACACAATTTCACTCATGTACAAACACTGAAAACTGATTTCTGAATGAAGCTATTTCCACATGAAGTGCATTTATTTGTCTACTTGCAGCAGAAATTTTTTTTAACTTCCATGTGGGTTCTCTAGTCATTGCTTTTATAGGGTTCTGTCTCCAAAATGAGCTTCTGGGGAAAAATGAGTTTCTAACCTTTGTTTCTCTCATATGTGAATTTGCTGATGTTCAGAAAGTTAACTTTCCAGTTTCAAGATGATTTTCTAGTCATTGTATTCATAAGGTTTCTTTCCAGCATGAATTCTCTGCTGTGTAATGACATAATGATTTGTAAATGAAGCCCTACTCACATTTAGTAAAACAGAAAACTACTCTCTTTTATGAATTATCTGATATATGATTAAATGTTGGTTTGAGTGAAAGTTTTCTTATATTTACTGAATTCACAGAATGAGATTTTTTTTTTTAATTGCTAAAATTATGGGGCACCTGGGTGGCTCAGGGGGTTAAAGCCTCTGCCTTTGGCTCAGGTCATGATCCCAGGGTTCTGGGATCGAGCCCCACATCGGGCTCTCTGCTCAGCAGGGAGCCTGCTTCCTCCTCTCTCTCTAGCCTGCCTCTCTGCCTACTTGTGATCTCTGTATGTCAAATAAATAAATAAAATCTTAAAAAAAATAATAAAGTTAATTTAAGGTACATTTTAATTAAATTTAGATTGTAAAAGTTAGATAGTAAAATTGTTTTTTAGAAAGTTTTGCTGTAAATAAAATGAATTATATTACAGTAGTGGCATAAAAAGATACGTCTAATTCATACTACTCCCCCCGGTAAGGTTTTTGCTGCACATGCCTTCAATCATACTGACCATGGAGTTCCTTCTAAATAAAATTCAACTCTCCCATTTCACCCGTAACTGTCCATCATCCATTCCCCAATCAATGCCCCTTCAAATATGTGGAGGTCCCTCCCCCTGATTGTGCACTCTCTCTCTCTCAAAATAAATAAATAAAATATTTTAAAAAATAAAACGTAAATAAAATGTACCTGGGAATAAAAAGGTTGAGAATCACTATCTCTGTAATCCTTCTAAATTAATCTTCAAAATCCTTATTTTCCAACCCCTGGACTCTTAGTCTTCATTAACTTCACTTCCTATTTATTACCCAAAGGGGGGTTAAAAACACACTATTAAAAAAGAAACATGAGAGTCTCTTAGTCAATCTTCTTTTTGCTAAAGTCTGGCAGCTACCATAATAAAATTTGACACCACCAAAGGTAATTTTCTCTTATGTATCAAAGTTTACAAAATCTTCAAGAAAACAGTAAATGCCTTCACTTTTAGCAACAAAAAAGTGAATGTCACAAATTCAGTGACACAGTGTCACAAATCAAAGCATTTTCAGTTGTTAGTTTGAAAAAATTTTCATTTTTTTAGTTTGAGAAGTTTTGGTAATTAAAAATATATGTATTTCTGACCTCCACACTGCTTAGAAAGGAACAGCTCTTAGTGCACTGAATCTGCTGACAGAGTAGGTGATACAGACCAGTACTTTGAGAACTAAAAATGGTGGAAGAAAATATTAAATATATTTAATTCTGCAATGGCACTGGACAGCTACGAAGAAGTAAGAAACTGCATGAGTAAGATTAGAGAGAAGACATAACCTCTGGAATTTGGGGCTATTTATTAAAAACAGGTGTATGCTAATTTTTAAAGCAAATGCTGGCCAAGAAAGGTTAAGACAATTTTTGACAAATTTATGTGACCTATTGGTACAAATACTAGGAATAAGCTCCTTCTCAGGATGAGGCACCTGGCAATCTCCCTAAGTCTATGTCTCCACAGTATCCACTAGCAATAAGAGTGAAAAACACCAAACAAGCCTTCACGGGGAATGGAGCCCAGTTTTACATACTCTCACTACGTGACTGGATGAAGACAAACAGGGGTGTTCATGCTCTCACCTAGTCACGTGTTAGAGTCAAAGGCAAATCTTCTCTGGAAGAAGGCATCATCCAGACCATCTCAGCATCTCTACAATTTTTAATATACAGTGTCTAGTAGTTCATTTAAAATCACCAGGCATAGGAGAAGACAAGCATCACTAAAATCTGAAAGAACCAATGGAAAAAGGTTAATAGGGTGTAAATAATGGGGTTATTTCTAGACAAAGCAGAGGAAGATAATGAAACAGAAGCATACTTTGCATAGATAATACAAGAAATTTCCCAAAATGTGAAGAAAAGAAAAACCCTCACTAAGCTACAGATTTAAAAAACTACAAATCCCAAACACATAGAAAATCACACCTAGGTATATCACTGTGCAGTTGCTGGCAACCCAAGACAAGACATGAATTTTGAAGGAACTAGAGAAAAGGAGGGGGAGCACATTACCTTCAAAGGTAATTACACTGAAAGCTTATTTTCCAACAAAACAGTGAAATACAATCTTTAACAAAATATATTCAAAATACTAATACAGAAAATAACTGTCAACTTAGAATCTTATATTCAGTAAAATTATCTTTCAAAAATGAAGGTAAAATAAAGACATTTTCCAAGATACAAAAACAAGCACACTCTAAAAGAAATGCTAAAGGATCCTTTTCAATCAGAGTGAAAATGATTCTAGAGTGAAATTTGAAAGAAGGAATAAAAAAGGAATTTTAAAAGGGTAAGTATGAGGATTAATCTAGAGGAATACTGACTGTGAAACAATGACTGACCAAATCAACTACTTACAAAATCCAAATGCAGAACATTAATACTATATAAGTCAAGAGGGAAATAAAGGAGCCATTTTTGTAGCTGCTCACCTCATCCAGAGTGGTGTGCATACTAATTTAAATTAGCCTTCAGTAAGTGATATGTATATACGGTATTAACATCCTTAGTAGTAAATTTTAAAGCATTGGTAGCAATAAAAATGGACATTTCAGGGGGCACCTGGGTGGCTCAGTGGATTAAAGCCTCTACCTTCAGCTCAGGTCATGATCCCAGGGTCCTGGGATCAAGCCCCACATTGGGCTCTCTGCTCAGCAGGAAGCCTGTTTCCCTTCCTCTCTCTCTGCCTACTTGTGATCTTGGTCAAATAAATAAATAAAATCTTTTTTAAAAATGGACATTTCATAATGATTAAGTTTCAATTAACCAGGAAGAATATAACAATTCTAAATTTGAATGCATGTAAAAACAAAGTCTCAAAATATATAAAACAAAAATGGGTTGATCTAAAGGAAAGACAAATTCACAAATATTCTGGAAGATAAAGCATTTCTTTTGGAATCTGATGGAATAAGTCTGGAAGAAGAGAAAGGGTTTGAAAACACAGTAAGATTAATTTGTAGAGATTGGGAGGGCACGGGAAGGGTACTCTTCCAAATGTGAAACTGTTTTTTAAAAAGACAAATTCAAATGCAAACAATAGCATGTGATGACTACGTAGAGAATGTATTAACAAAACTGGAAGAAATATTCTAGGTCTTGAAATCCATTTTCTTAATTTTTCTTTCCCAAACAGAAATGAGTAAAAAATATATAGATTTCTGTGGATGATGTTAAGAGTTCAAAGTGCAGACTAAGTCCTGTGGTCTCAGGGCCAGTTCTGAGGTGATGGTAAGTAGTCTGCAGGGCTGCTGCTTACCTCACTGGTCACTTTGGGTATGGATACAAGATGGGAAAACTTTATGCCTCCCAGGTGTGAGTTACCCGGGTCATGGCAGGGAATTAATAAATAAGGGAACATACTGGTTAACTAAAGAGGCCTGTGAATATTCAAGTAAGCCTGTGGCTCTGATTTGCTAATGTCAAAGTCAAATAGAAAAATGTTTATCCAAATTTCCACATACTGATACTGTAAACAATAAATGACTGACTTCCTAAAAGGAAAAAGAAAGAATCCTTTCTTTTGTCTCTAATGTCAATATTCACAAAAACTTCTAGATTCTCTTCATTACAGCTCTGAATGGTCTACACTTTTGCTTTCATTTCAGCATCCTTAGACAATGAGAAAATTTCTTAGCACTCTACTCATTAAGAAATTCCTTTGGTTAATATTGAACACAGCTCTGAATTTATAAAGCTGCTTATCCATAACATGAAACAAGAAAGACTGCCAAATTCTCTCCTTGCATATTTACTATTATTTCAGGGGCTTGACAATCCCAGTATCTGTCCAGGAATTAAGCATGACCATCACACACTGTTTAAACACTTTCTTCAAAATGTCTCCCCCATACGTGAAACAGGACATCAGCTCTGTGATCCAGACATTCATACTTCTGACCAGAGGTAAGGCGGCTTTACCTCCTGCTTCTTAGCCAAGCTGTAGCCTCTCACAGCTTTGTATCCCCACATCATGATTGTGGCCCTGGGCAATCTACTTTCCCAGAATCTGATTTCTGATGTGCACTAAGCTGTGGCCTCCAGTTTAAGGCCTTCCTAAAGTCACTGCCCTTATAAGGTTTCTGTTTAGCATGAATTTTCTGGTGCTTAATAAGATTTGATCTGATGGTGAAGGCTTTTCCACACTCAGCACATATAAATGGTTTCTCCCCTGTGTGAATTCGATGATGTTCATGGAGCTGTGATTTCTTAATGAAGGCCTTCCCACAGTCACTGCATTCATAGGGTTTCTCTCCAGTATGAATTCTCCTATGCCGATTTAAATGTGATTTCTGGATGAAGGACTTCCCACATTCTGTACAAATATAAGGTTTCTCTCCTGTATGAATTCTCTGGTGCATAATTAGTGTTGATTTTCTTGCAAAGGCTTTCCCACACTCATGACATTCATAGTGTCTCTCTCCGGTATGAGACTGCTGATGTATGTGGAGGCCCGACTTCCGAGTGAAGGCTTTTCCACAGTCACTACATTTATAAGGTTTCTCCCCAGTATGAATTTTCTGGTGTGTAAAGAGGTTTGATCTGTCAGTGAAGGCCTTTCCACACTCAGCACATCTGTAGGGTTTCTCTCCTGTGTGAATTTGCTGATGGACATGGAGCTGTGACTTCTTCGTGAAGGATTTCCCACAATCGCTGCATTCATAAGGTTTCTCTCCAGTATGAATTCTCTCATGGGTAATAAAATGTGACTTGTGGAAGAAGGCCTTCCCACATTCAGTGCAAACATAGGGTTTTTCTCCTCTGTGAATTCTCTGATGCATACTTAGTGTTGACTTCTGGATGAAGGCTTTCCCACACTCACCGCATTCATAATGTCTCTCTCCGGTATGGCATTTCTGATGTATCCTGAGCCGTGACTTCCAGGTGAATGACTTTCCACAATCACTGCATTTATAGGGTTTCTCTCCAGTATGAATTTTTTGGTGTTTAATTAGATTTGACCTGTCAGTAAAGGCCTTCGCACATTCAGTACATATGTAAGGTCTCTCTCCAGTATGAATTTTCTGGTGTATAATGAGATTTGTCTTGTGAGTGAAGACCTTCCCACATTCTGTACATATAAAGGGATTCTCTCCTGTGTGAATCCGCTGATGCACATGCAGTTGTGACTTCTTTATAAAGGACTTTCCACAGTCACTACATTCATAAGGTTTCTCTCCAGTATGAATTCTCTCATGGGTAATAAAATGTGACTTCCGGATAAAGGCTTTCCCACATTCGGTGCAAACATAGGGTTTTTCTCCTGTATGAATTTTCTGATGCATACTTAGAGTTGATTTCCTTGTGAAGGCTTTTCCACATTCAGTACATTCAAAGTGTTTCTCTCCACTATGGACTTTTTTATGTACATTGAGATTTGAATTCTGAGAGACATTATTCCCACATTCACGATATTCACAGGGTTTTTCTCCTATATGAATTCCCTGACATCTGAGTGGATCTGACTTCTGGATAAAGGCTTTTCCATATTCACTGCATTTACAATTATTCTCCTCGGTGTGAGTTTTCTCATGATTTGGCTTAAGGGACAAGTCCTTCTCATACTCAGTGCGTGTGCAGGGTTTCCCTCCTACAGAAGCCTTCTGAGGTACAGCAAGTTGGGGCTTCTGAGTGAAGACTGTCTCACATTTGCTGCATTCATGCTGTTTCTCTTCAGTATAAATACTTTGATCTGCAAAGAGGTGTGGCTTCTGGATGAAAATTTTTACATAATCAGAAAATAAACTGAGCTTCTCTTCAGTATGAATTTTTTGATGTTGAATGAGAGCTCGCTTATGACTCAGAAGTTTCTTACACTGGTTATATTCACAAGCATTCATTTCTGTATGAGAATTTATATGAGTGAAAATATGGCCATAGCCAATAATCTTATCAAGATTTTCTGTTGCATTGTTTCTATAATCACATAAGCTTATAATAGGCTTCAAACTCCTTCCAAACGATTCATAGTTCTGGAGTCTTTTTCTTGCTGTATTTACATGGCCAATTTTCCCAATATCCTTATACTCACAGTCTCTCTCATTAAATAGTGTTCCCTTGTTGATAAAGGGAACTTGTGTTACATTTGTGTTCTGATTTTCCTCACATCTCCCTGTCTGTTTGCCATCTTGCCACAATTCTTCTAAAATGGAATATGGGTCATCTCTTGTGAAGAGATTAATTCTCTCAAACTGGACTGAAACTTCTTTAGACATTCCCTGCTGTGAAGTCTCAAAACCAATATCCCCACCTAAAAAAGAAGGAAAAAACAAAACACACAAAGAACAGTTAAGAGAACATAGAAGGGCCAATACATACAGTTGACTTAGGGTGATTACAGAGAAGTGTGAGATAAAGTGTTATATAAATATAACAAATATATGTAAAAATATATATGAGTAGTAATAGATTTATATATGATATATGGCAATAATACAAATACTTGTTTTGTATTTAGTAAATAATAAGCAGTAGCATGTAGATGTGCCAGGCATTGTCCTAAGTTCTGTAACTAACTTAGTTAGGCATCACAACCCACTGCTCTTGGTATCAGTATTGTCTCTATTTTACAGATGAGGAAACTGAGCCACAGAAGAGTCAGGTGTTTGCCCAAACCAAATGATCAGTAATTGGAGGAGATTCAAAGTGAAGCCACATCAGCTCTATGTATGTAGCAGAACTAAATACAGTAAGCTGTCAGAGGAACAAAGTGACGAACTGCGTAGCTTAAAAGAAGTATCTGTGTCTATATCCTTGTTATCCTTATTATTCTTTTTAAACCTTTATCCACTAATCTCTCTACATTCTCCTTCCCTGTTAATCACTCTGTCCTAAATACCCATGTATTTATGTAGAGTAAAACTATTTTTTAAAAGATTTATTTATTTATTTCAGACAGGGAGAGGAAGAAAGCACGCATGTGAGCAGGGGTGAGGGGAGGAAGAGAAGGGGAGGGAAAGGGTCAAGCAGACTCCATGCTGAGCGCAGAGCCCGAAGCAGGACTCGATCTCATGACCCCAGATCATGACCTAAGCTGAAATCAAGAGTCAGACGCTTAACCAACTGAGCCACCCAGGTGCCCCTAGAGTAAAACTACTGTAGCTTCATTCATTCTGACTTAGCCAAATGGCAAAAAACACCTATGATTCAATTCTTTATTCTGGTTTGGGGTGCAGAGATAGATGTACTCAACAGGAGGCATGTAACAGGAGAAAGGTGCAGCTGTCTGAAGCAGGGCCTAAAAGCCTTCCATCAGAACCTCTCCTCTCCCTTCACCATAAGAAGCTTGTAGCCAAGTTCATGGCTGCCCCCGAACAACAGCCTCATTTATGGTGAGGTAAAGCCAAGTAATTCAGTGCTTATCAGTCAAATGGGAATAAAAATTATTTTGTGTGACAAAGCCCATATCCTAAGGATATGCCTAAGGATGTAGGCATGTCTCCACAACCCTCTTCTCTTCCCACTGGCTATATTCCAGACTGGTGACACCCGGCTCTGTGGCTGGTAATGCCCTAGGCACAGGCTGGAAAACTATGACCCTCAGACTAAATCCAGGCCTCCACTCAAAAGCTAGAAATGGATTTTAAGTTTTTGAGTGGTCAAAAAAAAAAAATCAAAAGAGTAATTACATGACACATAAAAAATAAATGAAATTCAAATTTCTGTGTGCATGAAGTTTTTATTGGAACAGAGATACTCATTCATTGATGTAGTGCCTCTAGCTGCTTTGGGGCTAAAACAGTGAAACTGAATAGTAATGACAGCAATCACATGGTTCACAAAGCCTAAAATAATGACTTCTGGGCCTTTTCAGGAAATGTTTGCCAACCGCAGCTCTAGGGGATGGCTGTGCAATGACTTGGGAACTGTTACATGATGCCGGGTCAATATTTATGTTCTCTGAGTCACTGCCTTGGGGTCTATTAGTGACAAGAGCTTGCTTTCTCCAATACACCATTCTTGCCTAGAATAAGAGAATTAATAGTCCAAATTCTGGAAGAGTATATAAGACATAGTAGATTCTCAGCAAATATTTACCAAAAAAAATAGATACTATTAACTTATTCAACTAGAGTTCTTGAATACAGACGTAGTCTAACCTCATATCCATTTCATTCTGCCTCCAGGGCCTTGTCATGCTCCCAGACATATTCTTTAGATGCTACGTTACAATTTTACTCACACACATTAACAGCTTTTATTATTCCTGAGAGCATCTAATACTAGATCTTTTGCAATCTTTCAGTTTCTTTAGCTTACAAGCCATTGAAACATCCGACAACATTTACATTACCACCAACAATGTGCAGTGTAAAAATCTGTTCCGGGTGCCTGGGTGGCTCAGTGGGTTAAGCCGCTGCCTTCGGCTCAGGTCATGATCTCAGGGTCCTGGGATCGAGTCCCGCATCGGGCTCTCTGCTCAGCAGGGAGCCTGCTTCCCTCTCTCTCTCTCTGCCTGCCTCTCCATCTACTTGTGATTTCTCTCTGTCAAATAAATAAATAAAATCTTAAAAAAATAATAAATAAAAATAAAAATCTGTTCCTGTGCTTTAAAGTTTAAATATATGCAATTCCTGTCACTATACACTCAAATGTTCATTCAGTAAAATAAAGGGCCATAATTTCAGGCCAATAAAATGTATATATGTATGCTATCTTTCCACTAGTCACTCAAGTCTTTTTTATTACTAAATCCAAACATATACAGTTGATCATTGAACAACACAAGTTTGCACTGCATGGGGCCACTTAGATGTGGATTTTTTTCAGTAAACAGTATAGTACCGTAAATTTATTTTCCTTATGATTTTCTTAATGACATTTTCTTTTCTCTAGCTTACTTTGTCATAAGAATACTGTATGTAATATACCTAACATAAAAAAACACGTGTTAAATGACTGTTTATGTTCTCAATAAGGCGCCGGTCAACAGCAGGCTATTAGTAGTTAGGTTCTGGGTCAGTCTAAGTTATACATGGATTCATGACTGCATGAGGAGCTGGCGCCCCTGACCCCCACATTGTCCATGGGCCAACTATATTCTTTTCCCCATTCAGCTTTTTATTTCTGATCCTCTGTTCCTTTCAAAATTCATTATTCTTTCACAGATCATCTAGGGGTCTCTCTTTTCTTAAAGTATTAACAAAAAACAGATATTCTGAGCCACTCATAGTCATACTTAATTGGCACAGATGTATACCGTAACCAACACTTATTGCACAAAGGCTGACATTTTAAACATTTCATGCAGTTCCTTTCCCTTTCCAATTACAATTATTGGCCCTCTGAGTTGCTCCTAGCAGAAAAAAAAAATTTTTAATCACTCTGAGACAGAAAAGTAACCTCCTCTGCCTGTTGCATAAATTCAAGAATTTAATTTTGTTAAATACTCTCCACAGAAACATTAAAAAAATTTTTCAAAAAAAGACTCAGTTATCACATAATTTGATGTAATTTTGATGAGTTTCTGTGGACTGTTGAATTAGAAAAGGAAAAAGCCGTGTGTGCTTATGCATGTAATGGTCAGGTCCACTCAAGGGGTAAGGGAAGTCTAAGCACAAAGAGTAAGTATCTGAATCGGCCCAGATCACAAAACAATTAAATGGTCAGATGTACGGGGATCACTAAAAAACATTAAAATGAAGTAAATAAACATAATTATGGACACTAAACAGAGACAATGCAACCTGCAAATATGAGGCATGTTCTTTCTTTAGTTTACAAACCCACTGAGAGAACAATTTGTCACGTGTTACATAAAAGGCAGTACCTTTAGTTTGGCTCCATATAGCTACGGCGCGGTAAACATGGTGTTTTAAGCAATGAAATCTATTACTAGCACCTAAGATATACTAGTCAAAAAAAAAAAAAAAAAAAAAAAGGCATGGGTAGAGATTAGCACATCCAAATAGGGTTAGAATAACCTAAAGGCATGAGAAAATATAGACAGGGTTTTGAGTAGTAACACAGGAAAGTAATAAGAGGAGGGCATCTAAATGGTATTTTCTAGAAGACAAAAGTTACTAGAAAGGGCAGAAAGAATTATTTGAAAAGATGAGTCACAGGGGGGCACCTCGGTGGCTCAGTGGGTTAAAGCCTCTGCCTTCAGCTCAGGTCATGATCCCAGGGTCCTGGGATCGAGCCCCGCGTCGGGCATTCTGCTCAGCAGGGAGCCTGCTTCTCTTCCTCTCTGCCTCTCTGCCCACTTGTGGGCAGTAAAAGAAAATGTCAGGAAACATAACTACTACTGTCATATACAGCAAAAAGCTGTCTCCTGAATGTAGTAATGGTACACTCAAAGAGAGACACAGGAGATAATAAAAGAAGGCCATGTCTAAATGACAATTCTGAAGAACTAAGAGGAAAGAGAGAAAATGAAAAGAACTCCTCAAGAATGTGTCCCACAGTAATTTTTTAAAAAGGTAAATCAATGAATTTCTGAATGTGTAAGAAAAGGATTTACTGTTGTGTTGGAGGTTAAAAGAATAGAAATGCTAAGAGAAAGAGAGAAAATCCATAGAGCAGGATCCTAGACCCAAAGTACCAGTAATTAGAGCACATTCCCTCCTAGAAAGTCAAGCCAAGACAGAGGTACTGATACAGGAAGAGGCCTTAAGTGGGGATGGCTTTCAGATGTCCAAGGGGACTATACCAACTTCATCCACGCAGTTCCAAGAATGCAGAGTATTACAGAAGTGTCTTGGTTTTTTTTTTTTAAGATTTTATTTATTTATTTGTCATAGAGAGAGAAGCGAGAGCAAGCACAGGCAGACAGAGTGGCAGGCAGAGGCAGAGGGAGAAGCAGGCTCCCTGCCAAGCAAGGAGCCCGATGTGGGACTCGATCCCAGGACGCTGGGATCATGACCTGAGCCGAAGGCAGCCGCTTAACCAACTGAGCCACCCAGGCGTCCCCAGAAGTGTCTTGTTAACAGCATTTCACAGCTGCCAGCCTCTGCCAGTACAACTCCAGTTCACGCACGCTGGCCCCCATGCTCTTGTTCTCTACTCACCGAGAGCGCTGTGGCTGGAGGTTTCACCATCCAGCATACGTGGCTCTTCTTGTTCCAAGCTAAAGATGACTTCTTGTTTGGGAACTTGACACCCTATTAACAGGAAATAATAGAAGACTGGGTTTCCGAGGCCATTCAATGAAGCATTCCATTTACTTTTCAGAAAAGTTCATGCAGAAGAGAAGTATATTCATTACACCCTAAAGGTATAATTAATAACATAGAACAAAATAAGAACAAAACTATTACACACTTCAGATGTCCTGCAGTTTTTAGAACTCCCACATACCTCAGAAATCCCACATATTTCAAAAATTCCACTGAGAATGAAAATGTATTCAAACAGATATAGGCTTCTTGCCAGTGGAGCTATGCTTACCCACTGAGATCAAGTTGAAATAGTTTTCCAGCATTACGTCCCTGTACAGGCTTTTCTGAGCAAGGTTCAATTGCTGCCACTCCTCCTTGCTGAAGTCTACTGTTACATCCTTGAATGACACTGATCCCTGAAAAACACATTCCTATTCAATATGAAGGATGAGGACTGAAGAATGGAAACAAGATATTTAGGAAGTTACTTTTAATAATGTTTAATATGCTACAACATACAAGGTTCCCACTAAATACCAATATCCTATGCTATTATCTTGAAGGAAAAAATGAATCTTATTAAAAACATCATGTCATTCTTTCTGTGCTACTGATGACATTCTGGGTAGTTTTGGTCTTGTTTTTATTGGTGTACTAGTTTCAAAGAAATAAGCTGTGAAAATTCATAAAACTGTAAACATATGATTTGTGCATTGTTTTCTATGCCATGTCATTAACACTTAACATAAAAAATAAACTATATTCTGCCATTCATTTTGCACTTATCAGTCCACTGTTAATAAGTCCATTATTTCTTTTAAAAAAAGATTACTTTTGGGGCGCCTGGGTGGCTCAGTGGGTTAAGCCGCTGCCTTCGGCTCACGTCATGATCTTAGGGTCCTAGGATCGAGTCCCGCATCGGGCTCTCTGCTCAGCGGGGAGCCTGCTTCCCTCTCTCTCCCTCTCTCTCTCTGCCTGCCTCTCCGTCTACTTGTGATCTCTCTCTGTCAAATAAATAAATAAAATCTTTAAAATAAATAAATAAATAAATAAATAAATAAATAAAGATTACTTTAAAGGGGTGCCTGGGTGGCTCAGTGGGTAAGCCTCTGCCTTCACCTTAGGTCATGATCCTGGGATTGGGCCCCACATCGGGCTCTCTGCTCATCAGGAGGCCTGCTTCCCCTTCTCTCTGCCTACTTGTGATCTCTCTCTCTGTCAAATAAATAAATAAAAATCTTAAAAAAAAAAAGTTTATTTTAAAAAGGCTTCCCCCTCCCACAACAGTGTGGTACTAGCATAGAGAGAGACTATAGGTCAATGGAATGTAACTGAGAATCCAGAAATAGACCCACATATTTATAGTCAATTGATATTCAACAGAGGAGTCAAAACATTTTTAAATGGAAAAAATGTTTTTTAACAAATCATGCTGGGACAAGTGGATATCCACAGGTAAAAGGATGAAGTTGGACCCCTACTTTGTACTATATAAAAAAATTAGCTCGAAGTGGATCAAAGGCCCTAATGTTCTTATATTTAGCCAAATTTACACTTAATTAAAAGGTAAATCTTTGTGACACTGGATTTGGCAACGATTCCTTAAACATAAAATCAAAAGCACAAGCAACTAAAGAAAAAAAGAACAGATAAACTGGACTTAATTAATTGTGCTTAAAAGAAGATCATCAAAAAAGTGAAAAGATGGGAAGTTTGGGTGGCTCAGTTGGTTCAGCGTCTGCCTTTTACTCAGGTCATGATCCCAGGGTCCTGGGATCAAGTCCCACATTGGGCTCCTTGCTCAGCAGGGAGCCTGCTACTCCCTCTGCTCCCTGATCCCCCACTTGGGCATGCTCTCACTCTCTGACAAATAAATCTTAAAAAAAAAAAAAAAAAAAAAAGGTGAAAGGACAATCCAAAAACTGGGATAAAATTTTTGCAAATGATATGTCTAATAAGGGACTTGGATCTAGACTACATAAAGAACTCTTACAACTCAATTAAAAATAATAATCCAATTAAAATGGGTAAAGGATCTGAATATACATTTCTTCAAAGATAAACAAATGGCCAAAAGCACATGAAAAGATCCTCAGTATCTTTAGTCAAAAGGTCATATTGAAAATACCTCTTCAAATTCACTGAGATGACTTTAATAAAAAAGATGCTCAATATTATTTGTCATCAGGGAAATATACCCACTAGGATGGCTTCAATAAAAAAGAGAGATAATAATAAACATTAGTGAGGAAGTGGAAAAATTGGAATCCTCAAGTGGTGATGGTGAAAATATAAAATGGTCCAGCCACTCTGCGAAACATTGGCAATTCCTCAAAAAGTTAAACACAGAGTCACAATATAACCCAAGGGGTCCACTTCTAGGTATATACCCCAAAGAAAATGAAAACATCTATCCACATAAAATTTGCTCATGAATGTTTATAGTAGCACTATTCATAATATACAAAAACAGAAACAACCCAAATGTCTGTGAACTAATGATGGTTTAAAAATGTGCTATATGGGGCGCCTGGGTGGCTCAGTGGGTTAAGCCGCTGCCTTCGGCTCGGGTCATGATCTCAGGGTCCTGGGATCGAGTCCCACATCGGGCTCTCTGCTCAGCAGGGAGCCTGCTTCCTCCTCTCTCTCTGCCTGCCTCTCTGCCTACTTGTGATCTCTGTCTGTCAAATAAATAAATAAAATCTTTTAAAAAAAAAATGTGCTATATCCATATAACAGAATGTTATTCAGCCATAAAAAGGAATAAAGTACTGATGCGTGCTTTAATGTGGATAAATCTTGGAAACATTATGCTAAGTAAAACAAGTGAGTCACAAGTGGCCAAATATTGAATGATTCCTTTAATACAAAATGTTCAGGAGAACTTACTGTTACAGAAAGATTAGTGATTACCTAGGGCTAGGAGGAATGGAAGGATTGGGGCTAACAGCAAAAAGGTGTGTTATAAGTTTGGAGAGGAAGGGTTAGAGAAAATGTTCTAAAACTTATACTGGTTATACAATTCTGTGAATATACTAAAAACCAATGAATGTATACTTTAAATGGATGAAATATATGGTGTAAAAAGGACTCTTCTGAGGCACTGCTATTTCCAGATGGGATACAATAGTCTGTGGCAGTCCAGGGTTTCTTCCAAGATTAACTATAAATGCCATATACAGGAAAGCTGTTAGAAGTTTAGACTCTGGAGAGAACATTGAAGATTTAAGCTCATGTATGCAGCTACTTTTACACTGGAAGTATTTACCAATTCTAGGTGTTGGCAAAGGTAGAATCCAGTTTTGAATCAGTAGAAGGCTACAGCTGGGTGACAGAGAGACCAGGACTCAAACACACACCTGCCCAATTCTAGGGGTATACTGGCAAAAGACTAAAAAGTTAACCAGAGAGCATCTCCAAAAACAAAGCAAAAAAAAGTATAATCCAGCCACCCACTACTGAGTATTTATCCAAAGGAAAAAAAAAAACCACTAATTCAGAAAGATATATGTACCCCTATGTTTATTGCAGCATTATTTACAATAGCCAAGTTATAGAAGCAACCCCACTGTTCACATAAATAAATGAATAAATCTTTAAAAAATTGTTAAATAAGACACTCAGACATAAAAAAAGAATAAGATCTTGCCATTTATGACATCATGGATGGACTTACACGGTACTGTCCTAAGTGAAACTAGTCAGAGAAAGGCAAACAGCATGTTTTCACTTATACGTGCAATCAAACAAAGTAGAAACGAACCCATAAATATAGAGAACTTTTGGGAGCCTCGTGCCTAGAAGGGGGTTAACCCAACAGAGGAACAGTTCTTGGGAACCTCTTCAACTGAGGACTTTCACGGGTGGCAAGCTAGAGTGCCACCGTGTTTCCCTGAATTGTTACGAGAACATTGTAAGGTTTGGCTTGTTGCCATTGCAGTTGCTGTCTTAAGACTAAGTTAATAAGGCTCCTGTGTTTTGAGAATATTGAGTTATGGCCTAAGTGTCCAAACCACGAAGGTCAAGGCTGTCTGATATCTCTGCATGGCCAGCTACTCTCAGGCCAAAATAGAAACTAGATGTACAGAAGGCGATTCTCTTACAGTGTGGGATAAATCAGAACTCTGCAAAATAAACTTTGGCACTTGCTTGACGCGTTCGCCTGTGTCCCTCCTGTCCCCACACTCCCTTTCTTCATGCTCCTGTCCTCAGCGCGACAAAGAACAAACTGATGGTTGCCGGGGGTAGGAGGAGAATGGGTGAAGCGTAATGGGAGGTACAGACTGCCAGTTATGGAATGAGTGAGTTGATGGAACAGAGTCAATGGTATCGTGACAGTGTTGTGAGGCAACAGATGGCAGCTACATCTGCGGTCAGCATAGCCTAATGTACAGACTCATCGAATCACTGTGTTGCACAGCTGAAACTAATTAGTATTGTGTGTCAACAACACTTCAATAAAAAAAAACAAGATTTAAAAAAATAAAAGGCAAGACTGAGACTTCTGGTTCTTAAAAAAATAGAGTTCGTGCACTTCACCCTATTTCTCCTGCTAATTACCTAAAAACCTAGAAAAATACACAAAACACTTATCCACACCCTTGGCTTTCTCTCAAGAGGTTTCTTGACTGTAAAACTAATTTTGGCATCTTTTGGAATCCTAATAGCCTGAAAATTCCCCAAGTCATCAAGTCTGGTTTCTTTTTGCTTAACAGTTGTCCCCTCAATCCGGCTCAACTGTCACATTTCACTATAATCAGGAAGAATAAACTTGCTACATCTTCAACCCTTTGCTTAGAAATCTTCTCAGAGAAAAACCCAAGTTCATCATTGACAAATCTGTTTTCCACATTAACTACAGGACAAACTTCATCTAGGCTTTCTGCCACTGCACAACAGGGTACCCTTTCAGGGGAGCCTGACTTTCCCTCTCCTTCTGTCTGCTGCTCTGCCTACTTGTGCTCTCTCTCTCTGTCAAATAAATAAATGAAATAAAAATAAATAAATAAATAAATAAATAAAAGTTAAAATGCAAAGAACAAAGAGGTAAATATAATTGAAAAAAGTATGTAAAAGGGACACCTGGGTGGCTCAGTTGGTTAAGCCGCTGCCTTCAGCTCAGGTCATGATCTCAGGGTCCTGGGATCGAGTCCCACATCGGGCTCCTTGCTCAGCAGAGAGCCTGCTTCTCCCTCTGCCTCTGCCTGCCTCTCTGTCTGCCTGTGCTCACTCGGTCTCTCTCCCTCTGTCTCTGACAAATAAATAAATAAAATCTTTAAAAAAAAAAAAGTATGTAAGAATATGCTTAACAAGGGGCGCCTGCCTGGGTGGCTCAGTGGGTAAAGCTGCTGCCTTCGGCTCAGGTCATGATCTCAGGGTCCTGGGATCAAGTCCCGCATCGGGCTCTCTGCTCAGCAGGGAGCCTGCTTCCTCCTCTCTCTCTCTCTGCCTGCCTCTCTGCCTACTTGTGATCTCTCTCTGTCAAATAAATAAATAAAAAATCTTTAAAAAAAAAAAAAAGAATATGCTTAACAAATTTTCAAGTCTTAGAGTGATACAATTAGCACTTTCCATAATTAAATTAACAGTAAAATGCCAAAGAAAAGGAATATGCTTAATATAAAACAAGTCCTCCTTAAAAAAAAAAAAAAAAAATCAGTGAACTAACCTCCATTCCTGGAAAGATGGAAATAGATGCACTTGTTCCTTCTCATCCCACTAAGTACATCTAGAAACCATAGACATCATCCATAAAACAACTATGAGAAGACTCTGTAAGGCTAAAGAAAAGTCGAACTGCCTAGGAACCTCAGAAACCCAAAACTACATAACACGAGTTCCCAAAGACTGCTTGATACAGTCCTTACCGGTGCTAGAAAAGCCTACAATCCAGTATCACCAACAAGAGCACACAAAGAGAGCTCAAAGAAAAGTCTGCTCTCTCTAGCTAAAAGACCAGCAAAGGCACAGAAAGGCAGAAAACTTGTAGGCAAAACACACTCAAGGCAGACACAACAAATTAAAAAAACAAACAAAACCTTTGAGCCTGACCCCAAACCCATCAGCGAAGACCCAGTGAGTAGCCTAAACTCGCACTCCGACTAGCTAAAGAGAGATGCCCCCTTCATGCTCCAAAGGTGTGGTGTGAGAAAAAGCCAGGTGGGGAGTCGGAACTTTAATCCATACATAGTAGTAACAAAATAAATAGATCAGCATCCCTCATAAATGAGATACAAAAATCCTTAACAAAGTATCAACAAATACAAATAAATAGAAAGAAGTATATGCCATAATCAAATGGGGTTTATTCAAAGGTTGCAAAACTGGCTCAAGATGTGAAAATCAATCAATTGTAGGGGGGAAGGGGGCGTCTGAGGGGACAGCAGATCCTCCTGCTGCATGAGAAGACAATAAATTTTATTCTTTGAAAAAAAAAAAAAAGGAAATCAATCAATTGTGATCCACCATAGCAACAGACTTAAGAAGTAAAATCCCACTACCATACCAACTGATGCAGAAAAACCATCTGACAAAATACTTGTTCATCATAAAACCTCAAAACTCTGCTACAGCAGGTAGTCCCTGGACAAGCAGCAATGACATCCTGTGGGAATCCCAACACTATTAAATCAGAATCTGTAGTGATGCTCCAATATGAGAAGCACTGCTTTATAACAACAGAAAACCGATCAGCGCACCTCCACTAACAGTGTTGTTGAAGACACTGTTCTGTCTCCAACCATCTGAAGAGCCATTAAATTTTTTCTCAAATATCAGGAACCACGGTATCTTTAGTACAGGTGAAATAAATTACTTATCAACAATATAAATCAGTATCTCATTTCCATTATTGCTAGGTCTTTCAGGAAGATCAGAGATAATCTCACAGTTCAAAGTTCATAGCTATATAAAATCACACATGTCTTACATATCTATACTGCAAGCTTGACCTAGAGTTAATAAGTCACCTCTTTTCCCCACCAAATCTTAGTTTTTATTTATTTGTGCTTGTCCATTTACTGTATGGATTATTAAATCCTTCCTAAAATCCACTAGAAAATAAAGCAACAAATATATGAACAAAAAGAACTCACCAGGGACTTGGTCATTTCTGGCTCTTCTGGGAAAGAGGTAGAGATCTGAAAAATGAGATGAACAGAGGGACAGATGAGAGAAGAAACTGTGTCAGGGTCCCACACACGGACACATACATCATTTAGCATCCATGCAGCTGTCCCAAAAACTTATTTCTAGAACTGTATCATAAAAAAATCATCCTGTATTGCACAAAAATTTAAATGCAGTTTTACCACAGCATGACTAATAACAAAATAAAAAGGCTCGAACATCTTGATAACCAATAATTACAGACTGCTTAAATAATTTATAGGCCATCCTGAGAACATAAAGTTATGTGAAATTAAATTACAGTAGAAAATATGTTAAACTGACAAGTAAAAATCAAAACATGTACTAAACAATATGATTCCCTTTTCACTGAACAACGTGGGTATACATACATATGCACACATACATGCATATACACATCTACAAATGCTCTCATGCACAAAAAGAAAATTATCTGGAATGAAATATACTACCATGTTTACAGATAAATTATTTGGGTGATGGTAAACTTACAGGTAATTTTTATATTCTTCTTATTTGCTAGTAAAAAACAAAGTAATTGTTTTTAAAGAATATAACAAGTTTGCTCTAGCCCATCCCCACTGTGAGAACATTAACAGGAAAGACCAGAGACACCCTGAAGCTTTTTCACATTTTTCCTTAACTTACAGTTCTTTAAAGGGAAATTTCAATGGAAAATTTGTCTTGGTTACAATGTAGTAAGTGGATTTGGTTCTAGTTAATAACATACCGTAAAAGCTGAGGGGCCCGTGGGTGGCTCAGTGGGTTAAAGCCTCTATCTTCAGCTCAGATCATGATCCCAGGGTCATAGGATAGAGCCCTACATCGGGCTCTCTGCTCAGCCTTGCTGCCTCCCCTCTCTCTGCCTGGCCTCTCCACCTACTTGCGATCTCTGTCTGTGAAATAAATAAATTTTTAAAATCTTAAAAAAAAATAAAACAACTGATCTGGGTCACTTATTTTCCAGTACTTTTATTTTTTCATTTTTAAAATCTACCTTTCTTTCTTCCCCCCCCCCGCCCCCTTCTTTTGCATTGGCTCCACACCCAGCATGGGACCCAATGCAGGGCTTGAACTCACGACTCTGAGATCAAGACCTGAGCTGAGATCAAGTGCTGGATGTTAACTGACTGAGTCACCCAGGCACCCCTAAAATATTTTAAAAAGTAATTTCTATGCCCAACGTGGGCCTCAAACTCAGGACCCCAAGATCAAGAGTCTCACGCTCTACTGACTGAGCCAGTTAGGCGCCACATTCCAAAACTTTTAATCACAGTTTTCTAACAGAAAGAAGAGTTGAATGATTAGTACTAGAAACACATATATACCCTCCACCTAGTTTCAACAGTTAGTATTTTGCCATATTTGCTTAATCTTTCTATACACACACAGTCACAAGTAGATTCATATGTGTATGTACACATTTTTTTGCTGAATCATTTGGAAGTTGCAGATGTTATGATACTTCACATAAATCTCCTAGAAGATTTTATGCCTGAGAAAATTGCTAGTACTTCTGTATCATTTTAATATTCAGCTTATATTCAAAATACCCCAATTATCTCAGAAATACCTTTTCTCACTGCTGTGTTTGGAAGCAGGTTTTTTGGTTTTGTTTTTTTTTTTTTTTTAGATTTTATTTATTTGACAGAGAGATCACAAGTAGGCAGAGAGGCAGGCAGAGAGAGAGGGGGAAGCGGGCTCCCCGCTGAGCAGAGAGCCAGATGTGGGGCTCGATCCCAGGACCCTGGGATCATGACCTGAGCTGAAGGCAGAGGTTTTAACCCACTAAGCCAGCCAGGAGCCCTTATTTTCGGGTTTATATATTGAAAAATTTATGGGTAAAATGATGCAGTGTCTGAGATTTGCTTCAAAATAATCCAGCAAAAGAGAAAAGATATGGGAAAAGTAAGGTGTAGATGACAAAGGACTGGGCGTGACTTGGTAACTGTAAAATTATCACACTGATATCCACTGACTAATGGGCATTTGGGGGTTCATTATATTATTTGCT
Source organism: Mustela nivalis (assembly GCF_964662115.1). Taxonomy (NCBI): domain Eukaryota; kingdom Metazoa; phylum Chordata; class Mammalia; order Carnivora; family Mustelidae; genus Mustela; species Mustela nivalis. The sequence continues at coordinate 4,809,989 of NC_139032.1, read as the reverse complement.
TAGTTTTCCTCCTTCTAAAATTTTTATTGTAAAAAGTTAACAAAGTCATGTTTTAGATAATCAGAAAAACTGGACTACAGAGTGTCAGATGTAGGAGCTACTTACTCTTGCGGAGCTTCTGTTAGATTGGTAATGGCTTAGTGGCTTTAAGAAAAAAAGTCCATATCAGGACCTGTATGCTGAAGTATCTGTGGGTGAAATGACATGGTATCCGAGATTTATCTTAAAATATTGTGGTCAAGGGTGTCCTGGGTGGCTGAGTTGGTTAAGTGTCTGCCTTCAGCTCAGGTCATGATCTCAGGGTCCTGGTATAGAGCCCTGCATAGAGACACCTGCTCAGCAGGAATTCTGCTTCTCTCTCTCCCTCTGCCCCTCCCCACTGCTCATTTTCTCTCTCTCTCAAATAAATAAATAAATAAACTCTTTAAAAAATATTCTGGTCAACGGGGCGCCTGGGTGGCTCAGTGGGTTAAGCCGCTGCCTTCGGCTCAGGTCATGATCTCAGGGTCCTGGGATCGAGCCCCACATCAGGCTCTCTGCTCAGCAGGGAGCCTGCTTCCCTCTCTCTCTTCTCTGCCTGCCTCTCTGCCTACTTGTGATCTCTGTCTGTCAAATAAATAAATAAAATCTTTAAAAAAAATATTCTGGTCAAAACAAAGTAAGTGGGAAGAAACAGGTAAAACAACACTGGCAGATAGTTGATAATTACTGAGGCTGGGTGATACAGGCATTTCGGGTTCATTACATTATTTTCTCTACTGTACATTTAAAATTTTCTATAATAAAACTTAAAAAAAAAATTTCAGGGTACCTGCACAGCTCAGTTGGTTAAGCGTCCCACTCTTGATTTTGGCTGAGGTCATGAGATCAAGCCCAATGTCAGACTCCATGCCGAGCATGGTGCCTGGGTAAGATTCTCTCCCTCTCCCCACCTCTCCCGCTGCCCCTGATACCCACATGCACACGCTCTTTCTCAAAAAATAAATAAGTAAATGAATAAAGACTTCTAGAAAATCTCTCCCACTACAGCAAATAGATTTGGAATATATGACATCACCCACACGTAGTTCACACTGCAAAGGATCATGTTTTGTTTTAGCTAGCCCAGTTCTAAAAACAATCCTGCTTCTGATGCTCTCCTCCCACTTCACAGGAGCTGTCCCACTGCCACAGAGGCAGGATGTGAGCTGGATCCTGTGGGCAAACTCTCCTTGGCTGTCATGTTCACACTGGGCCTCACCCCTCCATACCTTAGAACTTGAATCTTCCTAGGAGCCCAAGGATGGGTGAACATCTGCTGACTACCAGCAATATTAGGCCAAGGTGGGCTGGAGTCTGAAAAAGAGTTTCTGAAGGCTCATGAAGTACTCTGACATCACGGCTCTGTGGAGACTCTCTGCAGAGAGAGTGCCACATGGTGACAGCCACTCAGCTGTCCTCCCAAGAGTCTCCTACAGTGTGGAACAGGTAGCTCAGGGAGACAATAAGAAATACGGAGCCAAATCAATGCATTTTGAATCCCAGCTCTTCTTTCTTCTAGCTGTGACAATTTGGAGAACTCACTTCAGCCTTAGTTTCCCCATCTTCATACTTTTTAGATAAATTTATAATACTCAAAAAGCACTCCAGCCAATGTATGGCATATAAATGCTCCTTAAATATTACTGCAGTATCAACAACCCATGTAGAATGCAATTACTATACCAGGGTCATCTGACTTCACAGCTCACTTATGTCATCACCTAGTTCCTCACTCCCAGTGTCCGCCGCTACACACTGACCTCCCCCTGGAGCCATTATCCACACCTCAGAATCACTGGTTCCCACATCCTGCTGCCCATAGACCCCAAATCACTCATTCTACAGGCCCTGATCACACCCTTCAACAGTTCTACCCCAGTGGTCCTGGCTCTCCACCAATCAATCCCATGCCCTGTAAAGGAAAAACCCCTGCTATGTGTTTTTCCTCTATTCTCAATACTTCTGATCACCAAATGTGTGTGCATGTGTTTGAAGCAGGGCGGGAAAGGGATTCACACTAAGCAATTCTGCAACACTAGCCGAGTGTCCTACAATTTAACTCAATTCTGACATCATCAACTTGGAGTCAGCATCAGATCACACAGGTTGAGGGCTCAGTCCCATGAGACTGCCCCCACCCCAGCTTCAGATGCCAGTCATAAGTCCAGGTTGTTACTTGTGCCTTATCAATCGACTGTGAGTCAGAAGCTCCCAGGAACCCCAGCTTGGGTTCCATTAATTTGCTAGAGCAGCTCACAAACCTCAAGATAACATTTGACTTACTGGACTAAAAAATTATTATAGAAGAATATACCTCAGGAACAACCAGATGGAAGAGATGCTAGGGCAAGGTACATGGAAAGGGGTACTGCACTTTCCCAGCACCTTCATGTGTTCAATCCAAAACATCTCCAAACTCCATCTTTCTGTAATTTTATGGAAGCTTCATTACATACAGATGATTAATAAAATAACTGGCCATTAGTGATTGACTCAACTTCAAGTCAGGGGGTGAGTTTCAAGTTCCAGCCCTCTAGGTGGCTCAGGCAGTTAAGCCTCTGACTCTTAATTTTGGCTCTGGTCATGACCTCAGGGCTGTGGGATGGAGCCCCATGCTCAGCTCTCTCTCCCTCTTCCTCTGCCCACTCCCTGCTCACACTGCCTCTAAAATAAACAAAATAAAAAAATCTTTAGAAAAGAATATTTAAAAATATATACACTTAATACATACACTTATTAATATATACATTTATTAATACACTTAATATATAAAAATGTATTTAAGGAAAATTTTATACCCCTATAGATATCCAGTATAAAACTGAGAAAATAAGGGAAAGAACGACAATTTACCTTAAAAAAAAAAATCTTTTAAAAAGAAAGAGAGATAAAATTAACATAAAAAGAACAGAGATGGGGCGCCTGGGTTAAAGCCTCTGCCTTCTGCTCAGGTCCTGATCCCAGGCTCCTGGGATCCAGCCCTGCATCGGGCTCCCTGCTCAGAGGGGAGTCGGCTTCCTCCCCCTCTCTCTCTCTGCCTGCCTCTCTGCCGACTTGTGATCTGTCAAATAAATAAATAAATAAAATAAAATAAAAAAAAAAAAGAACAGAGATGGGGCACCTCAGTGGCTCAGTCAGTTGAACGTGGAAGCCCTGATTTTTGCCAGGGTCGTAATCTCAGGTTCCTGGGATGGAGCGTCCCTATCCCAGCGTCTCTATGGGTCAGCTTGACAGCCTTTCCCTTTCCCTCTGCCCCTCCCACCTGTCACGTGGGCACCTTCTCTCTCTCTCTCTCTCTCTCTCTCTCTCTCTCTCTCAAACAAGTGACTGGGGGCGCCTGGGTGGCTCAGCAGATAAGCGTCTGCCTTCGACTCAGGGCATGATCCCAGGGTCCCGGGATCCAGCCCCACATCCAGCTCCCTGCTCGCTCTCCCTCTCTCACTCCCCCTGCTTGTGTTCCCTCTCTCGCTGTGTCGCTCTCTGTCAAATAAATAAAACAAGCGAGTGAATTTTTTTAAAAAGGAAACAAAAGTATAGATTATAAACAAAACCAGTACCTTAAAATGGTCCATAAAATAAAATTTGAGACGTCTGACAATAAAAAAGAGAAAGAAGATATGTATGACAAATAGCAAAGTAGCTACTAATCTGGATAAGTAAACGATCGAAATAAGGTATATGAAAACGTATAGGCAGCCTCATCGCATATTTTTTAAATCTCTAGCAACATGTGACATGAATACTCATAAAGAGGAACAAACCAAAAGCCTAAAAAAAAAAAAAAAAAAAAAAAAGAGGATATCAATTAATATCTAACATCGCTCACCCCTCAGATCCCAGGCTCTGCAGTTTATCCACCCACACTGACCCCACAGACCCGGTCCCGCCACTGCGGATCCGCGCTCGGAGACCCCACAGACCCCGCCCCTCCCCCGCAGAGCCACCGTCTGAGACCCCACAGACCCCGCCCCTCCCCCGCGGAGCCACCGTCTGAGACCCCACAGACCGCGACCCTCCGCGGACGATCCACCGTCAGAGACCCCACCGACTCCCATTACTCCACCCAGTGACCGCCCCCATCACTGACCCGGTGCTAATCACAGACATCAGAGACTTCTCACGGCTCAGCTCCCCATGTTCCTATCGCTGCACTCACCTGCCCCTCCCCCACAGTCTCTCAAGACAGTGGCCGTATACCTCAGGTGGTGACTAAAACCGGTCTTCTTTTCGCACTCCCTCCCGGCGCCTGCGGGACGCCCTACGCCGCCGCCTAGGTGTGCGCACGCTCATTAGCGGCTACTCGCTGGGAGCTCTCCCGGACTCAACATGGCTGTCGGCTAAAATCGGCCCCCTTCAAATGGCCGACTGGGCGCCAACATGGCGGCGCCCATTAGACACTCAGCTCTGCGGGCCGCCATGTTGGAGTGACGTAAAGACGGTGTAGCTCAGAGTTGTGGGTGGAAAGAAGGCAAACAGAGGTACTACTCTGGGAGTAAGCCGGGGAGCAACCACAAGCCCCAAGCCTTTCACCCCAAGCCCCCCAAGGCCTTTCTGCGTTCTCTTGTGTACTCAACACCACCACTGAAGCCAGTCAACAATTATAGAACACTTTGTCCCCAAACAGCAAGATACACATACTATTCTAGCACCCATGGAGCATTTACCAAGGTAGAATATAACCTGGGTCATAGAACGTATCTTACCAGATTTAAGAACGGAAATTATACAGGCTATGTTCTCTGAACACAGAAGAATCAAAGTGGAAATCAGGAACAGAAAGACACTTGTAAATTAACACAATTCTACGTAATCAATGAGCCAAAGAGGAAGTCTCAAGGAGATTTTTAAAAAAGATTTTATTTATTTGACAGAGAGAGAGAGAGAGAGAGAGAGATCACAAGTAAGCAGAGAGGCAGGCGGAGGGGGTGGGGGAGCAGGCTCCCTGCTGAGCAGAGAGCACGATGCGGGGCTCCATCCTATGACCCTGGGATCATAACCTGAGCTGAAGGCAGCCCCTTAACCCACTGAGCAACCCAGGTGCCCTCAAAGAGATTTTTAAAATACATTAAGATGGGACGCCTGGGTGGCTCAGTTGGTTAAGCAGCTGCCTTCGGCTCAGGTAGATGAATGAAAATGAAAACACAACATATCAAGATTAGTAGGTTGTAGCTAAGACAGTGGTTAGAGGAAATTCTGTACCAGAGAAAATAATAAAGGTTTACATTACAAAAGAAGAAAATTCTCAATTACCTACACTCCCAACTCAATAAACTAAAAAAGGAAGGAAATAATAAAGAACAGAAACAATGAAACTGAAAAACAACAAAGAAAACAAAACAATAAGCTGAAATGAGTATCTGGAAGAGATTATCCGGTCCCCTGTGTTCATTGTAACATTATTCACAACAGCCAAAATGTAAACAACCTAAGGATTCCTCAATGCATGAATGGATTAAAAAAATGAGGTACATACATATAATGGGAATATTTAGCCACAAAAAGAAGGAAATTCTGCCATTTACAACAATATGGTTGGACCTTGAGGGTATTATACTAAGCGAAAAAAGGCAGAAAAAGACAAGTATTTTATGTTCTCACTTATATTTGGAATCTAAAAAATGAAAAAAAAAGTACTGAATTCACAGATACAGAGAATAGATTGGTAGTTGCCAAAGGTAGGGGATAGGAGAATGCTGACTGAAGGTCTTCAAAAACTTCCACTTCTAAAATAAATAAGTCCCGGGCACCTGGGTGGCTCGGTGGGTTAAGCCGCTGCCTTCGGCTCAGGTCATGATCTGGAGTTCCCGAGATCGAGTCCCACATCGGGCTCTCTGCTTGGCGGGGAGCCTGCTTCCTCCTCTCTCTCTCTGCCTGCCTCTCTGCCTACTTGTGATCTCTCTCTGTCAAATAAATAAATAAAATCTTAAAAAAAATAAAATAAATAAGTCCTGAGGATATAATGCACAGCATGGTGACTATAATTAATAATACAGTACTGCACATTTGAAAGTTGCTAAGAGAGCAGAACTTAGGAGACCTCAACTGAAACTTGGTGATAAACCTACATTGACATGTCATACCCCCCACCAAAGTCCATAGTTTACACTACAGTTCACTCTTTGTGTTATACAGTCTAGGAGTTCAGACAAATATATAATGAGAAGTACCCATCATTATTGTACCCTCTGTGAAAATCCTCTGTTCTCTATTCAACCTTTCCTTTCCCATACCTCAACCCTTGGAACCTTTTCTCTTTTTCTTGCCTTCATGGTTTTGCTTTTTCCAGAATGTCATTTAGTTGGAATCCTATAGCATGTAGATTTTGGCTTCTTTCACTTAGTAAAATGCACTTAAGTTTCTTCCAAATTTCTCATGTCTTGAAGGCTCATTTCTTTTTAGCACTAAAGAATACTCCAGTGCCTAGACGTACCACAGTTTATTTATCCGTTCACCACCAAAGGACATCTTGATTGCTAACAAGTTTTGACAATTACGAATAAAGCTGTCATAAATATCCCTGTGCAGATTTTTGTGTGGGTTTAAGTTTTCACCACCTTTGGGTAAGTACTAAAGAGTGCAAATGCTGAATCATATATTGAGTATATTTAGTTTTGCGAGAAACTGTAAAACTGTATACCAAAGTGGCTACACCATTTTGCATTCCTATCAGCAGTGAGAGTTCCTTTGCTCCACATCCTTATCAGCATTTGGTTTTTGTCAGAGTTCTGGATTTTAGTCATTCTAATACATGTGTTGTAGTATCTCATTCTGTTTTAATTTGCATTTCGATGTTGACATATAATGTGAAGCATCTTTTCATGAGTTTATTTGCCATCTGCCTATCTTCTTTGGTGAGATGTCCGTTAAGGTCTTTAGCCCATTCTTTAAAATCAGGTCGTTTTCTTTTTCTTTTTTTTTTTTTTAAAGATTTTATTTATTTATCAGAGAGAGAGAGAGAGAGAGAGAGAGCGAGCACAGGCAGACAGAGGCAGAGGGAGAAGCAGGCTCCCTGCCAAGCAAGGAGCCCGATGCGGGACTCGATCCCAGGACGCTGGGATCATGACCTGAGCCGAAGGCAGCTGCTTAACCAACTGAGCCACCCAGGCGTCCCTCAGGTCGTTTTCTTATTGGGTTTCAAGAGTTATCTCTTTTTTAAGATTTTATTTATTTATTTGACAGACAGAGATCACAAGTAGGCAAAGAGGCAGAAGGGGCGGGGGGGGGGGGGGAAGCAGGCTCCCTCCTGAGCAGAGAGCCCAACATGGGGCTTGATCCCAGGACCCTGAGATCACGACCTGAGCTGAAGGCAGAGGCTTTAACCCACTGAGCCCCCCAGGAATCCCAAGAGTTGTCTTTTGTATAATAATCCTTTATCAGATGTGTCTTGCATATACTTTCCCAGTGTGTGGCTTGTCTTTTCATTCTCTTAACACTGTCTTTTGCAAAGCATAAGTTTTAATTTTAATAAAAATCCAGCTTACCAATTATTTCTTTAATGGATAAGCTTTTGGTATTGTTAAAGTCATTGTCATACCCAAGGTCATCCAGGCTTTATCCTATGTTATCTTTTGAGAGTTATATGGTTTGCATTTTATATTTAGTTTTTTATTTTGGCTTACTTTTGTGAAAGGAGTAAGGTCTTTGTCTAAGTTCTTTTTTTTTTCCTGGTGTGTGGATGGCTAGTTGTTCCAGCACCATTTGTTGAAAAGACTGTCTTTGACCCATTGCTCCTTTGTGAAAAATCAGCTGACTACATTGATGTGGATCTATTTGTGCAGTTGCAGAGATCTACTCATCTTGCAGCTGCCCAAGACATGTTTTTGTTTTTGTCCACAGTCCCCTTAATAAACCACTTCTTTGTCAAGCTGGACTTGCCAGCTTCCCCCCAACCCCAGTCTTAAGGCTTATTTTAAGTGGAGTGTTGAAGTCTTCAACTATTATTGTAGGACTGTATTTCTCCCTTCAACTCTGCCAACATTTGCTTCACAGTTAGGCTTCAACGTTATTACAAATCGGTCTGACAGTCACAGCTAAGCCATTTTGTTTTCCTATAAGACATAACAATCTCACAAAATACTAACATCAGACAAGATTATTCTGAGACCTAAATCTTAAAAAAAAGGGGGGGGGGGTACCTGGGTGGCTCAGTCAGTTAAGCGTCTGCCTTCGGCTCAGGTCATAATCCCAGGTCCTTGGATCAAGCCCTGCATCCGGCTCTCTGCTCAGGGAGAAGCCCGTTCTCCCTCTCCTACCTGTTCCTGCTCTCTTTCACAGTCTTTGTCTTATCTCTCTCTCTCTAATAAGTAAATAATCTTCAAAAAAAATTTTTTAGGGATGCCTGGGTGTCTCAGTTGGTTGGATGACTACCTTCGGCTCAGGTCATGATCCTGGAACCGGGATCGAGTCCCGCATCGGGCTCCCAGCTCCACGGGGAGTCTGCTTCTCTCTCTGACCTTCTCCTCGCTCATACTCTCACTGTCTCTCTCTCTCAAATCAATAAATAAATAGTCTTAAAAAAATTTTTTTTTTTTAAATTGGGTGCCTGGGTGGCTCAACTGACGGAGCATCAGACTCGGTTTTGGCTCACTTGGGTCATGATCTCACATGAGATCATGTGAGACTGACATGAGTTGTGAGACTGAGACCCATGTTGGGCTCTGCACTTATTGGGGAGTCGGCTTGAGATTCTCTCTCCCTCTTCTCCTGCCCCTCCCTCCATTTACACTCTAATAAATAGATCTTTTAAAAAGAGAGTGATAATACTCACAGACCACAATAGATTGCAACAAAGACAAGTATTCTTCATAATGCTAAGCAGAGACAAAAACAGAATGCAGTGCCATCCACAAAATAATCACCACATTGCCTTACTTTGACAGCATCCAACCTAGAGCAAACTCCTCACAACTTGAGATTCTACCCCAAATCATCCAAAGCCCAAATCCTATAATAGCTTATTTCTAACTCCTCTATTTAGACATTTCATGGTTCCCCATGATGTTGTTCTTCCTTACTGCAACTTAATTGTTTAGCCACAGGTGTGTTCCTGGTGGTCTTTAACTGAAGCTTTTGGAGAGTCCCTGGTGAAGAGGTCCCTAGGCACTGGGTCAAGCCCCACCTCAGGCTTATACACGATAAGGAGGTCATTCCTTTGTATGCATGAACTTGAAATACAGATCAAATATGAGATGATTAAGAGAATAAAGCCTATGAATTTTATACCTAGTAACCTCAGACTGAATAACCACTTGCGATTCGCACAGGCTCAATGGCCATCAAAGAAGTGGCTGCTCTAAGATTTGGGGGGGGCAAGGAGAAGGACATAGGACAAAAGAGGCCAAACAGTGGAGTTCCTAGGAGGTCAGAAGCCATCACCTGCTCTTTGAAAAAGAGGCTTTGACAAAGCCTGACTTCCCACCAGAGGCCAAGCTCTTTCTTTGCCTTAAGACCCTACTTATCCAGTTTATCTTTTTTTTTTAATTTTTTATTTTTTATAAACATATAATATATTTTTATCCCCAGGGGTACAGGTCTGTGAATCGCCAGGTTTACACACTTCATAGCACTCACCATAGCATATACCCTCCCCAATGTCCATAACCCCATCCCCCTTCTCCCAACCCCCCTCCCCTCTCCAGTTTATCTTTTTACCTCAATTTTCTGGAAGCTGTATTTTTCAAATAAAGCTATATTTCTGGTACATACATATCTCAGCTACTGTTTTCATTTCCTTATGGTTTAAAAAAATTTTTTTTTTAAAGATTTTATTTATTTATTTGACAGAGATCACAAGTAGGCAGAGAGAGAGAGAGGGAAGCAGGCTCCCTGCTGAGCAGAGAGCCAGAGTCATCCCAATCCCAGGACCCTGAGGCCATGACCCAGCCGGAAAGCAGAGGCTCAACCCACTGAGTCACCCAGACGCCCCTAAAAAAAGACTTTTTATAAAAATCATTCTGACAGTAATTAAAACAGTAAGGCATGCTTCATTCAGGACTCTAATGATACCTGTCGAGACTATCGCAAGGAGGTTTTGCTGGAGGGGAGAGATCCTGGAGTCAACTCTGAATACAAGGGTAAGGGGGTTGTTGACTGACAACGCGCAGAGTGAGGGCCAGCGGATGAAAAATTACTGAGTGAACAAGGCTAGGGGGGATTCTCCGACAGGCTCACCACGATTCTTGCTGAAAGCAGGCCAGGAGGATAAGAAATGGGGGGTGAGGATGAGGCATTTGGTCGGACAGCAAAGGTCATCAGGCACCAAGGAGTTTTCCTTAACTGACTCGGGATTCTCGCTCAAACTGGACTAAGCAGTCCAAGCCCGAGCCCAGCGCCGCGCCCTGAAGATGAAGGCTCAGAAGAGCCTGTCTCTGGTTCGGTGGCGTCTTTGTGACCCTCTCGACGGTCCTGGCATGCCATGGAGATGAACCCAGCACTGCGGACCCGACCCGATGGGTTAAATGCCGCGCTCGGGAGCCGCTGCGACCACCGGCTGCGCCCGGGTGGGGAACGACCCCCGCACAGAAGGCGCCGAACTCCGGCCCTGCGACCCGGGCTTCCCGCTGGGCTGGCCACGAGTCCCTGCCCCGCAGCGGCCTCGACTCTTCCAGGCCAGGATTCCCCCCTCGTCGGCACAATCCCCACAGCAGTCCGCCTCCTGCCCGCCGGCAGACCGAGTCGGCCCGCGAGGCCCCTGCGTGCCGGCGGAGCGCGCGGCAGCCGGCGACCGCGGACCCGGGATCCCGGCGGGCGGGCAGGCGCGGCGCCGCCTCGCGGCCTCCGTAGTTCGGGCGGCGGGGGCGGTCCCGCGGGCGGAAGTCGCTCTAGAACGACGAACGCTCCAGAACGGAAGAGCGCTCTAGAACGCGCGGCGGCTGTTTCCGCGAGCCCAGAACCCTGCGGCCAGTGTCGAGTGGTGGGTCAGCGATGGCCGGGGGCGGGGGCGGTGCCCCGGCTGGTGATGCGACACCTGCGAGGTCAGCGTTCGCGCCCGCGGGCTCAGTGAGACTGACGGGGACCCTGAGGTTCAGGGTCCGACGTGGGGACCTTCACGCGGGGCTGTGAGCTCGCTGGCGGCGTGGCCGTCGGGCCAGGGACGCGGGCTTGGCGGGGTCATGACGTTGGTCCGGGGCTGAGTAACTGGGGTCTGGTTTAGTGATGAGGATCTGGTGAGGTCAGTGGCGGACTGATGGGGGGCGGTCACTCTCGGGGCTCAGAGACCTCGTGGTGCCCTGACCACAGGTGGAAATCTTAACAACCGACAGCATAGGACACTCCTGTGCTTGGTGCTGAGTTATGTTTCCCTTTAAATAGTCTGTAGTCTCCTAGTCATTGCCCTATGAGTTTTTAGAAAGTTACTTTTAATTTACACCCAATAAAATAATGTCTTTTTGGTGTAGAATTTAAACATTTTGGGTAACCATCACCACATTTAAGATGCCTCCTGAATTTTTAGCTCTTGGCTCCACCACTGAGTACCCTGGTGACCCTGGGCAAGTTTCCTAAGAGCTCGCTGCGTCTCCGCTGAGAGAATTCAGGGAGTTAACACGCGAGTACGGCACAGATAATTGCTCAATAGATGTTAGCTGTTAAGTTATTTTCTTTTTCTTTCTTTCTTTCTTTTTTTTTTTTTTTTTAAAGATTTATTTATTTATTTATCAGAGAGAGAGGGAGAGAGAGCGAGCACTCAGGCAGAGAGGCAGGCAGAGGCAGAGCGAGAAGCAGGCTCCCTGCTGAGCAAGGCGACCCGATGCGGGACTCGATCCAAGGACGCTGGGATCATGACCTGAGCAGAAGGCAACCGCTTAACCAACTGAGCCACCCAGGCATCCCTGTTAAGTTATTTTCAACTAGTAATTTTATTTTCTTCACACGGGGCAATTGTAACGTCAATCACTTTTTACTGAATGTGAGGTGTCAACTTTTATGTTAATTAATTTCTGATGATTTGATCACATTAATTCCCCTGTGGATGGCGGAATGAGCTATGCGCTGTGTCTGAGTCAGAGGCTATGTGGTAGCTTCAGTTAGGTCACAAAACAGAAATACGCCTTCCTTGCATTCCTTTACTCAGACTTCTTTATTTTGGAGTTATTGTACACCTGTGTGCACTGACATCCAGGGACCCAGGTAAAGATACCGTGTTGTGGTAAGGATGACCCACAGTATGTATAAATACAAACAGATGAGGAAGGGGATTTTTCGTAATGAGTGCGGTGAGCAAGCTGGTGACAGGGTTGAGTGTGACTGTGGGAAGCCACTGGAGGGTTTTAAAGCCAGGGAGTGAATAGTGCTGTTTCACTTTTAAAAAACACTCTAGACGGCAGCGGTGGCATTGGGGAGAGTGTCCTGGGGATTTTATTATGGCTTATGTGTAAAATAGTCAGTGTGAAAGAATAATAGGATATTGTTGGGAAAAAATGCAGTTAGGGCTACCATTAGAGCAGCCCATTAGGTTGGCCAAACATTTTAAATTAATTTACCTTTTTGAATGATATATGCATGGTAAAACGTACAAATACACAGGCACACCAATAAAATTTACAAAGCAGAAAGGGTTACAGAAAAAAGATGTCTTGTGGCACCTGGGAGGCTCAGTCAGTTAAGCATCTGACTTTGGTCTGAGGGTTCTGGAATATAATCCTTTGTTGGGCTCCCTGTTCAGTGGGAGTCTAAGTCTACCTCTCACTCTGCCCCTCCCCCTCGCTCTGCCCATGTGCATGCGTGCTCTCTCTCTCTCCCTCAAATAAAATCTTTTAAAAAATTGTTTTAACTTTTAAAAAAGGAAAAATCACTAGCATAATGGATCGAGTCATATAGAAATCCATAGCTCTCTTAGGTCAAATGAAAGGAAGGAGGACAAGAACAGAATGGAGACAAACCTTCCAAGAAACTTGCTGTTTGGGCTACAGTCAGTATGAAGAGATGACCTTTGCAGCCACAAAGGAAGATGAAATCGTAGTTGATTAATGCCTATTCCTAGAGGAGTCAGTCTCACCGAACAGTAGGAAGCAACAATTCAAATGTCCACATAGAGCATCAGGTCCCTGAACAAAGCTGCCTTCCGGTTCCTCTGATTCTCCCACCAAAGATACAGACATGTCCAGAAGGAAAACCCTAGCAAATGTTCCACTGTTTCAGGATGAGAACGTCCACCCACTATAAGAGCAGAGAAGGACTCCTGGAGACAATGGGGACTATTCCTTGCTGAAGGAGCTGAGACTGTAGAGAGGGTTTTCTTGTGTTTCTGCCTTGGAGGAAGGCTGACGCTAAAGTCAACTGGGATATAGTGATTCTCATTTGAACATGGAGCACCCATGAGGTGTAACAAGGCGCCCAGCTTTGTGGGCGTTGGTGAGGCAGCAAAGGTCAGGCTGACAAAGGCTGGCTGGGCCTAAGGACCAGAGGGGGTCCCACAGAACCCGCCAAGAGGGTGCTAGGCTTTATGCAGGATAGAAATCAAACGGGAGTTGAGAGGAGGTGAGAGCAGAGTTTATGGAAGACGCAGAAAGAGCAGATACAGCCAGTCCGGGAGACTTGGAAAGGAAAGAAGAGTGAATCTCATCTTTGCTTGGCATCTGGGGTTTTTATTGAGGTTTGTGGTCTGGTGCATGTGTCCTCTTGCATCCAGCAGCAAAGACAAGTGTGTTTAGGTGTCCTCCATAAGTCACCTGTGCCCTGGAGCCAGGGGTCTTGCTGAGTCAGTGGTCTTGATGTGCTGACCCCATCTGGTCACTCCTTAGGTGTTCTCTATTGTGCTGGAAAACTTCAGAGAAATCATTAAACTCTTGCACCCTCTGAGGCACAAACTGCCAGCGAGAGAGCGATTGCAGGTGACTGTCAGGCTGATGCCCAGGGGGACGACCTCACTCACGGCTGACAGACTAATGGACTAGTTTCCTCGGGAGCTACAAATGGGTCCTCACAGGATAGACACTCTGGGCTTTGCATACTTGGTTTTAGGTGCAAACACTAAAAAAAAAAATGGGAACAAAAAAATACTGGGCACCTGCGCCCCTGTGTCCAACTCTCGATTTCAGCTCAGGTCATGATCTCAGGGTTATGAGATCGAGCCCCACATTGGGCTCTGCACTCAGCGGGGATCTGCTTCTCTCCTTCTTACTTTCCTTCTGCCCCTCACCCCACTTGCACCGGCACACATACGCGCACTCTCTCTAAAATAAATAAATCTTTTTAAAAACCCCACAAACTTAAAACACCAATAAGATGCCACTACACACAAATAAAATGGCCAAAATCTGTAACCCTGACAACACCAAATGCTAGCAAGAATGTGGAGCAACAGCCATTCTTATTCATGGCTGGTGGGAATGCAGACTGCGGTGGCCACTTTAGAAAATGCTTTGGCAGTTTCTTACAAAACGAAACCTACTGTTACCATATGATCCAGCGCTCACACTCTCTGATATTTACCCAAAGGATGTGAAAAGTTATGCTCACAAGAAAACCCTGCACATGGTTGTCTATAGAAGTTTTATTCACACTGCCAAAACTTGGAAGCAACCAAGACATCCTTCAGTGGGTGATAGATACAGAAACTGGGATATATCCATACAACGGAATATTATTCAGTGATTAAAAATAGACAAGCTGTCAAGCCCTGCGAAGACACGGAGGAAACTTAACTGCACATCACCAAGTGAAAGAAGCCAGTCTGAAAAGGCGGCATGATTCCAACTGTACGACGTTCTAGGAAAGACAAAACTATGGAGCCGGGGAAAAGATCAGAGGCTGCCAGTGGTTTGGAGGAAGGAAGGGACGAACAGGTGGAACACAGAAGATTTTTAGGGCCAAGAAGATACCTTGTGTGATACCGTAATGATGCTGACCTGTCCTTGTACATTTGTCCAGACCCACAGAATGCCCACCCCTCAGCCCGAACCTGCGGACTCTGGGAGATGCGAAAGCTGGGGTGGCTGTGAGTTGGGGGGATGGGGTTTATGGGAAATCTCTGCACCTTCTCCTTAGTTTTTCCATAATCCTAGAACTGCTGTAAAAAATTATTAATAAAAAAAAACTATTAAAAATTGGAGCACCTGGGTGGCTCAGGCAGTTAAGTGTCTGCCTTCAGCTCAGGTCATGATCTCAGGGTCCTGGAATAGAGCCCTGCATTGGGTTCTCTGCTCAGCAGGGAAGCTGCTTCCCACCTCCCCCACACCTGCCTCTCTGCCTACTTGTGATCTCTGTCTGTCAAATAAACAAATAAAATCTTTAAAAAAAGTGTCTAGAAAATATCATTACAGTTTTGAATCATTTGTCTCACTGTGGTTATAAGGTAGCACCATAAGAGGCTCAAATTTGCAAAGAAAATGATTTCTCTTGGGTTCTTGCTACAACAGGGCAACGGAAGACTCCTGTCAAGTAGGAACCATTATGAAAGCTTGGTTGTGTAAATGCACTTTATTCAACTTGAAGAGACACTGTATCCATTTTCGGCCACTCATTAACCTCCTTAGGGATTCAAATGCGACTCCAGAGAATTCTGATTCTTGTCCTGTGGAGCGCCCACCCGCGGTGCTCCCAGCTGCCACATGTCAGGAGGGCAGAAGACCCAGCGGGAGCAGGAGGGCACCTGGGCACCGGAGCCCCTTCCACTCGCCAAGGGCTCCCTTGGGGCCTCGGTCGGGCCAAGCTCCCTGGTCAGCTCCCTCGCTCCTCACAATCCAAGCAGAGCCAGAGAACAAGGCTCCCAAAAGAGCAACAGGCGTTGACGGTTTCCAGGCCCTGCCGGTTGTTTTTCTTTTGCTGTGATGCCAGCGCCTGCGTTAGTCTCTGGCTGCGGGCACACCTACTTCAGACACAGCCCTCGTGAACCCCACCTTGCCAGCCCCTCGGCTAGAGAAAGACCAGGCCCGGCTGCCTGTCCCGCAGGCTCCTCTGCGCGTAGAGATCTCCGTCGACTTGACTCGGTGGAGGAGGCCAGACTTAGAAGAACCTCATTCGCAGGGAACTACTAGGGCATAACTGAGGGACGTCACTTTGGTCAGTGACCATTCGGCCCACTTGTGTGTTCTCTTTCGCAGCTTTTAAATTCTGGCTCCGATGTTTTCAGTTCATCAATAAAGAGTGAGCCCTTGAAACTCTGGGCCCCCATCCTTGACCCCAATAAAAGCAGAACTCCAGGCCTACACTTTCTGTCTCTCTCTGAGACCCCACGGGGGGCCTCAGGCATGCCAGGTGCTCTCCAGGACCTGTGAGTCATAACCCTTTTGTTCACTGTTCCTGACAGTTACAGCTGAGAGGGTCGTGCCGTCACAGGAAGCATGAAGGCTGGCCCAGTCACACACTGGTTAGGGACAGACTGGGACCGGCATTTCTAATTCATGTTAACAGTTCACGTCACTGCAGTAACAATCGTCAGGCACTTGGAATGTTTGACCCTCATTTCAGTGGGCTTGAAACGCCCCTATGAAGGGAAAACATTACTTACCCTGTGTCTCCTGAGGTCCACCCATAGGCTGGGGTGCTGGGTCCCTGGGAGAAGGGGTTTCCTGGGTGAGAATGAGGCTTCCCCGGCCCGGGGCTTGTGCTGGGAGCTCTCCTACCTGTGGAGATAGAGGGCATGTGCCTATTATGACCAGAACCCCCAGCTGCACCGGTTACCCTGGCCACCAAGGACCTCAGGCCAGTGAGGACAGAGGCCTCCTTGGCGGGGTGCTAGTTGTGCCCGCACCCTCCAGAATGCCGGGTCCGGGTGGAAGAAGGAGCATTTCCCCTTCCTGCTTACTGTTAGCGGGGCCTCCTCATACTAGGACTCCTGTTCCATTGGGGCAGGAACAAACGGGCTTGGGCCCTCCTCTCTGCTAGGTCCGCCCACCTTCTGCTGTTGGTTGGAGAAGTTTGCGACACCCACCCCTGTGTTTTTCCAGCCATGCGCGCCAAACCAGTTTGCCTTCCTCTTTCCACTTCCCAGATTTCTCCTTTGGTTGTCAGTTATGTCCATGGTTGACAGTGGTTCTGACCCAAAAGAGCAAGTCTAGACCAGTCTGGCAAGGTCTGGGCCATCTACTATGGACCCAAGTTCTGTTCAGCTTAAAAACATCTGTTAGACTGTTTCCAAACCAACAGTTCCATTTCATGTGCCCCAAAGCAGCACATCCTTACCCCTCACACCATAGCTTCAGACCCCTAGCTTCTAGCAGTTGAGTGGGCACGTGACAATTCTCACTGTGGCTTTAGTTTCCCATTTCCCTGACAGCTAATGGTGCCGAGTGTCACTTGTATGTCTGAGGCCATGTGCGCATCTTCTCTGGTGAAATGTCTGTTCAGATCTTTTGCTGAATTAAAAAAAAACTTGGGTTGTTTGTCTTATTATTGAATTCTAAGAGCTCCTGATATATTCGAGATAATACGCATCTAGATGTTTTGCAAATATCTCATAAGTCTGTGAATTGCATTTTATATACACAAACCTTTTGAAGAACAAGTCTTTTTCTTTTAAGTCTTTAATTTTCAAGCCCAATTTTATTTTACTGTGTGTGTTTTAAAGATTTTATTTGAGAGAGGGAAAGGGAGCAAGCAGGGGAGGGGGAGGCAGAGGGAGACTGAGAATCTCAAGCAGACTCCTTGCTCAGCAGGGAGCCCAATGCGGGGCTCGGTCCCAGGACCCTGAGATCATGACCTGAGCCGAAATCAAGAGCTGGACGCTTAACCGACTTAGTAGCCTAGGCGCCTCAGTTTGTGCTTTCTGGGAAGGATTTGAGAAATATTTGCCTCGATCACTTATATTAGCCCCCCACTTCTAACCAAGGGGACATAGGGTGCAGCACCCTGAGGGGGAGTAGCTACAAAGTTGTTTATCACTTCTCTCTCAGTCACTGCTATCAGTATGGACTCATGAATATTTTTTCGGATTTAATCCAATACTAAATTATTTTTTTGCTCAAATTGCTCCAGCTTTGGCCAGTGGGAGCTCTTTCCGGGCAGCTTCTGTCCCTTTGACATTAAAAATACCTCAAAATTGTGGTAACAGATACCTAACATTTACCAACTTCACCACTTTTATGGGAACTGTGCAGTAGTGTTAACTATAGTCACAGTGGCGGAAAGACCTCTAGATCTCCATCTTGCAAAACCAAAGCCGTTCCCATCGAACAAGTCCCCCTTCCCCTCCCTGGGGCAGCTTCAGTTGCTGGATTCCTCCAGGGACCTCACAGACATGGGATCTCGGAACACTCATCTCTCTTTGCTTGCTTCACCAGGCACAATGGCCCCAAGGCGCATCCTTCTCCGTAGACACTGAATGCTGGTCCACTGTGCATATATGCTGGATACGGAGTAGCCCTGCAGTTTAGCTGGGACGCTGAATCTCTTCAAGACCTGGGCTTCAGTTCTTCGGGGCACACATCCAGGTTGCCAGAACACTTTTCCATTTCTGAGAAACGTCCATCCCGTTTTCCAGAGTGGCCACATCTCACATTCTCAACAGCAGTGCACAGGCTTTCCAATGATCCTAACCTTGTCCTTTTTTCTCCCCTCCAACCTTGTGGAGTTGAAATGCATTAATTGTAGCAGCCAGAGATCACCATTCTGTTCCCCTCTAGGAGACCCTGACACAGGAGCACAGCTGGTGGACGGCCTCCTGCCAGGGCACTTCTTCAGATCCTCTGAGGCATCTATGCTGCTGCCCCCTGGCAGTGCCTGGCCACGGACCGACCAAGGTGGGCGGGCGAAGTTGGTCATGTCTGCCCACTTCTGGCCTCTTTCCATGGGGAAGCCCGGCCTGACCCAGACGTCCCCAGGTTGCCCTGCAGGCTGGGCTTTTTCTCATCAACCCTCCCTTCTTCCTCTTCTCTGTCCGCAGGGCCTGCCCCCCCCCTTTATCCCTCATTTGTTTCCCCCAATAAACTTCTGCAGCTGATTTTGTCCTGGCATCTGCCTCTTTGACACAGGATTTTGGGAAGAAGTGAAATTAGATGGTTAGCTATGTCTTAATAATGAGGTCACTATGAAGCTTTTGTGTTCTTTAGAGATTACACATTTCAGGTTTCATTTGACTATGGGAGAATAAATGACTTCTAATACATTTATTATCTGAGAGAAAATTTATTTATTGTTCTAATTTACTTAAACTTCAAATATTCCATTAAATTACCCAGGAAAATCCAGGTAGCAGAAATATTTAACACATACCTTCAAGACATCTCAAACAAGTCTGAAAAGGCCACAGAATGATATATAAATCTGCCACTGAAATCACTTCCACGTTGTGCAAGTGTAGAAGTGAGCAGAGGTGCAGCCTGCCCTCCCTGTGGCTGTGCGGGAGCTCCGGGTTACGTGTAAGTATTACTGTGAGGCATCAAGTGCCCTGAGGAATCACCCCCATTCCAACTGTGAACCCAAAGCAGCAAATCCTATGTGCCCCTGAAGGAAACCCCTTCCGTGTGCGTAGGGGACAGGCGTGCGGTGCGGGAAGGACTCCGTCACGTGGAATATGATGTTAGAATTCCGCCGTCATGGGTAATACAGAAACATACACAGTCTTCATGTTCAAAGTCTTCATGGGGATTTCTTCTGTAATTTCTAGAATGGATAGAAGATTAAAAAAAGTAAATGTTCTACCTATTCTGTATGAATATTGAAACATTGTTGACTGCTTTTTTTGTGTGTGGGGGTGTTGACTGCTTCTGTATAGGATCTGGCCTCACCCTAATGGGTCTGGGCTTTGTCCCAGCTCCTGGGGGACCCTCTAGACCCTTGGGACTTCCCGAGTGATGGGGGTGTTTTGTTTATGGTGGGCCCTGAATACTCCTCCTAGCTTCTGCTAATGCGGGGCTCTGCGTGGAGCCATGGGATTTAGGGTGGAAGCTTTCAGTCACGTGCTATCCCTCAACACAGTGCAGCTGGGTGGGCAATGAACCAACTGTGCCCATGTAATGAAGCCTCGCTGCAGACTATGGACCCCCTCCAGGCTCGGGCAGCCTTCCCGTTTGGTGATACACTGTGTGCACCACTGTCACGGTGAGGGGCCAGGAGGAGGAACACTGCCCAGGACTCCTTGGGAGAGGCCCCCTAAAAGCCCCATGTCTGGACCCCTAGATTTGGCCCTCTGTACCTTTCCCTATAAAAAACCCAAGTTCATAGTTTCCAGCAAGTTCCATAAATCCTGCTGGTAAACTATCAAACCTGAGGGTGAACTTACAGTTGGCAGAAGTGACAGTGGTCTTGTGTGGCCTCTTCTCTGAGTTTGTCCAAGGCACCTAACTCCCTACAGTTTGGGTGAAGTGTTGGGCAGACCTTCTGGAGGAAAGCCCGCCAAACTAACTAGCCCTGTGCGCTGACCCAGATGTCCATACACCCTGCCCCAAACAGGTGTTTCCTAGGCCCACAGAGAACCTTCGTGGTCTCCAAATATTAACTCCCATACAGCAGGAGGAATCACTGTGTAGGGTGTGGGGGAATGTAAGGACATGATAAGCCTATAACATCTTATGAGGCCAGAGCACAGTTACTGAAGACTGAGGGCTCATGTCACAGAATATGGGAGCTGATACAATGACAAGAACTCTGAGCATCTAAAAGTATAAACCAAATGTAACTGATTAAAATATACTGAACAGACAGACGCCTGGGTGGCTCAGTTGGTAAACTGTCTGCCTTCGGTTCAGGTTCTGATCCCAGGGTCCTGGGACAGAGACCCCAGTCAGGCTCCTGCTCACCGGAGAGCCTAAGCCTACTTCTCCCTCTTCCTCTGACCCTCATGCTCACGCTCTCCCTCTCTCTCAAATAAAAAAAAAAAATCTTCAAAACACACTGAATAGATAAAATCCCAAAAAGAAAGAGAGAGAGAGAGAGAGAGAAAGAGAGAGAAAGGAAAACCAGAAAATGCTCTTTGCCCCTCGGTTTTTCTTCTGGCAGATCTGAATTCAAAGGGAAGGACCAGGGGCGCCTGGGTGGCTCAGTGGGTTAAGCCGCTGCCTTCGGCTCAGGTCATGATCTCAGGGTCCTGGGATCGAGTCCCGCATCGGGCTCTCTGCTCGGAGGGAGCCTGCTTCCTCCTCTCTCTCTCTGTCTGCCTCTCTGTCTACTTGTGATTTCTCTCTGTCAAATGGATAAATAAAAAATCTTAAAAAAAAAAAAAAAAAAAAAGGGAAGGACCAGCGCTCATCCCAATATGAGAACTGGATGTTATACACAACTAAGGAATTGTTAAATACTACAACACAAACCTATGATGTACAATATGCCGGCTAACTGAACATAATAAAAAACAAAACAAAACAACCAACAAAAACAAAGGTTAGGACCTTCCATGAGCTCTTGTCCCAGCAGGGAAGCTGGACAGCACTTCTGAAGCTGCCTCCACTGCGGGTACTACAGGCCTGGAGATGACACTGAGCATCTTGTGAACAAGCAGGAAGTCATTCAGTGATCCTCCTAATTTACCGAATTAGTACTGTTTTACAAAAGACAACTTTGAGAGGAAGAGGGCAGAGACAATGGGCTGGAAAGAGCCCAGGCTTCTGGGGGATCCGATCACTGAGTCTCTGAGGTCTCAGGGCACAGTGAGGTCACACTGGGAGCACAGGCAAGGTCTGCTTTGTCAGTCACAGGCAGAATCTCACAAACGTGGTTCTGCCCTGGTCAGTGTCAGCCAGGTGCCAGCACACGCACAGAACCATAGACGACGGTGCCTCTTCACGTCCATGGCTCAGCTGCCCCTGGGGACCAGTGCATGTGGGGAATAAGGAAGCCGTGGGGACTCTGAGCAGGGCCACCATCAAGGGAGGAACGCACAGGAGACAACTCTGGGGGTGGACAGGCTGCAGACAGGCTGCTTCAACAGAGGATGGAGCCCTAAGCCAGCGACGGCCGCAGACACCGGGAGCCCCTGAAAGCCACGTGGAGGCACAGAGGTGTGTTTGGTTACAGAGAGGAACCCAGGTGCAATGGAGGCTTGAGTCTTAAATAACAGGGCAGAAAATTTTAAAGTGTAATAGAAAACATTAAAAAAAAAAGAAAAAAGAAAAAAAAAGGAATGACACAAGAGAAGAAAGAAAGAAACCTCTAAGCCAAAAATCATGAATCCCAAGAGATACCTGAACATTTTGGTTTTCTGGCAGTCCTGGGGGCTTAAAGCTTTGGCACTAAAGGTTATCAAAGTGCGACAAGAAAAAGCCTGGGGTCTACAGACTGGGAAATCCAGTGAACCGTCCTCCCCACAAATGCTGGGGCCCTGACTAAGGAACCCATAGCCAGAGTACATTTCAAACAAATCCCTCACCACCGAGAAGACAGTCAAGAGAATGCAGTGGGTTTAAATCATGGCCTTCCAGAAGACATGCCCTATTCTACTTCCCAGAAACTGGCCATGACCACAGAGGCCAAGGCTGGGGTGATAGAGTCACAAGTCCAGGACGCCTGGAACCACCAGAAGTGGTAAGAGGCAAAGGCCAGATTCTGCCCTGGAGCCTCCAGCGGCCCTGCTGACACCTGGCCCTGGCCTCCAGAACCGAGAAGACTCTTGTATGTCTCACGGCCCTGGCTTACACCCATCTGTCTGGCCAGCCTGGAGAACTGGCCTCACTCAGCCTTGCTGCGGGCTAGGGACAGACTGGACACAGCCTTATGAGGCTCTGGCCCTCGTGCTGTCCGAACACTCCCTGTGGCCCCAAGTAACTGAGGTGAAGTGGGCCTGGGCTGACAGTGTCCCCAAACAATGAAATGCTCCTTTACATGGAGCTTCAACACAACTCCACTAACTACTGTCGTCAGGATTCTAGAAACAATCAAAGGTTCACAGTAACCACATAAATGCCACATTCGAGAAGGCACCTTGCAGGGGGTAGAAAGATCTATGGTTGTCCCACCTGTGCTTGGCTGCCCGACCCTCCCAGCCTGAGGACCCCATGGTCGCAGGAGGACAGAGCAAAGGCACCGTGTGTGTCCTAACACGACTGTGGCCCCCTCAGGGGGATCACAAAGGGCGCTTATCTCCTTTCACCTGAACCTGGAACCTGCCCAGGTAGGAAAGTATGGGCATCGCTGGGAAATACAGTCAGGCAAACAAAAAGCCCACAGCTGCCGGGGGGCACAAGGCTGCAGAGGCAGCATGTGACGGAGGCTTACAGTCTGGGGGCAAAGTCGAAGACGGTGTGATTCAGAAAGCCGCGTGTGTGTCCAGGGCAGAGTGCACACGCAGAAAAGTCCAGGCTTTCAACTCTGAAAAAAAATAAGAACTTTTCTGGCCAAATCCGTCTGATGAGGGAGTGAAGGCCGAGCTGAGGAGCAGTGAAGATACCGCCAATAAACAGAAGCACAGAGCACCCGGCAGCACAGGAGGGCATCAGGCTGGTCGCAAGGACGCCGGTGCTAACTGCCGCGGGCTGCCCCATGCCTGCTTCATAACTCTACTTCCTGCTTTCTAGATGATTTAAAAGACAAATACATAAGACACAATTAAAAATTTATGTTTTGGGGCACACAAAGCCGTCTCTGACAAGAATACAAATGGGCAGGGTTTTCGTAACTAAAGTCAGATTGGTATTGATTCAAACCAGACTGTTGTTAATCTAGAACATTAACTGTAATCCCCACAGTTAACACTAAGAAAATAGCAAAAGGGGGCGCCTGGGTGGCTCACTGGATTAAAGCCTCTGCCTTTGGCTCAGGTCATGATCTCAGGGTCCTGGGATCGATCGAGCCCCACATCGGGCTCTCTGCTCAGCAGGGAGACTGCTTCCTCCTCTCTCTCTGCCTGCCTCTCTGCCTGCTTGTGATCTGTCAAATAAATAAGTAAAAATCTTAAAAAAAAAAATAGCAAAAGAAAAATACACAAAAGGAAGTGTGGAGTGAACTGAAGACAGTGTGCTTAAAAAAAAAAAAAAAATCAACTGGACCCCCCAAGGAGGAAATTTTGGAGGACACGAGGGAGAAAACAAATGTAAGACTTCTAGAACAAGAATCCCAGCAAAATGGCACAAGTCCTTCCTGATTAGTAAGTACTTTTTAAAAAACCAAAAACCAAAAAACCAAAATAACCCCCCCACAAAACAGGGCCTAACTGGACTGGAGAAAGGGGCATAACCTGGTCCAGCCCAGCTAGGCCCTTTCTTACTGGAGGAAGAAACAGAGAAGCTGGGGTCATGGCCCAGGGACACAGGGTCCCCAGAGGCTGAGCACTAATCACGTAACGACAGAACGAGTCCCACCTCCTGTGGGCTTCTGCAGGACAACGGGTTAGAGCCGGATGAGACAGAAGTACGGACACTTCTGATGCCAGACAACCAGCCAGCCTCACCCCAACTTTTCACCTCAGGTCACGTGACCCAATCCTCATAGCAGGCTGTCAACAAAAAGCTACAAGGCATTCTGAAAGGCATCAGAAGCACTGCAGGAGAGACACGGAGATCCTCAGACCAGACACAGAGGCAGCACAGCGGTGGGGATTAATCTACACTCGAGTTCATATGCCAAGGCTCTAGCAGGTGACGGAGATGCACTGGGGACCGACCGGTGGCATGGCACGGAGGTGGGCGCTCTGAGAAAGACTGAAGAAGCCCTTTTACCAAAACATGTACACCGGGGCAGAGTACATTCAAACTGCAGAGAACCAAGGACAAGACAACTCTGGGCACTTGTCCCCCTGCACGGAGAGCCCGCCAGAGCGTGCAGCCGACCCAGGCTGCGAGGCTAAATGAATAAACGGGTTTGAGTTACAGTAACAGGAGGGATGGCCCCACAAACAGAAGCCGTTTGGGGAAAGGGCTCCAGCAGCAGCCAGGTGACAGGTGACAGGTGACAAGGATGAAGGAAGAGAATGGGGCCAGTGATGGGAACCTGAGACCAGCGTGCATTTGGGGCGGGGTACCACCGGCCTTGCTGGGGCCACCGCCGTCTCCTTCCCGAGTGACAGGCCTGGGTTCTCCAATCTTCAGGGCTCACTGAGGAAGTGCCTGTAAGTATGCTCTGTCCACGCTAGAGGAGGGGGCACCACACCATTACAAGCTGCCGTTTTATAATACTGTCACTGTTCCGATCCTTGGGGAAGAGAGTGATCTAGAATTGGCAAATAGATGCTAATTTATCTAAAGCATGTATTTTTAATAACTTACCAATATATTTTAACATTATTTTCAATGCAAAAAGCAATCATCCTTTTAATTATTATTTTAACAATCTATATGGCAAATTTCTAGAAAAGAGCAAAAACACAATCAGCAAGAAAGTGCAGCTGTAGTATGTGGTGTCATCTCACCGTGTGTCTGAGCCTCGTTCAGAAACAGCTTGAGCTTCCTGCTGCGAAGACCAAACACCTTGGCTGTCTCATACAGAAGGCCCTGGTGGGTGAGTCCGTTCTGCCCGGGGGGGTTTTCCAGAAGGAGTGTGCCCACTGTTCCCTTTACACACTCTGTGGAAGAAACCACCACTGGGTCAGGTCCTGAGAGCGCAGCCCTCTCACTAACCCTGTCCCTCTGCCGGCCCCTTTGCAGAGGAGAGGCTCCAAGAACCAGCAGGGCCTGGGGGCCTGGTGTCCAGACTGCAGAGGGGAAGGGGCAGGGACAATGGAAATCCCAACGGGTATAAACCCCCACAGCTAGGGAAGTGGTATTCCATAAACACATGCTGTGCACGGTGAGGGCCCAAGATATCCAGGAAAAATAAATAGCCAGCTAGTCTGCTGACCGAGGCATGGATGTGTACACAGATTTCAGAACACCTTCCAGGAAAAAAAAAAAGGCAAAAACATTTACGCGATGGCACTTAATTCCACTTCATCTGGCGGTAAGGTTTACGTGTCAGGTTACCCCACCTCCTGACTGCCAGGTGGAGGGTGTTTCCGCACAAACACACCAAGAGCAGCCAGCCTGGGTGCTGCCCAGGCAGATCGGAGCACACCTTAATGCACCACGTGCAAGGCAGGCCTGAACTGAAACCCGGCCGCCAGCCCCTCAGCCCCGCAGGCGCAGGGTTGGCGGCTGGAGGACGCGCACCTTGTGGGCCTGCGTTCAGGAGCTGCAGGTTGATGTAGCGGCAGAGTGCAGTGCCGGGGCCGTCCACCACAGCGGGGGCAGACCCCGCTGCCACGCGAAGGGTTTTCCCACTGAGACTCAGTAAGTCAGTCTGGTTTCGTATTTCTAGAAGTAACAACAAAAACAGCAATAACAAATCACTCGTTCAGGATATACAGTGCAGAGCCGAAGTCATTCACTTGATCCTACTTAATTATTAAACTATCCTTTATCTTTGCAGTGATGTTTCCACTTAATTTCTCTTTACCAAAGGACATGGCCTTCTCTATAAAATGAGGCTTAAATGACATGCAAATAGCAGATGTGAACACTGCAAAACAAACCACATAATAGTAATAACAAAAACATACAGCAAACTGGTTTTTCTCCTTTTAGGACTTAGTATTTTTGCAGATCCTTGTAAAATCTCCTATGTCAGAATACTAAACTTCACTGTGAAAGGAAGCCTTATATTAAAACATGATAATTATAGTCAGAAGAAAACAGATCATTTGACTCACGAACACATGTGAAAAACAGCAAGACACAGGGGACACATGCAGATCTCACTGATCTACAACTGATCTGCTGAGAGTCGCAAACACGGCTGGGGTAGGTCCCGGAGGAATAGGGGCTGTAGGACCTCCACACCTGTGGCTTCCCGGAATTCCTCTGGGCTGCGTCACAGAGGATGCTGGCATGTGACACCATGAGCCTGGCCTAGTCTCTGCCCATCTGTCGTGGCCCAGCAGCTTGCCTGCGTTCGTTGGCCAATTACATCTCCTCTTTTAGGCTATTTAGAATTTCCTGAAAATTAGCATCCAGATTCTTATCAAAGAGGGTGTACTTGTCTCACGGGGCTGCCATTAAGAATCATAAACATTGGGGCGCCTGGGTGGCTCAGTGAGTTAAGTGTTTGCCTTCGGCTTGGGTCATGATCCCAGGGTCCTGGGATCGAGCCCTGCATTGGGCTCCCTGCTTGGCGAGGAGCCTGTTTCTTCCTCTCCCACTCCCTCTCTTGCTATGTCTCTCTCTGTCAAATGAGTAAATAAAATCTTAAAAAAAAAAAAAAAAAGAATCATAAGCATGGGGCTTGCAGCAAACAGAAATCTACGGGCTCCAATTTGGGAGGTGAGGAGTCAAAATCCCGGTCCTCCGTGGGCCCTGCCCCCGCAGAAGCCCACAGGCAGCTCTCCCCGTCCTCCTCCTGGCTCGTGGAGGCTCCCAGCCATCTGCTTGCAGTTCCCCCCTTCTAGCCCTGCCTTTGTCATCACATGGCCATATCCCTGTGTGCTCCTGGGGACACCCTTATTACCTAATCACACTGGCAACGACCCTGTCTCCAAAGGTCACATTTGGTAGTATGCAGGGGAAGGACTTCAACATGTCTCTCTCTTAACTTAGGCTTGTCTTACTGAGAATCTTGTCTAGCAAGACACAGGCACTATGCTTACTAAAGTCAAAGCACAGCATGGAGTCTCTGAGGCCTGGACCCCAGCCTGAGGCTAACACCGAGTGGACAGGGTGCAAGGCTTCTTCTCCTGTGGGGCACAGAGATGTCCATCTGGGCAGGAATGAGGGCAGGTTCACAATGTCAGATGCTGTCACCATCCCAGCAGGGGCCCAGAGACGCAGGGCCAGGGCTGCCAAGGGCCTGGCCAACCCAGCTTCGTAAGGAAGGCACAGCTGTGGAGCAGAACTATGACCAAATGACCCCCTCGAGTCAGAGGCCAGCTCCCGACTTTCTACATACCTGCGGCACCACGGAGGACAGCCAGGTCGGTATCTTTCACGCCAAAAATACTAGTAATAACATTCTTCAGCTTTAAAAGGTCCAACCTGTTATCGCCTTTTGGATTTTCCAGAAGTAATACTCCACCTAAAAAACCACAAATGTAAGTAAAACTAAAGGAAAAAGATGTTAAATTTGAAAGAAAAATGCAGGAAAACACACCACTTTTATGTTCCCTCTGGTCAACACCTTCTCATGTCTTTTCCCCACTGTCTACCTGGATCTTTTTTATTTTTTTAATTTTTATTTTATTTTTATTTTTTTTTTAAAAGATTTTATTTATTTATTTGACAGACAGAGATCACAAGCAGGCAGGGAGGCAGGCAGAGAGAGAGAGGAGAAAGTAGGCTCCCTGCTGAGCAGAGAGCCCGATGTGGGGCTCGATCCCAGGACCCTGGGACCAGGACCTGAGCTGAAGGCAGAGGCTTTAACCCACTGAGCCACCCAGGCACCCCTACCTGGATCTTTTAAAATTGTAAGTGGGGAGAGTTCTTCGTGTTCTCTGGACAGACCTGGGGGGCGAAATTGTTTGCAAGGACCACTGCCTGCCTGTGGCTCAGGCTTTCATCCTTTCCACAGGATCTCTCACAAAGCAGAAATAAATAATTCGTCAGACATTTTCTCTACGATTTCAATCCCTAAATATGTTGATGAGTGTCATGGCCTAGCCTACAATCCAGCTTGGTGAATGTCCTGTGGGAACTTGAACAGAATGGGCGTTCTGCTGCTGCTGGGTGAGCTGTTCCATTAATGTTGATTCGACTCTGGTTTTCTGTCTAGCTCTTCTATCGATTGTTGAAAGAGATACATATTCAATTTTCAAACTGAAACTGAATTTTCTCATTCTCCCTTAAGGCTGCCAGCTCTCTTTTGTGGTTTGCAGCTCTGCTGAAAGCACAATGATCCCACATTTGGAATCCCAAATGAGGACTGACATTTGTAGATTATTTAACATCACTAGTGACTTGCCTTGCTTTACAGAAATGAACATAAACATTCTTGCTTTGTGTAATTTTTAAAAAAGATTTTATTAATTCATTTTATTCATATTCATTCCTCCGACTAAGCAAGGAGATCGATGCGGGGCTTGATCCTAGCACCCCTGGGACCCTGGCAGATGCTTAACCGACTGAGTGACCCAGGAGCCCCTATGATGACTATTTTTTAAAAGCACTCTTTAAGCCCAAGGTGGAACTTGAACTCATGACCCGGAGACTCCCTCTTGGGGTGCCTGGGTGTCTCAGTTGTTAAGCATCTGCCTTCGGCTCAGGTCATGGTCCCAGGGTCTTGGGATCGAGCCCTGCATCAAGGCTCCCTGCTCAGTGGGAAGCCTGCTTCTCCCTCTCCTACTCCCCCTGCTGTGTTCCCTCTCTTACTGTGTCTCTGTCAAATAAATAAATAAAAATCTAAAAAAAAAAAAAAAAATTCGCATGCTCCCCTAACTGGGCTGGCCAGACCCCTCCCCCATTTGGTGTAATTACTGATGGTAAGCTTAAGCTTTCCATCTTATTTGCTGCTTCCACTTGTTCTGTTTTCTTTCTCTAGGCTTCCTATGGGTTATAGAAATATCTTTTACAACTCTATTTTTATTTCTATAGTGCTTTTGTGTGACTCTCCAGACAGGCTGGTTTAGTGGTTGTAGCCGGTGGTACCACATTTGCACACTAAGACCCAGCCTACTGATGTTGGCATTTGACCAGTTTGAGGGAAGCACAGAAACCCAATCTCCCTTCCATCACTTTGCTCTTCCCTGTTTTTAATTTTCTTTTCTTTTTTTTTTTAAAGATTTTGTTTATTTATTTGACAGACAGAGATCACAGGTAGGCAGAGAGGCAGGCAGAGAGAGAAGGGGAAGCAGGCTCCCTGCTGAGCAGAGAGCCTGACGTGGGGCTCGATCCCAGGACGCTGAGATTATGACCTGAGCTGAAGGCAGAGGCTTTAACCCACTGAGCCACCCAGGCGCCCCTGCTTTTAATTTTCTTAAATATTTCTTATATATACACTGAAATGTTATATAGCTTTTGTTACAAACATCAAATAATTTAGAAAATTCAAGTAAGAAAGTCCACTGAATTTACCTATACTTTGACTCTTTCTACTGTTGTTTCTTCTGTCCCGATGTCCCTACATTTCTTCTTCTGTCATTTTCTTTGTTTTAGGAGTTTCCTCTACCTACTTTTTTTTAGCTTAAGTCATGCTAGCAACGAACTCTCTTGGTCTCCCTTCACTTGGGGAGGTCTTGATTTTCCCTCCACCACAAAAGATATTTTGCTTGATAGAGAATTTTGGGTAGACAGTACTCCTAATATTCTGCCATCTGGCCCCCGAGGTTTCTGATGAGAAATCCAATACTGCTCCAATCGTTCTCCCCTGTCAGTTAGGGGAGCATATTCTCTCGCTGCTTTCAGGATGTCTTCTTTGCCTTCAGCTGTCACAAGTTTGACTACGTGATGTCTCCATGTGAATTTTTCATTGGTTTCTCTCAGCTTCTTGAATCTGTAGGTGTATATGTATTGCCAAGTTTAGAAGTTCTCGGTCACTATTTCTCTCAATACTTTTGGTCCTGTCGTTCCTTCTTATTCTGTCAGAATTCAGTAACAGAATATTCAACTTCTGTTAACATCCCACAGATCCTTAAGACTATTCATTTTTTTTCTGATTTATAAAAACTCTTTTGTTCAGAATGGGTCATTTCTATTGTTCTATCTTCCAGTTCACAGATTCTTTCCTGTCCCTTCTGTTCTGTCGTTGTGCCCATCCACTGGGTTTTGTATCCTAGTCTTATATTTATCAGTTTTAAAGTTTTCATAAGATGCTTATGAAAAGCATCTTCTTAGCCGATGCTTCCTATTTTTACTTGTTTCCTTTGTGTTTGTAATTGCTCTGTGGAACATTTTTATTACGGCTGCTTTATGTTCTGTCAGATTATTTTATTTTTTTAAGTATGCTCCATGCTGGGAAGCCAAATGCGGGGCTTGAATTCACAATCGTGAGATCAAGACCTGACCTGCCGAGGTAGGATGAAAGTCCCAGCTCACTGTGAGCTTCTTGAACACCACGAAGTGGAAGAGGCCTCAGGCTCCTGACAAAGATCTAGGCTCTCCACTTGGTCTTTGTTGGTGGGAGTGGTAGTGGGGCCAGTTTCTTGTGTTGTATGTGGCTAGAGTAGAGCAGATACTGCCTAGAAGTTCTCTGTCTCGCTAAGCTGCACCGCTCCTCATTTTCTAGCTAGAGAGAGCAGGATTTTATTGGAGCATTTTTGTTTGCGCTAGGCAATTCCAGGTTGCCGGTTTCTTCAGCTCCAAGACTGGGATGTATGAGGCAAAAAGAAAAGCCAGCACTCTTCCCTCCCCCTTTAGGAGTCTTCTGACATTGCTTTTATATATCACACCCAGAGTGTTTGGTTGTTCTTTGTGGGAAGAGCAGGAAAAAGCACGTCTATTCCATCTTCCTGGAAGTGCAAGTCCAACCCTTTACTTTTGTGGATTCATTTTGATGGCAATTAGAAAGAGGAAGTCATACGATTTCACTAATTTTCCTACAATAGCCTTAAAGACATCCATAGGTTTAACTAAAAAGTAAAGTTCAACCCACGGGACTCATTTACTCTTACCTTGCTCGCTGCCATTTGTACAAATGTTAAGATTGACATATGCACAAGCAGGACCAGGCAGGGATGATCCTCTGGTGATTGTAATTTCCAGGTCAGAACCCTTTAACTGAGCACATGAGAGTATGCAACTCAGTAACTGCAGCAGTGACCACATCACCAACTAACCCTGCAGCTACGTCCCACACTGAGAGCTCTGTACGATTCTGAGCTGAGAGCTCTGTACGATTCTGAGCGCATATGTAATCTCATCACTAAAACAGTCAAAAGTTATGACGTTTCACCTTGTTCTCCTAAATGCAGAACAGAAAATGAAACCATCTTGTAATGTGCCCCACTGAAAAGACAAACAGTGACATCCAGCCCCTGCCTGTCTATACCATCTGGCTCCTTCTACAGAAAGGAAGAATGAGACAAGGAAGACATGGCAGAGTCAGCGACTGAATCAACTCCTGCCCCTATTAATGATCTATTTTTCTGACTTATGGCCAATATCTTCCATATCTTGGAATCAGATTTTCATAGTTCTATCTAAAATGTGCCAATAGGAAATGAAACTGTAATTTTATATAAAACCTACTACCATAAAAGTCAACTGCTCTTCAAGTCAACTGTTATTTGCCTTGACCAGTCACAGAATCCACAATCTTCCCTCGTTTGAGGACAAGCCAGCCCATGCAGCCCCCGTTTTCCTGGCAGCCCTCACGCCGCTCCCGGCCACCTTCCCCACCTTCCCCCTCCGTCCTCTCTGGACACTGAGCCCACCCTGTATTTTAGGACGGAGAATTATGCCAGTTGCTACTGGGGGTAGAATATCAAGAGATTACTCCACAAACAACATAAAATCTAACCTTACATCTCTTCATAGTTCAACAAACCCAGAACTCACCTGTGTTTCTTCTTGAATAAGAACTTTATCTGACGTTGGAACTGGATACGGTTTCAAGGGAGCCTTTATGGTGGCAAATATGAACTCTGTGTGGCTTTCGATAACATTATTCAGATACTTCCCTTCAGACTTTGCTTTATAATAAACTGTTATTTCATCAGTTGGGACCAGATTGCACTGAAAGCACATAGAGAAAATTTAAAAGGGAAGCACATTTGTTAGTCAAAACATATGGTGTTGTTGAACAGAGCGGACAGTCCTGTGCTGAATCATTACGGGAGCATACAGGTTCCTGCCCAATCCTCTGAAACAAAGGACTGACTGTATAGAAACCCACTCACAAAACTTTGAACTGAGGCAGAGCTCCCAAGTATCCCATTAACCTGCTGACGTGGACTCCTGAGACCCAGCACTACAGGTCTCAGACACCTGGCCTGAGGAGGGGAGGTGGGAGCCCCCATTCTGGTCCGGGCGAGGGAGCCTCTCAGGGTCAGGGTCGGGAGACCCTCCTTGGATGGGGCAGTCCCTCCTCAGGGTTGAGGGGTGGGAGCTCCTGGCTCCCAGCTCCCCAGTAAGGAAGAGCCACCCCTCTGTCCAGATCCAATACTGTCTCCCTGAGCTAGATGCCCTTCCTCAGACACCCACTGTCCTCTCTGATGACCTGCGCCAGTAAGGAGGACTAACCATCCAGATGATCCTGGAAACCATGGGGAACTGAAAAAGGTGGACAAGGGGCACAGCTTTGCTGAAAGCTCCTGCTCAGAGAAACACAACAGCCATGTCCAGCTTAGGGTGAAAGAACAGGGAGTGGAGGGGCCTACTTTTCCCACAAGCACAGCTGAACAGACCATAAATGAGTGACTAATTATCATTACTCAGTTACAATGATTTGTATCACCTGCCTTTCCTGTCCTACCCAACAACCAAAAAACCAAACAACAACCAAAAACCCAGACAAGCTTGTTCTTGATGTGACAAACTGACCTTCTTGCGAAGTTTCTGGATGCGATTGATGACCTCCCGAGCCACTCCTTCATCCACCATTGACTGGTCGGGAGTGACATCTAAGAGAACCAAAACCTACAGGAGAGAACAGTGCACTGCGTGACAACCAAACAAGGAGGAATGATTCTCTCAAACTCAGCACACTGTTTTTAAGTTAAATTCTGAGAAGTCTGTCATGTAGTGCTATTTATTCATCTAACTGAGCAAAGGAGATAAAATTGAACTAGTTTCGCTACAGTTCAGGTGCTTGCAAGGAGCTATTCCTTCCGCGGGGACGGGTCCAGTGACTCCTTCCCTTCCGCGGGTGCCGCTCACAGATGGAGGAGCGGTGTCTCCCGTGTAAGTGTTCCTCGTCTGTGTGACAAGCAGTCACTGCCCTTGCAGGAAGTGGAGTCAGGGCTGCAGGGCCCTTCGCACTGCCAATGAGCTCACGAAGGCCCCAGAAGAGCCCCTGTTGTTTTCTTCAGTCAGGAGAGACTTTCCGGCCTTTGGTCTGTCAGTCTGATTCAACATGCGGTTTCTCAGGAAACCACAACACATTTGTTATGATTTACACGGTCATCTTTGTGCTGACTTCATCCACTTCCTATGCCACCTGTAGTGAAGGCTGTCAATGATGACGTAAAGAGAAGAGTGTCACCACCGGCACAGTGGTGTCACTGCTAACACAGAGGGAGATACGCTTGTAATTCAAGCACTAGCTGCACGGACGTTTGTTTCCTTTTTTCTCTCTTTTTAAAGATTTTATTTATTTGTCAGAAAGAGAGAGAAAGAGAGAGAGAGAGAGAAGGCACAAGTAGGGGAGGGTCTGAGGGAGAGGGAGAAGCAGGCTCCCCATTGAGCAGGGAGCCCCATGTGGGGCTGGATGTCAGAACCCTGAGATCATGACCTGAGCCAGAGGCAGACTCTTCACTGACTGAGCCACCCAGGTGTCCCAGCATGGACGTTTCTTTCTTTTTTTTTTAGATTTTATTTATTTATTTGACAGAGAGAGATTACAAGTAGGCAGAGCAGCAGGCAGAGAGGCGGGGGTTTGGGGGGGGAAGCAGGCTCCCTGCTGAGCAGAGAGTTGGATGCAGGGCTCGATCCCAGGACCCTGAGAGCATGACCTGGGCTGAAGGCTGAGGCTTAACCCACTGAGCCACCCTAGTGCCCCAGCAGCATGGACGTTTCTGATGAAACTTTATCAGAAAGATGAACAGTTTACTCTACTTCATGAGAGCAGAACTGGAGGTGGATGGCTGGGCAGGGCCACCGCAGCCCATAGTATATGAACCGTGTCATTAATCTCAGAAAATGAGGACACTTCCTTCAGTGCCGTCTCAGGCTGGCCGCCGTCAGGGAGTTTACACACTCTCTCGCCCTCCTTTCCCAGCTTCTTCACAGGTGGTTCCTCATGCCGTCTGGCCACATGGAGCTCGGCCTACGTCTCATTCAAGCCACTGCAAAAGGCTTGAGGAATTTGAGGGGGCTGTCTTCCTCACATGGAACTTCCACAAGTCCCTCACTCCCACCCTAGAGATCTCATGATCTGTCTGCCCAGAAAAGTCTGGTCAAGAGCAAAGAGAGATGCTCTGATCCATCACGACAAAAAGCACTGACCTCAGAATCCCCAACTGCTGCACATCCCCCCCGGGATGTCCGTCCCGTGCCTGCCTCCACACCAGGCTTTGGAGAGGAACCTCTCTCTGTGCTCTTTCCTACCAGATAACTTATCAGGCAGAGGAGTAAGAAGTAGCTTACTTTTCTGTCTCTATGACTGGGTCATTCCTTGAAGGGTGGGGTATATCTTAATCATTTTGGTAGGACCCAACACTCAAGACAATTGCAAGCAGAGGTCATAAAATGTCAATTTCATATATGCTAAAGAAATGCGCATGGCGGGGCACCTGGGTGACTCAGTAGGTTAAGAGCCTGCCTTTGGCTCAGTCATGATCCCAGGGTCCTGGGATCGAGTCCTGCATCAGGCTCCCCACTCAGTGTGAAGTCTACTTCTCCCTCTACCCCTCCCCGCCCCACCCCCACTCATGTTTTCTCTCTAATAAAGATTAAAAAAGAAAAAAAAGAAGTGCACATGTTAAGAGCATACAATGGAGCAATTTAATAAAGCCAATCTAAAATGGATACCTGGTTTACTGTACTCTGAGACCAGCTCAGGAAACCAGCTGGTCAGGAGACCAGCTGAGCCCAACACTCAGGAAAGGCAGAAACAAACACTTTTTCTTCTTATGTTATCTTTTGGTAAAGAAACGTTCCAGGGAAGAGCAACATACCTGGGCATCTGAGTGTGCTTCATACTGCATTGTCCCTCCTGTTGTCTGATCAAATGTGTACATGAGGCGGATGTCCTCTTCATGTAGCTCATGGCCTTCTACGACAATGGTCCCTGTCGGAGAAGCAACTGCCACTGTGAGTCAACCCCCCAGCATCCTCCTCCACATACCGCCCAGCTACAGCACATTATGCCAGTTTTTAATAAAAACTTCACAGCACCAGCTGTGGAGACTTCAAGAGATCACGTTCTCCCAACTCATATCCCTTATACTTCCCCATGCTGCCTTGGGGACAGTTAAATTGCTGCCAACGTCCACCCGTGTAAGGAAGTCCCCAGGTCCAAAGGCATGTGCCAGGAGGCGACGTACCCCTAAACACAGAGCGCATGATATACTAAAGAGAGCAGGCTGCAGAGTCCAGGGGGACCCAGGCCCAGCACTTACTGAATGCAGGACCCCAGTGCTCCACTATCTGCTGAGTAGGGTGGGGTGGGAATGAGGTGAACAGGGTGGTCAAGGTCTGGGTGCCATCCTCCCACAGCAGGCAGAGCACAAGATGGAGATGCCTGCTTTCAGGGAAGCCTCCTGCGGTCGCCCACAGTGATTTTCTGGGTATCTGAGCACTGGGCTGTCATTCTGACTATGTCACTCTGTTCCAAAAACTGTTTTGCTTTCCAATAGTGCAGAAATCCACTCAGAAAGTAGGTTTGAAGCTACAGGCCTGGTTTCGAACCAGGATTATTTCAATAATTTTTAAGTATTTGGGCTATCTGTTGAAACGCTTAGATTTGTGATCTGAAGTTGCATCAAAGATTTTGTTAATCTAACAAATCAAGTTAAGTTAGGAATGACTCAACTTTTAGTTGCCAGGTTTCTTACATTTCATCTAAAAATGTGAGGACTTCGAGGGACATTTCTCTCAATTCCCTATAAGCAGTCATCTGATTTCTGAGTTCTTTTATCTCTCCTTGTGACTCCTCTGTCCTTATGATTTTCACCTTCACAGGGAATCCTAACAACCGAACACTTTATACCCAAGGTTAAGCAGTGATACCAAGACCCGAGAGGATTCTACTCATGACAGAGCTGAGAATTCCCGGGCACCTGGAAAGTCCCCTGAAGGAGAGGAAGGAGGGGCTAAGTCCCCTTTCCTAACTTCCTCCTATTGTCCTAGGCTTTTCCTTCAGAGCACTTATTGAAACTACAACTGTTTCCACATATCTTCACTGTTGGCCAGCACCATGAGGGTAAAGACATCTGTCTCACTCTTTTCTGGGTTCCCAGGGCCAGTCAAACACAAGAGCTTTAAAAGTATTTGCTGAATTAGTCCAAAATCCAGTCTTGCCCTAAGGAACCAAACTACGAATTCTTGATGTCTTAGAGAGACTATGGGAAGTTCTGATCCAATTCTCCCTTGAACCAGGTCCAGACCTCATTGCTAAGTCCCTGTTTCAAAACCTGCTTTAATCTTTTCTGTCAAACTATACTCTAGTCTTCATTCAGAGACCTCCAAACACCATCGGGCTTTTTCTCACAAGCAACATCCAATAACAGTGAACCTGATACTGGGGGTCTGCGCGCTCTCTCACTGGGGTAGTTTCTAGGCTCCTATTAGCATGTGCAGAACTTAGCGCTATCAGTCATTCTACCTAGAAATCTAGCCCGAAGGAATCGACTGCACAGAACATGTACATGTGAAAATTCTCACTGCAGAACTACGGGCACCAGCAGAAGAATGGAAACAGTCTGAAGAGCCAGCAATAGGACGGGCACCCCTTAAAGGAAAACCACAGAATGGTCTGGAAGTAGCACTTTACAGACTAATGACTTGTAAAGTAAAAATGCAGAATAAAAAGGTGAATAAAATAAACATAAAATATAAAAATGTAGGTGTGAAAAACACGACATTTGTAACTACAGTGTGATCTCCACGCTGGGAGCCTGTGTTTCTGGGCCTGTCTGTGTCGGGAAGTCTGTGCTGGGACTTCCGGGCCACATGGACCAGCACGGAGCAGGCAATCCGTCTGCAGTCAACGGACAGGTGATGGTTCGGGGATCATCTCCTTCCCTTATCAGAATTACTTGTTTCGCAGCTCAGTGACAGTGCAAGTGAAGGAGCCCAGGTGGAAGGTGGCGCCTGGAAGGGGCAGACACCCACCGCTCTCCTGGAAGCGCTCCAGCTCCTCACTGCTCAGCTGCTTGATGGACGTCATCACTGCCCGGAAGGCTCCCTTCAGACGCTTCCCCAGGACCATGTGATCAGGCTCTGCCCTTAGGCGAATGCCATACTTGTTTTTATCCGTAGACAGTGTGACCTTTCGGACGTTCAATTCCTATATAGTCGGCAGCCAAGATGAAAAGAAAGACGGAAATGAAAACATGGGACTCCAAAAACTTGCATATAAACGTTCAAACACCACTGGTCACAACAGCCAAAAAGTGAAAGCACCCCAATGTCCATCAGCTGTTAAAGGATAAACAACATGTGATCCATCACCCAGCAGACTACTACTTAGCGCAATGAAGGACTGATGCATGGACACAGGCTGTACCATGAATTGGACCTCTGGTGCCAAGTGAAGGAAGTCAGCCTCAAAAGACCACTTGCTGTCGGGTTCCATTTACATGAACCATCCAGAACAGCCACACCCAGGGACAGAAAACTTACACCCATGGTTGCCAGGGGGTGAAGGGATCTTGAGGGCAAAAAAGGCGTGTGAATGCTCGTGTGAATGAGTATGTGTGAATGTGTGTGAACGCTCATGTGAATGCTAAACACTGGGTTTCTTTTTAGGGTGATCAAAATGTTACAAAATTTTAATGGGTGTACAATTCTATACATAACTTAAGAATCTTTCTTGTCCAGATCATTCAAGACAGCTGAGCAAACTACATCAACTAAAGAAGATTCTAGACTTAGAGGGGGACCTGTGTGGTGCAGCTGGGTAAGCGTCTGACTCTTAGTTTAGGCTCAGGTCATGAGTGCAGGGTTGCGGGATCCACACTCAGTGTGGAGTCTTCTTAAGACTCTCTCCCACTGTGTCTCTCCCACCCTCTAAATAAAATGTTCAACAAAAAAAAAAAAAAAAAAAAAAAGAAGAAACACTGTCTGCTGAAAAAACACAAGTTGAAGACTATAAACATGGTCCTCTCTAGCACAAAGCCAATGGCGTGTACATGTGTACATGCGTGTGTCTGGGTGCACACGGCCCTCCCACAGCCCAGTGGGGACGCCCAGTGAACACCCCCAGGCAGCGCTGGATGGGCGGGAAGGTGCTCAGCCAGCACCTGTGCTAGAGTTGGAGCTGCTCATGCCCAATGCATGCCCACTTGTTACTTGATGATTTGAAGGAAGAGTTTTTTGGTTAGTCCTCAAAGAATATTTGGAGAAGCAGATAAAGGTAGTGAGTGATCCAATCAAGGTAAAGAATCCACCGATCTTAGAATTGCTTTTTAAAAAAAAAAATTTTTTTTTTTTAAGGAATGGCTTTTAAAGAATTACAATGACATTTTATTTTATTTTTTTTTAAAGATTTTATTTATTTATTTGGCAGACAGAGATCAGAAGTAGGCAGAGAGGCAGGCAGAGAGAGAGGAGGAAGCAGGCCCCCCGCTGAGCAGAGAGCCCGATGCGGGGCTCCATCCCAGGACCCTGGAATCATGACCTGAGGCTTTAACCCACTGAGCCACCCAGGCACCCCTATAATGACATTTTAAAAAGGCAAAAGCACACGCTGATTCTAAGCAAAGTGCAAGATTCTGTGGACAGTTAAGGGTCTGTATGTGCTGACACACAAAAGGAAAAGGATACATTTCAAAGTATACATCAAAATGAACTACACTAACAGTACTAGTCCTAACAATCTTCTCAAAGAAAGAAATCTATTTGGACCCAAAAAGTCAAACCTGTACTCTTACCTCAATGATATACTTCTCCAAAGACTTGATCTCACGAAGAGCTTCTGGATCCCGATGGATAACCACAATTTCTTTCAAAGGATACTAGGAGGAAAGGGAAGGGACAGTTTACCAAACAGCCAGTCCTTCAAACAGCAGGAAAGTAAAATGTTAAATGTCTTATCCGAATCTCAAGCTCCAGACTGAGCAGGTTTAACCAGCACTAAGTCTTTCACACCCTTACTGCAGAAAAGAAAAAAAATTATGCCTGTGCTGGAAGTGGTCTCTTTTAAGAAAATCCTCCAAAGGTGTAATTATTTGGGCCTGTGCACGTAAAATACAAATGAAGCATCAAACCTTTATCGGAATGGTTTTGCGGTCTCGAATCACTCGCCCGAGTTCAATCACAGACTGCATGCGAGAAACGGCTCTCTCTGTGTTCTTGTCAATCAGCTCCTCCCTGACGGCAGAAGTGAGCGTGAGAGGGACTCCATGAAGGGCAGACCACCCCAAACGACACGAGCTTGGAGGGAGGAAGGGGCGATCCCTCTGCAGCCTGAGGCGCAGCCGCCACGTGAGCCTTCCCGGGCCCAGGCGGGGCTTCAGTGATACCCGATTCTTACCGAACATGGGGCAGCATGAGGTAGTGGATGCTGTGTGTGTCCTTGTCCTGGACAGAAACAGGGTCGATCAGCAGCTTTAGATTCTGGTACATCAATTCGGTGAGAAAAGGCGTATAGGGGGCCTGCATGAAGAGACAGGACATCAACTGACCTCGGATGGAGAAAAAGAGCAGCTCCACGTGAGTGGACAGGACCCTACTTTCTGACCCTGGCGGGATGGACCCCTGCACTGTAGCGGCGGCGGGCAGAGCCAGAGTCCTGAAGCACCCAGAAGAAGTCTGCAGTAACAACAGGAGCTGCAACCATGACCCCATGTCCTCACACCTCAGAAACCGCATCAGCAAGCTGGGGAAATGCTTCCTAGGGTGAAGGTGAGTGAGGTCAGATGAGAGGCACCAGGCACAAGACAGGTCTTGCTCGTGTGTGTTCAGGAGTGAACATGGCTTATGACCTCAGGCTGGAGTAGTAGCGACAGGACACATGTTCAGTAAAACGCCGTCTGTGACGTACTTGTGTATTAGACGTGCATTCAAGTACTTCCCTGTTATGGTGACAGGAACCCGCGTGAAGATGAGGTGTGTGCTCACAGGCAGCTGTGGCTCGGCCGTCCCAGGGCCAGCACCCCGACCTGACGTGTGCCGCAAAGGGCAGACAGGAAGAACCCAGCTCTAGAAGCAAATGTTTCTTAGGCCTTCCTGACATAGACAAGCTATGAGATTTTTGAAAGGGAACTAGGGAATTAAGCTGTTTTAAAACTATTTCTTTTTCTGGGGAGACCAGTACAGACCAGCTGCAACGCCAGGGCTGCGGCCAGCACCTTACCATCAGTCTGCACAGAGACAGCAGGACGCTGAACAAGGTCTCCAGGGCCGTAACACAGTCCTCCACCCCGTTTTCACCCTAGCGAAGAAGCTCGCATTAATTAGACTGTTCGAATCCAGTCGGTTGAATGAAGAATGGCGACCCCACAGAGCACACAGCGCGCAGACAGGACAGGGGAGCCGGGGCAGGCGGCCACAGCACAGCGTCCAGGGTCAGGCAGGCGGCCGCCGCGGGCCCTGCTCTCCCCACCTCTGAGCCCAGGCATCTGAGGCCTGGAGGCTGCGTCTGCCTCTCATGCAACACACGGCAATGGTTACAAACAGAAAATAGCAATTACCTTAAGATAAGATTTCTTATTTAAAAAAATGTATATAATGTTTATTTAGGAAATAATGACATTAATTCACTGTAGGAAAAACACAAAGATTATAAAAAAGAAAACCATAACGAAATGATAGAGATAGGTGCGGTCAACAGTGTAGAGAGAGCCCCTCTGCACATGGGCGTGTTGTGTTTGATCTATTTTAACAAAAATGAAATTACTGTTTTGTGAAGGGCTTTTGTGATTCCCACATCTGGAGGCAGGCTGGCGGGCCGTGGCACGGGCACCCCCACAGTCTACGCGTGGCCTCCGGGCCTGCGACAGGACTCAGCCCACATGCCCAGTAGGCTGCCCGTACATAACTGACTAGAGGAAGAAGTGAGGAGAAACCCGAGTTGAGAGCAGAGCCACCCCCGTGACATCGCATGTATCTGCGTGACTTCCTTTTGTGTTTTAAGAGAATCTGCTCAGCTCAGTCTTGTATGGCCCTGAGACTTGCCCTCTGACAGGACACTCCTTAGTTGTCTTGAAAATATGCAAGTGGACTTCTAGAACTTACAGGTTCCTATCTTTCAAATGGTGATAAATGTAGCTGACATACAATGTAAAAAGGACAAAAGAGAAAGAGCTTCAGAAGCTGAGAGCACTTGAAAACATTCCTCTCTCTTCCGGCTGCACTCCTGTTTCTCGGAGGTTACCCTCCCACACTCCGCCGCTGCGGGCAGCAGCCTGCGTGCGTGCGCTCACCTTCAGCCTTCTGCGGTTCATCCTGACGTACCAGTTGGTTAGGACATCCACAAACTTGACCAGGCGAGGCACCACCGTGTAGAGCCTGTAAGCTGAAAGCAGATGATCAGGCAGCAAGAACAGGTGAGCGTCTAGGGTGCGGGGAGGGCCAGACGCAAACAGCAAGCGGTCTTGTCATCCCAGAGCTGCCACGCTTGCTCAGGAGACAGGAAGAACCAAAGTGACAAAACCCCGGTGGCATTCCCCAAGGATGAACTACGTGACTGTTGGTGTATCGAGAGCATACATGACCCACCCTGTGAGTGCGTGCGAGCCCCCGTGGTCAGTGAGAAAAAGAGAAGCCCCAGACCCATGGGACACCTGGGTGGCTCAGCTGGTTAAGCGTCCGCCTTCAGCTCAGGTCATGATCCCGGGGTCCTGAGACTGAGTCCTGCATCAGGCTCCTTGGTCAGTGGGGGGCCTGCTTCTCTCTCTGCCTGCTCTACTTGCTCTCCTTGCTTGTGCTCACTCACTCTCTCTCTTTACAAAGAAAGAAAGAAAGAAAGAAACTCAAGACCCGTGTTGGAGAGGCCACAGCTGCATGTCTGACTTCCTTCCGCTGTGCTACCCTGACCCTCCACGAAGACACCCTAGACACACAGCTCTAACCAGAGGCTGAGGCCAGAGCTTTCCAACTAGAGCGAGTCTGCCTGTGTCTGGAGACCCGGTCCAGCCATCCAGCCGGACCCCAGGGGAGCTGCTCAACAACGCAGAGGCCGACAGCCCCCGATCCCGAGAATGTGCGGCCCAAACAGCCAGCAGAATGGGCACCCCGGGAAAGGACAAAGACATGAGGGCCCCCAAGAATTCTGAGGGCAAGCAGGAGGGTGACGGTGCTCAGTCCATCTTGTTTAAGGTAAGGGCCTATTTTTTGGATTTTCCCAATCACCTCCCTGTAACTGATATTCTCGGTTGCACAAAAACAAACACCAAAACCAAGAATAAGACCAACAAGTATAAGAAACACAACTTATATTAATGAAAGAGTTCAGTGACCGTTAAGAAGCCTTTGGTCCAAACTGCCAGGGGGAGAAGCTGCCACTGGCAGAGGGCGGCTCACAAGGACCAGAACTGAGGTGCCAGCGGCCACTCGCTCTGAGAGGTGACGTGGTGATCAGAGCCCTAGCCTGAAGAAAGAAGGTCATTTCTATGGCTCGCCACACCCTCCACCTTCTAGGAGGCCGGGGTTCCCTGTGCTCAGGTGTTATCCCTGGAGGGCACACAGAACCCTCACAGCTTGAGTGTGCCGTGCGTAGCAGCAACACTGTGGCTGCTGGGCTCCCTAATGGAGCTGCAGATTCTCCAGACCTCAGAACCTTATCCAGGAGGGGCCAAGGGTACGAAGCCAGCAGGCTGTGGCACTGGGGCACTAGAGCAGTCGGCCACGGAAACAACCACTGCTAGACCCTTCGTTTCCAATAAGACATACCCCAGCTGGCCTGCATGCACTCAGGACGTGGCTTGGCTCTGCTGTCCCCAGGCCCATTTTCAACAGTTCATGTCACTCAGGACGGATGGGGACAAGGCTGTGAGCAGGTGTCCTGGGCTGCGTGGTGAGCTCTGCTCGCATGCTCATGTCCCTCTGCACCTACATCAATTGGTCCAGCAGTCACATGATCCTTCTGATGCGAGTTTGACGGGTGGGGGCAGGCTTCAGGATGCCTGGCAGCCTGTGGGAATTCCTGGACTCAACACTCTCTTGTGTCAAGGGCTGAGGCACCAAGATTCCAGGAAGGCCATGTGCCTGCACGACTGCACCGCCTGGGGCAGGATGGTTAACCTTGACAGGGGACATCTGCCCACCAACTTTGTCGGACCCATGTCAGGTATCCTACTTCAGTAGTTTCTGGAATTCCCCCCAGACTTAGTTTGTTCTGTCTCCAACCTTGAGGAAACCAACATAACCTATGTCTCCAACCTGTGTCCAAGACACAACTCATTGTTATAGGTAACAAATATGGGAAAACATCCACCTTATTACTATTTTTCTAAACACGGACTGCTTATTTAATCGACTAAAAACCACATGCTAACAAGCACTCCTTGAGCACCTCCTGTCTGCCAGCTACTCTCTGCACACAATCTCTGTCGGAGCCTTGTAACACCACCACCAGGAACTTTTCAGAGAAAGAAACCGAGGCCTGAGGACTTCGGGCAGCGCCCAACCAGAGGGAACAGGTGGTGGAGGTGGGTTTGAACCGTGGAAGGCCGTGTGGTGACTGTGGCCGGTGGGGTGAGGCTGAGCTGACCCCCAGGCCTCTGAGCAGCATGACTACAAGTCTTAACAAAATCATATTTGAGGGGTTAAAAGAAACAAGGATTTATCTAGTGTTCCGTATCTCTCAAAATGTTTATAAAACGCCCCCTGTTTCTAAAAAAACACAGTTAAGTATCGAAAGGGTAATCAGAAAAAGAACTCTTATTTCCATTTCCATTTACCTGCCATTTCAGTCTCGAAGAACCCAACCAGTGACTGCATGAAGGACAGGACCCACCGGTCTGTGATGTTGGCACTTTCTTTAACTGTGTTCTCGTTGTAGAGGAATTCCGTTTCTTCCTCCTGCGAAGTGACAAGTACTAAAACATTCAGCATGCTTAGGGAAAATTACTGTACAGAAATAAAC
Organism: Mustela nivalis; assembly: GCF_964662115.1. Lineage (NCBI taxonomy): Eukaryota > Metazoa > Chordata > Mammalia > Carnivora > Mustelidae > Mustela > Mustela nivalis. The sequence goes on along the minus strand of NC_139032.1, from coordinate 4,765,358 downwards.
TCTTTAAACCACTTAAACTGTGGTTTAAGTGGCTCAGTCGTTAAGCACCTGCCTTCAGCTCAAGTCATGATCTCAGGGTCCTGGGATCGAGCCCCACACTGGGCTCCCTGCTCAGCAGAGAGCCTACTTCTTCCTTTCCCATTCACCCTGCTTGTGTTTCCTCTCTCGCTGTATCTCTCTCTGTCAAATAAATAAATAAAATCTAAAAACAAACCAACACAAAACCCACTTAAACTGAAGTGGCCCACAACAGCCATCCACAAAACTCCAGATCAAGTGGCAATTTAAATTACTGATTCTCAGCAGTATTTTCCAAATAAGCTCTAAACTTGGGATATAAAGTACTCAGTTAATGAATTGTATTTTTGACTACTCTGAACAGAATTTAGGAAAAAATTATTCCTTTGTACCAAAAATGATTATGAGTTGAGAAATATTCCAAAATCTTCTAAGTGTAGGATTTAGTTACTTCAGATCCAATGAAGGAAAGCTAGTAGAGCTGGCTAGGGCTGGACGATTGTCTACAGACTGAACATGAACATTAGGAACTAACATCTCTGCTTAAATTGTCCATTTTAACTAGAATGCTGTGTACCCCCCCCCCCCCTCACCTCTTTGCAAAACTGCCCTTGTGCTGATATGGTCCACTCCACCTGTCCCCCCTCATGCAGCAGCAACACCAGGCTGGCGGCGCAATGGCTGTGCTGACTCCGGCCCTGATCTGAGAGCCTGATGGGAGAGCTGGCGTTTGATGGCCAAGCCCAGGTGGGCCCCGTGGTGCTCTGGTGTCCCACAGCAGCAGAGGCCTTGGGAGAGCGCCTGTCCTCCTCAGCCCACAGGGAGAAGCCCACATGGGAGACAAGCCAGAGGTAGCAGCATGGGAATAGCCAGCCTGCCCGAGGGGGACACTCACAGCTCACACCTCCAGCCCATTTCCAGAAAGCATCAACGTTGTACGATTAGTCAACAGTAATGGACACAGTGATTCTACTGTAAGCTGTTGCACATAAAAGATGAGGGGTACTGGAGTCTGACCCCAAATGGAGCCCTGAGAGCACAGCCAGGCACACAGGTTTTCAGATGGTGCCTCCCTGGCCATCAGGCACTTCCACATGTGCCATTCCCCCTCTAATGGCCACTGGAGTCTCTCACTTCCAGAGTCTGGACCTCGATGTCTCACTGAGCACTGCCTGCAGCAGCCTTCACCAGGTGTCCCCTCCCTGGGAGTGGTGGGCTCTTCACCCCCACCGCCACCAGCCTTGGTTCCATGAGGGGAGGGCAGCGGGGCAGTGGATGCACCTCCCAGGCAGCTCTTCTACAGGGGAAGCCCCAGTGTCTCCTGAGGCGAGCGGAGCCCGCCCAGCACCTTCATGAAGTGCCCCCAAGGTGGCCCTGAGTCCTACCCACAGGGACTGCTGGCAGTGCCACCCGCGCTCTGGAGCAGACCCAGCTCAACCCAGCCTGCCGGGCCCCCACCCCACACCTTCTGCAGCCTCAGGACGTTCTGGATGAAGAAGCGGTAGGCGTTGTACCAAGGGAGCAACACATCCTTCAAGACATCACGCACACCCTCCTCCTTAAATCGAAGGTTTTCTGCTCGCACCACAGGGGAGTTGATCAGATACAGTCTGGGTGAGAAAGAATGTTACATGGAAAAGGAATATAGAAATTAATACAAGTATTCTTACTAGACATGTTGACACAGCAAACAGCATTTTTTATACAAAAGGCAAGAATTAAGAGATATACAAAAGACCTAAGAATACTGTTCTTAGGTTAATTTAAAACTGACAAAGCTGTTTGTGCAAGAGACCTAGCGAATAACAAAGGGGAGACATAACCCCAGACCAAAATATGGCACTTGACCAACCTAGAAGCACGCCCCGTGCCAGTGTTGGTGTGGGCCTCGGGCAGCGGGGCCTCCTTCCCCGACACCCTGCACAGGCACTGGAGTTCACAAAAGGATCCGCCGCAAGTGCTCTGCCAGCACACAGGGGTTTCCAGAGGGAAGAGGCCAGGGACGTCCCTAAACATGCTCAGGACAGCCCCCATAGCAGAGAATGATCTGGCTTGGTTGTCAGCAGTGCCGAGGGGCAGGCTAACCACTAACTGGGGGGGTAGGACTCCCCATTCAATGTTCCTCGGTTCAGCCCCTGGATGCGGTCTCCGTGGCTGCAGCAGGAGGATGCAGGATGTGACCACCGTGGCTCCTTTCCACCCCGACACCTAATGGGCATGACAAGGACTAACATTTCAAGCAGTGGCTCACATTTCTCTCAAAGCTCTTCGGTATGCATTTTCATTTGCCCTAGCATAAATAATCCTCAGATGGCTCTTCCGAGCTGCAAGCACAGAAACGAAATAAATGGCCAACGGGATGAAGAGCCAGGCAAGGGAGTGAGGCTGAAACCCCAGCGGCCAGCCGGGGGGCAACACAGGATCCGGTTCCTAAAACCTCTTGTTCCTGAGAAGCTGCCTTGAGGGTTTGAAGCCAACACCACACTGATTTAACTGTCCCCGTAACAGAGATAAAGTCTGAAATAGCTAATTATGAACTAAATCAAAGGAACATGATTAACAGAACAAGCAAAGCTTACGTAAAAAGGACATTATGCACAGGGCAGAGCACTGGCTTGTACCTGAGGGCGTCGGCACCATATTTATGAATGATGGAAAGTGGATCCGGATAATTCTTTTTTCGTTTGCTCATTTTTTGACCATCACTTGAAAAACAAAAGGGAGATGCCAATTAAGTAAGTCACCATCACAGCTTATCTTTACAACAGTGACGGTTACCTGCAAAATGGAAGACAGAAATGCAAGTGGGATAAGGGCACAAGTGGCTATTAACACCTGCGAGCTTCCTTCTGAATTCCGCAGTGAAGTCGGTGGAGAAGCTAAGAACATAGGCTCAGCATTTATTCCAGAGAACTGGAAACTTGTATTGATGCAAAAACCTGTAATGGAAGCTCCCAGCTCTATTCACAGTCAGCGGCCACTGGAAATAACCCCATGTCCTTCCCCAGGTGAGGGGCGCAGCGGTGGTCACCCGCACCACGGGGCACTGCTCAGCCATCGGGAGGAAGGGACTGAGGACACACCCGTCCTGGGAGATCTCCAACTTAAGCAAGTTGTTTAACTTTTTTATTAAAACCTCAAATTGCTCAAATGTCAAACTGAGATAAGGAAAGGTGTCACCTTGGGGCGCCCTGGTGGCTCAGTGAGTTGAGTGTGTACCTTTAGTTCAGGTCATGATCCCAGGGTCCTGGCATCGAACCCCGCATCTGGGTCCCTACTCAGTGGGGAGCCTGCTTCTCCCTCTCCCTCTGCCATTCTGCTCCCCCTGCTCATGTTCTCTCAAATCAAACCCTTAAAATCTTAAAGAAAGAAAAAAGGAAAGAACCCATCTGAAACAGTTCTGGGGCGTGGATGAGAGAAGACGCATGATCAAAACGCGGTTAGCAGGGGCCGTCCTCCCTCAGACAGGACATGAGGCAGGGTATCTGCATACATGTTTTTTCTTATTATTGATTTGTGTTTTTTCTGTTATAACTATAGGCAACAGAAAAAAAAAACCGATTCCTTATGATCCTGGAAACTCTAGAACCCTCAGCTTCCTCATATTAAATAGTGGTTAACAATAATCTTCATTAAAGGGCCGGGTGCAAATGAAACCAGGGCTACAGGCCCACGCACCTGATCCAATCCCCCACGACAGATGTTCCACCGCCAGCAGCATCGCAGGACACACGCCTCCCCCGCCCCCAGCTCCCCACTTTGCCCTTCTCCCTGGGGTAGAGGGTACGTGCAGGCGCGCCCTGGAGACAAGACGTGAGCAGGATGGGTGGGATGGAAAGGAAGAGCAGAGAGCGGTGCTGACAGCAGAGGAAGGAGGAGAGCGGAGGCGGTGCTGACAGCAGGGGAAGGAGGAGAGCGGAGAGCGGTGCTAATAGCAGGGGAAGGAGGAGAGCAGGAGCAAAGCTGGGCTGACCCTAAGTTCCTGGATTCACAAAGAATGGCTACGTCCATCCGGACTATGGCGGCCAGAGCCGAGGGGGCCATGGACCGGGACAAGTCACAACACAAGTATGTGCACCTGCCTTGCCAGGACGAGCCCGTTCACAATCACGTTCCTGAAAGGCGGCTGTCCAAAAAGAGCAGTGGCCAGCACCAGCAGGGTGTAAAACCTGGAAAAAAACCCAAGAAGAAGACAGCTCAGCAACAACAGAAAAGGAATCTAAGCATAGGGGAAAAAATCTGTGCTTATTTACTGGACTGAATTTCTACTGTAGGTCAGTTACACCTATTAAAGATCACTTACAGCAAAGGTTCTTAATCCAGTAACATTAGAATCATTTGGGGTGTGCTAAAAAAAAATCACATAGGACCGACCGCAAAACCAATCAGTTTAGAAAACATAAAATGTGACTTATGGCTAATAAAGGCCTGGACTGAGTACTGACCCCCAGCCGCTGAGGACAGTACTGTTGACTTCCTCGATGGAGACAGCTGGGTGACAGTGCTGGCCTTCCTATCAGGACCTCCAGACATGTCAGGCTGCAAATCCAGAGACGTATGTGGCCTTAGCGCAAGGTTACATGGGACAGTCTGATGACAAAAGACGCAGACATTCTCACCCAGAAGTCAGAAGGCAGAGACCGTAGGAGCACAGACGATGTCTTTGCTCTGCCAGCCGTCACCCAGGCTGCTGTGTGGCTTGTTCCTAAACTCTACCACCTCCCTGCAGCCACCCCAGTAACTGACGCTCTGGTGTCATCTCCAGGCTGACTCTACACTCCCAGAACATGACGGGACATGGACTAATATGCCTTCCTCTGAAGGCAGGTCAGGAGGACTTGATTGCTAGGACAGGCAGCCCAAGTCTGAGGGAAGGGGAGGGAGGCAGCGAGTGCCTACGGACCCACGTGAGGGCTGTTAGATGCTGACAGACATCACCGGAACTCAAATGACTTACTGGCAAGGCGTCTTCCCTAAGAAAGGTATTGGACCTGTGCCTAAAGAGAAACGGATTGGATGCTGAAAAGAGCACCTTCTGGAACATTAGGATGGAATTCAATCAACTTGTCGTATCTACTGCGAAAGTGTCAAAACAGACAATGACACCTATCTTCCTTAAACACTTCTGCAACATCACCACTAATGAAAGGAGAATCAAGAAGAAGGTACTATACCTTCCTCTACTTCAGAAGATGATGGCATCGCTTTTAACAGGTACCAGATAAAACCAATGCCAAAATCCGCCCCACCATGGTTTGTCTTTTTCCCCCAGTCTGGATTTTTAGAATGTTTATTGTGTAAGAATAGCCTTAACATCTGAGCACATTTCCAATCAACCCTTAAATTTGTAGCACCCAAGCCATTGTCTTGTATGTACTCATTAAAGTACTCATTAAACATTTGAGTAAATGATTTAAAATGAACAAGCTGAGAGGCGCCTGGGTGTCTCAGTGGGTTAAAGCCTCTGCCTTTGGCTTAGGTCATGATCTCAGGGTCCCGGGATCGAGCCCTGCATTGGGCTCTCTGCTCAGCAGGGCGCCTGCTTCCCCCTCTCTCTCTGCCTGCCTCTCTGCCTACTTGTGATCTCTGTCAAATAAATAAATAAAATCTTAAAAAAAAAAATGAACAAGCTGAGAACATATATTATTTTTTGCCACTTAATCTTTAAGTATAACAAATCTATCTACTCCAAAATGTCTATGAAATAAACTCTAAAATCACAGCTTTTCTGTAGTAAAAGATCCCAACTCAAAAGATACTTTACTAGTATACTTGGTGGCGAGGGGACAGAGGGCAGGAGCAGAGCCTGTCTCATTTGACACAGCCTCTCCAGCACCAAGCTGATAAACGCTAGGTACTCAGTAAAGTATCTGTGAAATCAAATCAGATCAGTAAAATGACCGAAATAAGAACATACCATCCTCTGGTCTGGTCAATGCCTTCAGCAATGAAGTCTGCAGGAAATGCATCATCAAACTCCCTCTTGTTTTCAAACGGATAATGAACTTGAGCGTAGGGCATGCTGCCGCTCTCGAACCAACAGTCAAACACTTCAGAGATGCGACGCAACACTCCCTTCCCACAGCGGGAAGGGATGGTCAGATGATCAATGCTAAGAAACAAACCAAGCCACGTCTATTAACTTCAACCACAAAAGGACTTGCAGTTTAACTGTCAAAAGGAAACACAACACCCTGATGAGATTTCATACTCATTTGCAAGCAGAAATACTGGCAGTTATCACAGCCTTTAGAGGCATGGTGTGGGGGCTCAATACGGGGCTTTATACCAAAGTTGCCCACATCCAAATCAAAGATAGAGGCCACCCTTCCTCAACGTGACATGAGTCATCAATAATGTAATTCCGTAAACCGGTATTTGATTTCTATACGCAGCTCCGTAATCTGCTTCAGAGGCCATGTCGATGCTCTCTGAATGACACAATGAAACCGAATCAACATTGAGAAACTACCTCTCTCTGTGAAGATCAGAGATCTTTGCCCCCGACAGCTCCTCAAGTTCTGCCATCGATCCAATGCATACTACCTGTCAAAGCAAAGTTAAAAAGCAAGAGAACCTCAGAGCAAAAATCACACAGCTTTAATTTACGCAGCATTCACACTTAGTTTTAGAAACCTCTGTTCTTCAGGACAGTTGTCACTAACGTGGCTTACACTCACGGAACGCTGCAGGTCACTGAAGAGGTGAGTGGGCTCCATTACTCTGCCACCTACCACTGTCTCAGGAGTCCCTACGTGGAGAGGACCTAACAGCATCATCTCAACATGCCCCTGCTGACGGCTTACTAGGTCCAGATCTCTGCCCCGTGTAATTAGTTTAAGTGAAATGCCTATACTGTGACTCTGAGGCATCTCAGTTTCTTCCTGACATTTGAATTTGACTCCTTGATCAGGAATCTTTCTAAGTTGAAGTTAGAACTAAATTACTGTGTGTGGACCGGATCAAACCAACGAGATCACAAGGCATCATGTAGGGTTTCGTCAAGGCAAAGAGGCTGCCCTCAGCTCAGTTGAGGCCCTGAAAGGGTCCCACGCGGTGGGGTGGCCCCAGCAGTAGCTGCTGTGGGTTCTCGCCCAGGTGTCTGCTACCTAGGGAACACCACATCCTCCGCCCTTCTAGTTCAGTCCTGGGAGGCCTGCTGAATTGTCTTTCTTCTGTTGCTCACCCCTTTACTCTCCTTGTGAGTAACTGATGATCAGGCCTGAAAGTCCAGACCTACACCAAGTCATGGCATATGAAATCCCCCCTCAGAGCGGTTAAAAGGGAAAGCTTAAAAACATTACCAAAGTATTGCAACCTCGAATTTATAAAACCAGGTGACTGTGTGTGTAAATACGTATATGACGGCTTCTGTCCAGCACGTGGGGGTATATCCATAGACCTATATACGTATTTACACACACGTGGATTCCCTAAGAAAAATACAAATTGCCTTCTTTACTTTTACACAGAGGGAGATTTAAAAAATTGTATTTAATAGAAGTAAAGTAAAAATAAATTTAAAAAAAAACTCCCAAATTTTATTTATATTATTCTAGGAAGGAAAAAAGAAAAACAGAAGAAATAAGAAAGGGGCAAAGAAAAAAGAAACTACGTCCAGATGTACAAATGAAGCGCTTCAGCAAAAATCAACGTGAGAACACAAGGCCCTGTCTCACCTCCTCAAAGTCATCGCTGACCCACAGGGGGATGGGGGTACCCCAGTATCTGTTTCTGGAAATCGCCCAGTCACGTGCATCTTTCAGCCAATTTCCAAATCGCTTTTCTCGCACAAACTCTGGGACCCTGCAATAAACAGGTCAGACAGTCAACGCCTGAGAACATCAGTAAGCAAATCTGTAAATCAGATCTGCACAAATCTTTGCATATGCTCTGTGGACCTGCTGCCCTAGAGATGCTGCGCTCACTCCTAGGAGGATGTGCTCTGTGTGGACAGCACAGGACACTCACGGTGCTGCACCTGTCGTGAATTCACCCCGGAGATATTCTGTAACAGGAACCCCATAGCGCACGTGCTTCCCTGCACTGCCCCCAGCTAGGGGATGGCAGCAGCCCTCGACCGGTCACCGTGATGCCAACCACCCTGGGCTCACTCCGACCTAGTCTTCAGGGCATCCACACAATACTGCTGTTACCGACACTCATTAGCATGGGCTCCCAGCACCCACACAACAGGCTAGGCTATGGAAGGCTGATCCAGAGCCGCCTCCTGAGGCTCATGGGGGGGTCTCCTGCCATCCCACTCTAAGCTCTGGCAATGCGGGAATTCCTTAGAATGCGGCTTCTCACTTAACCACCTCGGCCTACGCCATCCCTCCACCATGACCTTCACCCTGCAGCCACCTCTCCTCTCCTCCCCCCACCGAGCGGAGTCAGTCCCACGGCTCCTTATACCCTAAAGTCCAGCTCGGCAGGAAACCTTCCTAAGCAGTAGGCTGGTTAAGGCACTCCCGTTCCCACACATCCTGTTCCCAAGCACCCCAGCTGTGCCCGGTATTACAAAGATCAGTTTATAGGCCGGCACCCTCATGAGGCCAAAGCCTAACAGCCCGTAACCAGCACTTCACACAGTAGGGCAATTGAAGAGCTTCCTAGGAATAAAAATGAAAAACTGCTTTCTTTTGGAGAAATCAGGGTCAATTTGCTAGAAAGCAGAAAAGCTTGTTCATGGGGCACCTGTGCGGCTCAGCTGGTTGAGTGTCAGCGAAGTCACGATCTCAGGTTGTGACATTAAGCTATGCTCCATGTGGAGTCGCCTTAAGATTCTTTCTCTCCTCCCTTTTTCACTTCCCACCCCCTGCTCGTGTGTGCACACGCTCTCTCGCTCTCTCTCAAAGCGATAGTTCATAGTAGCTCATAATCCTTTCCTTTTACTGCCCTGAGATTCTCCCCATTCTTCCAAAATGAAATGCAGTAAATTTTTAAGTCACGTTGGGTTCTTGTGGAAGTAAGAAATAGTGATCGCCCTCAGAACAAAACAGTGTTCCATAATACGCAGATTCAGCCCGACTTTATTCAGCCTTACAGGCTGCAGTAACACCTCCTTGCAGGTCACATACTAGCTGAGAGCAAGGCCTCTGTCCCACAGGTGCTCATCGGCACGGTCTACGAACTCAGCACGCATCAAAAGCAGGAAGCACATATAGCTTCTGTAGGTAGATTCAAAAATAACCATTTATCCTGAAAATGACTATTATTTAAGGCTAACAGAAAGGCAAAACGCTCCCTCCGTTTGGCTTATCTTACGAAGGATGCTACTTCTTTTAATATTATTTAAATTAATCTGTGGTCCTGAAAACACAGACTAAAAGAGCTATCAGAATTATTATAACCTGGGAGAAGTGTGAGCCCGTGACACAGGACCCTGTGAGGACACTGGGCCCCTGCTTACCAGTAACACAGGTCGTTGTTCCGCAGGAGCTGGTCTACCATGTGCTCCACCCGCACGAACCAGCTGGGCACAGCTTTGTAAATCAGGGGAGTGTCTGACCTGGGGAAGCAAAAACGCAGCATGTGGCTGCTCAGACCGAGGTATCCAGGCACCCACGGTGAGAGCAACTTTTGGTCTCTTACTGACATCACCCCCATCTACTTGGCCTTCTGCTAAAACTCCTTTTCTTTCTTTTTTTCTTTTCTTTCTTTTTTTTTTTTTTACAAACATTAATGCCTTGTCCTTGGTCCTGCTCCTCTCCCTCCATAACACCAAGAAGGTAAAAGCTTTAAAGAACAAGAAAAAAAAATGGTTTTGCTGGTGTGTGACAGCTGTCTAAGAAATGACAGCAGCTTCAGCAAAGAGGCAATGTGGTAACAGACTCGATGGCACTGAACATTCCAACTCCACGCACTTGTGTCATCTTCTATCTCTCCCCAAGTTCCACTGGGAAATTTTAGGGATATGTCTCATTTTAAAGAAATGTGGCCCTGACACAAAACATCTGTACATATTGATATTTCCCAGACGAGTGTAGAGGAAAAGAGGAACTATACAAGAGGAATGGAATTCAAGAGGGCAGTTTCCCCACGCTAACTGTAAAGCTTACAAATGAGAGGGGGACCGCAGACTGTGGAACGGGCACACATGCTACATGGCCCCCACAGGCTAGAAGCTTGAGCTGGAAGTCTTCCCTTTTTCTCACCTCCAGCAGAAGGGGTAACTGTGAGTGAAGGTGCTGGAAACAAGAAGTCGGCCTTTCTCCTTCAGAGTCCTGATGATGTTTTTGTCAGCATCCTGTTTAAAAAATAAAAATCTAGCCACTAAAATATCCTGCAATATTTGGTAACACCCAAGAATTACGTATATCACTGAAATCTGGTATTTTAATATCTTACAGGCAAAAAAAACAGATGTAAGGGTGCCTGGGTGGCTCAGTCATTAAGTGACCACCTTCAGCTCGGGTCATGATCCCAGGGTCCTGGTATCAAGCCCTGCATCAGGCTCCCTGTTTGGCGGGAAGCCTGCTTCTCCCTCTGCCCACTCCCCCTGCTTGTATTCCCTCTCTGTCTCTCTCTCTCTATCAAATAACATAAAAAAACCCAACAACACATGCATTGTAAAATATACTCTGTCCACAACTGAGGCACAGTCTAACTTTAGGTATCTTCCTGAGCACTTCCAGACCATGTGAGGTAGTGAAGTCGTCCACAGCGACGACGGCCCTGAAGCCTCAGTGCTGCTTCAGGAGTTACCAGTCAGTGCCCAGTTCCAAGGACTCCTGCCGAGGAAACTAGCATGCTTCCTCTGAAGATACTAGACCCTTAGAATGTGGCTGCTAATATCTATCTGTTTCTGGTTTTATGTGCTGAAACCAAACCAAACCAACTTCCTGGAAAAAGAATCCAGATACGAAGCTATTTAATAAAAAGCTGCTTAAAGAAAGAAGTGTGATGAAACCCACACCTTTCTCTGTCACAGAGACACAGACCTTCACATACTGTCCCGTGAAATCTGTCACTTCTGCCGTGAAGCAGCCTGAAGCATCCACAGGGCAAACAGGAGCAGAGTCTTTCTGAATGATGTTGAAGTCCATACAGACCCGATAGTCGTCCTGGGGACAAGGGGAACGAAACAGGTTGAGTGTGTACCAGATAGGAGTGTGGGAGGGGACAGATTTACAAGAGAACGCTTCAGTATTCTGACACCTAAGTGCAACGGACTTTATCTTCTCAGCTGAAGTTAATTCAGGACCATTTAGAGATTCCCAGAGCCTTGTAGCTGGACAGGGATAACATCATCTTCCCAGCCGTTACTGCACACACCCCTGTATACAGCACGGTATCCACTAAAGAAGGAGGAAGAGGACACACATGTATCCCTCGTGAACACAGACACAAAAGTACCCAACAAACTCCACTCGACACTACAGTAAAAGAAATCATTCACCACGATTAAGTGGGATTCCCTCTGGGGATACAAGGATGTTCAGTGTCCACAAATCAATCAACGTGCTACATCACATTAACAAAATGAAGGGTAAAAACTCTATGATCCTTTCAATAGATGCAGAAAAAGCACTGGATAAAATTCAACACCCACGTGTGAAAAAAACTCAACAAAGTGGGTTCAGAGGGAACATACCTCAACATAATAGAAGCCATATATGAAAAACCCATAGCTAACACCACACTAAATGGTGGAAAAAACTGACAGTTTTCCTCCATAGTCAGGAACAAGACAAGGATGTCCATTCTCACCACTTTTAGTCAACGTAGTACCAGAAATTCTAGCCAAAGTAGTCAGACAACAAAAACAAATGAGACATCCATACTGGTAAGGAAAAAGTTGGGCTGCCACTTGGCCGATGACATGATGACTATATACAGAAATTCTAAACACTCTACCAAGATACTATTAGAACAAATAAAATCAGCAAAATCAGATTTTACAGGATGCAAAAATCAACATACAGAAATCTGATGTGTTTCTATACACTAATAACGGAGTAGCAGAAAGAGAAATTAAGCAAACAATCCCATTTACAATTGCACCAAAAGTAACAAAATACCTGAGAATAAACTTTTTTTTTTTAAAGATTTTATTTATTTATTTATTTGACAGACTGAGATCACATGCAGGCAGAGAGACAGGCAGAGAAAGGAGAAAGCAGGCTCCCCGCCGAGCAGAGAGCCCGATGCGGGGCTTGATCCCAGAACCCTGGGATCATGACCTGAGCCGAAGGCAGAGGCTTTAACCCACTGAGCTACCCAGGCGCCCCGGGAATAAACTTAATCAAGGAGGTAAAGACCTGTACTCTGAAAACTATAAAATACTGATAAAAGAAATTAAAGATGACAAGAAATGGAAAGACATTCCATGCTCATGGACTGAAAGAACGAAATTCTTAAAATGTCCCTACTACCCAAAACAACGGACAGAGTTCATGCAATCCCTAGCAAAAAGCCAACAGCACTTTTCATAGAACTAGAACAAATAATACTAAAATTTGCTTGAACCACAAAGATTCTGAATGCCTGAAGCAGTCTTAAGAACAAAGCTAGAGGTTTCACAATCCTAGATTTCGAGGTATCCTACAAAGTTAAAGCAGTCAAGACAGCATGGTACTGCCACAAAAAGACACAGACCAATGGAACAGAATAGAGAGCCCAGAAATAAACCCATGCTTATCTGGTCAGTTCATCTACTACAAAGCGGGAAAGAATATACAATGGGGAAAAGACAGTCTCTTTAATAAACAATGTTGGAAAACTGGACAGCTACATGCAAAAGAATGAAACTGGACCTCTACCTTACACCACACACAAAAATAAAGTCAGAATGGATAAAAGACCTAAATGGGAGATGTGAAACCATAAAACTCCTAAAAGAAAACAGAGAGCGTAATCTCTTGAACAGCAGCCACAGCAACATATATATGGCTATGTCTCTCCAGGGAGGAGATTCAACACTAAAAATAAACTACAGGGACTACACCACAATAAAAAGCCTCTGAACAGCAAAGGAAACCATCAACAAAATAGAAGGCGACCTACTGAATGGAGGGAGATATCACAAATGTCCTATCTGATAAAGGGTAAATATCCAAAATATATAAAGAACTTACACAACTCAACACCAAAAAGCAAACAGTCCTATTAAAAAATGGGCAGAGGACCCGCAGAGACATTTTTCCAAAGAAGATAGCGATGCTAACTGAGATGTGAAAATATACCCAACATCACTCATCAGGGAAACACAGATCTAAATCACAATGAGGTATCACCTCACACCTTTCAGGTAGGCTAGAATAAAAAACACAAGAAACAAAAAGTGCTGGCGAAGATGTGGAGAAAAAGGGACCACTGAGCACCGTCAGTGGGAATGTAAATTGGTGCAATCTCTTTAGAAAATAGCATGGAGATTCCTCAAAAATTAAAAACAGAAGCATCATAGGGTCCAGCAAATCCAGGCCTGGCTAGTCACCTGAAGAAAATGAAAACACTAATTCAAAAATATATATGTATCCCTGTGTTTACTGCAGCATTATTTACAAGAGCCATGATATGGAAGCCACTCACGTGTCCAGGAGACGAGAGGACAGAGAAGACGTGATGCCTATCACGGAGTCTCACTCAGCCATTAAAGAATGAGATCTTGGGACGCCTGGGTGGCTCAGTTGGTTAAGCCACTGCCCTCGGCTCGGGTCATGATCCCAGGATCCTGGGATCGAGTCCCGCATCGGGCTCCTTGCTCGGCAGGGAGCCTGCTTCTCTCGCTGCCTCTGCCTGCCTCTCTGCCTGCTTGTGTGTACTCTCTCTCTATCTCTGGCAAATAAATAAAATCTTAAAAAAAAAAAAAAAAAAAGAATGAGATCTTACCATTCCTGACAACACAGATGGAACCAGAGGGTATTATGCTAAGTGAAATAAATCAGACAAAGACAAATAGAACATATGATTTCATTCTTATGTGGCACCTAAAAAAAACAAACAAAAAACCCAAACATACCTAGTTTATGACAAATACATTTTTTTTTTAAAGATTTTATTTATTTATTTGACAGGGAGAGATCACAAGTAGGCAGAGAGAGAGAGGAGGAAGCAGGCTCCCTGCCGAGCAGAGAGCCCGATGCGGGACTCGATCCCAGGACCCTGAGATCATGACCTGAGCCGAAGGCAGTGGCTTAACCCACTGAGCCACCCAGGCGCCCCTATGACAAATACATTTTAATGGGAAAACCTAAACCACAATTCAAAACCAATTAGTTTTCTTTTTATTATTTATTATCAGTGTAGGAATCATACCAGTTGACCTTAAAATTATTATGAATAACTAATACTGGACTAGTTCTTGAAACCCAGTAAACAGTATTATGAAGACTGCTTCCATCATACTGAGTACTGACCAGGTATTAGGTGACACTAAGGAAGCATTAACTTTATTGGGTACAACAGTGGGATGGTGGCAATATTAAAAATAAAGGGCCATATCAGTCACAGTTGTGTAGCGAAATATCTGCAGATGAAGAAAAGGATGTTGAGGATTTGTTTCCAAAATCCTCAAGCCAAAGCGGAGAAGGTGTGGGGGAAAAGGACAAGGTAGAAGATAGAAGAAACAGACGTCCCAAATGTTGATAATTAATGCAGCTGGATGTCGTGAACATCAGGATTTATTTTAATACCTCTTTACATCTGTGTATATTTGAAGAGTCCTATAATAAAAATCTCTGCAGAGGTTAGGCACGAAAGCAAAAAGAATGGAGACAGACTACCTAACTTCACTCCCACTGATGGAACAATCAAGCCTCTGTCCCCAGTGGGCGTTTTGTTCATACACAAATGACATCAACAGCATTTTTAGAAAATTTTTAGAAATGTTTGCATTTTTAGAAAAACTACTCTGGGAAAAATTTAAAATTAGCCACACCATATAGCTTTGAGGAGGTCAAGTTCTGCTCTCACCATGGCACTTGCTCAAGAGCACCCTTGGAGGTGTGGCACCTCTCCACACTCTGATGATCACAGGGCCTATGTAAATCGATGCCCTTTTCAGAACCCATAGAACTGCACACCGAAAAGAGCAGAGTGCACAGACAGTAAGTTATGAATGAACGGAAACAAAATGCCCAGCAACACCCAGGGTTCAGCTCATCATTTTCAGAGATCAGCTCAGAATGAAAGGAAATTGCAGATTTAAGTTTGATAAACCATCTTTGGGGGCAGTGAGCCTGAAGAGCAGGGCCAGTGTGCCCAAGAACGAGGTGCATCACACACACACACACACACACACCCTCAGTGGCCACAACGCTCCCTTCCCATAGACACGATTGCAAGACTTCTAGTACTCACAGCACCGAAGTAAGGAGCCTGGTGCACCACTCCTGTGCCCTCCTCCTCCCGCACGTAGTTGTCAGCAAGTACCGTGAAAGCACCATTCTCCTTGCACTGGAACAGAAGGTCAGCAGGCACAGTGGATGAGACACTGCCACGTCGTTCATCAATTTTGTAACAGCATATGTTAAGAACACGAAAAAAAAATTTTTTTTTTTTAAATAAAGCTAGTCTCGGGGCACTTGGGTGGCTCAGTGGGTTAAAGCCCCTGCCTTCAGCTCAGGTCATGATCCTGGGGTCCTGGGATCAAGACCCGCGTAGGGCTCTCTGCTCAGCGGGGAGCCTGCTTTCCTCTCTCTCTGCCTACTTGTAATCTCTGTCTGTCAAATAAATAAATCTTAAAAATAAATAAATCTTAAAAAAAATAAAATCTTAAAAAAAAAAAAAAAGATTTTAAAGTAATCTCTGTACCTAATGTGGGGCTCGAATTCCAGACCCCAAGAGTCACACACTCTAACCACTGAGCCAGTCAAACGCCCCTGAAAAAACTCTTCACATGCACAATTCTTTTCAGAAAGAGGACAGAAAAATTCAGATTGGGAAGAAATATGCTCTTTTCTATGAATAATCTCTCCCTTAGAAATGAAATAATTACCTGAAGACTTGAAAATGTTCTAACTTCCTTAGTCATAAAACTGGGCTTAATCAGTTCTTCCAACGCCCCAGCCCTGCCCTTACTCCCCACGTGCAGCTTCTCTTGCTGCCTCAGCTTATGCCCCCTCACCCACCACACCTCTGGAGTGCGGCTCCCAGTCACCTTCCTATCAGCCCTGATACAAAGGCAAACCACAAAAAATCTGGAATGGGTGCCCAGAGTGAGAAGTTCTAGTTAAAGGCGCTCCACACACTGTAGAGAAACATTGTTGAAAAGTCAGGTTACTACATAAAATGCTGCAGACCTACTTCTACCTTCATCTCAACGTCTTTGCACACACCGGTTCAGCTAAACTGACCCTTTGCTTTCCTGTCTTTCTGCTTCTGCAAAATGTACTTTCAGAAATGATTTTCCAGAAATGATTTTCATACTTAATCACATTTAATCAATGATCTTATGAAAAAGGCACATAGTATTCCTATGTTTCTTTTATTCCCTAAAGATTTTATTTATTTGAAAGAAAGGGAGAGGGAGAGGGAAAGAGAAAGAACGGTGCGGGGGCTGGTGCAGGGGTAGAGGGAGAGGGAGAAGCAGGCGCCCCGCTGAACAGGGAGTCCGACAGGCGCTCAATCCCAGGACCTTGGGATCACGACCTGAGCCGAAGGCAGATGCTTTAACCGACTGAGCCACCCAGGCGCCCCTAGTGAGAGTTTTAAGACAAAAAAATCCGAAGTAAAATATGTTAAGATACACAAGAGAAGAGCGGAGCAATGAGATTTTTCAGGAGAAACCAGAGGCATTTCAAAAAAATGTTTTTTTCAGATGGTATCTGAATTCAGCTTTGAAGAATAGGTTGTACTTGAGCACATCTGACTTTAAAGAAAGGTGAGGGATTTTTTAGACAGGAGGAAAACAAAGGCAGGGAAGGAGGAAAAGCAGTGAAGATGTTTAAAGCAACATTAGAGGATGTGGTTCGGAAGCAGTCAGGCCAAGCGGAGTACACTCGAGCGGAGTGTGGGGGCAAGTGGCTGCAGGCTCACAGCGAGGAGGAAGGTCTTTACAGCTAATCCTTGAACAACACAGATTGAGGGTCTACTTAAACATTTTTCTCCCTAGGAGTGGACAGCAAAAGCTATAAGGTGGGGACGCCTGGGTGGCTCAGTTGGTTAAGCAGCTGCCTTCGGCTCAGGTCA
Source organism: Mustela nivalis (assembly GCF_964662115.1). NCBI lineage: Eukaryota > Metazoa > Chordata > Mammalia > Carnivora > Mustelidae > Mustela > Mustela nivalis. Next base: position 4,748,207 of record NC_139032.1, on the reverse strand, counting down.
TGATCCCAGCGTCCTGGGATCGAGTCCCACATCGGGCTCCTTGCTCCGCAGGGAGCCTGCTTCTCCCTCTGACCCTGCCTTCCACTCTGTCTGCCTGTGCTCACTCTCGCTCGCTCTCTCTCTGACAAATAAATAAATAAAATCTTTAAAAAAAAAAAAAAAAAAAAAAAAAGCCATAAGGTGTTTATTTTCAACTGTCCACCCCAGTCTCCAGGAGACTGAATTAAAGGTGACTGGTGCAGAGGTGACACCTGCTGCCCTGAGTACCCAGGGAGCCTGCCAAGGCTGTTGTCAGCCCTCTGGGGACCTGAGGCCAGGTAGTGCTGCAGGTCCTGTAGTGACAGGGTGGTGGGGTCCAGCACCCAGGGCTGGCAGACAGGAGGCTGGGCCACAGAACGGGCCCAAAGAGCAGGGACAGCCCTCTGGGAACCGGGCTCCGGGGCTGTATCAGGACAGGTGAAGCCTGCTCTGGTTGGGCACAGACTCCTCCCTTAAAGGCACCGCAGCCCACGTGTGGCCACAGCTGCTGATGGCCATGCGGCAGCTGCCCTATGTCTCCAGGCCTGCTGGGGAGCCACTAGAGCAGATCCAAAGCCACCAGGACGCAGGACATTGCCTTCCTGGTGGGTATCCACTCCTGCCTGGCCCACCAATATGTGGTTTTTTAAATTTTTTTTTTCTTTTTTAGTGAGGAAGTTTTCTTTATTCCTTGTTTTCTAAGAGACTTAAACACAGGGAAGCTGAGTTTTATTAAAGGCTTTTCAGTACTTGCTGAGGTGCTGCTTTTCTTCTTTAGCCTATTAAAATGTAGTTCATACTACATTACAGATCACTGAGTGTGATTCTGTAAAAATTCCTACTTCTCTACACTATGCTGCAGTTTTTGTATATGCCATATTCAACCTGGCAATTATTCTTGCAAGTGCTACATCTATACTCAGACTATAAATTAATTGGTATTTATGCACACATGTTAACTTTTCCAAGTTTATGTATCATGGTTCTGCTAATCTCATAATATGGAAAGTTGACTTTTTCTATTCCAGGACAGTATAAGATATGCTAGGACTTTGTACTTTGTGTCTTTTTATAGAGAAAACCTTTTCATATATACTTAATGGTTAGGAAAACAATGTGTTCAGAACTGTTTAAAACACCAAGAAGTTTTTTTTCAATAAATGTATGTATACTACTGAAAATACTATTACATATTTTCTCTTCCTTACGATTTTCTTCTTTTTTTTTTTTAAAGATTTTATTTATTTATTTGACAGAGAGAGATCACAAGCAGGCAGAGAGGCAGGCAGAGAGAGAGGAGGAAGCAGGTTCCCTGCTGAGCAGAGAGCCCGATGCGGGGCTCGATCCCAGGACTCTGAGATCATGACCTGAGCCGAAGGCAGCGGCTTAACTCACTGAGCCACCCAGGCGCCACCATCCTTACGATTTTCTTAATAATTTTTTTTTCCTCTATCTTAATTTAAGAATATAGTATGTAACAGGGGTGCCTGGGTGGCTCAGTGGGCTAAAGCCTCTGCCTTTGGGTGGGGACATGATCCCAGGGTTCTGGGATTGAGCACCGCATCAGGCTCTCTGCTTGGCGGGGAGCCTGCTTCCCCCTCTCTCTCTGCCTGCCTCTCTGCCTACTTGTGATCTCTCTCTCTGTCAAATAAATAAATAAAATCTTAAAAAAAGAAAAGAATATAGTATATAACACACATAAAATACAAACTATGTGTTAGCCGACTGTGTTATTGGTAAGGCTTCTGGGCAACAGTAGGCTACAGCAGCTATGTGTGGGGAAGTCAAGAGTCACTGTGCCAGGTGGTGCCACAGTACTTGGACGATGAGAAACATGGGAAAACACTCAAGGAGCACAAAAATGAAGAGAGAGATGTGAGCGATATTGTGGACAGAGCCCAAATGGCAGAGGACACCTGCATTAACCAAACTCTATCTCTGAAGAGACGGGGCTCCATGGGAAATTCCTGCAGACTCTATTCTTTTGGTGATGATGGTGGGCTTTCAAGTACGGAATCTCTGTTGCCAGAAAATGAAAACTGCACAGAACAGCTCTGTGACTCTTAAGAAAACTAAGTTACCACATGTATGAACTTTGCCTTGGTGGCCAGGTTTTAGAACACCCGCCTCATCAGTTTCCTTGAAATGAACTCTGTTTAGTGTTACACACAGGTTTTATTCTGAGCACTATCTTAAATTTGTTAAAAAAACAAACAAAGAAACAAAAAACCAAAAAAAAGGGGCGCCTGGGTGGCTCAGTAGGTTAAAGCCTCTGCCTTCGGCTCAGGTCATGATCCCAGGGTCCTGGGATCGAGCCCTGCATCAGGCTCTCTGCTCAGCAGGGAGCCTGCTTCCTCCTCTCTCTCTGCCTGCCTCTCTGCCTACCTGTGATCTCTGTCTGTCAAGTAAATAAATAAAATCTTTAAAAAAAAAAACCCCAGAACAAAACAGAACTAACAAAGAAACAAAAAACCCAATAAATTTCCTGGATGGTATGTTGACTATAAACAACAAAAATATACAAACTTATGTGCTTCCTTTTCTAACTTGAGAAAAGTATTAAAAACATTCCCATAGATTTTAATTATTAAACCAAGAAAGCAAAACAAACACAATTTAACTTTGTTACTACTAAGACAGACTTTGGATCAGGACATCCACACAAGCCACAGGAAACCCACACAAGACACAGACAGCTAATAAGCCACAGACAACCATCTAAGCCAGGCACACCATACAAGCCAGGGGACAGCAGTACAGCGACTCCCACTACAGGCATCATCACAGCACTCTGGTGACCCAGTACTTAGGTACAGAGTACCTGCGTGGTAGAGGTCCCTAAGCTCACCTGCACAAAATAGTCAAACAGGGGCCTATACTTCTTGCCTTTGAGACAGGTACCAGGAAATCTAGAAAAAGGAGAAAGGCAAACCCATAATTAGACTAAAATCCTCAAAGAAATGAAACTACAGACAATTAAGTCACAACTCCCCCCTGGTTTACTACTTGTTTCTTAGTCGTTAATGCTGGAATGTGTGATGTGAATGTACTCAGTAGTATTAGCTGAACTTGAAAAACTGAGCTTTGGGGTAATAAAGTGTTTCACCTTTCAAAGTTAACACACACATGCACGAATCAATAATTTTATATTCACCTTTCAAGGATCTCATAGTCACTCTCCAACTTATAGAGGGCTGATAATCTGGCTTCCATTAAAATGAGTAATTTTCCTCTGACAACATCTAGGAGAGCAAGGGGAAAAGTGGACTTCAGTGACATTCAGACTTCGGCAGAGTCTAGAAACGCACCAGCACATCCTCCCTTGCGGGGTCCCGTATCGCCGCATATGCGCAGCAGCCACAGAAAAATGCACCAGGCCACCAACGCACACTGTTTTCCAGACCCAAAGAAGACAAAAACAGCACATGCACTTAACTGAACTTCTCTCCATTTTACATAAAGTAATCTTTATTTTCTCCAACCAGAGGTAATATATGGGAATGCTTAAAAACTGTAACATTAACAAATCAAGAAACTCCCTGAGTAAAAGTCCCTGCTCATCTTGACACTATCATTTGAGTGTCGCCCTCCAGGTATTTTTTTATGTTTATACTAATGTAAGTTTTATGTAAATGGCTACTTATAAAAAAGTAATTATGGGATATCAGTCAATACCATTTTCAGTCTGTCTTTACATACTATATTGTGAACATCTCTCCATATATCAACACAGACTGTCCTTTCTCATTCTAAATAGCTGTACTGTACCCCATTCTAAAGAAGTGCAAGTCATTTTTAACCTATCAAATAATACTAGACATTGAAGTTGTTTTCAGATTGTTACTACTGTGAACATGGGGGTAATGAATACCATTGTATTTACCTTTGTACCCTTATTAGAGTGTTTCTGGAGGATACTATTCTAGGAATAGAAAAGCTAGAATAAATGTATAAACATTTACAATTTAATAACAAATGACAAATCGCCTCATAAAAAAGACTAAACTCCCACCTGTAAAGTATGACATACCAAAGGATTTTTTAAAAGATTTTATTTAGGGGTGCCTGGGTGGCTAAGTGGGTTAAAGCCTCTGCCTTCGGCTCAGGTCATGATCTCAGGGTCCTGGGATCGAGCCCCACGTTAGGCTCTCTGTTCAGCAGGGAGCCTGCTTCCTCCTCTCTTTGCCTGCCTCTCTGCCTACTTGTGATCTCTGTCTGTCAAATAAATAAATAAATAAATAAATAGATCTTTTAAAAAAAGGTTTTTATTTAAGTAATGTCTACACCCAACATGGGGCTTGAACTCATGTGCCTGAGATCAACAGCTGCATGCTCTTCCAAATGAGCCAGCCAGCCACCCCTGATATACCCAAGGATTTGCTAGAGTCTATGATGTAGATTCAGTTCACTGTAAGAAACATGAGAATCAACAGATCATTGAGAAGGCCTTTGCAATTCACTGAAAAGCTACTAGAAACAACACTGCCACCTACCAGCTCTGGCTGCATCAGACCTTCACTGTCACCAGAGTCCACGTTTTCTGGATAAAACTCAGGACAAATGGCTCACCAGGTACCTGAGTCGCATGCAGGCAGTGGAGGGACAGAACTGAAGTCCTTCCACCTGATGGCCCCTCAGATTATCAGGCTCACTAGAGAATGAACGGCCACATCCCCAGGGAGACACAGGGAACTCTCACCATGGGCCTGTCCCTGCCTGGAGAGGCTATGTGCCCATGGCTGGGAACATAGGAAACCAGCTGCTGACCCTATCTGCTCCTGAGGCACTTTTTTTTTTTTTAATTTGAGAGCTAGAAAGAGCAGGAGAGAGGGGAGGGTCAGAGAAGAGGCAGCGGGGGCTGAGCAGGGAGCCCGATGCAGGACTTGATCCTGGCATTCCAGGATCATGACCCAAGCTGAATGCAGTAATCCAACCAACTGAGCCAGCCAGGAATCCCTCCCAAGGCACTTCTAAGTAGTAATAAAAACCCCTGTTTTCTGCACACTGCCCTTCCCCCATTCTTCCTTCGAGTCCTTTGCTTGCTTCACAAGCCGCTGTGAATCAAGTCACCTATCTTGTACGGTCATTTCTTTTCGGACTATGGCTTTCTTTCCGGGGCTTCCCTTCCTTCCATAAACTACCCAAACCTGAAGGTAAGAATCTTCTTTTTTCACATAAATCTCTACGGAAAGAGCTTCATGAGGACTTTGGCTAACTCTCTACCAGGGACTATCTGAAAGGCACAGAACTCTGAAGTTTTGGTACTGACTCTGTGACACAAGGACTTAGAATAGATACATATTTCAGTCTTGGTCCCCATTCCTGGCAGAGCTCCTAAAACCTTTGTCATTTCCTAACTGGTAACAGCCATAAAGGGGTCCTTTGTTATGCTAATGAGGGGACTTCTGGAAAGCCCACAGGTCACCTAAGGATGGCTTTCAATCATCAAAAGCCAATGATTTAATAAATCCTGCCTAAGTAGTTAAGCCTCCCTTACCCCCAAGGATGGGGTGTGAAGTGCTTCAGGTTAGTGAATGCATCCACTTGCTGAGGGCCGCCCACACCAGCTCCCTGGGGGACAGAGGTCCTGTGCTCCGGACCACCCGGCCTCACCCCTGCACCGCACTCCACCGCTCACGTGTACCTTTACGTCCTTTCACAGTGAACTGGTTCAGTGTCTCTGAGCTATGAGCTGCTCTAGCAAATGAATTCAACTCGTGGGGGTCACAGGTCTGTCAGAAGCACAGGACTTGCAACTGCCATCTGCAGTGAGGCTGTAGCGCGGTGGGGGGACCGCTTGCAGGACTGGGCCCTTAACCTGAGCAATCTGATGCTAGTGTCTGAATGAGTTCACTGGTTGGTGGGTCCCTGGCAACAATGAGAGGCCACCTCTCTGAATCCCCAGCTCCTCACCTGTAACTGGGGCATCACGTGTAAAAGTGTATTACAATCTGAAAATTGTAAGGTGTCCTTTTTTTATATCTCTCTACTTCTAAAATTTTTATGTGCATTACTTTTCAACCAAAAATGAAAAAAACCCACCTCTTGTAGAGATTATTCTCTATTTAAGCCTAACATTTTTTTAAAAACTTCTATTTTTTAGGGGTGCTTGGGTGGCTCAGTCAGGTGATGGGTCATGGTCCCAGAGTCCTGGGATCAAGCCCCGAGTCAGGCTCCCTGCTTAGCGCGGAGCTTGCTTCTCCCTCTCACTCTGCCCCTCCCCACTGCTCAGGTTCTCTCTCTCTCTTTCAAATAAATAAAATCTTAAGAAAACAAAAAAATGACAACAAACTTTTAGTTTTACACCAAAAGAAATGTAAGCTTTCATTCTATCCCAAAATAAGGTAAAGTGATCTTCTCTGTATCAGTTGTAAATAACCAGGCCGATACTTACCTTTAATCTTCACGTACTGCATGTCTGGATTAACACACAGGGCAAGGTTACTAGGTAGAGTCCAGGGAGTGGTTGTCCAAGCCACCAAAGACACATTTTCATCTTCCTCCAAAGGGAAAGTTACAAACACTGAAGGGTCTTGAACATCCTGAGATAAAATGAGATAAAACACCTTTTTATAAAATCCATAATAATAGGTGCAGAAGAAAAGGGAACTGATCCTAAAAAACAGATTTCCAAAATAAAAACCAGCTGCCATATTTATAAAAAGAAAATACAAAGCAAGAAATTCCAATTTTATTTCTCTATATTCTTGAAAAATGTTTTAACAATTTGGTCGTCATAAGTAAAACATTTTAAATGTATCAAGATGAATATGCATTAGAGGTTTCACTATTATAATGACCTACTTTTATAGTAAATCCATGAAAAGTCAGCTCAACAAAATAATGCTTCCGAAAGGTAGAATGATTCTTTATTCCAAAATAAAAGAATGAATCATTTTTAAACACCATGTACTTAAAACTGCAATATGCCAATATTAATTCAGTTCATTAAATAAAAAGTTGGTTCCAACTCTATGGCAACATGAAAATATCAAGGATTTAAAAATATTTAATAAATAGCTCCAAAGTAGAAAAACTCATCCCCTGACCCAGGCCAACTCACTGAGTTCTGCATAAAGTGCCCTGAGGAGGAGCTCTGGAAACTTCACCTCATCCACACAGGAACCGTCAGGCACACCTGAAGGAGTGCTGGCCTGTGTGCCTCGAATGCCAGCATCAGGAATCCCAGACACAGAGGCGCTGCTCCAAGAAGCCTGGGCATGGAGCAACCGAACAAAAGACATACCCTACAATTCTCTTTTGCTGAAAATGACATCAGTGGGACCACTAACAGAATCAACCTACAGATTAGATGGTAACACTTCACAATGTTGATTCCCTAACTTCAATTACTTAAGAGTATGGATTTTAAGAAATATGTACTTAAACTTTTTAGAGGGAGACGGACAATGCGGATGTGGTCAAAGAGGGTGGCCATCAATTATGAACTTTTCAGTAAGTCTAAAATTATGTCAAAAGTTAGAAATAAAAACAAACCTTAGTTGCAACCAACATAACTGTAGATTGGCTAGAGAAAAGACAGAAAATGCTAAGCGCTGGCAAGAAAGCAGAGTACTCACTGGCTGGAGGGAGTACAGACTAGGACATCCAGAGTAGGAGGCAGCAAACCATGATGCATGGGCCAACTCTGGCCTCACCCGTGTTCTTATACCACAGGAACAAAGAATGATTTTGACAGAGTTGAGTACTTGCAACAGAGAACATCCAGCCCACAAGGCCTAAAATACTATCTGGCACTTCACAGTTTGCCGACCCTGGTACTAGAGCTAAGTGTTAAGTACACCCTATGACTCAGTAATTCCACTTCTGGGTATGTAACCCATAGAAGATGTGTGTATGCATGCTCCCCACTTCTACAAAGTTCATAGTAGCACTACTGATCAGAGCCCTGAACTGGGAATCACCTAGATACTCATCAATGGTACAGTGGGTAAAGTAAGTGCCAGACAGTAATTAGAACGATGATCTACAACTACATACAACTGGATGACTTTTCACAAACATAACCTTGAGCAAGAGAGGCCAGGCACAATAAAGAATGTAGGGCACAATTCATGCATGTATAATACAATGTCTGAAAATTCAGATGCCGTAAAAAAGATAAGTACTTTTATATACCACAATTGGTTTACGTTTTAGAACAGAAACTCAGTTTACTTCTGCACAGCCTGCTCATCCCAAGAGAATTCACTTGTGTACTTACAGAAGACGATACCCTCTAAAAGCTCTAGGAGCTCACAGCTAGTCTGGGGATCTAACATGTAGAAATCTAGAAGCCAAAGAAAACTGCAGCATAAGTACACAGGATTTACGTTCAAAAATGTTCTCAGCAACACTGTTTGCTACCATTCAAAACACCTGAAAATGTCTATCAAAAGAATGAATACGCGGCAATCTGTCATATCAAACACTGTACAGCAGATAAAAATTAACTCAAAACTACATGTGTCAAGGTGAAGAATCTTTAAAACTTAATGCTTCCTATGAACGGCAAGGTACTGAGTAAGTGCAATGTATGGGGTTAAAGACAAGCCTAAGAGGGTGATATACTGTTTGTGAATACTTAGGCAGAGAGTAAAAGTATAAAATCACGCATGGAAAGAAACACTGGATTCGACACAGCTGTCACCTATCAGGCTGTAAGGAAGTGGAGAGAAATGTGCTGTAAATACATAAATTGTGGACTATTCACTTGCACAGGAGCTAGAACAAAAGATCCCTAACTCCACAGAACACAGATGACTGTCACAAACATCATGCTGAGAAAAGCCATTTACAAATGAAAGCCATTTTAAACAGTGACCTCTGTTCATGACACACATGAAGGACATCGACAAATATGAGACATTCCAATTCAGAGGACTGTGGAGACATAACCAGCAAAATTCATTACAGGAAACTCTGTAAGATAAAACCTGTCTCCTAAACAATGATTTTCAAGGGAAAAAAAGGGGAAGACAGCAAAATGGAGACCACAGATGAAAACAGACCTGAAAGACAACTGCAGCCACACATGAGTCTTTCTTAGATCTTGATTAAAAAAAACAACAAACAACAGAGGGAAAAAGGCCTGGTATTTGAGAGACATACAGAAATGTGAACAATGGGGCACCTGGGTGGCTCAGCTGTTAAGCGCCTGCCTTCGGCTCAGGTCATGATCCCAGGGTCCTGGCATTCAGCCCCGAATCAAGATTCCTGCTTAGCAGGAAGCCTGCTTTTCTCTCTCCCACTCCCCTGCTTGTGTTCCCTCTCTTGCTGTGTCTTTCTCTGTCAAAAAAATAAATAAAATCTTAAAAAAGAAAATGTGAACACTGATAATATCTAGGCATTAGACCATTATTATAGATAATTCACACTACTGATGACTGAGGACTGTCTTAGGTATAATAACTGTTCTATGGTAATGTGGAAAAAATAAAGATTTCTTGTGTTTTAAAGATATTTAATGTATTAATACAATTCTCAAACAAACTAGGTCCTTTAAAACAATGAGGCTAGATGAGGTCTCAGAAATGAAAACACCTCCTGAGTACACACACGAGAAGAGAAGTTCCACGTTTCAAACTCACCACCTTTATCGCCTTCTAGATAAGGTAAAGCAGTGAGTGTACTTCGGTGAACATGAGACCCGTCTCAACTCTCCTTTCACAGCAGCCACAGCAGTTACTCCACCCATCAGACAAAAAGATCATAATATTGCCGACCAAGGACAAATCAGATTTGCTTCCAACTACTTGTAACAAATAACTAACACGACAGGGTCCCAGATGAGGCATCCTCATTCAAACCAAGACCTCTTCCAAAAGCAGTGACTGGAGGGAAACAGGGCAGAGCTGGACTAGATAACCCGAGAGAGGCACAAAGATAAGGTCAAAACGAGCAGACACTGTCAGGTAAAGATACACCCTTCACAAATCTCAAGGGGATAAAAAATCCCTCTTTTGCCCTTTATAGAGCCTCAGTTCAGTGACTGGCAACATTAGCAGCACTCCGTAAGAAACGGTCAATCTGACGGACTCCCCCGGCTAACATTCCACACCGGGACTGGCTACTGTGATCACAATCCTTTAACTTCCATGGTACAAGTTAAAGCCCGATGACATCACACGCACCTTGTAGTTCTGGTGAGATTCGAAGTTGGACAGTGGAGTGTTGCATGCGGTGGAGAAAGGCATGACTTTCACACCTCTATACACAAGGCCTTTATCATAGAGCTGCTTGAAGACCCACCTGGCAAGTAAAGACACAGTTTTACAACAATGACACAACCAAAATTCTGTCTCCCCAAACTCAGATATTTATGTGTTTGTCTACAGTAGAGTTTCTATCAGCCAATCAAATGGAAAAATCATGTCTCTCAACTGTGGACTGGCTGGCAAATTAAAACAGATTCATAGGAGACATTGTATAGACATTAAAAGTGGTAGTATCTGTCCATGGAAAGATGTTCATGACTTGATGTTGTGTAAGAAAAGCAATCCACACCATACTGTCCACTGACATACTAACTGGAAAAACTGTACATATCCATATACTTAGATTTTTTATTTTATTTTTTTTTTTTAAATCTTTTTTTTTTTTTTTTTAAAGATTTTATTTATTTGACAGATAGAGATCACAAGTAGGCAGAGAGGCAGGCAGAGAGAGAGAGAGGAGGAAGCAGGCTCCCTGCTGAGCAAAGAGCCCGATGTGGGACTCGATCCCAGGACCCTGAGATCATGACCTGAGCCGAAGGCAGCGGCTTAACCCACTGAGCCACCCAGGCGCCCTACTTAGATTTTTTAGAGATGCTTTAAAAAGCAAATTTTTACCAAGGTGTTAACCAATATGTTAACAATATTGTTGGGATTTCAGTTTTCGCTTTTCTTAATAGTTTTCTGGTATATTGCTTAAATTTTACTATATTGTGGGCAATTTTACAAAGGCAATTTAGAAAGAATAAATAGTTGGGATTAGGATATCTCTCCTACAGTTAGTCAAAAACATTTTTTTTTTTTAAAGATTTTATTTATTTATTTGACAGAGAGAGATCAAGCAGGCAGAGAGGCAGGCGAGAGAGAGAGAGGAGGAAGCAGGCTCCCTGCCAAGCAGAGAGCCTGATGCGGGACTCGATCCCAGGACTCTGAGATCATGACCTGAACCGAAGGCAGAGGCCTACCCCACTGAGCCACCCAGGCGCCCCTCAATTGTATTTTTTACCCCTACTTAGCATGAACAATTGTGTGTTCTGATGCAAAAATACTGATGTATTTGATTACAGGTTGCTGCTAAACCTGCTGGAGCCATTATATACTACAGAGTACATGCATATCCTATTACCCTAGCAGAATCCAAAATTTATTGAATTATAAAACAAATCTAGAGGTTGATAGAGATAAACAGCTAGTACACAAAAGATTTTCAGGACAATAAAAATACTCTATATGATGCTACCATGATGACTACATGTTATTTGTCTAAACCTATATAACATACAACACCAAGAGTGACCCTTAATGTAAACTATAGACTTCGGGTGATTATGATGTGTCAGTGTATGTCATCAATGGTAACAAATGTGTCACTCTGAAGGGAGCTGTTGGTATTGGAGGAGGCCATTCATGCGTGGGGGCAGGGTACAGGGGAAATCTCTGTAACTTACTCTCAATTTTGCTATGAACTGAAAAGTGCTCAAAATAAATAAAGCTTTAAAAACAAAAAACAAATCCATCCCAAAGACTTCTGATACGTAATTGTGAATCTGAAAAACCGATTCACGCTAGAGGATCTCTCCACTAAGCAATAAACAGAATATTCATTATATTTAAATTTTAAGTAAACCTACCAGACAGATTCCATGAATTGTGGATACAGAGTTTTGTAGTCATTGTCAAAGTCAATCCATCGGCCAAGTCTCGTAACAGTGGACTTTAAAAATATGAATGTTAGAGTTATTAAACAATGATATTTGTTATTGCACATCGATGTGTCTCATTTCTATCGTCATCACATATACAATGATTTTGGGAAAACAAAACAACTAATGTTTCAGGTAAACCTATGCAGTAAACAACACACTACGTAAGGTTAAGAACCAATTTTCTTGGCATTTATCCTATATGCAGATGATGTCAGTTAAAAATATTAGGATTCCTTTATAAAAGTTTACCCAAACTAGCATTTGGCATATACCACAGGTGTAACTGTTGCTGGCAAGAATCATCAATGGATGCAAAAATTCATAAACAAAAGTATAAGAAATCGGGTATTTGCAAAGACTCTCCCACAGCATACTTAATTACAAAGGAAAAACTACAAATTAACAATGGGAAAACCTGACATATACTACCTTAGTGAACAGAATTAATGTCAAGAATGAGATATATTAGCATCACAGGCCTCCTGATAATGACAGAATGAGAAGGGCATGATGTCACTTCTGAGTATTCTTGTAAAAAATGCGTACATAACGAAAACTTAATCATGAGAAAACGCCAGACTTTGGGGCACTTTCTACAAAATAACCAGTCTGTACTCTTTAAAAGTGACAAGGTCAGGTGCCTGGCTGGCTCAGTTGGAAGAGCATCTGACTCTTGATTTTGGGGTTGTAAGCTTGAGCCCCATGTTAGGTGTAGAAATTAAATAAGTAAACTTAAAAAGAAAAAGTGATAAGGTCATAAAAGACGAAGAAAGTTTGAGGGAATCCTCTGGGTTGAAGTAGAATAAGGAAGTATGACAACTATATGCAATGTGTGTTCCTAGACTGGATCCTAGATCAGAAATAATTAGTGGATGGGGCGCCTGGGTAGCTCAGTGGGTTAAGCCTCTGCCTTAGGCTCAGGTCATGATCCCAGGGACCTGGGATCGAGCCCCGCATCGGGCTCTCTGCTCAGCAGGGAGCCTACTTTCTCCCTTTCTCTCTGCCTGCCTCTCTGCCTACTTGTGATCTCTGTCAAATAAATAAATAAAATCTTAAAAAAAAAAAAAAAAAGAAAAATAATTAGTGGAACAACTGGTATAATTTGAAAGTCTATTATACTGTATCTGTTAATTTCTTTTCTTTTTTTTTTTTTTTAAAGATTTTATTTATTTTGACAGACAGAAACCACAGGGAGGCAGAGAGGCAGAGAGAGAGGAAAGGAAGCAGGCTCCCCGCCGAGCAGAGCCCGATGCGGGGCTCGATCCCCGGACCCCGGGATCACGACCCGAGCCGAAGGCAGAGGCTTTAACCCACTGAGCCACCCAGGCACCCCTGTATCTGTTAATTTCTTGCTTTTGATAATTATGATTATTAAAAGTGTCAGAATTTGGGAAAGGAGAGTATAGGGGAATTTTTCGTAACTATTTTTGAAATTTTTTGCTAAGTCTGAATTATTTCAAAATGAAAAGTTAAAAAATTAAAAAAAAATTTTTAAGGAAAAAAAAAAAAAAGCCACATGCATATTACATTTGTTAGATTTTTTTCCTTCTGGCAGCCAGGCAAGAAAGTCTGACTGCATCAAATTAGGAAAAAAAAATTTTTTTAAATAAAAAATTGAAAAATAAAAAGTTAGGAGAGAATTGAGGAGCTTGATTTTCAGGTTGATGAAATCAGATTTTATTTACCAGCAAAGAGAAGCCACTCAGAATTCTGAGCAGGGAAGACAACGATGAGTCTTGTGGGAGAGATAACCTGGCAGGACGAGTGCAAAGAATGGGAGCACAAAGCCAATCAGGAGATGGTTACAGAGACTCAGGGAGGGGGGTTGGGGGCCCGGGAGATTGTAGGAATCAATGACTTGACAAAAGACACTGAAGGAAAAGACCTGATAGGATTTGGCATTTGATTTGATCGTGAGGATGGTGTGTGAGGCCTGGAAGACGGATACTATCTGCAGAACAGGAGACTCTGAATTTTCCAACAGTAGGTTTGAGAAGTCAAAGTGGTGAGAGAGATGGAAAAACAGAAGTCAGACATGTTTTTAAGGTACACAGACACACTAGCTGGAGAAACAGGGAAGATGGGGACCTCTGCTCCTCCACACATCAGAACGAGAGAGACAGGAGCTCTGCCAGCCTTTCACAGGACTTACGGACAGAAGCAGTAGGCAGGATGACAGTCAAATCAATAGAACACTGAGGCCAAAGCTGAATTGTTTTTAACAACAACATTCAAGTTAATCTCTTTGCTAGGACAGCCTGATTCCTGTCAAATACAGTGAGTAGGTAGGAGATTAAGTACTGAAGACAGTCAAGTACATAGATATGGCAGGGCACAGTTTAAGCTCACAGCTTAATAGTGTTGTAGGTAGAAACCAAATACTTCTTTAAAGAGGGCGGTCAACCCTCCTATGTCAAAATCTCACACAGATAGCCATACTTTTGGATGTTTCTCATAAAAAGCACAAAAGGGATATAAACCTTTTCAACTCCATTTAAAAATTAAAGTTTTCATTCATTCCACTGAAAATAACCCAACATACCTTCCACTCAGTAGAATATCTCATCACAATTGCTCGGCACTGATTGTTATATTCTACAATCCCCATTTTGGCTACATCCTCTGGTCCTCTGATTCCCAGTGTCTTATCAATTTCATATTCCTGAAAATTTGCAGTAAGATTGTTAATATCCCTGCCCTCTGAAATAAATGCAATTCAGCAACTCTAGCAAATAACACAGATTTTTAAAAACTGGATCTCAAAAATCTAGAGAGAAAATGAACTATAAATAATATTGCAGAAACAAAGTACATTATAGGAAAAATTCATATTAACAAAGTACATTATAGAAAAAATTCACGATAAAATCCAACGCTCATTAAAAAAAAATCAGAACTTTTTGACTGGTGACTCAAACATACCACAGGTAAGCCATGACAATCCCATCCAAATCTTCTCTCAACATGAAACCCATTCTGGTGAGCATATCTGGTAACTATATCTTTAATTGTCCCTGCAAGTATATGTCCATAGTGAGGTAGTCCAGTTGCAAAAGGAGGCCCATCATAGAACGTAAATCTAACAGAGACAATAAAAAGGTTAAGGGATTTTAAAATAGCAAAAGCTTAGGATAACATTTTTCTACAGATAGCTCCTATCATAGTAGAGTGATAAAAAGCAGATAGAATGTAGAAAAGCAGCAAATCAGAAAATTCACAGACATAAATGGTTAAATATTTACTGGAAGTCCTGTCTTCAAAAAACCTTGTTATGGCGGAGCTGGAATGACCATCAGACTATCCACACTCGGTTTATTAGTTCCATGACATAAGGCAAGTTATTCATACCAATCCTGAGTTACCTCATCAGTAAAACAGGAACAAACATCGCATGATGTTTCTGAACACAGGAGACACATGATAAAAACAGTAAAGAAAGGACTGGTCTTTAAGTGAATGGAGACTAGAAGCAGGAAGTACTCCAACAGGAAGCTAGGACTAGTCTAGTGTTTCAACGAGGGTGGTAAGTATGAGAAAAGTAGAACGGAAGAAGGTGATACATAAACTCTATTCAGACTTAAAGAAACAGAATCTACCTCAATATTTAAAAACTCATCCATTCAATATGTACCCATTGCACAAAGTACCCACTATGTAGAGAGCTAGGAGATGCTGGAAGCACAAAAATCAGTGAAGCTGGGGCGCCTGGGTGGCTCAGTGGGTTAAGCCGCTGCCTTCGGCTCAGGTCATGATCTCGGGGTTCTGGGATCGAGTCCCGCATCGGGCTCTCTGCTCGGCAGGGAGCCTGCTTCCTCCTCTCTCTCTGCCTGCCTCTCTGCCTACTTGTGATCTCTCTCTGTCAAATAAATAAATAAAATCTTTAAAAAAAAAAAAAAAAAAAAAAAAAAAAAAATCAGTGAAGCTTCTGCCTTCATGGAACTCGGTCTAAGAAATGACTATTCTTTTTTTTTTTTTAGAAATGACTATTCTCAAAGACTCTAACATTACCAAAGAAATTCACATACTTCGGCTTATGTTTTGATTGCTTTAAGCATTCCTGAAAACAGTTAAATTCAGACCAGAACTGTAAGATTTTCTCTTCTTCAGCAGGAAAATTGATGTTTTCTGGAACTTGCTGAACCATTTTGTTGCTGCAAGAGAAAAGCAAATTTATTATTCTTAACAGCAAAGTCTAGGAATAACAGAGTGGCATACTTTAAAATGAGTGTATGTATTACTATCCATGACACTACACTATACTTGAAAAAAATCACAGCTTTTTTGAATTATAGTTCAAATACCATAAAGTCCATACTTATGTACAATTCAGTGGTTTTTAGTATATTCACGAGGTTGGGCAACCAGGAGCATGCTCTAATTCCAAAACATCTTTATTACTGCTCTGCCCTGCCTGCTCCAAAAACCTGCCTACAGTAGCAGTCATTCTCCACTGCCTTCTTCCCCAGCCCCTGGGCAACAATTAATCTGCTTTCTGCAATACTGAGTTTTCTTATTCAGAACAGTTCATACAGATGGAATCATGTGTCTGTCTTGTTAAATTATGTTTTCAAAGTTCTTCTACGTTATAACATGTCTTTATACTTCATTATTTTTTTATGGCTGAATATTTCATTGTATAGCTATGCCACATTTTATCCATTCATTAGTTCATGGACATTAGGAATGTTTCTACTTTTTGGCTATTAGGAACAGTCCTCCTATGAATATTCATGTATAACTTTTTTTTTTTTTAATTTTATTTGACGCAGGGAGAGAGATCACAAGTAGACAGAGAGGCAGGCAGCGGTGGTGGGGGGAGAAGCAGGCTCCCTGCCGAGCAAAGAGCCCGAAGTGGGGCTCGATCCCAGGACCCTGAGATCGTGACCTGAGCTGAAGGCAGAGGCTTAACCCACTGAGCCACCCAGGTACCCCCATGTATAAGATTTTGCGTGGACATATGTTTTCAGTTCTTTTGGGTCTACATCCAGGAGTACAACTGCTGGATCACATGGAAATTGTGTTTAACTTCTGAGAAACTACCCGAAAATGTTTTCTAAAGCTGCCGCCTCATTTTATATTTTCCCACAGTGAGTATTTGTTTTTCTACATTCTCACTCCTGATTGTCCATTTCTGAATTATAGAAAATCCTGTGGGTATGAAGTGGTATCTTATCATGATTTTAATTTGCATTTTCTAGTGATTAGTGATGTTGATCACATATTCATGTGCTTATTGGCAATATTTATATCTTATTTGGAGAAATTACCATTCATCTTTTATACAATGTTTAAACTAGGTTGTCTTTTAACTGTTGAGTTATAAGAGTTCTTCATATATTCCAGACAGAAGTCCCTTATTGGGACTACAGAATTTGCAAAAATTTTCTCCCATTCTGTGGGTTGTGTTTTTTTTAAAAGATTTTATTTATTTGAGAG
Source organism: Mustela nivalis (assembly GCF_964662115.1). NCBI lineage: Eukaryota > Metazoa > Chordata > Mammalia > Carnivora > Mustelidae > Mustela > Mustela nivalis. The sequence continues at coordinate 4,730,833 of NC_139032.1, read as the reverse complement.
AGAGACAGAGAGAAAGAGTGCAAGCAGGGAGAGGGGCAGAGGGAGAAGCAGACTCCCTGATGAGCGAGTCCAACGAAGGGCTTATCCCCAAACCCTGAGATCATGACCCAAGCTGAAGGCAGACTCTTCACTAACTGAGCCACCTAGTGCCCCCTGTGGGTTGTCTTTATCTTTTTCACCTTATTGCTAAAGCACCACTTCTAATTTTTAGTAAAGTTAGTTTATCTACTTTTTGTTTTGTTCTTGAGCTTTTGGTGTCATATTTAAGAAACCACTACCTAAAACAAAATTGTGAAGGTTGAGCTATTATATTTAGGTTGTTGATCTATTTTAAGTTATTTCTGCATGTTGTGTGATGTAGGAATACATAGTACTTTTTTTTTTAAATTTTATTTATTTATTTGACAGAGAGAGAGATCACAAATAGGCAGAGAGACAGACAGAGAGAGAGATGAGGAGAAGCAGGCTCCCCGCTGAGCAGAGAGCCCCATGAGGGACTCGATCTCAGGCCCCTGGGATCATGACCTGAGCCGAAGGTAGAGGCTTAACCCACTGAGCCACCCAGGCGCCCCTACATAGTACTTTTTAAAAAAGATTTTATTTGAGAGAGAGCAAGAGAGAGAACGAGAGAGAGAGAGAAGCAGACACCCTGCTGATCAAGGAGTCTGATGCAGGACTTGATCCCAGGACCCAGATCACAACCTGAGCCGAAGGCATACTTAACTGCCACCCAAGTAGCCCAGTACTTTTTGATTATTGTAAAATTTGTTTCTAAATAATATTCTTCACTTATTTCTTAACTCTAATATACCATTTAGTAATTGTAGACAACATATTTCTAAGAAGAAACAAGAAAATTTTGGAAATTTATGTAAAGATACTAAAAATGCATTAACCTGAAAAAAATAAATCTCAAAGTAGGTAAGAGTTTTTACCTACTACACTCACAGGACAGATAGCACTTTTGTTGAGATAACCTCATTTCTTTGAGGAAAACAGGTAACCCCCCCCAAAAAAAGAAAAAAAAGCTAAAAAGATATGACTGACATTCAAATAATTTCTAGCTCATTCCAATTTTCTGTTTTATTCCTTTTATTGCTTATTCATGATTTTTCGGTTGGACAAACTGTATACATCCTGGATTTAGTCCCTAATAAGAGAAGTCTTAAAGTGGCGTTTTAAGAGTTCTGCTAAAAATCCCTGCAGAAACACCTGATCAATCTGGGGCTTAACTACCTAGGGAGCATCCTCCAACCCATTCCTCCTCAAAGCCTATATATTCTTACTTAATAATTTCAATAAGGTTGGTGACCAGGTTTCCAAACCAACATCAGATTAAAAGGGGACAAGACTGCTAATAATGAGAAAACAACAGAGAAGATCGAGAATCTTTTTTTTTATAATCTTTTTTTTTAAAAGATTTTATTTATTTATTTGTTTATTAATTTAATTTATTTATTTGACAGAGAGAAATTACAAGTACACTGAGAGGCAAGCAGAGAGAGAGAGAGAGAAGGAAGCAGGCTCCCTGCTGAGCAGAGAGCCCGATGCGGGACTCGATCCCAGGACCCCGAGATCATGACCTGAGCCGAAGGCAGCAGCTTAACCCACTGAGCCACCCAGGCGCCCCGAGAAGATCGAGAATCTTAAGAACTCAAGAACTTGGGGCACCTGGGTGGCTCAGTCAGTTAAGCATTTGCCTTTAGCTCGGGCCATGATCCCAGAGTCCTGGGATTGAGCCCCATGTCAGGCTCATTGCTCAGCAGAGAGTCTGCTTCTCCTTCTCCCTCTGCAGATCCCCTGTTTGTGCACGCGCTCTCTCTCTCTAATAAATAAAATCTTTTATTTTATTTTTTTAACTTTATTTTAAAAAAGATTTTTATTGAGACACCTGGGTGGCTCAGTTGTTAAGTGTCTGCCTTCAGCTCAGGTCGTGATCCCAGGGTTCTGGGATCCAGCCCCACACAGGGCTCCCTGCTTAGCCTGAAGCCTGCTTCTCTCTCTTCTACTCCCACTGCTTGTGTTTCCGCTCTTTTGGTGTCTCTCTCTGTCAAATAAATAAATAAAATCTTGGGGTGCCTGGGTGGCTCAGTGGTTGGGCCGCTGCTCAGGTCATGATCTCGGGGTCCTGGGATCGAGCCCCGCATTGGGCTCTCTGCTCAGCGGGGAGCCTGCTTCCTCCTCTCTCTCTGCCTGCCTCTCTGCCTGCTTGTGATCTCTCTCTGTCAAATAAATAAATAAAATCTTAAAAATAAATAAATAAATAAAATCTTAAAAAAAAGAAAAAAAAAAAAAAGGATTTTATTTATTTGACAGAGAGAGCACAGCAGGGCGACTGGCAGGCAGAGGGAGAGCAAAGAGACCCAAACACCTCAGTCAATTCTGAAAGTACCAAAACCTCAAGCATAGTAATTGACCCATGCCATCCAAAAAACAAAATTTTAAAAAATTTATACACATTAAAAAATTTTTTTTTAAGTTTTGTTTTTGTTGTTTTTTTCACCATCAGTGTCTCTCCTTTTCTTTCATTTATTTTTGAGATGTGAGGCTGTCTTTGGATTTTATATATGGAAAAAAATATGACAAGAACATCGAAGCATCCCTTTCTGTCTAGGTGTCATTAAATGGTGTTAAGCAGAAATTGAATGGCATTTTGGATCTTTGGATCTTGTTACAATGCCTGGCCTTTCACAGATGGTAAGGGTGTGTCTGTGTCCTAAATGATTTATTAGGGGTTCTGCTGGTTTAGTAACCACCTTGTTAGAGGCCTGCTGAAACTGAAAAGGCTACATCTGAAGATTAACAGATCTTTGGATATCAATACATTTCTTTCTGTCACTTCTAATCCTCCTCAAGGCCAGTTCTAGAATCGCCAGCACCTATGGGAGCTGACTATAGTAGACTTACCAGGCCCACCTTGGACTGAGGATTCAGAACCTGCGTTTTAACAAGATCCTAGGGGATCAGCACGCACAGTACAGTTTTTAAGTCCCTACTCTTGAACTGTTCTAATCATTATTCAGGAATATCTATCTGAAAAAAATTTTTTTTTTTTTAGAAAGTGAGACTTACGTTTTTGGTGAAAAAGGGTCATAAGTTTTATAAAACTTTCTAGGGAGTTTCTATTCCCCCCCAAATTAAGAATCAGTGCATTATTATGCCAAACACAAAGACTCAACATAACAGCACAGGGAGGAGCTATGTATCAGTGACCGGGCTGTGGCGGCTGCTGAGAGAAACAGCCCCCACGCATACATCACAGGATTGCTCTGGCCCTTCACATCCACTGGAGAGCTGTACTTGCAAACAGCGTCCAGTAACCACAGGGCATGGAGTGTGGGGAGCAGAAGGAGGAGAAAGATTAATCACCAGGTCATGCTAAGAGAAAAAGATCTCTTCTTCTTCTTTCTTACCATAACCCTTGCCCTCCAACTCTCTGTATTCTAGACTCTTCCAGACCTGTTCAGAAATTTCTAGATAATCTCCTTGACTTTTACTTGTGTTTACTTCAATAGATCTTAGAAATGCATACCAAAATACTTTACAAATAAATACCGATGGGGCACTAGATGGCACAGTCAGTTAAGCATCTGACTCTTGATTTTGGCTTGGGTCATGATCTCAGGGTTGTGAGACTGAGCCCCCCAGCGAACTCTGTTCTGGGTGTGGAGCCTACTTAAGATTCCCTCTCTCCCACTCCTCTTCTAAAAATAAAAATAAAAAATCCATGCACTTCCTTGCAACATCTGCTTGTCTTTAATTCCACTGTACTAGTAGTTTCACTATTCCTTCCCATTATCTGAAATCTGAGTCCCCTTAATAGTACCAGATAATCTCCACATCTAACTGATCACCAAAGTCATGTGCATCTGATCTCTTAAGTCTATTTCTGTTCCCTCTTCTGCCTCCCCAGGTCTTCATATTATGTCACAGTAAGTCACATCTCATCCCAGAGGTGGGTCTATCTCCAGCTCTTTCTCAATTGAGTCATATCCTATTAACATATACCCCACAGATATAGTTACACAAATGTATAAAATATGGACAAAGATTGAAGCATATAGAGAAATATTTGAAAACAACTTGAACATCCATGAATAAGTGGCTAAAATAAATTATGGCACATCAGTTCCATGTAGGCATTAAAAATAATCCTAATATGTCAAATATACATACTGCCTTATATTGAGAAATGAAAAAAAGGAGGTCATAGCTCTAACTATTTATACTATGCGTATTATCTTTTTTTTTTTTTTTTAAGATTTTATTTATTTATTTGACAGAGAGAGAGAGATCACAAGTAGACAGAGAGGCAAGGCAGGCAGAGAGAGAGGAGGAAGCAGGCTCCCCACCGAGCAGAGAGTCCGATGCGGGGCTCGATCCCAGGACCCTGGAATCACGACCTGAGCCGAGGGGAGAGGCTTAACTCACTGAGCCACCCAGGCGCCCTGCGTATTATCATTTTTAAGAGACTTAAAACATACGTAAGTAAATAAAATCTATGTTTAAGTAATTTTGTATTTGAATTTAGAAGGCTATGCATCAACCTTCACTATGCCTACCATGGCAGGGGCTGGGGAGCATGAAAGAACAAATCTTTGTTACTTCACACCACTTTTCTCGGTATGTTTTAACTTTATCACAAAAACTTTTAAAATAAAGAGAAAAATAAATACTGTATATCAGACATTCCACTTCCCAAGAAGCAGCTCTGAAAGTACCATTTTTGTATTAAAAAAAAATTCAGTAACTCCTCTCTCCCAACAATATTCTGTACAGACTTTTCAATAGGGCACTCAAGGCCACCATGATCTTACCCCAAATTACTACTTTTCCTCCTGACCTTTCTCTTACAAAACTCAAGCACCAGGAACATCACACTGAGAAACAAAAACCACTTTCCTGATCTACTACTTTCATGCTTCTGGAACTCACCCCACATACTCTTAGCACTACCTAGCTTAACTAATGCACCCTCCTCTCTAAGGCTTTTATCAATCCCCTTTTTCAGAACTAATATTCCCCTCCCGAGTCTGTTCCTCTCCTAAACCGTGTGGTTTTTCTTCACACTCTCCAGTTCAACGGTAAATCCGCTGCCTGCAGAAGCATTCTTACTGCCTATCCTCCAGTGTGTGCTGACACCCATGGTCTGAAGGAATCTCTTGGCCAGCATCCTTAGTTTCCATCAGCAATACTCCTCCCACCTGCCTTTTCAACCTATCCCACTCTGCGGTTCCTCCTGGCACAAGACAATGATTAAGAGGATTGGCTTTGGAATTCCTCCCCACTTTTTTTTTTTTTTTTAAAGATTTATCTATTTATTTGAGAGAGACAGAGAGTACGAGTGGGGTGAAGGTCAGAAGGAGAGAGAGAGATGAAGAGAGTCTCAAGTAGACTCTACTTAAGCCCAGAGATGGACCTGCAGTGCAGGTGCACGACCCTGAGATCATGACCTGGACTGAAATCAAGAGCCTGATGCTCAATGGACTGAGCCACCCAGGTGCCCCTACTGATACTTTGTTTTAAAAGTTCATGATAAGGGGCGCCTGGGTGGCTCAGTGGGTTAAAGCCTTTGCCTTCAGCTCAGGTCATGACCCTAGAATCTGCATCCATTCGCATCCAGTCCTTCTGCTCAGCGGGAGCCTGCCTTCCCCTCTATCTGCCTGCCTCTCTGCTTACTTGTGATCTCTCTGTCAAATAAATAAAATCCTTAAAGAAAAAAAGTTCATGGGACGCCTGGGTGGCTCAGTTGGTTAAGCAGCTGCCTTCGGCTCAGGTCATGATCCCAGCGTCCTAGGATCGAGTCCCACATCGGGCTCCTTGCTCCGCAGGGAGCCTGCTTCTCCCTCTGACTCTTCCTTCCACTCTGTCTGCCTGTGCTCGCTCTCATTCACTCTCTCTCTGACAAATAAATAAATAAAATCTTTAAAAAAAAAAAAAAAGTTCATGATACTACTAGGAATCTCCTAAATCAATTACTTTACCTCTAGTTTCATCCCTCCTGATCTTTATGCAAAACCTGATGCTAAAACTAAGCCTCACCTTTGTATTAAACAAACAAACAAACAAACAACCCCTCTTCTCTTCTGGACTCCTTCCCAACACCATTTCATTCAACACCAAAAACTCCTAAGGCTGGAGGCTGCCATCTCCCACTTGCTTCCTGCACACCCTAAAGTTGCAGTGACCGCAAGTTCCCCTCTTCTGAAGCAACACACACACTTCCAAATCCTGCCGTACTTACTAGGGTCCTTCAGACTCAACCTCTCCTCCAAGTCCGACTCAGCTTCCAGGCCCCAAGCTCGGGGCAGCTCCTGAGAAGCCTTCTTTCTCCCCGCTACAAACCCCACAGGAAAACTGTCCTCCTGCTCCCGGCTACGGGCGCATGCACCAGGCACACTGCATATTCCGCCGGGATGCTGTGCTTACTCACCACCAACCCCAGGTCCTTGGCAATAAACCCTCCTTCCCGCGGGCTAAGACCAGATTTTTTTCAAAGGAATGCCCCGATCGTCAAATCATTTCCCCACATTCTGAAATGCCACAACAAAATCTCGCCATCACCCAATCACGCCAGCAGGCGGAGCGGGGGTACCTGGGGCGACCCCGTGGGCAGGACGGCGGGCGGGGTGACCTGGGGCGCCACTGCCGGCAGGGAGGGGGGCTTTGTAGGGAGACCCTGCGGGCAGGGCGGGGCGGGGGAGAGCTTTACCAGAGGAGACCCTGCGGGCAAGGCGGGGTGACCAGGGACGACCCTGCGGACAGGGCGGGGTAATCTGGGGGTACCGGAGAGCCTCATAGGTAAGGCGAGGGTACAACAGAGGCCCGCAGGCAGGGCGAGGACTACCTGGGGCGACCTTGCGAGCAGGCCGGGGGTGTACCTGAAAGGCCCCGGTGCAGGCGCACGAGGAAAGAGCCGCGTCCACGCCGCCGCCGGGCGTCCAGAGGTGATGCAACGCTCTGACAGCGCTGGGCGGAGAGAAGGCCGGTCCACTCCGGCCAATCAGCGTGCACTCTCCGGCACCCATCAACAACCCGGGCCCCGATTGGTCGCGAGGGCTCCGGCCCGCCCACCTGACGAGCGCAGCGGTGTGCGCTGGGAAGGCGGCGGCGCTCCGCGGCTGACTGCTTCCTGCGGGAGTTGTCGGGCGCGAAGTTTGCTCGGGGCTGCGGACTGTGGGGCGCGGGGGTCGCTGCTGTTGTGCCCGCTAATTGCGCGTTTGACGCGGGTGGTGCGGCCCCGACCTGAGTGACCATTGCAAGGTTTAGGGTCGCGGAGATCTGCGGCGGGCACCGTCACCGCGGGAAAGACCTGCAGCGGGACACCGTCTCCGGCACCGCGGGGTCGGGGAAGGCGCAGGGCCCTGGGGCTGAGACAGTTGTGCGCACTGGCCGGGAGGTACGCGCCAGGGGCCCCGAGCCGCCCGCGGGGCTTGTTCTCAGGGAAGGGCTGGCAATCGCTGGGCCCCGCAGCCCCTCCGGAGTCCCCTGCATCCTCCCGCACAAGCTATGGTAAAGGGCCCCATGCACGCAAGTTAACAGAACGAAGGGAAGGAAATGCCTGCTGACCAGATTTAGTTATTGCTGTTTTAACATTTCCTGTGATGAAAACAAAGTGTATTTGCCTTTTTATCGATCTACTCGTTTACAGTTTATTATCACTGCTGTGGGTCTGCCCGGCACCTTCTGGATCCGCTAGTTAAAAACCAAAGGGAAGCAGGAGCCACGCAAAGAGCAGCGGACCTCAGGCTTTGGCACCAGAGACTGTGAAGGGAAGTTTAGGCCTTCAAAGTGCAGAATAATTCTGTAGCAGCTTACTGCATCCGTTAGAGGGACAGAAAACAATCACCTGAGACTATATAGAAAGCATAGCACCTATAAGAACACTTTGAAAAATTTTGTGCAAGCATTCATTCAACAGTCACATTCCAGGCGGAGTCAGGGTCTCACTGCATCGCTGAAATGGGAAACCCTCTAGGCAGGAACATTTACTAGTGGTATTTCTTCATCTTACTAGTACTCTGCTTTGTGCAGTTCATTTTTACCATCTGTCCAGACACTCCAGATTAGAGCAGGATAGAAGACTCACAGTTAGACGTGTCCAAGAAAAAAGGTGGGGATGACATGTCTGATCATCTCAAAGTTGGATTGAGAAACATTTTGTTACTGTTGAAAGGTATAAGCCTAAATCCAGAAAGAAGTTGAGCAAGTGGGAAAAAAGTTAAATGTCAAAATCCACAACTTGGTTCAGAGTTGACCCCTCACTTGTTAGAGTAGGAGTCAAAACACAATGTCTAAAACGAAAACCAGGAAGGGGCGCCTGGGTGGCACAGTCAATTAATTGCCCAACTCTTGATTTCAGCTCTGGCCCTGATCTTGGCTGGTGAGATAGAGCCGTGCACCCAGCTCTGTGCTCAGTGTACAATCTTCAGATTGTCTCTCTCTCCTGCCGTCTCACTTGTGCCTGCACGTGGAAACACACTCACTATCAAATCTTTTTTTTTTTTCCACTATCAAATCTTAAAAAAAGGAAAAACCAAGAAATCAGAGCATAAGCATGTTAGGTAGAGATATGGAGAGAAATACCAGAGGTCACAGATAAAAATTGTTGAAGATGGTTGTATCTGGGGAGCAGGAATAGGGAATATTTGACATCACTTGTCTGCTTTGAAGATGGAGGGTGTGACAGATTTAAATATGGCCAAATTCCTTGATACTTCTCCCACTGAGAGGTGACAGTGTGTCCTCTCTCTTTGGTTCTGGCTGGGCTGTATGTTGTGACCTGCAGAATATAGTGGAGGGAGACTGGCACCTTTTGCTTCTGAAACCTAGTTGCCACCTGGGAGGAAACGCAGGGACAGGCCCTGAGTGAATCATCTTAGAAGTGGATCCTCCAGCCCTGGCTGAGCCATTCCACGGACACCATGGGGAGGAGGCGTGAGGGGTGCCAAATGAGTCCGGAGCAAATTGCTTTATTTGTGAGCAACATTATTTTATTGAGATGACGTGTTATGCAGCAGGAGGAATGTATAAATGTAATCTACATGAATAGAAGGTGGAACATTTGGATTATTTGTCCTGCTGAGTGGTGGTTCTTCTATTTTCTGTCAAGTCTTGGAAACACAGGAAGGAATCCCCAAAGACTCTTCAGCTGTATAGTTCTTTGGACTTGTTTATTCAAAAATATACGTACCACCAGCCCTCAGTTTGTTCCCTGGATTTAAGAGTCTGTTATGGTTGGCCTTCCTTTCTGTCTTAGTTGCTGGAGGGGAGGTGAGAGAGGACGGGCACTCGGTATAATGGGCGCCGGGTGTTAGAGAGACCTGATGAGTCACTCAAGTCTACCCCTGACAGTAATACTACACTACACGTGAACTACAGTTTAAATCTTGAAAGAAAAAAAAAATGTATTGGGCAACCACGATGTGCTAGACACAGTTCTAGGCAGTTGGGACACAACAGTCAATAGACAAGATGACATCACGGCCCTCTAAAGTTTATAATCGGTTAAGATATAAATTAATAGGGGCACCTGGGTGGCTCAGTGGGTAAGCCACTGCCTTCGGCTCAGGTCATGATCTCGGGATTCTGGGATCGAGTCCCGCATAGGGCTCTCTGCTCAGCAGGGAGCCTGTTTCCTCCTCTCTCTCTCTGCCTGCCTCTCTGCCTACTTGTGATTTCTCTCTGTCAAATAAATAAATAAAATCTTAAAAAAAAAAGATATAAATTAATAAATACTTTAATTCCAGATACACACACTGGGGCTCAAGGACCATCCCCGGGGGCTGTCTCTGTAACACAACTCTGAAGAGAGTGGTTTGACTGGCGTACCTGTCTTGAATCCTAACCAGGTTGATTTAAGGAGATGTTAAATCTGCTTCCCTCTTTGGACTCAAGAGTCCTGACAACTAACTTGGATTCTTCATAAGCCTCTGGTCAAACTGGAATTTGGGGCTTAATGATTCCTGGAGGCCAAGAACAGGAAAACTTAGCATCTTTCCCTGGTCCTCACAGAACTCTTCTATGATGCTTGGCTGAAATGTCTTGCATTTCAGTTAGTTGTTCATCAGGACACAAGTACAGAACTCAGACTGATTTGTATTCAACTTCTTCTTTTTTTTTTTTTTTAAAGGACAAAATGGAGGTAAAGTATATTCTACACAATCAAAAATAAATATTTCAAGTAGCAGATAAATCACACAAAGCCAAATTTGGAAAACACAAGTGCTCTTACCCACATATTTAAAAAGATGTTACATAAACCTTGCATCAGAAATACCTAGCATAACTGAGGATAGCATAAAAATTCTGTATAAAAAGTATTGGGGGGGATTATCCTGTGCTTTATTTAAAAAAAAGATCAGGTTAAATTTTCTGAAGAATTCCTTAGGTAGAGATATACAGGAAATCCACATTAAAAGAGTTATATCGACCAGGCAGATTTTGAATACTCCTTCACTGTGGATTCTTCTTATTGAAGATTATTTTCTGTATCATCCAAATTCCATAGGTGAGCCTTCTTCACATTCATATCAAAACCAATGCTGACCGTTATTATTTTGGTTTCACTCTCCTTTTGGCATCTTTATGTTTCTTTCGGCAGTCCTATAAAAACATGACACCTTTGTTAAAAATAAATCTAAATCATTTTCAAGGTGTTCAATAACTATCAAGTAAAATTTGAATTATTCAATGTGAGGATGATGGAAAACATTATGGGAGTGCTCACTCTGAAGGAACAGGGAATATTCAAACTTTTTAAATGCCTGCAATTGAAAGTATATTTAATCTCCCACAAATCTCATGATTTACTGTTACTTAACAAGAATGGTTGGAAATCAGGCCCCTAAGTTGGCTGCTCTGCAGATTGCTAACTTGTACCAGGTGTGGCCCAACCTAAACCATGCCCCGACCCGCACGATGAGCATTTAAATCATGGTCTCAGGTTCACACCTTACCCCTACTCTCTTACACCAGAAAAATATTAAAACAAAGATAGCACCATTATCTAGGTAGGAGACCATCAATATGGAGGTACTCACCATCCGCAAGCTGTTTGTTCTGGCCTCCCAAGAATTCCTGCTAATGTTATTTCCCACTCCTCTCCAGAATAAATCAGAACCTACTAGGGGAAAAGAAAAAGACAAGGTGGGAGATTAATGCCTTTAAAATGGATGGTATGCTAGTACTGGCATCATCAAGGGCTTCAATTCTAGTTCACACCATTTTTTTCCCAATTTATACTAATTTTAAGAATATTTTGTCTTTTACAAAATGAAAATGTAGCACTGCTTACACAGCATAAACTTACTGTTTATGTATTATTTACCATTATGTATCTTGGTTTTTGTTTGTGCTAGGGTTTTAGGAGTTCACCAAGAGCCTGAACTTTCAGGGTCCTAGAAACAGGAATTTTGCACGTCTAGCATCTAAGCAGGTCCCCATAACAAAGAAGTTCTTGTGATACTGAATGAGGAAGGGAGGGTGAGTTGGAGCCTTCAGCCTTCTAGGGCTTAATAAGCCAACGGCATCAGTCTAATAGGGATGGCTAAACCACACGATAGTTAAAAGGATCACAATTTTTGCCAACTACTTCTTTTCCCGGATGCATGTGACTCTCCTGGAATGTGCAGTGTGAGAACGGTGCCATTTCCTCTCCTCTACCATTTAAAGGAGAAATGTACTTACCATGAAGTCTTTCATCATTCTTAGAAAAAAAGAAAAATCTAGTGGTCTCTTTCTCAGGTAATGATGCTTCTCTGAAGCAAAAAAGAGAGAGAGAGACAGACAGACAGATAGACAGACCTGGGTTAATTTCAGTCTTTCAGATGAAATGTTCACACTGAAAATATAAATGAACTATTCCTTAAATAGATCTGCTTTACGTTTTGCTCATTTTGCCCTGATTTAAAATGACTCCACCCGCTCTCTACTCAACATTCTTCTTTTGTATCTGAACGGTTGGTAACAAGAGCTGTTTAAGTCCCATGCTGCTTGCTCACGGTCTCATCCCACTATTACTACCCCATCTGCCTGTGTTTCCCGTGGGACAGCTCCAGGATCCTCCTTCCAGACCCAGATCTTCATACCCCCACCCAGTGCTACCCAGGCTGAAGAAGAGGAAACAGGCTCTGTCACAAAAAGGCTCAAGAACTCTGAAGGACTTGAGAAGAAAATGAAGCTATCTTGTATACTTGTATCAGCATGTCTAACTCAGGTGTTAAAAACGCTGTGAGAAACTACTTACCTGGGGCTGGGCTTCCTGCCTTCCGTTTCTTCTTCAGCAACATCTTCCTCTTCAGAGCTGCTGTCTTGGAAACGAGGGGCTCCCTGCCAGACAACCTTCCCTGTTTTCACCGGCTCAGCTCTGTAGGCATCTGTATTGTTATGACAATGGAAGGGGCAGGACTGTAGCTGAACACAGTCGGTTGGTCACTTTCACCATGCACATGTATCTCTAAGAGTCCAGGATCTTAACCACTAATTTAAAATAGTATCTTTTTAAATTTTCAAATATTAATTGAGAAGATGTCTTATTTTTTGGCATTGCCAGGGTGATCTGCCAGTATAAAAAGACATAAGAACCAAAGGTTTAAAAACAGGCAACATAATTTAAAAGAAGCCAAAAGGGTGCTAGGCACCTGTGCTAGCAAGAGATGCCTAAAATAAAGCATGATGAAGTGAGACCAGGTGTCCCTGTCCCCCGTTTATTCATCAATGAGTAAAGGAACTTATGTGTACACTTTCAATTCCTAAACCCTCTTTCCAGAACTGCTGAAAAAGCTGTGGACAGTTCCCCAGGCTCCTGAAGCACCAAACTCACACCTCTCAGGTCACTGAGGGGTCTCAGTGCTCAGGGTTCTCACACATGGCTCTCGGCTGTAGGAATTACAGTCAGCGTTACGCCAGCTCTGCTCAGCAGCATGCGACTGATCCTGGCGCTCCAGGGGACAACAGAGCAGGGCACATGATGCGTCACTGTATCTCACTTGCCCAAATTCTGAAACACTGGGTCTCTGCACCTCATGCTGGAGGACCACAGAACTGACACTAAAGACTTAGCTGCTAACAGAGGGCGCTACCGTTAACTGCTCATCTTTTTTTTTTTTTTTTTTTTTAAGATTTTATTTATTTATTTGACAGAGAGAGATCACAAGTAGATGGAGAGGCAGGCAGAGAGAGAGAGGAGGAAGCAGGCTCCCTGCTGAGCAGAGAGCCCGATGCGGGACTCGATCCCAGGACCCTGAGATCATGACCTGAGCTGAAGGCAGCGGCTTAACCCACTGAGCCACCCAGGCGCCCTAACTGCTCATCTTTAATGCAGCACACATTGTGGTTAGGTGCGCACATACTCTCCGGGATGTGGACAACCTGCTTTTTACAGTGAACTTCCAGGAAAGCTGCATTCCATCGTGAGCACCAAGTGAGGAGAAGCAGTCTCCCTTACCAGGGGAGACTATCTCTAAGTTAACAGGCATTTAACTTTCGGCTCATGTTGCCTTAAGGGAAACCTCCTGAAAGGGAATGTGAACTTGTGCATACTGCTGTTTCTGTTTTTCTCCAGGTTTCTGGCACGTTTCCAAAGACAAAGTCTGAAAGGACTGATGTATCGATGACATAGTGGACCTGTATAAAGGCAAGGTGGCCTATTTCTTCCTTTCCCTTCCAGGCAGCACTGGCTTTCTACAAGTCTTGGCTTTTCTAACTGCATGTAAGGCATGAAGCTGTTTAATCGGAGAGCTTACTATGTACTTCCTCGTGATTATTTCCACTCGGAAGAAGGAATGCTGCACATTACTCCTGGGCTTCCCTTCGCGTGGTATCTAACTAGACGTTTGCTCGTTTAAATGCAAAAACAATCTCCTGCTGTTAGACACAGCTCCTGGCATGTTGTTTTGACCATATGATACCGAATCTCATGTTGTTCATTTAGGTGGAAGAAAATAATTCTTTCTTCAGCTAATGTTATGTCATACACTTAACATAGACTCAATCCATTATGTGCAAGCTGCCTGAAGTGAAAATGTTAAAAAAATTTTTTTAAAGTACCTTCCTTTTCTTCTTTAGCGTCTGAATCAAAAAAGGAGAATGTGAACCCGCCAGGCTCCTCGGCCCCTGTCGTTGGAGTGGCGGGGTGGTGGATGTCAACTTTCTCGCCATCATGATTCTCACTGGAGGGTGTGTCGTCTGTTGTTTCGCTGGTAACTTTTGTAGTTTGAAATATTTCTTTTAAGTCCGCAGCAACGCTATAATACATCTCTTTAGACACCTCGGGCAGCTTCTCGGCCTCCTCCCTTTTCTTCCTCCGTTTGGCTTTACTGCAGTGACATTTACAGACAAGTGCATCACAAAGAGACCATCAGCTGCCAGAGATTAGGAGAACACCCTGGAAAACGAACCCCATTCTTTCAACAACCAAGAGGATCCACATATAAAACTCTACTCATAAAAGCAGAACCTTGACCAGTAAGCTTTTAATACACAAAACTACGTCAAACAGCTCCAAGTATTACACATGAATTATACCCTCCTCCATTCTCTGAACTACATTCCAGAAATCACACCTAAGATACTAGCGTTAAGAAAATCACTTAACAGCATTAAGCCTGTAACCTCACCTGCAAAACAAACACGCTAAACCAGGTAACTTCTAAGTCCTAAAATTCTGTGAGTTTTACAAAATTGGTGTGAAAATTTTGGTCATAATTAAGTTTTAGGAGTGAATTATAAACATGCTACGTCTACTTTGTCTTGATATGAAATGTTGATGTTACTATAAACCTGTTCTGCATTTATTTTCTCTTCGATCTCAGACAAAAAGTTACATGGCTGTTTGCCAATATTGAGTTTTAGGTATTTAATGATTAAAATCCTTTTTCCTATTAGACTCCACTCCACATATCATGAGTAATATTGGGCCAATATTCTAACTGTATTACCTAAAATAGTAAGTTAACAAGATAGTTAACTATTATAACTACTATAACTATTATAACAAGAAAGTTAGTTAACAAGATAGTAAGTTAACCTAACTGGTTCTTATTGGGGTAGACTATATCATGGAAAGAATCTTTTTTTTAAAGATTTTTATTTTTATTTATTTATTTGACAGAGAGAGAGAGAGCACAAGCAGGGAGAGCGGCAGGCAGAGGGAGAGGGAGGAGCAGATTCCCTGGCTGAGCAGGGAGCCCAACATGGTGCCCGTTCCCAGGACCTTGAGATCATGACCTGAGCTGAAGGCAGACACTTAACCGACTGAGCCACCCAGGTGCCCTGGAAAGAAACTTGTAATACTTCATTTAAAACACCAACCTGGCTAGGATTTAAGACCGAGATGCCTATGGAACTGAGCTCTATGAAAAATGGTATACTTTAGGCAATTCCATGTGATTATCCTTGAGGCACCATGTGGTGGTTTTAAAAGTGGTCCAAAGATCCTTTGGTCCTTTTTTAAGATGTGGAAGTTAATCCCCCCATTCCCTGGTGTTGGGCTGGACTCATGATCCCTTGAGGCGTGCACTAAGGCAGAAGAGATGGTGTGTGACTACTGAGGGTCACAGAAGGTACCGCAGTGCTCTCCTTGCACTCCCCTGTACAGATCAGCAGCTTTGGGGGAAGCCAGCTGCCCTGCTGGGAGGGCACACAAACAGCCAAATGAAGAGGCAAGGAACTAAGGCCTCCAGCCAACAGACATGTGCATGGGCCAACCTGCAGGCAATCTCCTGAAAGCCGCTGAGCCATACTATGCATACTATGCATACACTGGGTGATGGGGGCATCTGAGTGGCTCAGTGGTTAAGCCTCTGCCTTTGGCTCAGGTCATGATCTCAGGGTCCTGGGATTGAGCCTCGCATCGGGCTCTCTGCTGGATGGGAGTCTGCTTCCTCCTCTCTCTGCCTGCCTCTCTGCCTACTTGTGATCTCTCTCTGTCAAATAAATAAATAATCTTAAAAAAAAAAAAAAAAAAAAAAAAAAGAAGTCCCCACGTTTCCTGGTGTGGACTTCAGAGCTGCTATGGACCAGTGAACCCCGTGCCTTCTGCTTCCCTCAGGTGAACAGCAGGCCTTCTGGCGGCCACCCTGTGCTTGCCTTACCACTGTGTGCTCACAGAGGGACAGGTGACCTGTCCTCTAGTTCACAGTTCTCGTCTCTGGTCAGAGGGACTGCACTCATGGTGCTGTACTCATTAGGCCTCATTTGCCTCTAGGTCTTATGTGGGTGACAGCGCCCCAGCTTCTGAATAGCTATTGTAACAGTGAGGTTTCTGGGCCATCAAGGGAGCGGTGAGCATATTCTGCATGTGGCAGGAATGTAAACGACCTGGCCAGTGGGTGGTTTACGGCAGTTTTAAATATGCTCACACATTCCCCATTACTTCTCCCTTTAAGAGGAGTTGTTTCCAAGCCCCCGACCCTCATCGAAGTATTTGAGTTGGACTTGGTGACTTGTTTCAAGAAAACTTTATAAGGCAGATTGTCAGTGTGTGACCTAAGACTAGGTCATAAAATACACTGTGGCCTCCTCCTCTTTGGGGTCACCTGCTCTAGGGAAAGACACCATTCCCAAATAGCCTTCACCTAGTTTCCTGGCAGCATCTTCTGTAACTATGACACAGTCATCAAAACTAAAAGGTTCACCTCAATCCACTACTATTAACTAAACCCAAGCCTCCTTCTCATCTCCTGCTTCTCCACCGAAGGTCTTGTTTGCTCCCGGACCCGATTCAGGATAGCACACTGCCTTTACTGACTCTACCCATGGGGAAGTGAAGGCATTAAGCCAGGCAGGGATACTGGCTGCTCCGTGGACTTGCCGTATTCATGAAACTGACGGTGCGACAGCGCAGGCACGGGAAACAGAAGCTCTACCACACTGGAGCATGTCGTGGACTCAATCAGTGCCCCCCAAAAGATACGTCCAGGCACTGATTTCTAAAACCTGTGACTATGACCTTATTCGGAAAAAGGGTCCTTGCAGAGTTGTGAAGTACCATGTAAACAAGAGATTATCCAGGATTATCCAGGCAGTCCCTAAATCAAAGTGTCCTTATAATAGACACAAAGATGAGAGATACAGAGAAAAGGTGGCCATGTGAAGATGGAGAAATGCAGCCACGAACTACTGTGATCACCTGAGGCCAGGAGAGAGACGTGACACAGATGTTTGCCTCCGAACCTCCGGAGAGAACACAGTTCTTTCAGTAACCTTGACCTCAGACTCCTAGCCTTCAGAAATGCCAGAAAATAACTTTTGTGGTTTTCAGCCAGTATGTCTTTGGTGACTTGTTACAACATCCATGAGAAACTAATTCAAGGAGGGGGCACCACACTAGCCCAGGAGCACATGTCAAGCACATGCAGGAGATTCCTTTGTTTCAAAGTACGACTTTTCTCTACCACAGCAATAATTCCACTCTAACTCTTCCCTCCCTGGTCTTCCATTAAGTACCATGCAGACCAATGGATGGGTATGGGTTACTATCTATTTCTCTCAGGGTCTCAAATGAGATTAATTCCTATGATCCTGCTACAGAGAGAAGCAGCTGATTTACCTTTCCTTTGGTTTATCATCGCTCTTCCTTTCATAAGTGGCGTGGTCATGCCTCGTTGGATCGTAATGTATGACATCCCTGTGTAAACAACAGACAGGAGTAAGCTGGCAGAGAGAAATCAGAACCTAATGCAAAAAATTAATAGCAAATTATAATTCAACATTGGGACAATTCCAATTTTTGAGCAAGACAAAAATCACATGAAGTATCAAGATCTTGTTATAAAGTGGTATTTTAAGTTACCCAGTTTTGAGTTTCCCTGAATCTTTTAATTAAAAATTAATTTACAGATACTGAAATAAATACAAATAAAATTGGATCTGCATAAAGTATTTTAGTGGGAAAAGTGATTAAAAGTATAGAAAGGAAAACTGGGGTCTCCTGGCTGGCTCAGTCTGTAGAGCACGTGACTCCTGCTCTTGGGGTCATGAGATCAAGACCCCTGTTGGGTGTAGAGCTTATTTTAAAGAAAAATCCTGAAAAAACAAAAGAAAGGAAAATTGATCACGTTGTCGACTGTAGAAGCTGGTGTACAGGTCTTTCAATACACCAGTCTCTATAAATAATGTGTTTAAAATTTTCTATAATAAAAAATTACATTTATATAGTTCTACAGTTAATATTTAAACCACTGTCCAGCTGCTTCACTACTGAAAGCAATGTTGCTATGACATCTAACAACAAAAATAGAGAAAAAATTCAAAGTTAGTTTCCTGAAGTGAGCCACTGGGTCCACAGTAAGTATGTTTTTAGGGTCTGATATATTTTGCCAACTGCCCTCCCCAGGATGTCTAAAATGGCCTAGTTTTAAACTGAGTTCAAAAGGTACATAATGTCAAAGGGAAACAGGGTGGAGCAGGATGGAACATAAATCACACCTAAATTTCTTGGCAGGTAACGATCCTTTGTGCGCAGAATTGCCCACAGTGGTGTGTAAAACACTCTGCATGACGTCCAGGGCTTTGAGCTTCTCTGCAGCAAGTTCTTCTTCCTCCGCAGTTTTCTCGTCATTTACCTCTTAGAGGGAAAGGCAGAATTAGTATTCTTTTGGCAAACGTAACTTGAGCAGTCTCAATCATAAAATGATCATCAAGCACTTAAACATGGGCAAAGCTCACTGAGACAGGACAAAGAAAAGTCCAGCCCTGTTTTCCCAACCTCCCCGACCCCATGGCCCTCAATGCCACAGGGAATCCAGAATTCGCATGGCCAATGAACGAAAAGCCCCATTTCCACCTGTAATTATGAAAATGAAATCTGCATTTGATGGCGTTCAGTGGCAAATCGAAGTTCTTAAGGTAAAGATCGCCAAATGCAACAGAGCAAGATGCTAATCACAAAACCACAGTGATTATAGACTCTCGTTTTTTAACCACTCTAAAAATTAACTTAAATTACATAACAACCTAAAGATGACAGGTGGTAAAGAATGGCGATTCCTTTTACTCAAAACACGTTACAAGACAGTCGCTTGGTCTCTGGTTCAGTAATTAAGTGCTGCAGGAAGAGACCCATGGGTTCTACACACACAAGACATCGTGGCCCCAAATGCTGTTCTCTTCAACTACAGGAAACAAACATTAGACAACAAAGTAATGAGTCTGGACTGCAGGCCAACATACAGAGCTCTAAGCCTGGCAGAGTCCTGAATTCACTGCAGAAGACAAGCAACCAAGTAACAGATACCAGAATAAAGCACTAGTTTGAGTAAGTTCTCTACAGAAATGCCCCCAAGTGTCTTAAGGGTTCAAAGGAGGTAGAGAGTAGGTTCAACTCCATCAAGAAAAGCTTTAGGCAGAGTCTAAGGCAGGCGAGACCAAGCAGATCCCCTGATGGGAGGGCCTGCCAGGTACCGGCAACAGAAACAATTTGGGACCAGAAATAATAGGAACAGAAACAAAAGGAACACACGCAATAATAGGAACAGAAACAAAAGGAACACATGCACTGAAGAGAGTGTGAAGAGATCACTTTAGGTTGGACCGGATGGATGTGCTAATATGTAACAACTTTCACTCTGATGTGTAAGGGAAGGCTGAGGCCACAGGAAACCTATGAACCCTGGGCAGAATATATCCCTAAAGGCAAACGGAAAACCAGGAACAGAGAATTAGGAAGAAACAAGAGTTATGGTGTGAGGGGAGCAGAGGGAAGAGAACATGTGAAAGTGAACAGGGACAAAAGCCACAGCCAGGCTGAAGAGGCTGGAGCTGGATGAAGTGAGCAAAGAGCCCGCAGGTCCGAACGCAACGACACAGTACTCAGCGCCGGCTCCACGGTTCCGTCTGCTGCTGCCTTCTCGAGAACCTGAGCAAGCCGCTCTGATGCGCAAGCTGGCGTGGACTCCGGAGAACTTGCTCTCGGAACCCTGGTTTCCAGAAACATACACTACACAGAAAAATCACCTCAATGAGATCAGAGAATGCATTTCCAACAAGAAGCCACTGCTTCTGAATTAGCTGCAATTTATTTTTTAATTTCAAGTTTAGAAGGCAAAAGATGGGAGTGGCAACGAGAAACCTGGCAGGGCGGAAGGAATGGCTTTTTGGGGGACCTGAGGTCTCACTGTGTCCACAGAAAGAAGGGCAGGATGAGCCTGCGCATGAGCAGGGTGACAGGAAGTGCGAACCGTGAGGCCTAAGGCAAGGGAAAGATTAACTCAGGGAGGAAAGAAAAAGGTATGAGGAGAAGCCCAGAGATGGGAGAGGCAAGCAGGGACCTCACTGGAAGGGCCGCCCTCCTGGCCAGATGGGAGGTGAAGGCTTTTTTGAAGGGTAAGTGCAAGGTCGTGTAGAGACAGTCTGGAGCCGCTGCAAAGGAGGAAGTCCTCGGGAGCATCACAGCTGCGAGGCGCAGCCGCATCGGGACGACTCCGTGGTGCTCTGCTGCTCCAACTCCCACCCCTGGCATGCACCCTGGAGGGAGGGCAGCTGCTCAACTATCTCCCCCAACCTCGCCAGGGCCCCTCCGGCCTCCCCTAGAACAGGGGCAGGATAGAGGAAGACGGTCTTTGGTGGAAGCTGTTGTCTCCTACCCTTGCAGGCAGCTTCAAGCTATTGAAATTTTCTGAGTAACTCTACCCACAAGCTCAAGCAGGACTGCGTAAGCACCCGTGGGTCACAGGCCTCACAGTTCCAAGTCTTGAGGCGCAGTTTCTCCTACACCAGATGACTTCACAGGGTCCCCCAGCTCTGACATCAGGACTGTTTGGGCAGGGACGTATTTACCTTCCTGTTCCTCTTCACTGTCACTTTCCAGAAATCGGGAGTCCATGCGGAATCTGTCGTCAGTGCCGAAATGAGACTGCAAGTCCAGGAGCTACACAGACACGCGGGTAGCTGGGAGCCACGTTCCCAAGGCCGCGCTCCCACAGGAGCCCCTCCAAGTGCACCTCCCTCACCCGAATTCACTACATTAGGGTTGGCATACCCTCACGGCCCCACGAACCCATGCAAATAAATACCGGAAGCTCCAGGGCAGCCTGCACTTACCCGGAGGGAAAAACCCAGTCACCAAGGGCCCACAGGTAGGATTATTTTTAGTCTTCACTAACCTTCTGCCCGGCTCTGCCCTCAAACTGAGGTTTAATTGTGAACCTGTGACTGTCGTCTTCAGAGCCAGATTCTTCATCCTCGCTGCTGTCAAACAGCCTCCCAGAGGCTCTGTTCACGGACTCCTGGAACACAGATGCACACGGAAGTGCTTTGTTAACAGTGGAGGCCATCTGCAATTCCTTCCTCAGGCAGTCTTCCTCTCACACTGAAGAACCAGGAGCCCAGATGCATCTCCCAGGACCTGGGTCACTCATCGGGAGGCTCCCGTGCAGCTGGAGGATGGGTGCAGTTATTACACTTCCTGCAGGGCTCCGCTACTACTTATGCTACCTGGCAGATGGTGTGGAGGATAGATTCACATTGGGGAGAAACTCTAAGGTCCCTGGTGTTCGTGTGTGGTGGTCAGGGGTGCTGGGGATCACTGCAGCTCAGGAGGGCTTGATGTTGAACGTGGCAGTTCTGGGGAGGTCCTGGTGTGCAGCAGGCAGAAATGGACTTGTGAGAGTGGTAGAATGCCCACATGGGCTTCCTGGGCTCCTTACCTTCATGGGCTCCTCTCCCGGGTGGCTTTGCTCCTCTGTTTCACTGTCAGAGCCAAAGATGATGTGTGTTGGCTTGTCCTCTGGATGACCATCCTAGAGCAGTCGACAAAGGCATTACACCTTAAGAAAGCCCCCTGTCTCCTTCCCTCGCCAAGGCCCCTTTTCCTTCCTTAGAGTGAACACCACCAACCACAGTGTTTCCCAAGACGGAAACGTTAAGACTTCTTCCTCTCCATGTCCAGTTGGTCCCCAGGTTTCAAGTATGGACCTAGCTGGTATCTTTTAGATCTATTCCCATTGTCACTGCCTTCGTTCTGGCTCATGACCTCCCCAAGACTCCCTGGTTCCAGATTTCCCAATTTGACTTGTTTGTCATGGCCTAAAAAAATCTTGCCCAGATTGTGGCTAGTAAATGTTTTCTGTAAAGGACCACAGAGTAAATATTTTGTAGGCCACATATAATCTTGGTTCTTCTCTTTAAAAACCCTTATAAATGTAAAAACCATTCTTGGCTTGAAGGTTGTACCAAAACGGGCCACAGGCTGGATGGCCAGTGAGCCAGAGTGTGCAGATTCCTGTTCCATGACATACATGAAGCAAATCTTCACCCTTTCCTTTCCATGTTCACAGAGTAAAGTCCAACCTCCACAGCTGTCGCACCACTTGCCCCGCTCCTCTCTCGGGCCTCCTCATCTCTGCAGATCTCCGTTATGCTGACTACAAACTGCTCCCTTCCCACGAATGTCTTTCCACTCCCTTCCTGCCTACCTGCCACTACCCAACCAGTTTGCACCGATCCTTCTACCTTAGACGTGATTCAGGCTGAGGAAGGCCCCCGCCCCTCCTCCTGGCTGACTTGCTGGGGTGTATGGGCACTCTTCTCTCTGGGCCCTGTGCCTACCACACTGTGAGACAACCACCAGAGGCAGGGACCACAATCCTCATTTCGAAGTCTAGCACTAACTGTGAAGTCCTGGGACTTTGCAGACACTTATGGTTGTTGGAAGAATGAATAAAGTCAGTATCTTGAATCTTAGTGAGATATGTATCACTGGCAAGTGACTTATTTGCAAATTCAGACACATTAGGACACGTCACTAAATTATGCCAGTTATAGTTTCCAAATGAAAAGAAAGCGTAAGGAAAACTTTATATTAAAACAAGTAAGAATGTTTTCAGTAAACAAAGTTCAAACTCAATTTCTCTGGTATATACTAAAGACACAAGGCGACAAAAGCTTCTCACTCAAGGGACACGACATGAAAACAAGTGGGTGCTGGGACAAGGAGCTTGGAGGGGCACGCCAACCTTCACGGGAAGGAAGGGTGGCCTCGTGGCGCCCAGACTGGGAGTGCGCTCACCAAGTCTGCCAGGGCGTTATGAACCAGCTTCTTCCGCACTTCCTTTGCTTTCTGCTTTGCCTCCAAGGCTGCCAAACGCTTCTGATTGTCTTCAGCATGCTTCTCCTTAGCGCGAACATCTGACCAACTGTTCACAGAAAGGGGGAAGTTGGTGTTGCTTCCCTGAGTATCTCTCCTGGAGGAGCCCTCCAGTGCTTTCCCAGGCATCGGGGAGCTGCTCTGTCCAGAGCCTTCTCCGGTCTCCCCTGTCCTGTGGTGGCAGTCTTCATCAACGCCTACCTTGGGGGTCTTCACACCAAGACTTAAAGATTTATCTTTTAATGGCAACAGACTAGAAACAGGATTTCTACCTCTGTCTTCTGAACTGCTAGGGGACACCATCTTATGATCCTGGCTCTGGAAAGTAGAACGCCTTTTTTGAGGCTGAGTTTGGTTTGGGTTTGGGTTGTTTGTCTTCTTTGTACGCTGGAGAGGAGTTAGTTTGCTTGATGAGCCATTAGCAGGTGGGGACCCCTTCTCCATGGACATGCTGCCAGGACCAACTTTCAAGGAATCCTGATCTTCATTTATATTGTCAGAGGCAACACTCTCTTTCAAGGGTTTTTTAATCGATTCCTTTCCATAGAGGGAGCCTACTCCCTTGAAAGCCTGGAATTTTGGCTTTACGCTGTCTTCCTTTGGTTTCTGTTTTCCACAGGTGTTCTCTTCTCCTTCTAAGAGGGCAGCCACAATGTCCTCGGGACAGATACACGGCCGGGCTCTGTGCAGGCCACCTGGAGTCCTGTCACACTTGGTGGTGGTCTCCTGGCCATCACCCCCACTCTCAGGATCTTCTTCTGGAACCTGCAGGTTGCTGCCAGCTAGCTGTTCTAGATCAGCTAAGGTGAGCTGCACACGGAGGCAGTTTCTCATCATGGCGTCGTACTCCTCATCTCCTGCAGACTCGGCAGATTCTGATGCAGAACCTGCATCCTCCCTGCTGCTGCAGTGGGCTGTAACCCGTGCACTGATGGCTCGCTCTGGGTTGGTCTTTCTTTTTTGTGCTTTAACACAATTACCGGAAAGCTCACAGTTTTTTCTGTTTTTTGCAGATGTTTTCTTGTGTGCAGGCTTTTCCATTTGTGAAAACTCTGCACTGTTTTTGACCTTATCAGTCTTTTTCTTTGCTGCGATGATCTCATCTGTATCTCCTGAATCATAGTCACAATCGTTTCCCATACCTGCCGCTGTTACAGAACACAGCTTGGGAACACCTGACCTGAAGTCTCCCCCTACGACTTCAAAGGGCTCATTTGCAGAGTCACCCACTGACGACCATGTAGTTTTCCCCAGGCTTTCCTCTCTCGCAATCAGTAGTCGTATCTCTTCTTCAGAATCG
The DNA here is from genome assembly GCF_964662115.1 of Mustela nivalis. NCBI lineage: Eukaryota > Metazoa > Chordata > Mammalia > Carnivora > Mustelidae > Mustela > Mustela nivalis. Next base: position 4,706,447 of record NC_139032.1, on the reverse strand, counting down.
GTATCATCATCAGACCTGTGATTTCTGTGCCTGGTAGTTCCCATGCCAGAAGTCTGATCAAACACATTGTTAAGTTTCTGGCTGTGAGAAGCAGAGACATGGGGTAACTGAGCAGTAATGCGCTCACAGGGTGCTTCCCGTGCCACCTCTTGTTGTGTGGGATGCAGACTCCCCGGGACCATGTGGGGTCTTGCTCTCACAGCTGGGGAAGCAGCAGACGCCTGGTTCTTCTGTCCTTTGATCTTCTTCTGGGGGGTGCTGTGAACAGCACAGAAGTCTCCTCGCCGCTTCTTACTCATCGGGTCATCTCCTCCTTCCAGTTCCCAGGTGAGGCTGGACACAGGGGTGGCATGTGTGACATCCTCTGCGATCTTCTTTAAGTTGTGGCAGTATTTTGATGGATCATACTTCATGATGTTACCAGAGTCAAGGAACAAAACACAGGCACTAGGTTTTAGGAACACCTATCAATGTGGTGAGCCACAGGAAGTACTGTTTGACCTAGAGCTGATCACTTATTCACCTTGCCCTCCCTTTTCCATCGAACACCATGAGACTTCACTAGGTGCCCTTACGGTCTGTGGCACTGGCCAAGTCCAGAGTTAAAACTGAGCACCATCACAGTTAATTGGCAGAACAGCAAACCTATGCAGATTTTCTGTAAATCTGAGCTGATACCACCAAGCAGAGCACAGAGGGGCACACAGCTGAGCACAGCTGGGCGCTGCATGTCCTTTACTCCAACCACCTTGGCCATTCCTGCCTCCTCAGTCCTGGCATATCATAGTTCTGATTCTCCCATCTCAGTAACATCTATTCCACATTCTACACGCTCTCCACATCTTGTCTTTATTAGGAAGCTAATAATTCTTTCCTAGGCCTGTTTTGTTGCTGACATTGTCCAGAAAAATTCTAGTTAATGTCAAAGTGCTGTGATGACAGCTAGCATTTGCTGGTTTCCTAACACATATGAATAGGCAAGTGTAAGTTGCTTTTAGTGATCACTCCTGAAAAATCCTTTTAGGAATTTAGTAAGTACTAAAATAGCATCTGGTAACTAGTGAATGCGTGCCAAATACGTGCGCCGGGCAGTGTCTGTCGTCAGCTTCACACTGTCCTTCAACGTCCTCCTCTCTGCTGTCAGTGGCTGCCACAGAGGGAAGGCTGAGAGGAAGTCAGCTTTCCCCGACATTAGTCCTACTGGTGGGAGAGCAGAAACAGATGTGGCCAGTTCTCCAGGGGCCCTGGGGCACAGGAGCTGTGACCAATGAGGACACCCCTCTCTGCTTCTCTAGCCCCAGGGCAGTAGGGTCTGCCACAGCTATGCATCTCCGGCAACCTGCCCATCAGCTGCGTGCTCCCCCACACTTGCTGTCTGTACTGCATCCCCTCGGGAACACCTGTGCTGCTTCTGCTTCCCGACTGGCAGGCAGGGTTACAGCTTGTCCACAAGTCCACCACGCTGGGAATTCCCAGACAATCTGACTTCATTCTCTCAAGGGAACAGACCTCCGCATTTCCTCGTCCAGCATGCACACTACTCCTCCGCCCACCATTCTCCTGCCTGTCTGCATATTCCTACCTACTGTTTCCTCCTGCCTGGTCCTCTTCCCATCACTTTCTACTAATGGAAACCATGCCTCACCTCCCCCCAGCACCTTCTTCAACCACAGCCAAGCCCCTTCGCCCTTCTTTAGCACTTTGATCAATGGCTTTGAATCCATGTCAGCCAAGACAGGGGACATAAGAGTTAATCAGTACAAGTGCTTCATTGCTGTCACTCACTAGTATCAAGCCTCCCCACATGAACCTCTCATTGCTTCACACACGGAAGCAGTTAGGTCTTACCCTGCCTAGAAATGAACATAAATATTTAAGCATCGAAGATTAACTTACAGAGACAGGGAAATTCTAGTGGGATAAAGTGAATTTCTGCAAGTATCCATCGCTGTGGTAAACAAGAAGTTACTTTGAAAGGCCAACTGCAAAGGATATTTTACGTTTATGTTGATTCTTTAGGTGAAGGATAGGTAATACTCTTCCAAATTTACTCACGACCCAATTCTAAAAGAAAAAAAAAAAAGAATACAATTACTATATATGTTACAAATGGAAAACAATAACCATACTGCATAAACACAACTTTAAAAAAAATCAAACTCACAGTGGGCCATGATTACTGCTGGGTTCTGTTTTTGATGAGAAAACGGGAGTTCTCAAAAAAAGTGTAAGAGGAAAGAAAAAAGAAGGACAAATGGGGCAGCTATCAGTCCTTCATAAACCACGTAGGCCACTAACAAAAACAATCATTAAAAGGCAAAGCTGGAAAAAAAAAAAAAAAAAAAAAAAGGCAAAGCTGGGACCAGCCTGTATGCTTCACCACCGATGTCCCTGGGGAGACCTACCTCCACTTGGGTTGATTTCTTCCCATAAAACGAGGGAGCACTGTGCTTACCCGAGACTTGTAAATGCACTGTGAAAGCGCTAAGGACTGCCTATATTAAGTGCTTCAAAGCGAGGGGAAAAGCGACTGCTCTAGACATGGCACCCATGGTCTCCCAGTGTCAGGACTCTGTTCCCGGGCTACTCGGGCTGCCAGCGAGACTCACTTTGTGCCCTGGCACTTCCGTCCCTGGCACAGCTTTCACGTGGAAATCCACCACTCCCATCTTGTCTAAAAAGCTGTTGTTGCCTATTGTTGATTTTTCTTTCTTTGCCTTTGCTTCTTCTCTCTCTTGGGCCAATCTGAATAAAAAAATACATATATATAAATGAGAGAGTTAAAAATAACCAACCAATTAAGTGCTTTGTTTTGGTTTTTATTTTTAATACTGTAGAACTGTCTGACTGGGTGTTGTACATCAACAATGAATCTTAGAACACTGCCTCAAAAACTAATGATGTATTTTATGGTGACTAACATAACACAATAAAAAAAAAAAAAAATAGCTGTCTGACTTTATAGTGATCATTTAGGGCCTCTCAATTTTCTCCCTTGCTTATTTACTTTTAGCATTTTCTCCAACCTTAATCCCTTCACTCTTCATGAGGAAGAGGTGTGTTTCAGAGCCCAATGTGCCAAGTCCTGATTACTTCTACCCTCTTACTGAAGAGAATGCAGGATGCCATCTGAACCTTCCAGTTCAAACTCCCCCCGCTTATTCAGGCCCGGACAGCTGCACTAGCGCAGTCCTCACGGGCCTCTTTGCCTCCGATCTCTTTTCCATTCCACTTCCCAGAATGATGGTTGGACTCAGGCTCCTCAGGTGCACCTGCCCAGACACTCCTGAGCAGCAGCACAGCATGCTCACCCTGCTCAGTTCCGACACAGAGCAGGCATCGAACTGCTACTGGATAAAGTCCCACCACTACCCCATTCACAGAGGCCTTGAGCTGAAGAACAGTCTCACTTTTCTCACCAGACCAGTCCTTCAAAATAAGCCTTCAGTAGGCTGCTCGCCACTTGTTTCAGACCTTGCCATTTCTTGGGCCTAGAATAATCTCATCAACTCTAGCTATATATCCCTAAACTATTTCCTATTTAGAAAGCTCCCAAACTCATATAGTCCTTTCTCCCTGACAATAATACCTTGCAGAATCTTAAAACACTCTAATGGTTATTACACTGTCTTGTTCTTAAATCACTTACATAATTAATCTTGTGCCTCTCATTCAGGGACTTCCTATCACCTTCATGTTTTTATATGACTCTAGCATTAACAGCCAAAGTCAACGTAAGCAATTTGGTACTATCTATTAAAATGTTAAATGCCCATAACCCTATGATAAAACAACTACCCTGTGGATATAAACCCAAGGAACCCATGCACTAAGCAGGAGCCATTCTCAAGGGTCATCCATTATGAGAAGGAGAAAGTCTAAATGTCCATCATCACAGGGATAACCAAGTACCCTGTGGTATGACTATTTTCAGAAAGAGTAAAAACAATCATTTCAAAAAAAGGGGGAAGCTCTACATCCCCACAGAAGGTTGAGTTTACAAAGGTGAAATAGGTATATATAGTTGAAGTTAAAACACATGTTGGGGGCCCCTGGGTGGCTCAGTCAGTTAAGGGTCTACCTTCGGCTCAAGTCATGATCCGAGACCCAGGGATGGAGCCCCTTCTCCCCGCCAAGCCTGCTTCTCCCTCTCCCTCTGCCTGCTGCTACTCCCCTTGCTTATGCTCTCTGTCAAGTAAATAAAGTCTTAAAAAAACCCTGTGTAAATGCATTGCATCATCTTTTTCGGTGGGCCTGGGGTTATGTGGAAATACAGTTGAAAGGATTTTAGCTCTATTTGTAATGTGTGAATTTGCCAAGTATATAATAACATTATTACTTGATAGTTTCAAATCAACTAAGTGAATGTATAAAACCATCTACAATATAACAAAATAGAGTTTAAATCCATGCAGAACACATCTTACCTGTGCAAAAAACTTTCTTTTGCTAGCTGAATTTGTAGTGTTCCACCTTTCCATTTTGTTTTATTTAAAACAGACATACCTATAAAGAAAAGAATTGTTACTCAAGTACACGACAATGCAAAAACACATGGCAGCATATGCTTTTTCTAATTAACACCAAGAAAAAGAGACACAGAATAAAGATACTGCGACCTGGAGAGAAAAGACCTAGGTCCTGGTCTCAGCTGAGCCATCCACGCCAGGAGTCCTTAAGCTCTCTATTGTCCAGTGTTCCTGGAAGGACTGAATGTAGCAATGTGTAAAATGTAAAGTGAAATTTATCATTCCTCCACAAAGTGATACCAGGAACCTCTGGTGAAACACCTGACATTCATTTAACATTTTATGGTTATCTCCCACACTAAAACTATAAAACATGAATGTAATTTCAGAGAGCGAACTGGAGGACAATGAAATCCTATAGAACTTTTATTTATCACCCCACAGTAATTATCGCTGTGTGACTTGCAAATAAATTAGGTGCAGATGACTAAACTGTGTTTCAACTCCTATGCCCTAATAGCTGATTTTTATCAATACCTGCTATCACCTTTGTCAGTAATAACCATGTGCAGAATTTCTACACGGTCGGTACTATGCTAAGTACTAACATATTACTCAATATAATTTTTATGGTGATACCATGAGGTCAGTAGTATCTGTCATATGCTAGATAAGAAAATTGGGGCTTCTAGTTTAAACAACTTGTCACAGGTCACACAGTAAAGCTGATGTGTTCTTAACCACTACTTATTTCTCACTGAATGACAGATCAATTTTTTTTCACCCCAAGGAGAACAAAGAAGGCTCATGGCCCTCTTTCTCCATTAGCATGTTCTCTTTTCAGTGTCTTGACTTTCCAGCCTCTAATAACTCACACACATTCCTGTATCAATTATCTCCCCCTCCTTCTTTGTTGAAGGCCAGTTTGCCCTCATCAGCTCTACTAAACTTACCAATAGGGATTTCATAATTTTAGGGATATCATCTTATGAGAGAGCATACAGTGAAGTTCTCTCCTAACGGTGCTTAATGACAAGAATTAGCTGCCTGAGAAACGAACACACCAGGGAGGGGGAGTATGGTATGATATCCATGGCCTATGCGTTATCAGGCAGTTTCTATGAACATGTGTTCTCTTGTTCAAAATATTCGAGAATACCTTTTTTTTTTTTTTTAAAGATTTTATTTATTTATTTGACAGACACAGATCACAAGGAGGCAGAGAGGCAGACAGAGAGAGAGGGGGAAGCAGGCTCCCCGCTAAGCAGAGAGCTGGATGCGGGGCTTGATCCCAGGACCCCGAGATCATGACCCGAGCCGAAGGCAGAGGCCCAACCCACTGAGCCACTCAGACGCCCCTCGAGAACACCATTTTTGAGCAACGTGCTGCCCTATGTCTGCTGACACCAAATGGGATGGACCTAAACTTGCTGAATTGGAGGATGTTGGAATTCTCTCAACCACAGCTATTTCTCTGGATGTTTAACAAATGGCTATTAAGGTTTAGATTTAGAACCAAAGTTATTTTAAGTTACACAGTTACATGGATTGGCAAATAGAATAAAAAGCATATAACAATCTTACATTTGTTCAGATCCGCTTCTGCTACTTCAATGTTGATATATGCAAAGACTTTCTGTGGGTTTCCTAAAAAAAAAAAAAATTAATAATAAATAATAATAATAATAATTTATTTAAACTCTTACCCAGAGTACAATGTAAAATGATCAAGTTTCTAAACTTAATGACTCTTAGAATCTTATTCTTTCAAAGAAAAATCTTGTTTAGTTCTCATTGGATACAAAGACTGCATTTTTGTAAGCATATTTGTCAAATTATTTCAAAAGAAATTAAGCCATCAGTTAAAGAAATGTTTCAATTGTTGTATGTTAGTGATATTCTATACAGCAGGGCACCAACACGTAGCAAATATCAGAATTCTAGCTTTGGAAATTGAAGGTTGCATATTTCAGAAAGCAGATGTTTTGGAATTTAGAAAGTCTTTTGATTTCAGAAATGTATTCTGGGCAGGTTCCACATTTTGTAGAACACCTTCAAGGCACAGGGCAGGGGGTTGGCACACACAGAAAGGTATCTTATAATGAAACACATATAACTTCCAGCGTGAGGGCTAACATTCACTCTGGGGATCCATTATTTTGTGATACTAGATATAAATTTTATCTGCCTTTAACAACCCACGAAGGACTACACACGTACCTTGGTCATCTTTCCGTGTGATGATCTCCACGTCAGAAACGTCTCCGAATCTGCTGAACTGACTTTGCAGGTCAGCCTTGGAAATGTTCTGGCTAAGGCCACCCACAAACAGGCGCTTCACTTCTTTGTGGGCTTTCATGAAGGCTCTGCAAACACTCCGTGTGTTCTAGTGAGAAAAACAATTTTCTCTCGACTTAGAAGAGTTCTTTCCCTTGGTTCTTCGCATCTGAAAAAAGCCCCCTCCCCACTCCTTTTCCTGCACCTTCTAATGTCAAGTTGGTGGCCTGCACCCGAATTTCACTTCCTATTGCCTTACTTCCAAATTTTATCCCTGAGACCCTGCTCCAGCCCTAAATCCCGGTTTTCTACAATCACACTTCGGAACAGCACCTCTGCACACATACCGACCACCCAGGTCCGGGCAAACTCTTTCCCTCTACGTGACCACAGTATTAGACTCCACCCCCTCTCACTTATTTATGCGTATTTTAGGTGTTTTTCCTTTATTCATTCACCCAGTCATTTATTCACGTTAACAACAGCTGACAGAAATGGGATGTGGCCGGTTAACATGCAAAAGGCAGCTCTCCACCCCGGGGCTCCTCACAGTCCTCGGACATGTACACAGAAGCTACAATCACAACGCTCTTTCACAACACAAGCCCCTGCCAAATGCTCTTCTTCAGTCACAACGAGAACAACGGATACCGCAGCGAATACAGGCTTTTTTGTTTGTTTACACACGTGCCAGCGCTGTACGAGGCAGTTTGCGAGCCTCTCGGTTTTCAGTCAGGCAGAGGGGTGGTCATCTCCCAACGCCATTCGGAGACCTAATGCTGAAACCACAACTCTAAACCAGATCTAGTCTCAGCTGTAACTCCTGACACTTCCCTCGTGTCAAACGGCCCCGTCCCTTCCCACGCCCCGAACCCACGCCTCACCACGCCGTCTTCCGCATCCAGCGGTGCCCCGGTCCCTAATTTCTAGTCACGTGGCCCAGAAGGGGCAGTCTGTCTTCCTTCCTACTGGATTGCCAATCCAGCCTGCTAAGGTTCCGGGACCACGCTCAGTTCCCGAGTTCTCTTCATTTCGTTTGCGGTCGTCTGGAGTACCGCGATGCCTCGGTCCTCCTTCCCTCACTGTCTGCAAAGGATTCCAAACCGAAACTCCCTAATTCATACTAAAGACGATCAGAGTCTCGGGTTTTTTGATTCCTGGACTAGGGTGGCGGAAGTGACAGAGCGGACGAAAAATACAGAGGCTCCTGGTCACGTGGTCCCAGGACCTCAGTCACGTGGTCCCGGAACCGCCTCTCCAGTGACGTATTCGGTCGGGTGGCTCCAAGGTTCACTGGAGGGGGGTGGGCTGCCGCGCCCTTGGGCTTCGAGTTGGAGCCAGCCAACTCTCTCGGAGTGCAGGGACCCCTAGGGCCCAGCTGAAGTAAGGAATGCAGCGACTTCCACGAGCCCGGATACTGCGCGCGGGCGCGGGTGGCACGCGGGGGTGGGTCCCGCTCGCCCGTCTCCCCCTTTGAGCATCCGGATGGTCTGCGCCGGCAGCGCGGGAGGCTTGAAGTGCGGGGCGTGGCGCGCGCAGCTGTTACTGCCGCTTGTCAGCGCCGGGCCATGGACGCCCTGCAGGCCGAGGTCCGCGCCTTGGAGGCTGAGATCGCGGCCCTACGGCGGGCGTGCGAGGAGCCGCGGACGGCGGGGGAAGACAACGGGCGAGCTCCGTACGTGCCCGCAGGCCCTGGGGACGGGGGAAGGGCTCCGCCGGCCGCGCACCCCCCGCCGTCTCCCGGACGCCGAGGGCTCGGCTGTCCACGCCCGACTCCGCCTCAGCCGAGCGTCGGGCTGGTGGAGGAGGACGGAGGTCTTGGGCTCGTGTCCTTCGCAGGCTCCCGGGCGGGCGGCGGTGCGGCTTCCTGGCGTGCGTCACTGCGGGCACCTGAGGGGGCAGCTGGCCCTGAGAGTGGGGCTCCCTTTGAGAAATAACTGAGGACGGAAGCGTGCGGGAGACGCTGGGAGCGCTGCGCGGGCGTGGCGGGGCGTCCGCGGGTGTGTGTGGGGGACCCAGAGGTGTGTGAGGACGTCCGCGGGTGTGTGTGGGGGACCCAGAGGTGTGTGAGGACGTCCGCGGGTGTGTGTGGGGGACGGGCGTCCGCGGGTGTGGGGGACCCAGAGGTGTGTGATGACGCGGGCGGGTGGGTGTGGGGGGCGGGCGTCCGCGGGTGTGGGGGACCCAGAGGTGTGTGAGGACGCGGGCGGGTAGGTGTGGGGGGCGGGCGCCCGCGGGTGTGGGGGACCCAGAGGTGTGTGAGGACGCCGGCGGGTGGGTGTGGGGGACCCAGAGGTGTGTGAGGACTCCGCGGGTGCCGGATGCCCGCACGTGTGTGGGGGGCCTCCTGAGGGGTGGGCGGACGCCGGCGGTGCAGAGGAGCAGGGGCGGGCCGCCGCTGCACCCCAGCCTACGAGATACAGCCGCCTTTATGAGCACTCTTCATGCCTAGGACAGCCCTGAGGAAGGTGTCCTTGTTCGCCCTGTTTTAGAGTTAAGAAAACCGAGGCTCGCGGAAGGGATATTGCTTGCCCACCATCTCGGGGGTGGGGGTGGTTGGTTAGATACGAGCGGGTTTGCAGCCCAAGATCCTCACTGGGAAGCCCAGGCCCCTTTGCTAAACTGAAGATGGAGGAGAGGAAGGATCTGTGACGGTCAGTCAAGCTGCTTAAAAGAAGAAACGATCTTCGTTTTCTCGGTCGAGACGGATTGGACACAGGTGCAGAGAGAAAGCGAGCCTCCTGCGCTAGCTGGACCCGAGTCGGTAGAAGAGGGGGGCGGAGTTCAGAAGGAAATGCTCACGGGCACGGTGGGTGGGATCGTGGCAGTGTGAGAAGCGGTAACTGGTGAGAAGGGGAGAGAAGTGGGTGACCGGGGAACACCTGTGTTCCTCCACAAGTGACGTCAGTGAACTGAAACGCGAGCTGCTCCAGGCTGCTCCCCAGGTCAGCAGCATTAGCATTCCTTGGGAGTTACATGGAAATACATATCCTGGATCCATTCCCCCTCCTGAGTCAGAATATGCATTTTAACGAGACATCCCCCCCACCCCACACTTAAGCATATTTGAAAGTTCGAGAAGCGCCTAGTAATACTGTGCAGAGTAGTGATTTCTTCACTGGCCACAAGATGTCGTTGTTAGCCCAGGATAGCCCCCTAGTGTGTCGACCATTCCTGTAATCGTGTCTCAATGATCCAGTTGGGAAAGTTGAAGAATCCAGATTGTGGAAGGCATTACATGTTGGTCCAGGGTATTTGGGTTTAACATCCAATTACTTTTTACTGGGGTGGAGAAGGAAGACTGGGACCTGTGTACCAAGCTGTGTGTGTGTTAAAATGTAACAAAATTTGTCTTTTAACTTTTTTTTTAACCTACAGATGAGTAGTATTACATACACTGATAATGTTGAGAGACTGTCACCACCACCCATCTCCCTTACTCTTTTCATCTTGTAAGACTGAAACTTTAGAACTTGTCATTCCTCACTCCCTTAGTCCTTGGCAATCATTGTTCTGCTTCCTGTCTCTGAGTTTGCGGTCTCTAGGTACTGCATATAAATGGACTCATACATATTTGGTTTTTTGTGACTGGTTTATTTCACTTACCATAATACCCTCAAGGTTTGTCCATATGGTAGCATAATGCAGAATTTCCTTTTTTCTTCAGGCCAGATAATATTCCTTTGTATGAATATACCACATTTTATTTATCCTTTCATCTGTCAGTAGCTGTTTGGGTTACTTCCATATTTTCGCTATTGTCAATGATGCTCGTATCAACATATGTGTGTAAATCTCTCTTTTCAGACCCAGCTTTCCGTTCTATTGGATATGGGGGGGGGGTGGCACGAATTCCTGTCTCTTCAAAGGTATTCTAGCTGGACTAAGAATCAAATAGAAGACAGAAAAACAGGCGAAATGAAAATTTAATAGGCATACATTTAAGGAATCCACATAGGTATGAAAAGACTAGCAAAATGAGGTACGTATGTCATTCTGGATGAAGGAAAATGGGCTTGGGGTCTGGGACTTCAGAGGAAAGGAATGCATTTCACAGGGCAGTAAAAAGAGCAGATGTTTAGTGATTAGATGTTTGCCGTACCATACAGATGGGTGGCTCAGATAAAATTTATCTGTTAATAACTCTTATTCTGGAGAAGACCCTCATTTTAAGTTGTTCTCTGTGGTTAAAGGAGCACAAAATTTTCTCTTGATCCTGGAGGGTCTCAAGTGCCTTTAGCACAAAATAATCGATATGCCAAAGTGGCACAGTTTGGGAGAGGTCTGTTTTGACCCCTGCAGATGTATACCAAGAAGTGGAATTGCTGGAATCTGTTTTTGATTTGTTGAGGAACTCCCACCTCTATACTGTTTTCCACAGTGGCTGTACCATTTTACATTCACGCCAACTGCAGGAGGGTTCCAATTTTTCTACATCCTCAGCGATATTGGTTTTTTTTTTTTCTTTTTTTTTTTGATAGTAGCCATTCTGATAGGTGTGAGGTCAGTTCCCTAATGATTAGTGATATTGATCATCTTTTTATGTATTTATTCGCCATCTTTTTGGGCCAGTCTCAGCCTGTCTGTGGTAATGCTATTGAATAGAATTGCCTGGAACCAGTGAGCTTCCCAGGGACCTTTCACTTTTCCAAACCTATGTTATGATTGGACTGAACCTTGTGGTTCTTATGGTTGCAAGACGTTCTTCAACAAGAACCTTTAGAAAGCTTTGAAGAAAAAAGTAGTTTATTATTTACGAGCCCTGGAGTACAAGACATCTCCTGGGGTCCACACTATCAGGTCATTAGTGCAGAGAGGGAGACGGAATGAGAGAATAGGACTAGGTTCTGCTTTTATTGGTGTTGAGGGTGAGGGTCTAGAGTTTCCAGGGTTCGGTCTTCATTGGTAAACTTAAAATGTAAGAATAAGTCTCTCTCTCTGCCTGACTCTCTGCCTACTTGTGATTTCTCTCTCTGTCAAATAAATAAATAAATAAATCTTTAAAAAAAAAGGGGGGGGGCGCCTGGGTGGCTCAGTGGATTGAGCCGCTGCCTTCGGCTCAGGTCATGATCTCGGTGTCCTGGGATCGAGCCCCGCATCGGGCTCTTTGCTTGGCGGGAGCCTGCTTCTCTCTCTCTCTCTGCCTGACTCTGCCTACTTGTGATTTCTCTCTCTGTCAAATAAATAAATAAATAAATCTTTAAAAAAAAAATATGTAAGAATAAGAATATAAACACAGGAAGAGAAAAAAACAAGTGGCCCAAATGGTCAGTTAGTGAAATTAACTAAGATCTCTAAAGCAAAAGGATTCTCAGTGTGGGAACGCAGCCTAGCTCTTTAGTCCTGTCGCTGGCAGTGTGTTTATTAGAAATAGTTTTCTTCAAAGGGGATGAAGCAGATGCCTCTGCATTCAAAGCTTAAGTCAGGCACTTGCTTTAGGATAAGAAAAGCCAACTGTTAGGTCTTATGTTGTAGTCAGTCTTCTATCCTCTTTGGAGAAATGTCTGTTTAAGTCTTTTGGCCATTTTTGAACAGGTTGTTTGACTTCTGTTGCTTTAGGGGTACTTACAGATGTGGAAATTAAACTTTTATCATACATGATTAGCAAATATCTTTTCTCATTCTATGGGTTGCCTTTTTATGCTCTTGTTAGTGTCTTACGTTGTATAGTTCTTTATTTTTTTACTTTTATTTTTTTTTAAAGATTCTATCCATTTACCTGACAGAGATCACAAGTAGGCAGAGAGGCAGGCAGAGGGACAGAGGCAGGCAGAGGAAAAGGGGGAGCAGGAACCCTGCCAATAAGAAAGCCTAACGTGGGGCTTGATTCCAGGACCCCGGGATCATGACCCGAGCCAAGGCAGAGGCTTTAACACTTAGCCACCCAGGCGCCCCATAATTCTTTAAAATGTTCATGAAATCCAGTTTGTCTATTTTTTTCTTTTGTTATCTGTGCCTTTGCTGCTATGTCCAAGAAATCATTGCCCTGGCCAGTGTTATAAAGCTTTTATGCAATGTTTCTTAAGAGTTTTGTTTTAGGTCTTACGTTTAGATGTTTGATCCAATTTGAGTAATTTTTGTATGTGCTGTTAGGGAAGGTTCCAACTTCATTCTTTTGCATGTAGATAGTTTTTCCAGCACCATTTGAATCGTATTGGCAAGCTTGTCAAAAAATCGTGTGATCACACACGTGAGGATTCATTTCTAGGTTCTCTTATTCCATTTCATTCATCTATCTGTTGTCTTTATGCAGATACTACAGTGTTTTGATGACTATACCTTTCAGTTTTGAAATCAGGAGGTGTGAGTCCTCCAACTTTGTTCTTTATCAAGATTATTTTGGCTATTTCAGATCCTTTGAGATTCCGCATGAATCTTAGGATGGGTTTTTCTATTCCTGCAAAAAACCTCATTGGAATTTTGGTGGAGATTGCATTGAATCTGTAGATTGCATGGGAATAATATCGACATTTTAATAATATTATTTTCTAATCCATTAACATGAGCTGTGTTTCTGTTTATATCAAATTTAATTTTTTTTTCAGCGATGTTTTATGGTTTTTATTGTACAACTCTTTCATTTTCCTAAGGTAAATTCCTTCCTAAGGTTAATTCCTAAGTATTAATAGTTTTTGATGCTGTTGTAAATGGAATTGTTTTTGTAATCTGCCTTTCAGATTGTTCATTGTTGGTTTATAGCGATTCATCTGAGTTTTGTGTGGTGATTTCATATCCTGATACCTTGCTGAGTTCATTTAACACTTGTTTTTGTGGAATCTTTGGGGTTGTGTACACATAAGATTATACCATCTGTAAACACAGATAATTTTACTTCCTTTCCAATTTGGATGTCTTTTATTTCTATTTCTTGCCTAATTGCTCTACCGAGAATTTCTAGAACCATGTTTCATTGGTGAAAGTGGACATCCTTATCTTTTTTCATACATGGCTTTTATTATGTTGGGATAATTTTCTTCTATTTCTAGTTTTTAAAAATATGTTATCATTAAAGTGTGTTAAATTTTGTCAAATGCTTTTTCTGCATTTTCCCTTCTTTCTGTTAATGTGGTATATTACATTGATCCATTGTTCTATTTTGAACCATCCTTATATTCCAGAAATAAATCCCCCTTGGTCATGATGTGTAATCCCTTTAATATGCCTATTTTTATTTACTACTAATTTGCTGAGAGTTTTTACATTAATACTGAGAAATAATACTGGTCTGTAGAAAGCTGTGCTGGCCTGATAAATGAATTACAAGGTGTTCTTTTAAACTTTTTGGAGAAGTTTGGAAAGGATCAGTTAGTTTTTATTTAAATGTTTGATAGAATTCACTCGTAGTTATCAGATTCAGGGCATTTTCTTTGTTAGAGATGCTTTTATTATGGATTCAATCATACTAGTTATAAGTCTATTCAAATTTCTTATTTCTTTGTGATTTAATCTTCATAGGTTTTTTGTTCCTAGGAATTGAGCCATTCCAGATAGGTTATCCAGTGTATTGGCATACTGCTATTTGTAATACTCGCATAGCCCTTTTTATTTTTGTAGAATTGCTCATGGCCCTATCTTCATTTCTGACTGTAGTAATTTGTGTCCTGTTTTGTTTTTAAGTAAACTCTACACCCAACATGGGGTTCGAATTCATGACCAAGATCAGGAGTCCCATGCTCTATTGCCTAAGCCAGCTAGGTGCCCCTTATCTGTCTTTTTTTAGTCCATCTAGCTAAAGTTTTTGTCAATTTTATTGATCCTTTCAAAGAGTCAACTTTTGGTTTCATTCTATTGCCTCTTTCATTTCTCTCTATTCTAATCTTTATTATCTTTTTCTTTTGGCTAGCTTTGGTTTAGTTCATTCTTTTTCTCGTTGTGATATTAGGTTGTTGGTTTGGGATCTTAAATTTTAAGTGTGTATAGTTATGAATGCCCCCCTTCGTACATCTTCTGCTGCATCCCTTGAATTCTGGCATATTGTATTTTCATTTTTGTCTTTTAAGTATTTGCTCATTTCCCCTGCAGTTTCTTTTTGAGTCTATTCTTTAAAAATGTGTTAATTTCCGCAGTTTTGTGAATTTTTCAGTTTTCCCCTCTGTTATTGATATCTAACCTCATTCCACTGTGGTTGGAGAAGATGCTTTGTATGGATGAGTATAGTGAAAATACATAGAGACTTAATTTGTTGCCCAGTATCTAATATGTCCTGGAAAATGTCCCATGTGCACTTATGAAGAATTTATATTTGTCTGTTAGATCTGTGTCTTTTTTTTTTTTTAAGATTTTATTTATTTTACTTGACAGACAGATTACAAGTAGGCAGAGAGAGAGAGGAGGAAGCAGGCACACTGCTGAGCAGAGAGCCCGATGCGGGGCTCAATCCCAGGACCCTGAGATCATGACCTGAGCCGAAGGCAGAGGCTTTAACCCACTGAGCCACCCAGGCACCCCAGATCTGTGTCTTGTGTAGAATGTTCTGTATATGTCTGTTAGCTCTAATTGGTTTATTGTGTTATTTCTACTACTACTCTTTCCTTATTTATCCTCTGTCTAGTTTTTCTGTACATTATTGTGAGTGGGGTATTGAAGTCTCCAATTATTATTTTATTTTTTATTGAGGTGTAGTCGACATAGAAAATTAAATTAGTTTCAGGTGTACAACATAATGATTTGGTCTTTGTACATATTACAAAAGGATTATGACACTAAGTTAAATTAGCATCCATACACAGAATTACAAGGTCTTCTTGGGTTAGGAACTTTTGAGATTTAGTAGCCTATCAACCTTCAAATGTATAATACATTATTAATTAAAGTTATCATGCTGTACATTATATCCCCGGGCCTTTCTAAGTTTATTACTGGAAGTTTGTGCCCTTTGACCACCTTCACCCATTTTCCCAAACCCGCTCACCCTTGCCCCTGGCAACCGTCAATCTACTCTGTATTTCTATGAGCTTAGGGTTTTTAAGATTCTACATAAAAGTGAGATCATATAGTATTTTTCTGTCTAATCTGACCTAATTCATTAAACATAATGCCTTCAAGAGCCATCCATGTAGTCACAAATGGCAGGATTTTCTTCTTTTTATGTGACTGTCAGTCACTTTTATAATATACACCACATCTTTGTTCATTTATCTGTTGACAGTTAAGTTGTTTCCATGTCTTGGCTATTGTAAATAATTCTGCAGTGAACATAAGGATGAATATATCCTACTGAGTTAATGTTTTTGTTTCATTCAGATAAATACCCAGAAGTGGAATTGCTGGTTCTTATGGTATTTCTATTTTTAATTTTTTGAGGAAACTTCATACTGTTTTCTATAGTAGTATGGCAATTTATGTTACTACCAACACTGCAGAAGGATTCCTTTTTCTACACATTCTTGCCAACTGTGTATTTCTTGTGTTTATGGTAATAGCCATTCTGACAGGTATGAGGTAATACACCTCATGGTTTTGACTTGCATTTCTATGATGGCTAGTGACGTTGAGAATCTTTTGTATGTATCTGTTGGCCAGCTGTATATTTTCTTTGGAAAAATTTCTATTCAGATTTTCTTCCCCCTTCCCTTTTTTTGGGGGGGGTGGGAGAGAGTACATGTGGGGGGCGGGGAGAGAGGCAGCTGGAAAGGGGGAGGAGATAATCTTTTTTTTTTTTTTTTAAGATTTATTTATTTGAGAGAGAAAGAGAGAGAGAGCACAAGCAGGCAGAGTGACAGGCAGAGGCAGAGGGAGAAGCAGGCTACCCGCTGAACAAGGAGCCTGATTCAGGATTCGATCCCAGGACCCTGGAATCATGACCGGAGCTGAAGGCAGCTACTTAAACTGACTGAGCCCCGAGTCATCCCATATCTGCCCATTTTTTTAAACAGATTTTTTTTCTTTTGCTACTGAGTTATATGAATTCTTTATATATTTTGGCTGTTAACCCCTTGGCAGATAACTTGTTTTGCAGATATTTTCTCCCATTTCATGGTAAGCCTTTTCATTTTCCTGATGATTTAATTGGCTGTAGAGAAATTGTTTAGTTTGATGTGGTCCCACTTGTTGATTTTTGCTTTTGTTGCAGTTGCTTTTGATAGAAAATTTAAAAAGTCAGCACCAAGACTGGGGAGTATACTGCCTCTGCTTTCTTCTAGGAGTTTCATAGTTTCAGGTCTTATCTTCAAGTCTTTAGCCCATTGTGAGGTAATTTTTGTGTATTGTGTAAGGTCGTGGTCCAGTTTCATTCTTTTACATTGACTACCCAGTTTTCCCACTTTTGTTTAAGAGACCATTCTTTTGCCATTATATATCCTTGACTGGTCATAAATTAATTGACCATATGTGCATTTGTTTATTTCTAGGTTCTTTGTTCTATTGATTTGTATGTTTGTTTTTATGTCAATACCATAATATTTTGATTACTATAGCCTGTAATATAGTGTGAAATCAGGAAGTGTGACGCCTCCAGCATTGTTCTTTCTCAGAATGGTTTTAGTTATTTGGGGTCTTTGTGCTTCCATACACATGTTAGGATTGTCTTTTCTATTTCTATGAAAATGCCATTGGAATTTTGATGGGGAATATGTTGAATTTGTAGATTGCTTTGGGTAGTATGAATGTTTTAACAATATTAGTTTTTCCAATCCATGAACATGTGCCTTCAGTTTCTTTCACCAATGTCTCATAGTTTTCAGGGTACAGATTTTTACTTCCTCGCTTAAATTTATTCCTAGGTATTGTACTCTTTTTTTTTTAAAGATTTTATTTATTTATTTGACAGACAGATCACAAGAAGGCAGGGAGGCAGGCAGAGAGAGAGGAAGGGAAGCAATCTTCCCTCAGAGCAGAGAGCCCCTTACCTGTTTTAGAAGTTAGAGTCAAGGGTTGTTGGATGGCTCAGTTGATTAAGTGTCTGACTTTTGATTTTGGCTCAGGTCTTGATCTCAGGGTTGTGAGTTCAAATCCCATGTTAAGATCCACACTGGGCATGGAGCCTACTTAGAAAAATAATTTGAGATGTCTTGGGATATCAGACATTCAGTTTGGAATATTTTAAACGTTCCAGCTTGAAAAGACATTTTAATGTTGCAAAGTATTCTTATTATAATTTATTTTACAATTGTTTGTAATAGGTAGAAATATAGTAGTATATTTTCATTAGCTTTGTGTTAATTTGAGATTAAAAATTCGTGTTAGTAGGCATATTGGTTTTGAGAAAAATCAGGCAGTTTTCAAGAGAAAAAAGTAAGAAAGAAAAAAGAAAAAAGTAAGGGCGCCTGGGTGCCTCAGTTGTTAAGCATCTTCCTTAGGCTCCAGTCATGATCTCAGTGTCCTGGGATCGAGCCCTGCATCAGGCTTCCTGCTTGGCGGGAAGCCCCTGCTTCTCCCTCTCCCACTCTTTCTGCTTGTGTTCCCTCCCTCACTATGTCTCTCTGTCAAATAAATAAATAAAATCTTTACCAAAAGATAAAAATAAAAAAGAAGACAAAATAGGAATAGTTTCAGAAATTTAGTTATTAGATAAAACACTTGTTAGTGATTTCTTCATTGGAGTAATTATTGGTTATATTTGCTTTTTAGAAAATCACTTCGAGAAATGTATCAATCAGATTCTGAGGGATGGGCCTCTTCAAAAGATCTGAAAAGTCATCTTGGAAATTTAGAATCAGAACTTCTTTTTCTAAGCACACTTACTGGCATCAGTATAAGAAATTACTCCATGAAGACAGAGGTCCTAACAAACACTGAGAAGACAGAGAAGAGTAAGTATTAATTTTAATTTTGAAGTGATGTAGAAGCTTATCTTATTATGCATAAGAAATTGGCTGTAATGGCATTGAATTAAAGTTCTATAGGGTAGGGGCACCTGGGCTGCTCATTCGGTTAAGGGTTCAACTCTTGATTTTGCCTCAGGTCATAATCTCAGGCTCCTGGGATCGAACCCTGTGTTGGGCCCCACACTCACTGGATTCTCTCTCTCCCTCCGACCTCTCTCCGTGCTCTCCCATGGGTTTTCTCCCTCTCTCTAAAAATAAATAAATGTTAAAAAAAAAATTGTGTAAGATAACTGTATGACCTTCTATATGACTGTGTGGTTGTGGTAAACTTGTTTTGTCACGTATCTGGAACATCACAGTGTGCATAATACTCTTTAAAAGCTGTCTGAAGGTAGATATTAAGGAAGACACAGGCTTTATCATTAAGTATCTTAATACAAGTAATAAGTAAGTGAAAGAACAACAGTACCATTAATTTGTAAATCTTTTTTTTTTTTTTCAAATATTCATTTGCGAGAAAGAGAGAGAGAGCACAAGCAGAGGGAGAGGAGGAAGGGTGTCTGCTGAGCTGGGAGCCCAATGTGGGGCTCAAACCCAGGCCCTGGAAATCATGACCTGAGCCGAAGGCAGATACTTAACCTATTTGAGTGACCTAGGCGCCCCTAATTTGTAAATCGTAAGAGTTGTTCACAGTATGCGGTTCAGGGCATGTGGTAACTTATAAAAGGAAGCCAATTCAGCTGTGCATTGGAATTTGGGAACTTTGGACCTGGGTGGTTCAGCTGGTTAGGCACCTGCTTTGGCTCAGGTCATGATCCCGGGGTT
The DNA here is from genome assembly GCF_964662115.1 of Mustela nivalis. NCBI lineage: Eukaryota > Metazoa > Chordata > Mammalia > Carnivora > Mustelidae > Mustela > Mustela nivalis. Next base: position 4,687,111 of record NC_139032.1, on the reverse strand, counting down.
CTGGGATTGAGCTCTGTATCGGGCTCCCTGCTCAGCATGGAGTCACCTTCTCCTTCTGCCCCCTCCCTGACTTGTACTCACTCTTTCTCAAATAAATAAATAAAATCTTAAAGAAAAAAAAAAAGGACACTTTTAGAATTGCTTCCTGACTTTTCCACTGACATAACTAACCCTCATGAAGGGAAGATAGTGAGTTGATCCTCAGAGGGTCTTTGGTAGCTCGCCTCAGTGAAAGTCTGAAATATAAAGAGAAGTGGGTTACAGGAATTTAGACATTTCAGATACTTGAAGAGGTGGAACACAGAGAGGACGGGAGAGTGAGTTTAGGCCAGGGGCCAGTCTTGCTAGTGCAGAAATCTTCATCTTCCCACTTTGAGTCTTCCTAAGTTGACCTCCTCTGCAGAGGTACTTGTGCTGCCTATTCAGGATGTGCTTTTTTTTTTTTTTTTGAAGATTTTATTTATTTGAGAGAGAGCATGAGCAGAGGGAGAGAGAGAAGCAGATTCCCTGATGAGCAGGGAGCCCCTTGTGGATAGGCCTTGATCTCATGACTCTGAGATCATGACCTGAGCCATGGGCAGATGCTTAACCAATTGAGCCACCCAAGTGCCCCTCAGAATGCTTTTGAGTAGGCTTAATACTGAGCTTCCCCAATGGTTGGCTTAGGTTTTAATTTTTCTGGGTCTGCCAGATTAGTTCCTTTCTCGTAGTATCTAGCTCATCCATCTGATTTCCAGTTTCCAAACTTGTTACTCTCCTTTTTCTTCTTTATTCTTGTAGAGTTGTGTTCTTCTAAAAATACCTTTGTTAGCAAAGTCAAAATAGTGGTTATCTCTTGGGTGGGTAGTATATAGACTCCAGAAGGGCATGAGAGAGCTTTATGGTTTATTTAAAAATTTCTTTATCTTTATCTCAGTTGTAGTTACATGGAAAACACATGTTAAAAAATACTGAGTTGCATTGAAGTATAAAATTTTGAAAGATAACAAGTAAATAGGTGGATTCCATTTAGTGTTTTTAAGTAGAATCAGATAATGTTGAAAAAAACCTCCATCTAACAGTTATAATTCAAACTTGTGTAGGGTAGCATGTTTCTTTTTTTTTCTTTTTCTTTTTTTGGAGCGAGAACTGAAATGGGGAAAGGTGCAAAGCGAGAGGGAGAGAGAATCTTAAGCATATTCCATCCTCAGGGCAGAGCCCAATGCAGGACTTGATCTACAACCCTTAGATCATGACCTGATCTGAAATCAAGAGTTGGATGTTTAACCAACTGAGCCACATGGGTGCTCCTATACTAGCATGTCTTACTATAATCTTTAGTGTAATTGAGAATTAGAAAGTACAAGTTACCTTTAATCCAACTTTGCCAAGGCAAATCAACTTGGTGCACATTCTTTGAGATATTTGCAATGTAAACACTAACATAAACTCTCCGCCATGTACTCACATGTATTAGAAATATTCACAAAAAATTAATAGGCATTTGAAGGAAACTATTTGCAATAAAACATTTTTTTCTGATTTATAGGTATAACGAAAGTTCTACAGAGACACAGATTATCAGGAAATTGCCAAATGATTACATTTCAACTTGAATTTCAGATTCTGGAAATCCAGGTAAATGGAGTCTGTTGTAGTAATAGAGATTCTGTTGTGATTAAGCGTTTCCCATACCCCAGCCTTCAGTAGTGGCTGAGCTGAGGAGGGATTCGTGAACCAGAGCCCTCTTGTAGTACATACGCTTGTACAAAGTGATACCATTTTTGTAGTATAACCACTCTGGCAACTGCATATGAGAGGATCATTGCTGAAGGTCTAGGTGCTCTATTGGAAGGCAGATAGCAAGTTCCTCCTTGTTTCTCAGAGCAGGCCCCAAGGTCATGGGAACAGTCCTGGATACCCTCATATGCCAGCCATGTATTATTTATTAGTTATCTGCTGATGCTTAACAAATTTTCCCAAAATTTAATGCTTTCGAATAAGAAAATGTTTATCTCACCCATTTTCTGTGGATCAGAGATTTGAGAGCAGCTGAGTTGCATGTTCTTGCTCAGGGCCTTTCATGAAGTTCTGGTCATTTGGAACCGCAGCCACCTGAAGACTGTTCAGGGGTGGCAGCTTAGACTCCAAAGTGGTTTGTGGTTACTCAACAGATTACACTGGACAGCTAAGACACAATGCAGGAGCAAGACACTTCTGGCTAAGACTTTGCATAAAATCAGGAAGCAGAATGATAATGTGCAGCATATGGCCAGGGTTGGGCAGAACAAGGTCAGAAACCTTCAAGAAGAGTGAGATCCAGGCATAATTTCAAGAATTGACTTGGCCTAGGCAAGCAGATAGCAGAAAACAGTTCAACCAGTTTGTTTTGTGAACTTGGCCTATGAGGAGTATGTGTAAAGGAAACTCACAGGGAAGGGAGGGCAGACTATCTTGGCTTCAACTTATCAGATAACCAAAGCAGATGTGATCAGTTGTCATAACCCAAGTCCTCTGGACAACAAGCTTGCTTATATTCATAGTCATGTACCAGAATTCCTGGTTCCAGTCCTCAGCCACAAAAACAGCCGTAAGTTCTCCCGTTTTGTATGGAACAAGGATTGATGTCAGATAGTCAGGACCCTGCCTCCTTAAGGTGTTAGATAGCCACCCCAACTAGTCAAGAGTGCCTGCTTCCAAGTATCTGGGCTAGACGTTTTGCTTCTTGAGAACTCTTTGCAGTCCATATCCATGGTTGCTGCCACTGGCCCTGGCAGACTGGGAAAGGGCTTTGGGGTGTCTGGGCCCCTCATCTGATGACGGAGCTCCCAGCTTGCTCCCACCTCAGAGCATTCTCCCTTCAACACTACCGAGGTGATTAAGAGCATTCAGAGTGTATCCTTGCCAAGGCTAGTCGAGCAGGAGGTGACACGGGGCATGGATGATGAGTGCCCTTAGGGGAAGTAAACATTTCCAGGTTATCACCAGGCCTGTGCAGGGTCTGTGCAGGGTCACCAAGGTGAAGTTATTGTTCTGCATGACCTCAGAGATCATCTGCTAAAGACTGAAAAAGAATGTGGATACAAATGGATTGGTCTCATTTGGGATAGTCTGTGTCAGGACCCGTGCTTCTCTTTTGGATAGCCCAGGAGCTCCTGGATGTTGTCTCATCGCAAAAGGTTGCATAGGCATACCAACTGAATTTTTTCTCTTTGCAGCTAATATGATCTTAAATTCAGAGTGGTGATACACCACATACTTACCTGCTTCTTGGCCTCCATTAATAGGCCAGGCCTATAGTCCATATCAGGTTGATGGAGTCATAGGCCCAAAGTCCATCTCCGTGTGTGAGGACATTTGTACTGGCAGTGTATACATTGCCCCAGAAACTGCTGAGGCGCATCCTAGTAGCCTTGGGGTTGTATAGGCTATTTCTGCTATTAGTCTTTGTCTTTTACACAGTCATTGCAGCAGTTATCTGGAGAGTACTAGACGATTGGCAAAGCTAGGTTCGTCCTTGGGAGGCTTAACCATAAGTCCAACTGAAAAGAGGCTAGTCCTCTGAAGTTGACCTGAACCAACTGCTCATTGGAGCTGTACATTCCACAATGGGTTGTCCCCAAAGATTGATTAGCCTGTTCATTAGGGGGACTATGGCCTAAGAAATAAAATAGACTGCAGTTGTATTTTTAAAAAAATATTTTATTTATTTATTCGAGAGAGAGACAGTGAGAGAGAGCATGAGCGAGGAGAAGCAGACACCCCATGGAGCTGGGAGCCTGATGTGGGATTTGATCCTGGGACTCCAGGATCATGACCTGAGCTGAAGGCAGTCGCTTAACCAACTGAGCCACCCAAGCGCCCTAGACTGCAGTTTTGTAACTTCATTTTAAGTTGTGTATTTTGGTCACTTAAGCCTCTGAAGGAAACGGTTGTCTGATCCCATTATGAATCAGATCAAGGATAACATCACAGTTTGGGGATATATTTTATCTCTGAAGAATGGCTACAGCCTCACCCAAAGCATTCTGTGCTTGAACTGACACTGGGAAACTCCCATAGGACTTGCTGGTCCTATGTGGCTGTGTGAGGCAGTACAGACAAGACTGGAGCCATGTGGGCCTTGCTGCAGTGACCATGTTCCCTGCCTTCCACTGGGCAGTGGTGGCACCAGTCCATAGCTAATGTTGTTATTAATAATATATTGAGCTTAACATTATGATCCCATACCACCAAAGCATGATTGTAAATTTTGTAACCATTTCGTAATGGCTTAAAGTGTACTATTATCTCACATGCTGAATAAATTAGAATTAGTTGAGCTACTTATGACAGAAAATTTAAAGGCAGATCAAAGTACTAGAAGTTTCTCTATTGCTTAAACAAATTTTTTTTTTTTTTTGTTTTTCTTTTCTTTTTCTTTAAACCAAATTGTAAGGTAAGTTTTCTAGAGCTAGTATGGTGACCTCATGAATATCAGGCTCTGCCATTACCCATGTGACTTCCAAATCATGGTGTGATGATCAATTGAGCACTTCAGGTATTGGGCAGGGGGATGGGCAATCAAGGGCTTAGCTTTTCTAGCTTTCTGGAAGTTGTAACATCCATCATTCACCTACATTCTATTGGCCAATAACGTCCTGCAAAAGAGGCTGGAAATTCAGTCTTCATTATGCACGGCCATGACACCAGTGAATAATTGGTACAAGAAAGAAGTACAAGTGCTGGGAACGACCAGTAGTTTCTGTCTCATGCTTTGGGGGATGCAGGGAAAAAAATCTGATATTCTTTGATAGATGAAGAACACAGTAGCTGTTGAATCTCTAAAGACATGTAAGTTGTTATTGTTCACATTCAATATAATAGGAATCTAAGAACTGCTCAGTTTTACTTAATTTGCTACAGACTTCCCCTGGCTATGTTAACAAACATTTGGTTTTTCTCTGTGCCTTTCCAAATTTCTGATTTTTCTTGAGGACCAGACTAAATAAGATGTTGCAAACAAACAACTCTCAAATAAGGAAGATTTTAGGAATAAGTCATATGTGGGATTCATGGGGTTTCGTGGAGAATTTGGAATTCAAATACAATGAGCTGATGAGAATTTTTAAAAAGTTATTATTTAATGGTAAATCCACACATTCTAGGCTTTATTAGTGTAAATATGCCTTTAAACTAGAATCTTAGGAGATGTACATGTAAATTCTGATAGTACCAGATTGCCTTCTAAAGTGGTTTTACTGTGTTACATGTTGAGCTATATATTTTAGTAATATATATATTATATATATATAAATGTTGAGCATGTAAAATAGTAATAGTTTATAGTTGAGACTAATAGGAAAAAAAGGTGAAGACACAACAAAGCTTCTTTGTTCTTAAATATTTTTTTAATGGAATTTCCACTAGAGGGAGATGTTTAACCACTAGAAAATTGAAAAGTAACCTAAATAATAAAACTATCTTGTTTAAAGAATACTGTAATAAAATCATAGTAATACAATGTGAGAACCGTAAGTGACCATATAGACTATTAAGCTCATTCCCTTTATTCTAAATACATGAAGGGGGTTTAAATGATTACCCATGTTGTCACAGCTGTTATTCAGAGGTGGTTGGAATATACAGTTCTGTTCTCCAGATTTACTGTCTGTTGTTGTAAGAATGTCAGAATTAACATGTGTCAGTATTCATACTCCATACAGTATAATAAATTAGATCAGTGTCAGTTTGTAGGGAAAATGGCTAAGAATGTTTTCGTAACTACTCTTCCTGAAACCCAGTAAAAACAAAGTGATTCCAGAGTAAGGAAATTTTTAATTCATATCTGGTCTTGGCACATCCTCAACTACTGAGAGCTATTAAAAATAGGGGTGCCTGGGTCACTTAGTCAGTTGCGCATCAACTCTTCATTTTGGCTCAGGTCATGATATCAGGGTCATGGACTGGGCCTCTTGTCAGCTTCCATGCTCAGTGTAGAGTCTGCTTGACCGTCTCTCTCTGCTGTTCCTACCGGGTGTGCTCTTGTTCTCTCTTGCTCTCTAAAATAAACAAAAAAAATCTTAAAAATGGGGCACCTGGGTTGCTCAGTTGGTTAAGAATCTGCCTTTGGGGGCGCCTGGGTGGTTCAGTGGGTTAAGCCGCTGCCTTCGGCTCAGGTCATGATCTCAGGGTCCTGGGATTGAGTCTCGCATCGGGCTCTCTGCTCGGCAGGGAGCCTGCTTCCCTCTCTCTCTCTCTGCCTGCCTCTCCGACTACTTGTGATTTCTCTCTGTCAAATAAATAAATAAAATCTTAAAAAAAAAAAAAAGGAATCTGCCTTTGGCTCAGGTCATGATCCCGGAGTCCCAGGATCAAGCCCTGCATCCAGCTCCCTGCCCAGCAGGGAGTCTGCTTCTCCCTCTCACTCCGGTTCTCCCCTGCTAGTGCTTGCTTTCTTACTCACTCTCTTAAGTAAATAAAATCTTTTAAAAACCTAAATAAAATAAAAATAAAATAGACTCTTTGAATGTCACAGCAGTTTGAGAGACAATCAATAGCTAGGGCAGTGTTGAATGATAAATTTCATCTTCATCATAAGGCCAACCATACAAGACTGGGAGAGGAAGCTGTTTCATGTAATGCATAGAAAGTCAGCAAAATTGAAGAAACAGAAGAATTATTTCGAAACTAAAGAAAAAGATAAAACTTTAGAAAAAACTTTGATGAAATGGAGATAATAATTTACTTGAAAGAAAATTAAAGTAATGGCCATAACGATGCTCATTGAACTTGGGAGAAAAATGTACTTCAAAAAAGAAATGGGGGAAAAGAGCATTTGAAACAGTGACAGTTGAATAATACAATAACTTCACTGAAAAATACAGTAGAGGGTTTCAACAGCAGACTAAATAGAGGAAAGGATGAGTGAATTTGAATACAGGGCAGAGGAACAGACCCAATCAGAGAAATAAAAAGAAATAAGAATGAAGAAAGGAAAGGTGACTTAAGGGACTTAAGGGACAAAATCAAGTCAACTGACCCTTGGCATTACAGGAATCTCAGAAGAAATTAAGATAAAGGGACAGAAAATTTTTTTTTTTCAAAGATTTTATTATTTGACAGACAGAGATCACAGGCAGGTAGAGAGGCAGGCAGAGAGAGAGGAGGAAGCAGGCTCCCTGCTGAGCAGAGAGCCTGATGCGGGGCTCGATCCCAGGACCCTGGGACCGTGACCTGAGCCGAAAGCAGAGGCTTTAATCCACTGAGCCACCCAGGCACCCCAAGGGACAGAAAATTTATGTGAAGGAATAATGGGTGGAAAATTACCTAGCCTTGGGAGGGAAACCAACATCCAGATCCAGGAATCCCAGAGAGTTCCGAAGAAGATGAACCGAAGCGAGACCAAGACACATCATAATTAAAATGTCAGAAGTTAAAAAATAAGGAGGAAATCTTAAAAGCAACAAGAGAAAAGCAATTGGTTAAATACAAGGGAACCCCTCATTAGACTTTTAGCAGATTTTGCCACAGAAATGTTTCAGGCAAGAAGGGAGTAGCACAAAGTGCTGAAAGAGAACAATTTCCAACCAAGAATACTCTCCCTGACAAAGTTATTCAGAATTGAAGGAGAGATAGACATTTTCCTGACAAACTGGCCTCAGTGAGAAATGTTAAAGGGACTTCGTTAAGCTGAAAAGAAAGGGCCCTTATTACTGCATGGAAACATGAAAGTATAAATCCCCTGGTAAATGTAAAAATATAGTAAAAGTAGTAGAATAATCATTTATAAAGCTAGAGTGAAAGTTAAAAAACAAAAGTCGTAAAAATACATGATTAGTTAAAGTTTACTCATGATAAAAAGACATAAGATTACATGGAAGGAGAGTAAAAATGTAGAGCTTTATTATGTCTTCAAACTCAAGTTTGAAGTTGCTATCACTTAATATAGACTGTTATAAATACAAGTTACATGTAAGTAATCACAAACCAAAAACGTGTAGTAGATACACAGAAGATAATGGGAAAAGGATCTAAGTGTACCACTAAAGAAAGTCAAGCCACACAGGAAAAGAGTAAGAGAAGAAAGGAACATAGAAACTACAGAAGCAGCCAGAAAGCAACAATATGACAATAAGTATGTATCCATTAACTACTTTAAATGTAAATGGATGAATGTATTAAAAAACAAGAGCCATCTATACATGCCTCAGAGAGTCACTTTAGACATAATGGCAAATATACACCAAAAGGATGGATGGAGAAAGGTACTCCATGTAAATGGACCCAAAAGAAAGCTGGAATAGCTGTACTTACATCAGGCAAAATGGACTTTTACGGACGCATAATAGACAAGGGCAACATAGGGGTTAATAAACATGAGAATTTAACATTTGTAAATATTTGTTTATCCAGGTGGCTCAGTCAATTAAGCATCTACCTTCAGCTCAGGTTCCCTCCCAGAGTCCTGGGAACAAGTCCCGCATTGGGCTTCCTGCTCAATGGGGAGCCTGCTTCTCCCTCTTCCTGCTGCTCCCTCTTCTTGTAGTCTTTCTCTCTCTCTCTCAAATAAATCAAATCTTAAAAAAAGTTTGTACCCAAAATAACACTGAAATATATAGCAAATATTAACAGACCTGATGTGAGAAATGGACAGCAGTACAGTAATAGTAGTGGAACTTAATACCCCACTTACATCAATGGATATATCATCCAGACAGAAAATCTGGGGCTTTTACAACAGGTTAGACCAGATGGACTTAACATATACATACAGAACATTACATTCACAAAAAACAAAACATTCTTCTCAAATGCACAGGGAACATTCTCTAGGATAGATTATATGTTCTATCATAAAAGAAGTATTGAGAGTTTAAGAAGACTAATAGAAAGCATCTTTTTTTCTTTCTTTCTTATTATGTTTTTAAAGATTTATTTATTTATTTTATTTGAGAGAGAGAGATTGCAAGTAGGCAGAGAAGCAGGCAGAGAGAGAGGAGGAAGCAGGCTCCCCGACGAGCAGAGAGCCTGATGGAGGGCTTGATCCCAGGACCCTGGGATCATGACCTGAGCCGAAGGCAGAGGCTTTAACCCACTGAGCCACCCAGGCGCCCCACAAGCATCTTTTCTGACCACAGTTGCAAGAACAAGACTGTGTAGAGATTAAAAAACATGCTACTAAAAAATTAACAGGCTAACGAAGAAATTAAATGAGAAATAAAATACCTTGAGACAAGGAAAAATTAAAATATGACATGCCAAAGTTATGAGATATAGCAAGAGCATCTTTTTTTTTTTAAGATTTTATTTATTTATTTGACAGAGAGAGAGAGATCACAAGTAGGCAGAGGCAGGTAGAGAGGAGGAGGAAGCAGGAAGCAGGCTCCCCACCGAGCAGAGAGCCCCATGTTGGACTTCATCCCAGTACCCTGAGATCATGATCTGAGCTGAAGGCAGAGGCTTAACCCACTGAGCCACCCAGGCGCCCCCAGCAAGAGCATCTTAAGAGCGAAGTTATAGCTGTAAATTTGTACTTAAAGAAATGAGAAAAATTTCAAACAACCTAACATCTTAATGAACTAGAAAATAAGAACAAATGGAACCCAAAGTTGGGAATAACAAAGCTCAGAGCAGAAATAATTGAAATAAAGTCTAAAAAGTCAGTAGAAAAGACAAATGAAACAAAAAACAGGTTCTTTTGAAAGATAAAGAAAAATAAGCAAACCCTTAGCTAGACTCACCAAGAAACAAAGAGAGGGAACTCCAAATCAGAAGTGAAAGAAGAGCTGTTACAGCTGATATCACAAAAGTAGAAAGGATAATAAGAGAATAATACAATTCTATCCCAACAAAATAGACAACCTAAAAGAAATAGATCAAGTCCTATAAACCTACAACCTTCTAAGACTTAGCCAGGAAGAAATAACCTAAAGAAACTGGTAACTAGTAAGAAGATTAAACCTTACAACAAACAAAAGTCCAGGACCAGACAGCTTTAGTGGTGAATTCTACTAAACATTCAAAGAAGAATTAATATTGATCTTTCTTTAATACTTACAAAAAAAAATAGAAGAAGAGGGAAGGCTCATAAATTCATTTTAGGAGGACTGTACTACCCTGATACCCAAACCAAACAAAGACCACAAGAAAAGAGAACTACATGCCAATATCTGCAATGAACATAGATGCAGAAACCCTCAACAAAATATTAGCAAACTGAATTCAACAATACATTCAGAGGATCATACCTCTTAATTAAGTGGGATTGATTCCACAGGTGCAAAGATGGTTTAACAATTACAACAAGCATTGTGATCTACCACATTAACAAAATGAGGGATAAAAATCATATGATTATCTCAATAGATGCAGAAAAGGCATTTGATAAAATTGAAATCCCTTTTTTATACAAACTCCCAAGAAAGTAGGTATAGAGGGAGCATATCTCAACCTAATAAAGGCAGAGATGAGAAACCCAGATCATATTCAATGGTGAAGAGATGAAAGCTTTTCCTTAACACCCTTGCTGCTTTTATTCAATATAGTATTGGAATTCCTAGCCAGAGCAATTGGGGAAGAAACAGAAATAAAAGGAATTCACATTGTCAAGGAAGAAGTAAAGCTGTCACTATTTGGAGATAATATCATATTCTATATAGAAATCCCTAAAGAATCTACCAAGAGGGGCGCCTGGGTGGCTCAGTGGGTTAAAGCCTCTGCCTTCGGCTCAGGTCATGATCCCAGGGTTCTGGGATCGAGCCCCGCATCGGGCGCTCTGCTCAGCAGGGAGCCTGCCTCCTCCTCTCTCTCTCTGCCTGCCTCTCTGCCTACTTGTAATCTCTGTCTGTCAAATAAATAAATAAATCTTTAAAAAAAAAAAAAGAATCTACCAAGAAATTATTAGAACTAATAAGTGAGTTCAATAAAGTTGTAAGATATTAAAATTAATATACAAAAATCTGTTGTTTTGGGACGCCTGGGTGGCGCAGTGGGTTAAAGCCTCTGCCTTCGGCTCAGGTCATGATCCCAGGGTTCTGGGATCGAGCCCCGCATCGGGCTGTCTGCTCCGCGGAGAGCCTGCTTCCTCCTCTCTCTCTCTGACTGCCTCTCTGCCTACTTGTGATCTCTGTCTGTCAAAAAAAAAAAGTCTGTTGTTTCTATTCACTAATAATGAACTATAAAGCAGAGAAATTGCATCGAAAAAGAACTCCTATAAATCAATTGCAGATTAACCAAACAATTTGATTTAAAAATGGGTAGAGGATCTGAATAGACATTTTTTCTTTTTCTTTCTTTCTTTCTTTTTTTTTTTAAGATTTTATTTATTTATTTGACAGAGATCACAAGTAGGCAGAGAAGCAGGCAGAGAGAGAAAGAGGGGAAGCAGTCTCCCTGCTGAGCAGAGAGCCCGACATGGGGCTCAATCCCTGAACCCTTGGATCATGACCTGAGCTGAAGGCAGAGGCTTAACCTATGGAGCCCCCCAGGTGTCCCTGAATAGACTTTTTTCCAAAGAAGACATACAGATGGCCAAATAGGTACGTGGTACCTATTTCGTACCTAATAGGTATGAAAAAATTGGGGAATGGAGGAAATCCATCGGATGAAATAATCACCTCACACCTATTAGGATGGCAATTATCAAAAAGACAAGTGATAACAAGTATTGGCCAGGATGGAAAGGAAATTCTTGTGTACTGTTGGTGGGAATGTAAATTCATGCAGTCAGTATAGAAAAGAATACGGAGGTTCCTTCAGAAATTAAAAATAGAACTGCCATGTGATTCAGCATTTCCACTTTTGGTATTCATCTGAAGGAAACAAAAACACTAAAAAAATATCTGTACCCTCATGTTCATTGCATCACTTATAATAGCCAAGATATGGAAACAACCCACGTATCCATACATAGATAAATGGATAAGAAAATGTGATATATGTACTGGAATATTATTCATCTAATAAAAAAGATTGAGGAGTGCCTGGGTGGCTCAGTTGGTTAAGTGTCTGCCTTGGGCTCAGGTCATTACCCCAGGGTCCTGGGATCACGCCCCAAGGCAGGCTCCCTGCTCAGTGGGGAGTTCCTTCTTTTTTTCTCTCTTCCTCTACTCCTCTCCCTAGCTTGTGCTTGCTCTCTCTCCCTCTCTTTCTCTCTCTCTCTCAAATAAATAAATCTTTAAAAAAAGAATAAAAGGTTGCCATTTGTGAGAACATTGAGGGGCTTTAAGATTATTATGCTAAGTGAAATAAGTTAGAAAAAGACAAATACTGTATGATCTCAACCTATATGTAGAATCTAAAAAAGCGAAAACTAAAAAATGACAAAGCTCAAAGATAGAGATCACATTCGTGGTTGCCAGAGGCAGGGTGCTGGGGATAGGTCAAAAATAGGTGCAGGGAGTGAAAAGGTACAAAATTTCATTTTTCAGTTCGTCACAGGAATCTAATGTAGAGCACAGCGAGTATAGTTAATACTTCATTGCTTACTTCAAAGTTGCTAAGTGGTTGAATCTTTAAAGTTTTTATTTATCGAGAGAGAGAGTGAGGGTGTGTGCGAGATTGGAGAGAGGGAGAGAAGGAGCAGGGGGAAGGGGAGAAGGAGACATGGGTGTCCGTCCCGGACTCTGAGATCAGGACCTGAGCTGAAGGCAGATTCTCAGCCGACTGAGCCACCCAGACACCCCTGGACCCATAATTCTGAAATTTTAGAGAAGAATGAGAACTATGGGCTTAAGTTAACTGGACCTTGATAGAAAGTATCAATGGTGTGCTGAGACTTAGGGAGGGGCCTTCAAGTCAGGTTGCAAGATTCCACCCCTCATTACCAACTGGGAAGGAAAGACCAACTTAGCCCTATCACAGGAGGCTGAGAGATGGGAAGATTTGCTGAAGTAGCTTTCCAGTGGCTGAACAGAATCCTCAAACTGTCAAAAAATCATAGGCTTTATGGTGATAAATCATAGGCTTTATGGTGATAGGATTAATTGCCTTTCCTAATAGTCAAAAGGCCAAAATCCAACACACCCACACATACTCAAGCAAAAGACAAGATGTGCCTCTGAGATTATTATTATTATTATTTGGTAATGGGTCAATTGATAAATTCACATATCAAATAATTCTTCCATTTGAAGTATATATTGAATAAATTAAGTATATTCAGAGTTGTACAACCATCACCACTTCAATTTTACAGCATTTTTACCAACTCAAAAGGAAACCCCCCACTTTTTAAAGTTATTATTTATTTGAGAGAGAGCGTGTATGCCAGGGGGAGGGGCAAAGGGAGAGGGAGCAGACTCCCCACTGAGCAGGGACCTGACACAGAGCTCCATCCCAGGACCCTGAGACCTGAGCCGAAGGCAGACGCTTAATCAACTAAGCCAGCCAGGTACCCAGGAAACCCCTTAATTTTTATTACCCTTCAGTCCCTCTCTTTCTGCCCAGATCTATGCAACAGCTATGTTTTTTCTCTATGGGTTTTTATATTTTGGACAGTTTGTTTAAATGGAATCTTTTAATATGTGATCTTTTTGACTGGCTTCTTTCGCTTAAGTCATGTTTTCAGTGTTCTTTCATGTAGTAGGTATTATTACTTCATTCTTTTACTTTTTTGATTGACATTCCATTGTGTGGATGTATCACATTTTGTTATTCATTTATCAGTTGATGGGCATTTTGGCTGTTTTCACCTTTTGGCTGTTATTAATGTTGATATAAATATTCATGTGTAAGTTTTTCAGTAGGCATATGTTTTCATTTTTCTTTTTTTTAGGAACTTTTTTTTAAAGAAAGATCTTATTTATTTGAGAGATAGAGATCACACGTAGGCAGAGAGAGAGGGAGAAGCAGGCTCCCTGCCGAGCAGAGCCTGATGCTGGGCATGATCCCAGGACGCTAAGATCATATCCTGAGCCAAAGGCAGAAGCTTAACCCACTGTGCCACCCAGGCGCCCTGTTTTCATTTTTCTTAGGTGTATATCTAAGAATAGAATTACTGTGTCAAATGGAATGACCAGATGATGACCAATGTGTTAGGCTTTATTTCAGATGCATTTTGCCCATTTGAACATCCTTGAAGAAATGTACATTGAGGTCTTTTGCTGAGTTTTTAAGTGCCCTTGGAATTTGTTTTTGATTAGATGTGGTGGTAGATGCCTGCAGACAGCCTGCCTAAAGTGTAGCTGCTCCTAATAATTCCCAGTGTATCATCCGGCAGCTGAAGAAGTAAACAAAGATTATAAACCCTTAATATCCATTTCTCTAGCCACTCAAAATACAGAGGCAAGTCAGTGCCCAAATGGGAAATGTCAGGTAGTATCCACTCACTTTGTTCTTAGGAAATACTGAAAATTGCTAGATCTACTCCTGTGAACATAGTGGCTCCACATGAGAACACAGATATAGTATTGAGTGTTTTCATCTTCATTTAGGATTTACCCAAACATACTGTCATGAAACGAATTAGTAAGAAAGTGGAGAGAAGTTCTCTTAATAAGAATTAATTTGGGAAGTACAGGAACACACTCTATAAAACCTGCTCTGGCTACCAGATGAAAACTTGGAAGAAAATCGAATGGGAGAAAAGAGAGCTGAGAGAAAGAAACTGATTCTTGTGCAGAGAACTACACTGGAAGTAAACAGGAGGTGAATGGAGGACAGTCTTGAGAAAAATCACCTACAAGAACAAGTAAAAAGAATAATCTGGAAGACCATAAAGAGTCAATATATGATTTTTGCAAAAATAAGAACAAAAACAAGTGAAGAAGAAATGATAAGCAACTATAGAATAGAGGGTAAAGTAGAAAATCTGAATTTACAGATCAAAATGTTTGTTTATTTCACAATTCCCACTTTTGAATATGGAGTTATTTCTGTGTTTTTTAGTAGGCAGCTGGGCTTTGTCGTCATTTCTTGCTATTTCGGGATCAATTCTTGAAGTCAGACTGCTGGTATAGGGAATAAGCATATTTTAAAATATGCTTTGTCAAAGTGATTTTATAGGTAAAAATGTTATCCCATTGGTTTAATTTATATTTGTCTTTCTCCTAGTGAGATTATTATTTATTTACATTTGAGTTTTTAATTTATGTCTTTTACTTTTCCCTTTTCGGTTTTCATTTCCCCTTGTCATGTTCATGGTAAAAAAAAAATCTTCATCGGGGGCACCTGCGTGGCTCAGTGGGTTGGGCCTCTGCCTTTGGCTTAGGTCATGGTCTCAGGGTCCTGGGATCAAGCCCTGCATTGGGCTCTCTGCTTAGCAGGGAGGCTGCTTCCCCCTCTCCTTCTGCCTGCCTCTCTGCCTACTTGTGATCTCTCTCTGTCAAATAAACAAAAATCTTAAAAAAAAAAAACTTAGTTTATTTTTTCTCTCTTATAAAGTCATTTTTTGTATAAATATTCAGTTTTTTATGTGATTATATTTGCTTATTTTTTTCTATTTGCTTAGAAAGTTCTTCACTCAGTAATCTATTAAATACCTATATTTCCTGCTAATATTTTATGGTCTTAGTGTTTACATTTAAGTATTAGTAGTTCATTTGGAGTTTATTTTGGCTTTTGGTATGGAGTAAAGATCTGATTTTATTCTTTTAACAAATAACCAGTACTTTCAGGGCTTTCTCTCCACCCCCCACACCTCGGCTTTCTCTTGATTACCTTTTCCTATTGTTAGTGGTATTTCATTTTGCATATTTTAAGCAATTTTTATCTTAATATTTTAATTAAATGTTTACTGTGATCTGATACACTTTTTTAAATTTTAGGATAAGGAGAGTTTATCTTCTGTTATTACTGACCTCAACATAATAATGGAGCCCACCAAATATTCAGAATTAAGAGAATTTGTGTCTAGGTAAGATATTATAAATTTTTATTGTTTTCATTCTACATTTTTAAGTTTACCCTTTTTTTTGTAAGTAAATATCAAAATATCTCTGAAAGTGTAACATTAACATTATATGGTTTATATTCGTAATCATATATATGGCCTATGTATTAAGTCCATATTCTCTGTATAATTTTTTCATCCAACGAAAATGTAATACATTTTCATCCAAAGAAAATGTATTACACATTAACTATGTTAATGTGCTAGACATTCTAATGTCACGAAGAACAGATAAAATCTTTGATACTCAAGGAGTTTCTAGCCTATTGAAGTCATAAGTTAAATAATTGTAGAAATAAATCTAAAATTGTGGCTGTGCTCAGTGGTGCAGAACAGAGTTACATAGTGTTATTGAAGCATACATACTTTCATGGAGAGCATGGAGTCATTTCCTGAAAATTGAGCCAACATCTGAAAAATGTGTAGGTGTAAACTAACAAAGAGGTCCTCGACAGAGCAGTTACGTGTAGGCACCGTGCAAGGAGGGAGATGCTGTCTGTGAGCAGCTAATGGGGGCGAGTGTGACTGGAGCAGGGTGCAAGCTGGGGCTTGTGCTTTGGCATGAGGCCTGCCAAGTACGTGAGGTCCATGTGGTCCTCACCACATGGGAGTTTGGTCATAGGCCTGAGACCAGTGTAAAGCTACTTAAAGCCTAAGGAAAGCAGAAGTGTGATATCCTGGATGTTTCAGGGAGAAGAGCCTGAAGGGGGGCAATAGTAGATAGAACAAGGTCAGTGATTAGCCTGTAAAAATAGTTCACACAACAGAAATTTCTAGGTTGAACTGGAATAATTAGCTGAGATAGAGAGCTGGTTGGATTTGGATTTGGGGGATATTTAGAAAGCACAGTTGTTGGCTGAATGGGAGGTCAGGAGCCACTGACAGGAGATCACTCCTTGATGATGGTGATTGCATTTGTTGAGGTAGGGAAAGTGGAGAGAATCATGGCAAGTGAGCTTGTGACTTCAGGCTGGAGATGATGAGTGCCTGTGAAACACTGAAGTAAAAATAAGTAGGCAGCTCAGAAGAGGTGTAGGCAGGAGGGGGAGCCCCCAAGTTTTCTGCCAGTGAGTAGAAGTTAAAGCCTTGGGCTGGAGGAATGAGATTGCTTATGGAGAGAATAAAGAGAAATAGAGGAGGAACTAGCAGTGGACCGTGTGGAATTCAGCTGTACTGCGGAGTCGAGAGAGGGTCCTGCAGAGGAACTGGATGGGGAACAACTATGTGAGGGGGAGGAAAACTAGGAATGTGGTGTTGACCACTGTCAGCTGGAGTGACAGCTTTTCTTCCACATCTTTGAAGATATTCTTCCAGTCGCTTCTGGATTGCATAAGTCATGACAAGAAGTCTGCTGTAATTTTTCATTTTGTTTTTTGGGCTGCCTTCAAACCTTTCTCTTAATGTTGTTTTTCTACAGTTTGTCTTATTTCTACGGTATTTTAGTGTGAATATTCCCTAACACATCTTTTCAAATACTTCTGCCCTGTTTCCTATTCTTCTTCTGCAGTGCTAATTGCACATATATTGGGGCATTTGGTATGTTCTCTCAGGGTTTGGATGCTTTGTTCTCTTTCTTTTATCCTTTTCTTTCTTTATTTTCTTTATTTTTTGCATTTCAGTTTGGATAATTTCTACTACCTTATTTACAGATTCTTTCCTTAGCTGAAGTCCAGCCTGACAGCGAGCCCACTGAAGGAATTCTTCACCTCTAATGTCATGTTTTCATTTATACCACTTTCATTGGATTCTTAATTTCTTTCTTTCTCTCTACTGACATTCCCCATTTATGAATTTGTATAACTTTTCCACTAGATCTTTTAATATGTTAATCATAGCTACTTTTTTCTTAAGTGTTTCATTTTGGAGGTTCATATATATATACACACACACATATGTACAAATAATAGTGTAATTAACCAGCTGTACACCTTTGATAATTACTGTTATCAATGTTTTTTCATCTCTTGTTAACACATATTTTTAAAGTTTTAATTTTGAAAGAATTATGGATTCAGAGGGAGTTGTAAATAAACCAGTATACAAGGAGATTCTATATACCCTTCATCCAGCCTCTGACAGTGATAACATCTTATATCAGTAAAATATACTCTCATATCCAGAAAATTGATATAAGTAAAATCCAGACCTTTTTCAGATTTTCCAGTTTTATAAGCACTTATGTGCTTGTGTTCTGTGCAATTTTATCACCTCTGTAGTGTTGTGAAACCACCACTACATTCAGGATACAAGACTGTCCTATATCTTTTTTTCCCTCATTTTAAAAATTGTGGTAAAATATATGTATAATGTAAGACTTAACCATTTTTTATTATTTATTTATTTATATATTTTTTAAGGTTTTATTGATTTATTTGACAGACAGAGATCACAAGTAGGCAGAGAGAGAGAGGAAGGGAAGCAGGCTCCCCGCTGAGCAGAGAGCCTGATGCAGGGCTCGATCCCAGGACCCTGGGATCATGACCTGAGCCGAAGGCAGCGGCTTAACCCACTGAGCCACCCAGGTGCCCCGACTTAACCATTTTTTAAAAAAGATTTTATTTATTTATTTGTTTGTCAGAGAGAAAGTGCACACAAGTAGGCAGAGTAGCAGGCAGAGGTGAAGAGAGAAGCAGGCTCCCTGCCGAGCAAGGAGCCCAGTGTGGAACTCAATCCCAGGACCCTGGGATCATGATATGAGCCGAAGGCAGCGGCTTAACCGACTGAGCCACCCAAAACTTACCATTTTTAAGAGTATAGTTCAGTACTATTAAATATGTCAGAATGTATTTAACTGTGTACACCAAGATCTATCTTCATAACCCTTTCATCTTGTAAAATTGAGAATCAGTATGCATCAAACAGTCACTTCCCATCTTCCCCTCCACTCAGCCCCTGGTACCCTCCATTCTTATTTCTGTTTCTGTGACTTATTTTTATTTATTTTAAAAAATATATTCTGTTTATTTATATTTATGTTTATTTATTTTTAAAAAGATTTTATTTATTTATTTGTTAGAGAGGGATCACAAGTAGGCAGAGAAACAGGCAGAAAGAGAGGGGGAAGCAGGCTCCCGATTGAGCAGAGAGCCCAGTGCGGGGCTCGATCCCAGGACCCTGAGAGATCATGACCTGAGCCGAAGGCAGAGGCCTAACCCACTGAATCACACAGGTGCCCCAAGATTCTATTTATTAAAGAGAGAGCATGAGCAGGGGAGAGGGAGAAGCAGACTCCCTTCTGAGCAGGGAGCCAGACATGGGGCTCGATTCCAGGACCCTGGGATCATGACCTGAGCTGAAGGCAGACACTTAACCTGAGCTACCCAGGCATCCCTGTCTGTGACTTTTAATCATGGTTATTTTAATGTTCCTGTCTGATAGTGCCAACATCTAAGTCATCTTTGAACCTGATTATGCTGATTCTGGAGTCTTTCCTGAATTTTTGTGTGTCATCTTTTTTTTTAATTGAATGATGGATTTTATCTATGGAAAATCGGTAGAGACTCAAGCAAAGTGTTTATGCTGAAGTGAGCACGTTTCTTTTATCATCCTGTTAGGATGGGGTTAATTCAAGGTCATCAGCCACTGAGCTGTGTTTGAGATTTTTATTGTTTTCCTTATCTTCAGGCTTCACATCACCACAGGTTTCAAATTCTTGCAGCTGTGGATTCAAATTCAAGTTCAGTTGTTTCTTATGCTTAGAATGGGGTTTTGGGAACCGGAGGGTTCTCCTCAGTGTCCCTGATCCACTCAGCTTTCTGCACACTCTTGACACTCCCCTGGTAGCAGTTGTGGATGCTCGTTACTTGTGCCCTGCATGTGGTGGGAGTAATGGGAGTTCTGTATCTTCATGGTCCGTCCTCAGTATTCGGCAATCCTGCACCTCATGGTGTGGGCTCCCCAGTGTTCCTGTTCCTCCTCCCCAGTACAGCCAAAGCTAGCCTGGATCTGAGGTTGGTCTTGTTCCTCCCAGCAGGGTTAACAGGTGAACGCTTGGTAATGGTGTAGGACCCTGGGCCCAGTGGGTTTCCTGCCCCTTCCATGGAACAGGCAGTTTTGCCACTGCCCCTCTTCCTGAAGCAATGGACCTTTGTCTTGATAACAGGAGTGTTTTCTGTCCCTCTACCAAAGTCAACTTCTGCTTCTCCCTTAGAAGCAAGGGATTTTTTTCTTCCATTGCTTTGTTGCCTCTTTTTTCAGTGGCTCAGGGGTTTGGGTTCCCATCAGAAAAGCGTTCTGGCTTCATTTTCTTCCCCAGCAGTGCTGGCACCTCCTCATGCCTGTGCCACTGACAGGACCCTGGTTTTTTTGGTGGTGTCCTTTTGTGTCTCGGGTTCCTATCTGTTCCAAAAGCACACTCTATCCCACATTTGTCCCTAAGAATTTGTTGAAATTTTAGCTGATTTCTTGTTACCTACTTGTATGGGGGCTGCTTTCTTCCCCTAAGTTTACCCAAGAGTAAACAGTTTTGTGTCATGTCTTTCCTTTGAGGGAAAAAAATCTTATTTGGTTGCCTTGTGATTTGGGGTCTCTAATGGACTTAAGGAAGGTTATGACTTACAGATTATTTAAATTTGCTTGGTGTTAGGTAAAGATGGTCTTCTCTAGTTCTTTACATCCCAAGTAGAAGCCAAGCTCTTTCCTGATTTTTTTTTTCGTTTTTTTTTTTTTTTTTCTAATTCTCATTCCAGAATAATGGACACATTGTCTCTTCATCTCCTGTGTCTGTTTTACCCTTTCTTTTTTTAAGTTTTTTTTTTTTTATTATTATTCATTTATTTGAGAGAGAAAGGAGGAGGGAGCGAGCGAGCGAGCAAGGGGAAGGGGCAGGGGCAGAGGGAAAAGGAGACTCCCTGCTGAGTAGTGAGCCCCACACAAGGCTCAGTCCCAGAACCCTGGGATCATGACCTGAGCTGAAGGCATACCCTTAACTCACTGAACCACCCAGGCGACCCTGAATATTTTTAAATAATTTTTTGTAATTGGATTATTTTTGCTATATTTTTTTTACATATTACATGAATATATAAATTTCTTCTTTGCTTCTGGGTCTCTGATTACATGAATATAAAACTTTCTGGCATTGTCCCATGTGTCTCTGAGGCTCTGGTCTTCTTTTTTTTTTCCCCAATCTTTTCCTTCTGTGTTGTTCAGATTGGATGGTTTCTGTGTGCTTACCACAACAACGAGGTTACTGAACAGCTCCAACAGCACAGAAATCCTGCGTATTATCCCTATATGGTCACAACCCATTCCCCACTCCGCCACAAAACCTGCTATGATCATCACTAGGGTTTTGTGCCTCTTACAAAATGTCAAATAAATGAAATTACATAGAGATTGGCTTCCTGACTTAGCATAAACTAAGTGAATTGAGATCCATCCATCTTTTCATTTCTGAGTAATATTTCCTGTGCTGATACTAGCATGTTTAGTTCATCCACTGGAGGACATTTGGGTTATTTCCAGTTTTTGATGATTTTGAATAGAGCTGCTGTGAACATTCTGTAGAGGTTTTTTTGTGATGGTAAGTTTTTTCTCTAGGGTAGATAATCAGAAGTGGGATAGTGGGTCATATGACTACAGTATGTTTAGATTTATTATAAACTAGCATAGTGTTTACCAAAGTGATCATACCAAGTTGCATTCCCACCAGCAATATATGAGAGTGACTAATATTTTAGTGAATAATTAACCTCTGATATTCATCTGATTTTAGACCTAGTAAAACTTTAGAATTTTTATTCTACATTTCTCTTTATGTTTTGCTTTATCCTTAAGAAAAAGACATTTGGAATTATTTTACTTTTCTGACTTCAAATTGAAATGTGTCACTGCCAACATTTTGTGAAAGAAATCCGTAACATCTGTTTAACATTTAGTGAAGTTTGGACTATGCTTGGGAAAAATAGATAAATTAAAATCACTCTTAGGATTGTAAGAGCCAACACATACACAATGTCTTTCTATAGTGGAAAACTCTGTGTGCTGTAATGGTGTGTCCTTCGTGGAGATGTAGATGGGGGTGAGGGATTGTGACACTCTACTTTTAAATAAAATTCTGTGTTTAATTAATGTATCAGGTCAGACTGTCTTCTGTCCCTCTCTCTGGGTGTCTAGTGCTTGTAGTCTGTGTGTGTTTAAACTTAGGCTGTTGCATTTTTAAGATTCTTTTTCTTGGCTTCTTTCCTCGTCACATGATTAAGAGCTTATTTTTGCTCCTTTATTTGATGGAGATTAAAATATGTCACTTTGGCCTGTATGCTGTAATGAAGCAACTGCTGCTTTTTATAGGCCAATATTCTTCGGAAAGTAATTTCTTCTTTCAGATCGTAAAAAGATATTAGTAATAGATACCAGAGTAGGATTGAACAGTTAATCTCCAGTGTTTCCTGTCAAATAGATACTTACGTAGCTATGCATTAATGCACCTGTTCTGTTAGCATCTTCATTTTCTGTGTCTGTTTTTTTTTTTGTTTGCTTGCTTGTTCCTCAGTTCCCATTTCCTGATTTCTTTTGGATCATTTAAATATGTCTTACTATCCCATTTTAATTTTATCTAATGACTTTTTGGCCATATCTGGGTTCTTTGTCTGTTTTATTGGCTGCCATGGGATTGCAGCATATATAACCTAACTTTCAACAGTCTGGTTAGATTTGGTACAATCTGGAAGCCTTGTAGCCATATTCATCCCTTTCTCTCTGTGCTATATGTTGTGATTTTCATAGGAATTATATTCATATGTATGCATTGAAAACCCCATCACTAGTGTTAAGGTTTTTTTTTTTTACTTTTGGTTATCATACATGATTTAAAGAACTTAAGAGAAGAATACTAGTTTTGTCATAGTCACCCAGATTTTTACCATTTCTGTTGCTACTACTGATGGAACCTTTTAGAGCACATTGTATGTGTCCTGGCTCTGTTCTCCTAAATACTTGGCATATATTTCTGAGAATAGTGATAGTACCTCGTATATTCATAGCGCAGCAACTGACTCCATAAATTGACGTTGATATAATACTTTTATCTAATTTGCCATCTGTATCCCACTTGTTAGTTGATCTAATGATGTCCTTTTTTACATTTTCTTTTCCCCTGTGTTCCATGATCCAGTGTGGTTCCAAGTATTGCATTTAATTGACTTTCTAGATTCCTTTAATTTGGAACAGTTCCAGAGCTTTTCTTTGCCTTTTATTACTTTGCCGTCTTTACAAAATACAGTTCTTCTGTCTTTCCTACCCCCCAATAGAATGTTGCTTATTTCATCTTTGACTTTTTGTCAAAGCCAAATACTGCCCTGCTGATTTTCTGTGCTTCTCAGCTCCTGTCCGTATAGGTGGCTGTAGATTGATGGAGTCATACTATTGCCTCACTCTCCACTGGATTGCCATTGGTTTTGTTTTTGGGTTTTTGCCCTCTCTTGCAATAATAGGCAGTCCGCGGGGAAATATTTTTTGACCATGCCAATACTACTCTTCATTAAAATTTCTGCCTAGATTTAGCATCATCTCCTGGTGATCTTGTGTGATCACTCTATGTTGTGATGGTTGCAAAATGGTATTTCAAGTCTAGCTCTTCCTCCACTTATCTCAATAGATGCTGTGTCTTGTGCTTAAGAATTTGATTTCCTTTTGCCACTGTATATGTGTTTATGTGTACATATCTGTTTATTGTTTCATTCATTCTTATTCTTTAAATATTAATAATTTCTCACTCTTTCTTTATTTATTTTGGTGCTTAAATTATTTTCGACTGCCCAGTGGGAACTTCTTCATGTTGGCTCCTGAATCCATGTGATACTCCCTCATCATAATTTTTTTTTAAAGATTTTATTTATTTGGGGCACCTGGGTGGCTCAGCGGTTAAGTAGTTTGCCTTTGGTTGAGGTCATGATCCCAGGGTTCTGAGATTGAGCTCTGTATTGGGCTCCCTGGTCAGTGGGAAGCCTGCTTCTCTCTCTCCCACTCCCCCTGCTTGTGTCCCCTTTCTCGCTATTTCTCTCTCTGTCAAATGAGTAAAATTTAAAAAAAAAAAAAAGATTTTATTTATTTGACAGCACATGCAAGTGCACACACAAGCAGGAATAGGGGCAGGCAGAGGGACAGGGAGAAATGGGCTCCCTGCTGAGCAGAGAGCCTGACATGAGGCTCTATCCCAGACCCTGGGATCATGACCTGAACTGAAGGCAGATGAGCCCCAGGTGCCCCTCTCTCATCATATTTTTGAACACATCCTTCTATTCTAGCAGAAAAAGATTTTTCATGCTCAAAATATACTTCTCCTGCTTAAGTGTATAAATTTAAACATAAATACATCTGTATTAAATGCATGTTATATACTTGTGACATATTAGTCTCTAAAAATATAATGCTGAACAAGATACATAGTTCCTGACTTCTTGAAGCGGACAGTCTAGTGAATAAGCAGAATTACTACAGGGTGGTAAATATTGATATAAGGACCCTGGGAATGAAAGTGCATATTTACTAAGTGGCAAAATTGCTGTATTGCTTGATATGTAGCAGTGAAAAGAACACAACATCTTTGCCCACGTGAGCTTATTTTCTACTATGGGAACAGACAATAAACAAGACTAATACATAAAGTAGGTAATCCTTTAGAGAGAGAGAAGTGGTACGGGAAACATAAAAGAGGATGGGAGATAGGGGGTGTGCAAGGTGAGGGAAAGGCATCTAATTTAGTTAGCATGGGCAGGGAAGGCTTCCTGGAGAGGGTGACACAGAGTAGGTCAGGGAGCTGGCCTCCCTTAACGCATCCTAGACACAGTTGTTATCACCTCTAGGTATTCTAAAAAATGTACCGTGTTTTGCCTTATAATCACTGAGATGTAGATCTAATCTCTAGGACAAATTATAAATACAGTAAGGACAGTATATATTCATATAACATATTTCATTGTGTTTTTCCTTAAACTAATGACTAATGCCACTGGATTAGGAAAGATATTTAAACACTGTGGAGCTCTTTTTTTTAATCTACAAAATGAACAAACTGGAAGAAATTATTTACAATGTTTTGCTCATTCCCAAAATTAAGGATAAAATTTTCTGAGAAATAGTAGAATTTACTTGAATTAGAACAATAGAGCTATTAGAAGAACATTCGTGATTTAGGTTTCCTTTATAACACAGATTGATTGCTGGTATTTGGAGACTGCCTCAGCAAAACTGGATCTACAAAACTCTATCCCCCCAGGGCCACCCACTGCATATGGAATTACTTCATCTGACAGATCGCTTATTGTCTGGTATTACTTGTAGCACAGATTCCTAAACTCCTTCGCTAAGTATACATGCCCACTACTATTTACAATATACTCAACTGATCTAGTTACAGAAATTCCTCAAGAATGAATTCTGTGTGTCAGATGCTGGGTTTTTGTTTTTTGTTTTGTTTTTCGGAAAAGCACTCTCTTTGGGGAAAGGAGGGAAAAAGTACAGAACATCATAAAAAGCCATAAATGGGAGGGGTTTGGAAAGAAGCTGCTCAGATTAGTCATTGTACAGGTACGCTGAATGAACAGGAATCATAGTTCAGTTACTTGTGGTGCTGAATTACACAGAAGCCCTCATGGAGTTGTCATTCTACGTTCTGATAAGCTCACTGAGACGAAATTCAGAATGGTTTCACAGCGCCTTTTGTTGAGTGATCACGAGCTGCTGCACATTGGTCACCTCTGTAGAGAAAGCACTATTGTATAACTCTAGATGCCATGAGGACCAGTTTGGTGAGGTCTCCCTGAGAAGCAGTCCCAGTGAGTTCATCACTAGTTATGGGACCAAGAATGGAGGAAATAAACCTCACCACTGCTGTTAATATACACTGAGGTAGTCCTTTTGCTATGTACAGGAACCAACAGCTTACATTTGATATATACATCTGAGCTTCTGTGTACTGCATGGCTAATACAGAAAAGTTAAAAATAAGTGCATGGGAGCCTATTTTAATAGGTTGTTATCTGAGTATGGTAAGGCCAGCTGATCAAGAGATAGTTGCCATTGAAAAGATAGTTTGTGGGATACCTGGGTGGCTCAGTTGGTTAAGCATTTGCCTTTGGCTCAGGTCATGATTTTTTTTTTTTTTAAAGATTTTATTTATTTATTTGACAGAGCTATATCACAAGTAGGCAGAGAGGCAGGCAGAGAGAGGAGGAAGCAGGCTCTCTGCTGATGCGGGGCTCGATCCCAGGACCCTGAGATCATGTCAGGTCATGATCTTAAGGCCCTGGGATCAAGCCCACATCAGGCTCCTTCCTCAGCAGGGAGTCTGCTGCTTCCTCTCTTTCTGCCTGCTGCTCCCCTTGCTTGTGCTCTCTCTGTCAAATAAATAAAAATCTTAAAAAAAAAAAAAAAGGAAAGAAAGTAAAGATAGTTTGTTACAGTTCCTAACAGCAGGAGCTCACCATGTTACTGGGGGCCACTGGGAGAAGCACTGACTGGCATGGGTCTGGAGGCAGAGGGAGAGGGGGATTATTATAGAGGTTTTTGAGGAAAGGAACAGGTGAGGCAAGGGGAATAAGCTTAGGCTTGACTAGTTTGAATAATTTCAGGATGCTTTGGGGCATGGAGGTTGTCCTTGGTTGTCTAGTACCTGATCCTGGGTAATTAAGATAGGTGGATGGCAGCCAGAATTTTAGAAGCTTAATAAAGGAGATGATGGGTTGTGGGCTCTGGGCTCTGGACTGGTTGGAATGTGTTTGAAAAGCATGCTTGAGGCACCTGAGTGGCTCAGTTGGTTGGGTGGCTGACTCTTGGTTTTGGCTCGGGTCTTGATCTCAGGGTAGTGAGTTCAAGCCCAGCATTGGGCTCCATGCTGAACACTGGTGTGGAGCCTACTTAAAAGAGAAAAGAGAACGGGTGCCTGGGTGGCTCAGTGGGTTAAACCTGTGTCTTTGGCTCAGGTCATGATCTCAGGGTCCTGGGATCCAGACCCGCACTGGGCTCTCTGCTCAGCAGGGAGCCTGCTTTCCACTCTCTCTCTGCCTGCCTCTCTGCCTACTTGTAATCTCTCCCTCTGCCAAATAAATAAATGAAATCTAAAAAAAAAAAAAAATAAATAAATAAATAAAAGGAAAAGAAAAGCATGCTCACAAGCAACCTTGTAACCTTGAGCGGGACAGTTCCTCCAGGGTCGGTAAGGCCCCGGATGTTAAAGCTTCAGAATACAGAAACCACATGGTCAATACAGAGCCCTTTTTGAGTCCTTTTTAAAATCCAGGGCATAGATGTCTATGAAACTCGTGGAGTAAGTACACTTGAAAATTCTGTCCTCCATAAAAGCAACAAGAAAACTGGCCAAAGGTGTCAGATTTTTCAGAACTTACGAAATGAACTGAAGTCTTGCAACAATCTAGGGAGCATTTATTTAGGAAAAACAGCAGAACATTGGTAAGTACTTTCTTCAGTGCTGTTTTCAGTTCTCCCTTACCAGCACCATGGTAGCCTGCGATTACAGTGCAGCCAGCAAGCCAGCAGCCACCAGGGGGAGCCGAATGGTTCAGATTCCTTCAGAAATTCCTTCCTGCTGAACTAACTGTTAGGGCCCTGAAGGAGCTCACTTGCAAGGTTGCATTTACTGAACGTTGAGGTAGAGCTCGTCCAGTGTGAAAGCGTTTTCTCTGGGAACATTTGTTGAAGCTACATGGGGACAATTTCTAAACTTCATGACTGCCTGAGGTGGTACACAACAGCTGGGGGAATTAATAGGTTAGGTTCAAACCTTAAAAGGGAAAGCTGGAGAATGGGATCACCCTAAGGACTTGGAAAGCCCTGACACATTCCTGCGAATCTAGAAGGTCCATGTGTTGGGTCATCTTCATACTCAGGGGACATCTGAGATGGCCCTGACTACTGTTCTCACTCCTGGCTGAGGGTGAGATTCTGCTGAAGTGACCAGTGAAGGCCAAGGGAGTATTGTCGTTTGCCTCTCTGAGTGCCGAAGGTGTGCTCCAGCACACAGAGACCCCGTGACACGCAGGTTCTAGGCGTTTAGGTGAATCTTGGTCACATGTCAGCTAACTGAGTGGAGGCTTGTGTAGCCATACAGCAGACTATAAACTGTAGATTCGTTCAGGAAAGTCACTGAACAGACAAAAAGAGCAAAAAGCACAGCAAGCTTTGGAGAGAGGGGGAATCTGATTTCAGAATTACCACACTGTATTGTTTAAAATGTTCAGTTTTCAAAAAAAATTACAAGACATGCAAAACAAGAAAGTATGGCCTTTCTTATGGGGTAAAAAGCAACTAATCAATAGAAACTGTCCCTGAGGAAATTCAGTTGTTGGACTGCCAGAGATTTTATTATTTATTTATTTATGTATTTTAAGGAGAGGGAGCATGAGTGGGGGCATGGGGGGTCGAGGGGCAGAGGGAGAGAAGATAATTTTTTTTTTAAAGATTTTATTTATTTATTTGACAGACAGAGATCACAAGTAGGCAGAGAGGCAGGCAGAGAGAGAGAGAGAGAGGGAAGCAGGCTCCCTGCGGAGCAGAGAGCCCGATGCGGGGCTCGATCCCAGGACCCTGAGATCATGACCCGAGCCAAAGGCAGCAGCCCAACCCACTGAGCCACCCAGGCGCCCCGAGAAGATAATTTTTTAAAGATTTATTTATTTGGGAGGGGCTAGAGGGAGAGAAAAAGAATCCTAAGCCAACTCCCTGCTGAGCATAGAGCCGGACCTGGGGCTCAATCCCAGGATCCCGAGATCATGACCCAGGTTGAAATCAGGAGTCTGATGCCCAGCCCGCTGAGGCACCCAGACATCCCTGGACTTACTTGCCAAGGACTTTATTTTTTTTTAAAGATTTCATTCTATTTATTTATTTATTTATTTTAAAAGATTTATTTATTTATTTATCTGACAGAGATCACAAGCAGGCAGAGAGGCAGGCAGAGAGAGAGGAGGAAGCAGGCTCCCTGCTGAGCAGAGAGCCCGATGCGGGGCTCGATCCCAGGACCCTGGGATCATGACCTGAGCCGAAGGCAGCGGCTTAACCCACTGAGCCACCCAGGCGCCCCTAAAGATTTTATTTATTTATTTGAGGCAGAATGAGTGAGAGAGAGCATGAGAGAGGAGAAGGTCAGAGGGAGAAGCCGACTCCCCAAGGAGCTGGGAGCCCAATGCAGAACTCGATCCTGGAAGTCTTGGATCATGACCTGAGCCGAAGGCAGTCGCTCAACCAACTGAGCCACCCAGGTGCCCCTGCCAATGACTTTAAATCAGCTATTTTAAATATGTTCAAGGAGCTAAAGGAAATTATGCGAATGTCGTCTCTGGTAACAAATTATCCTAATTTTCTTATGTGAGAATCTTTATTTCCAGTCTGAAAGATGATTTTCTCTGGATATAGAATTTTAGTTGGGCAATCCTTTCCTTTAAGCATGTGTGAAATGTAGTGCCACTTGTTACTGGCCCCTTTGGTTTTTGGTGAGAAATATAATCTATTTTTTCTTCTTTGCTTTGTGTGTGTTTTTTTTTAAAGATTTTATTTATTTATTTGACAGAGATTACATGTAGGCAGAGAGGCAGGCAGAGAGAGAGAGGAGGAAGCAGGCTTCCTGCTGAGCAAGGAGCCCGATGTGGGACTCGATCCCAGGACCTTGGGATTATGACCTGAGCTGAAGGCAGTGGCTTAACCCACTGAGCCACCCAGGTGCCTGGCTTTGTTTTTAGTTTTCAGAAATTTGCTTGTCATTTGTCTGGGTTTAGACATCTGTATGACTCTGTAGGCATAGTTTTTGTTTTTTTTTTTTGTTTTTTATCATATTTGGGAATTATTCACTCATTTCTAGCCCTAGGCACTTTTCCTTGTTCCTTCTGAGACTGATGACATGAAGGTTAAATCTTTTGTTATTATTTCACAATTTCCTGAAGAACTCTTCATTTCCCCCTCATGTATTCTCTGTTGATACTGGATAATTTCTGTTGCTTTATCTTTCAGCTCCCAGATTCTTTTCTCTTCCACCTCCTTCCTGCTATGGAACTAAGTTGGTGAGATTTGTATTTAAATTATTCTATTTTGGGGGCACCTGGGTGGCTCAGTAGATGAAGTATCTGCCTTCAGCTCAGGTCATGATCTCAAGGTCCTGGGATGGAGCCCCACATTGAGCTCACTGCTCATTGGGGAGCCTGCTTCTCTCTCTCCCTCTACCCCTCCCCCTCAACTTGTGTTCTCTCTCTCTCTCAAATAAATAAAATCTTTAAGAAAAAAAGTAAAAAGTAAATTATTGTATTTTTCAGTTTTAAATTATCCCCTTTTTTATCTGTTATTTCTTTGTTGATAATTTCTGTTTTTACATTTCTTTCAACAATGTTCATGATGGGTTGTTTCAGCAGTTTTTTTATTTTTATGTTGAATTTTAACAGTTGTTTATATAGAGCACCTTGGTGGCTCAGTTGGTTAAGTGTCTGCCTTCTGCTCGGATCATCATCCCAGGGTCCTAGGATAGAGTCCTACAGGGCTCCCTGCTTGGCAGGGAGTCTGTGGTTCCCTCTACCCCTCCCACTATTCATGTTCCCTCTCTCTCACAAAAATAAATAAATACAAAATCTTAAAGAAAAAAAAAAAGAGTTGTTTATATATTCTGGGAGCCAGACACTTATCAGGTATATGTTTTCTGAATGCCACCACATAGTTTCTTTTTATTACCTTGATAAATAACTTTTGATGCACAAAAGGTTTGACTTTTATAAAGCTTACAGTATTTTTTATTTTGATATTCATCATTTTATCATCATAGTTAAGAAATCATATTCAAATTCAAGGTCAGATATTTGCTTCTATACATTCTTTTGAGAATTTTTTAGGTTCTGTATTTAGTCCTTTGATCCATTTTGAGTTAATTTTTGCATATGGTGTAAAAGGAAGGGTGCCACTTCATTCTTTTGCAGTTGAGTGTCCATTTGTGCCTGCATGTTTCTGAAGGAACTGTTCTTACCCCCATCGAATGGTCTTGGCACCCCATCAAATTGAACATGGGTCTTTGATTTTATTTCAGGGCTTAATATTATTCCAGTTATCCAAATATTTATGCTTTTATTCGTTTCATACTGTTTTGATTACTGTTGATTTGTAGTATATTTTGAAATTGGGAAGTATGAGTCCTCCAGTTTTTTTTTCCTTCTTCAAGATTGTTTTGGATATTTAGTGTCTCTGAATATGAAATAAATATTCCATATGAATATTAAGCTTGGATTTTCTATTTGTGCAAAAAAAGGCCATTGGGATTTTTAAAAAAAATTTTTTTAAAATAATTTATTTATTTATTTGACAGAGAGAGATCACAAGTAGGCAGAGAGGTAGGCAGAGAGAGAGAGGAGGAAGCAGGCTCCCCGCTGAGCAGAGAGCCCGATGCGGGACTTGATCCCAGGACCCTGGGATCATGACCTGAGCTGAAGGCAGTGGCTTAACCCACTGAGCCACCCAGGCGCCCCGGCCATTGTGATTTTGATAGGGATTGCATTGAACCTGTAGACCACTTCGAAGTGTATTTCTGTCTTAAGTGTTAAGTGTCCTAACCATCACAGATGTCTTCCCATTAATCTGGGCTTAATTTCTTTTTTAAAAAATTTATTTATTTATTGAGAGAGAATGACGGGGAGAAAGAGTGAGTGAGCATGTGTGTATACACAAGCAGGGGGAGGGGCAGTTTCAGGCTTACTTTAGAATCTTTCAGTAATGTTTTGTAGTTTTCAGTGCATAAGTTTGGGCTTCTTTGGGTAGATTTATTCCTATGTGTTTTATTCTTCTGGATAGTATTGTAAATTGAGTTGTTTTATTTTTACGTGCTTTATCACTTGTAGAGAAATGTAAGTGATTACATTTGCCTGTATTCTTAAGGGTGTGAGTTCATAATTTTCTTCTCTTGAGATATCTTTGTCTGGCTTTTCTATCAGGATAGTGCTGGCCTCATTCTTTTTTTTTTTTTTTTCTTTACTTTTCTTTCAGAGTCTGAGAATGATTGATGTTAATTCTTCTGTGTGTGGGTTTTTTTGTTTGTTTGTTTTGTTTTTAGGTTTTATTTATTTGTTTGACAGAGATCACAAGTAGGCAGAGAGGCAGGCAGGGAGAAGAGGAAGCAGGCCCTCTGGGGAGCAAATAACCTGGTGTGGGGCTCGATCCCAGGACCACAACCTGAGCTGAAGGCAGAGGCCCCAACCCACTGAGCCACCCAGGCGGCCCTCTTCTTGAGTGTGTGAGAGAGTTCAGTAGTGAAACCATCTGGTCCTAGACATTCTTTGCTAGTAAACTTTAATTATTGATTCAGTCTCTTTACTTGTTATAAGTATATTCAGATTTTCTATTTCTTCTTGAGTCAATTTTTGTAGTTTGTATACTGTTAAGAATTTGCACATTCCATCCAGATTATTGAATTTGTTGCCATACATTGTTTAGGCATTCTCCTATAATCCTTTTTATTTCTGTAAGGTCATTGATCATATCCCTCACATTCATTTCTGATTTTAATAATTTTGAATTGTCTTTTTTTCTTAGTCCACTTAGCTAAAAAGGTTATCTGTTTTGTTAATTTAAAAAAAACAAAACCCAAATTTTGGTTTTGTTTATTTTTCTGTTCTTGATTGCATTATATATATTTTAATCTTTACTATTTCTTTCCTTCTGCCAGCTTTGTGTTCAGTTTGCTCTTCTTTTCTAGTTCCCTAAGTATAAAGTGAGGTTATTGATGAGATTTTTCTTCTTCTTTTTTTTAAGATTCTATTTATTTGACAGAGAGATCACAAGTAGGCAAAGATAGAGAGAGGGGGGAAGCAGGCTCCCTGCTGAGCAGAGAGCCCGAGGTGGGTCTTGATCCCAGGACCCCGAGATCATGACCTGAGCTGAAGGCAGACGCTTAACCCACTGAGCCACCCAGGTTTCCCTCTTCTTTTTTTTTTTAAAAAAGAGTTTTTGCATACCTTTGAAAATCAGTTGATATTATTTCACACTGGGTGTTTATTTTTTTCATTGCACAGCTTTTGCTCTTTATGCGTTTTGCTAGATTGTGTTTTCATTTCATTTGTGTCAAATTATATTCTAATTTCCGTTGTTATTCTTTGACCCACTGATTAAGAGTATTTCCACATATTAGTGAATTTTTCATTTTTCCCTATCAACTCCTAATTTTATGCTATTATGGTTGGAAAGATATTTTGTATAATTTTGTCTTCTAAAAGTATATCTAGGCTTATTCTGTGACCAAACATAGGGTCTGTCCTGGAAAATGTTTCATGTGCACTT
This sequence comes from Mustela nivalis, assembly GCF_964662115.1. Taxonomy (NCBI): domain Eukaryota; kingdom Metazoa; phylum Chordata; class Mammalia; order Carnivora; family Mustelidae; genus Mustela; species Mustela nivalis. The sequence goes on along the minus strand of NC_139032.1, from coordinate 4,654,002 downwards.
GAGAACAGTATGTATTATGCTGTTGTTGGGTGGCATGTTTTTTATGTCTATTGAGTCTAATGGTTTATACTGTTGTTTAGATCCTCTGTTTTCTTACTGATCTTCTGTGTAGTTGTATCTGTTATTATAAATAGAGCCCTGAAATGTCCAACTGTTACTGAATTTATTTCTCCCTTGAATTCTATCAAATAATGCTTCATATATTTTGGGATCCTTTGTTAGGTGCATATATGTTTATAAGATATGTTGTATCTTTTTGGTGAGTTGACCCCTGTATCAGTATATAATGTAATCCTTTGCATATTGTAACAATTTTTGATTTAAATTCTGTTTCATCTGGGGCGCTTGTGTGGCTCAGTTGGTTGGGTGACTGCCTTCAGCTTGGGTCATGATCCTGGGGTCCCCGGATCGAGTCCCGCATCGGGCTCCCTGCTCGACAGAGAGTCTGCCTCTCCCACTGACCTCTCTCCTGTCATGCTCTCTCTCTCTCTCTCATTCTCTCTCTCAAATAAATAAATAAAATCTTAAAAAAAATAAACTTTGTTTCATCTGATGATAGTGTATCCACCCAGCTCTCTTTTGGTTGTAATTTGCATGGAGTATCTTTTTCCAGTCTTTTATTTGTTAACCTCTATGTTTGTGTATATGTCTCTAAAGTAAGTTTCTTACGGACAGCACAGAGATGCATCAAATTTTAAAAAATTCATTCTGACAATTGGACTTTTGGTTGGGGAGTTTAATCCATTTACATTTAAAAGTAACTGCTAACAAGGAAGTACGTGCTTCTGTCATTTGCTTTTTGTTGTCTTTTTACCATGTCATTTTTATTTCTCCATTATTAAGTCCTTTTATGTTGAATTGATTCTTTTATTTTTTTATTTTTTTTTAAAGATTTTATTTATTTATTTGACAGAGAGAAATCACAAGTAGGCAGAGGGGCAGGCAGAGAGAGAGAGGAGGAAGCAGGCTCCCTGCCGAGCAGAGAGCCCGATGCGGGACTCGATCCCAGGACCCTGAGATCATGACCCGAGCCGAAGGCAGCGGCTTAACCACTGAGCCACCCAGGCGCCCTGTTGAATTGATTCTTGTAGTGCTCCATTTTGATTCCCTTTTCCCGTCTTATCTGTGTAGTTTTTAGTTGTCTTCGTGGCTCCCTTGAGGATTGCAATTAACATCTTAGGCTTATAACAACCTAGTATGAAATACTATCAACTTACTTTCAAAGGTATACAAAAACTCTGTTCCCTTATATCTCTTTCCATTCTCTTTTATATTGTTATTATCATAGGTTACATTTTTATACATAGCATACTCATTAACAGATTTTACATTATTGCTCTATGCATTTGTTTTTAAATCATATAGGAGGGGCGCCTGGATGGCTCAGTGGGTTAAGCCTCTACCTTCGGCTCAGGTCATGATCCCAGGGGCCTGGGATCGAGTCCCGCATGGGGCTCTCTGCTCAGCAGGGAGCCTGCTTCTCCTCATCTCTCTCTCTGTCTGTCTCTCTGCCTATTTGTGATCTCTCTGTCAAATAAATAAATAAAATCTTTTAAAAAAAATAAATCATATAGGAAAAAAAGAGGCATTATAAATCAAAAGTATAGTAGTATTGCCTTTGTTATTTATCTGTGTAACCAGTGTTCGTTATTTCTCCATAAGACTTTGAGTTACTCTACAGTATTCTCTCACTGTAGCCTAAAGGATTCCCTTAACATTTCTTTTTTTTTTTTTTTAAGATTTTATTTTTTTTATTTATTTGTCAGGGAGAGAGAGAGAGCATGTGCACAAGCAGGCAGAGGCAGAGAGAGAAGTAGGCTCCTTTCTGAGCAAGGAGCCCTATGTGGGACTCGATCCCAGGAGCCCAGGATCATGACCTGAGCCGAAGTCAGTGGCTTAACCAACCGAGCCACCCAGGTGTCCCTTCCTTAACATTTCTTGTAGGTCAGGTATATTAATCATGAACTCCCTCGGCTTTTTAGTATCAGAATGTCTTGATTTATCCTTCTTCTTCTTTTTTTTTTTTTAAGATTTTATTTATTTATTTGACAGAGAGAGATCACAAGTAGGCAAAGAGGCAGGCAGAGAGAGGGAGGAAGCAGGCTCCCTGCTGAGCAGAGAGCTCGACGCGGGACTCGATCCCAGGACCCTGAGATCATGACCCGAGCCAAAGACAGCGGCTTAACCCACTGAGCCACCCAGGCGCCCCTATCCTTATTCTTAAAGGATAGTTTTGACATATAATTTTTGGTTAACTCTTTCTCTTTTAGCATGTTAATGTCTTTTCAGTGCCTTCTTGCTTCCATGGTTGCTGATGATAAATCAGTGAATAATTTTACTCATGATTCCTTATCTAATGAGTTGCTTTCTTGTCATTCTGTCTTTGGTGTTGACAGTTTGAGTACAACGTGCCTCGGTGTACATCTCTTTGAGTTTATCCTTATAGTTTGTGAGCTTCTCAGATATGCTAAAGTTTTCATCCAATTTGAAGAGGATTAGACCATTATTTCTTGAGAAACACTTTCAGCTTCTTTCTCCTGCAGCTCTCCTGTGACTCCAGCTGTGCAAGTGTTGGTACACTTGATGGTATCCTATAGTTTTTTAGACTCCATGTATTTTTCTTCATTCTTTTTCTCCCTGTTTTTTAGAGTGGATAATTTCATTCAGCCTATATGTTCATTTTTGCGGATTGTTCTGCCTGCTTACATCTGTCGAACACTTCAGTGACTTTTTCATTTCAAGTTTTATAATTTTTGGTTCCAAAATTTCTGTTTCCTTTTTCTAATGTGTCTTTATTAGTATTCCTTATCATACATATTATTTTCTTGGTATCCTTGAGTTCTTTGAACATATTTCAGACACACTGACTTCAAGTCTGTAGTAGTAGTTCCATTGTCTGTTTCCATGAGGACAGTTACTGTTAACCTTTTTCCTTTTTGTATCTGGGTCATTTTATATTTTTTCTTTGCATGCTTAATTTCTTGCGGTGGCTGTTGAGTATGGACATTTGGAATATTATGCACAAAAAGAAAAAACAACAAAAGCAAAAATATTTTATCTCTTGTCTCTGTGTTTTGGCTGCGTATTGGACATTCCTTTTGCACTTAGCAAGGCCTTTCCGCACTGCCTTTGCCTCCCTGCCCTTCTTGCCTTTAGCCTAAACATCAGCCAGAGGTGAAAGTGTGTGGTCTTCTCAGGTCTTCTCTGAGCGTACTTCCTGCCCTATACATTCACATCGTTTTCCAGTTCCTTCTTATATGGACTCCTTTCAAATATTTTCTAAAGATTCTCACTCTATACCTTTTCCTCCCTTGGCTTTCAACATGTCTGTTTTTTCTCGGAATTGTTATTTTGTGCCAGTTGGCACTGGCTTATTCATTTGACTCTCAGTATCTTTGAGAAATAACTTCTGCATAGTCATGTGTTCAAGAAAGTTATGAGTTACGTAGAAAACAGGCCCCTTCCATTAGTCCTCAGGGATCTTACAGACAGATCAAAACAAATGGAGCTCAGTTGGGAACACAAGAGAAACACAGTTCTTTGGGAACAAGATCCAGTCTACTGTGGTCAGGATGGGGTTCCATTGAGAAAGCAGAATGTGATCTTAAAGACCCACTGTGCTCAGGTGGTGGACATGGCTACAGAAGCTAAAAAACTACAACATTTTCCTTCTCTGCTCAGTGGCCTTTCTCCTGGTTATGTGTTGGCTGGGTTGCTGTAAACATTTTACTGGCTTCCCAATTTCCTATTAAGTGTGATTCTGACAGGCATGTGGTAGTTTTTGTTGTTTCTGAGGAAAGACTGTCCCCATAACCCCTACTTTGCCATTTTTGCAGTTGTCCTTGTCAACATGCTTTTATTCAAAAGCACATTCTGGCTCACTTTTATGGGCTATAGTTTAGGGGGTGTTATAGTTTATGGGCTGTATTTTGATTTGCCTTTCTCATCCACTGCACTGAGGCCACTCTGAATTCTGGACAGTATTCTACACCATAATTCAGTTCTTGATATTTTTGCTTTATTGTTTCTGTTCAGCTTTGTGTGAGGGCCACTTTGTTCAGGACTTCATACATAAATATAAAGGGATCCCTTTCCCAAATTCCTTCTCCCTGATTCTCCCCACTCTGTGCTTGGGGTCACTTCGTGTAGGAAGGAGAAAGTTGACAAAGCAGCTTCCTGTATTTGCAGGAGCCATTCTGGTGAAGAGTGGGAATGGCGCCGCCTCATGTCTCATTTTGCTTGGTGTTGGGTGGGGCTAGTTGACAAAGCTCTTCCCGTAGTCTCCCAACAGCAGCATGATTCCTGCTTCTTTGCTGCCTTTGCTTCCTGTCAGTACAGCCAGTTGCCTGGTTGGGAGGAAGAGGGCACAGCTCCTCTTGGGCATTAGGGTTCTGTTCTGCATGCCTTCCTCTTCAGCCGCTTCAAAAATTTTATTCCCTAATGTTTGAAAGCTTATGCTGCTAAGTAATAAATCACAGAGCAAACTTACAAACATTATGTTCATTGGATTAAATTGCATGATTTCAAACATTGTATTTTTTTTTTTAAACTGATATTTGACATAAAACACTATCTTCATTTCAGGTATACAGCACAATGATTCAGTATATGTATATATTGTAAAATGATCATTGCAAAAAGTGATGAACATCTATCACCATGTGTATTTACAGTTTTTTTTCTGAAGAGAACTTTTTTTTTTTAAAAGATTTTATTTATTTATTTGACAGACAGAGATCACAAGTAGGCAGAGAGGCAGGCAGAGAGGAGGAAGCAGGCTCCCCACAGAGCAGAGAGCCCGATGTGGGGCTCAATCCCAGGACCCTGGGATCATGACCTGAGCCGAAGGCAGAGGCTTAACCCACTGAGCCACCCAGGTGCCCCCTGAAGAGAACTTTTAACGTTTATACTCTTAGCAACTTCCAAATATATAATAATGGCAATATTAACTGTAGTCACCATGCTGTATATTGGATCATCAAGGCTCGTTTTTTTTTTTTTTTTTAATGTATTTATTTGACAGAGAGAGAGAGATCACAATTAGGCAGAGAGGCAGGCAGAGGGGGAAGCAGGCTCCCTGCTGAGCAGAGAGCCCGATGATGCGGGGCTCGATCCCAGGACCCTGAGACCATGACCTGAATTGAAGGCAGAGGCTTAAGCCCCTGAGCCACTCAGGTGCCCCTCATTTATTTTATAACTGAAAGTTTTTACCTTTTGACCACCTTCACTTATTTGTCCACTCCCCACCCCTCCCCTCTGGCAACCACCAATCTATTCCATGAATCTGTGAATTTGTTTCTTTCAGATCTCACATGTAAGTGAAATCATATAGTATTTGTCTTTTACTGTGTGATTTATTTCCCTTGGCATAATGTCCTTAAGGATTGATCATGCTGTTGCAAATGACAGGGTTACCTTCTTATTTATGGCTGAATAATATTCCATCGTGTTTAGATACCAGAATTTCTTTATCTCTCCTTTCATTGGTGGGCAGTTACATTGTTTCTGTGTCTTGGCTATTGTAAATAATGCTGCAGTGAACATGGAAGTGCAGCTAACTTTTTGAGTTAGTGTTTTCAGTTCTATTGGATAGATGCCCAGAAGTAGAATTGCTGGGTCACGTGGTAGTTCTAGTTTTAATTTTTTGAGGAACCTCTGTACTCTTTTACACAGTACACCAATTTATATTCCTATTAATTGCACCAGTTTGCATGCGCACCAACAGTGCGTACAGGTTTCTTTTTCTCCACATCCTTGCCAACACCGGTTGGTTCTTGTTTTATACGAGCTGTTCTGATAGGTGTAAGGTGATCTCTTGTTGTGGTTTTGACTTCCATTTCTCCAGATGTGATGTTGAGCCTCTTTTTGTGTGTCTTCTCTGGAAAAATGTCTATTCAGGTCCTCTGTCCATTTTTTAATGTGATCATAGTTTCTTGCTATTGAGTTTTATGAGGGTGTGTGTGTGTGTGTGTGTGTGTGTGTGTGTGTGTGTGTGTGTAAAAAGGTGATTTAAAACATGGAGATAGGACCCATGGGTGGAAAGCTGCACTGGGATTGTGGGAAGCAATTCGAGTTTTATGAGTTCTCTATATATTTTGGTTATCTACCCCTAATCAGATAAATGATTTGCAATATTTTTTTCCCAGTCATTTTCATTTTGTGGATGGTTTCCTTTGGTGTGCAGATGCCTTTTAGTTTGATGTGATCCCTTGTTTGTTTTTGGTTTTGCTGCCTTAGCTTTTGGTATTAAATCCGAAAATTCATTACCAAGAGCAGTGTACTTCCTCTTTCGTTTTATACAACCCCTGCTGGTTGGAGGGAATGATCTTTGCTTGGGACCTTTTTTGTCTGTTTTCTTTTTTACTCCAACCTTTGGGAGTTCTGAGTCGCAGTGTGCTGTACCATCCAGACTGGGATCTATCTACGGGAGGCAAAAATAAACGCCGAGGAACTCATCACCCAATCCTCCCTTAATTCCTGAAGTTTTGTACCCATTCCTGCCTTCTCTTGTCCACGTTTCAGAGTCTTCCAGGATTTGCTTTGTGTATTATGTCCATGTTCTCACTTGGAATGTTGAGGTGGAGTGTGATTACTCCATGATGAGCAGTATGGGAACTCGACTCCCACGATCATTTAATGAAAGCCCAGTTAAGTGAATACACTCATCTTGCCTACAAGTTGCTTATTTTATGGGTATCAATATAACAATAGGTATAGTGTTAGGAGCATTAAGATCAATTCCATGAGAGCTTATAGGCAATAGGACAAAAATTATTTCTAGCCACTTTGGAATAGGTCGTGTAGTGTGGTGGTGAGGTCACTGTTCAGAGAATAATCTCTGACACCCCTCAGAATGTCCTGTAATTAGATCAGTCCTGACACTGCTCAGATTTAGTGCATACCTGCAGGTTAAGGGCAAAGTCCTGAACAAGGTGACCCACTTCAGGTGCCATGTGATGAAACTCCTCCAGTCCTTGCTGGAGGTCTGGTTGGCCCAAAGTTCCAACCTGTTAAGCATGTGGTTAGTCTTTGTGGTGACCAGCCCCTATCCTTAGGCTATATAGGGGCCACCATGTGTCACTTCATTAGCATAAGAGACACACACTGGTCACTTAGGAATTCCAAGGGTTTTTGAAGCGCTGTGCCAGAAATAGTTTTTATTATATGCCATGGTCATCAAATACAAATTCAAGGACAGATGGGTATTTGAGAGGTATGTTGTTTAGGATTTAAACATTTTAAGATGGGGCAAAGGGCAAATTAGCATTAGCAATCACACAGGGGCACGTACTCAGAATTGAGAATACAGAAGTGTATCAAGTACTTTTTTTAGCTTTAGGGTATATAAAAACCAGTACGATTAAAAATGCCAGGATGGGGCTCTCATTTATGACATTTATGAATCATAAAATCTTCTATTCCTACAGAGCAGAAGAAAGAAGAGATCTGCTGATGTTTTTCCGAAGCCTACACTTTTTTGTGGAGTGGTGTGAATATCGTAAGCGGACATTTGAACACTTCAAGGTAGGGTCTGAAGTTTTAAAATTTAAACATATTCAAAAAGTCAGGCTGGTTTAAATTTAAACATATCTGAAAAGTGAAGCTGGTATTAATTTGGGGGTTTAATATAACTTTTTTTCCTCAAAGTTTTGAAACAATAGAAAATATTTTCGTTGGCTTCTGGAATTTGCAGTTATTTGGAATAAATGAGGAGGAATGCTTTTGTACAAACCAGTGAGTCGTTTGTATTAGGGGATATCTTGAAAGAGGTATAGTTATATTCTTATTTATTTTATTCACATTTTGAAAAATTAATCTGTTAGGGTTACTTGAAGTAAAATACAAATGCTAAAATGAGTGTTATCATAGTGGGCTTACCACCTAGCACTATAATCTTCAATTCCTAGTCATACTCTATATTTTGAGTCTCTTAATTATCATCTATTTCAGTTTTAAGTATTAAAGCCTGATTCTGGTATAATAATGTTTCTTAAGTCTGATAACAGAAACATTCAAAGACTTCTTATTATTCTGTTTTCTGGCATAACTAGAATTACATTGGACTACGTTATAATCACTCATATTCTTTTTAGTTGGATGGTAGCAGTTTTGACAGCAGTGGTCCACACAAAATCCAGTTTTGAAAGAGTTGATATAGTATCTCAAAAGGCTAACCCCAGGTCCTGACTGTTGTTTTTCTGACTGGTACTAACTCTTGTTTGTTTGAACTTAATATTATTGTTATTATTACTGCTATCACTACTGCCGTTATTATTTGCATTCTGTTTGGTTGAGTTAATAAAATTTGTCAGACGTAGAACTTTCCTTACAATGAAACATGCCTGTACCTGTCCTGTGGCTCCTGGAGGAGTTCTCTTACTGTTGCTCACTGACATGTGCTCTTGCACCAGAACAGTGAAAGGGCTTTGCGTCACAACTGGTAAAATACAGTCATGATCGGGAGTATGCGGGCAGTTGTAGCAAAACTCCATCGAACATGGAGGTTTACTGATACATTTGGGTAGGTTGTGGGAATTCCGAGTTCTAGTCCTATTTCCGAAGTTGATTTGCCCCTAGGTGCTTTCAAGGTGGGCGTAGAAGTATAATTGGTGTGTTTATCCTGTAGAGGATCGAGTACTTCCGTGAGCTGATCATGCTGTTATGCAGCCATCACTGATACTCATCTCCAGAACTTGGTTACATCTCAAACTGCAACTGTTCCCATTAAATATTAACTTCTCATAACCTCCTTCCCCAGCTCTTGGGGATCACCATTCTATTTTCGGTTTCTATGAATTTCTAGGTATCTCATTAAAGCAGAATCATAAAACCAAAGTTTTTTGTTTGGTTTATTTCATTTAGCATAATATTCTCAAGGTGTTGCACAGTGAAGAATTGCCTTCCTTTTTAAGGCTGGATGATATTCCATTGAATGGGTTGCCTTCATTTTGTTTATCCATTCATCTGTTGATGGATACTTGCTTTGTTTCCATCTTTTGACTATTGTGAACAATGCTTCTATGGACATTGGTGTACAAATACCTGTTCAAGCCCCTGCTTTCCGTTCTAGTACATATATACTTGTAAATGGAGTCATTGGGTCATACAGTATTTCTGTCCAATTTTGTGAAGCACCCCATATTCTCTTCCACAGTGGGTATACTCTTTTACATTCCCAACAGCAATGCCACATCTCCCAATTTCTCCACATAATTGCCAACTTCTGGGGTCTTTTTTTGTTTTGATTTTTTTCCATTTTATCTATTTTTTTTTATCTTGGATTATAGCCAATCTAATGGGTGTGAAGTAGTATTTTCATTGTGGTTTTGATTTGCATTTACCTAAAGATTAGTGATGTTGAACATCTTTTCGTGTGCATATTGGCCATTCGTGTATCTTCTTTGCAGAGATGTCTATTTAAATCCTTTGCCCATTTTTGAATTGGGTTGTTTGTTTTTAATCTTTTTTTTTTTTTTTTATTTAGTTGACAGATCACAAGTAGGCAGAGAGGTAGCCAGAGAAAGGAAGGGAAGCAGGCTCCCTGCTGAGCAGAGAGCCCAACGAGGGGCTTGATCCCAGGACCCTGGGATCATGACCTGAGCCTAAGGCAGAGGCTTTAACCCAATGAGCCACCCAGGCACCCCTAGATATTAATCTTTTATCAAATATATAATTGGCAAATATTTCCCCCCATTTTTTGGCTTGTCTTTTCATTTGTTTGATAGTGTCCTTTGATGCGCAGAAGTTTTTACCTTCAGCAACATCCATTTTATCTATTTTGTTGTTGTCTGTGCTTTTGATGTCATATCCAAGAAATCATTGTCAAATCCAATGTCATAAAGATTTTCCTCTTTTTTTCCCACTAAGAGTTTCATAGTTAAATTTAGGTGTCTGATCCAACTTGAGTTAACTTTTGCATACACTGTAAGTGAAGGGTCCATCTATATTCTTTTGCATGTGGATATACAGTTTTCCAAGGTCTTGGGCACCTTTGTTGAAAATAATTTGACTGTCTATGCAAAGGTTTGTTTCTAGGTTCCGTGTACTCTTCTGTTGTTACATATGTTCCTGCATGCCGGTACCGTACTTTCGATTACTATAGCTCTGTAATTCACTTTTGAAATGAGAAAAGTGTGAGTTCTCCAATTTTATTCTTCTTTTCTAATTTCTTTTGCCTACTTGGAGTCCTTTGAGATTCCATACGAATTTAAGAATGGGTTTTTCTCTTTCTTCAACAAATGTAATTGGGATTTGGATAGGGACTGCATTGAGTGTGTGGATTGCTTTGGGTGGTGCTGACCTAGTAACTGTTTGGTCTTCCAGCCCAGGAACACAGGATGTCTCTGTACTGGTGCATGGCTTCTTTAGTTTCAGAGTGTTTGTAAGGGTAAAACATTTTTAATTTTAAACCTTAATTTCTTTACTTATCAGTGTCAAGAATGAATACTACTATTTCTTTAAGATAATTGGGTCAGTGGAATTTTACTGTCATTCTTTTATCTTATTTGTGACCTAAGGGTATATATAAGGTTGTCAGTTACCCCTGCTCATATCTTCTTATCTGGAAATCTGAAATTGTCTTTCAAAGATAATTCTGTAATTCAGACCTTTTACCAGTGCTCTTTCCTAATTATTATTTTATGTAAACCACAGGCTTTTGAATTCTCTAAAAGTTATGTTATTTTAAGGTGTTTTTTTCCTCTTTAAGTTCAGTTAGGTAAAGAATATAGGGATGCACCTGGAAACGTAACAGATGTATCTTCTGACTGCTTTTCCTGGTGTCGGTCCCACCACTTTGCTCTCTTTTTTACCAAACTTATTTTTCCAGATAAAGTTATAATTCATTTCCATTGATTCATTCAAGATTGTGATGAAGATTCTTTTTTTCCAAATAAAACAGAGCCCTTGGTTTATATGAATTTTATTTTGTTCTTTTCATTGCATATTCAATTCAGATGTGCTCACTACTATTATGCTAGGCACATTGAAAATATAAAGGGAATACTGGTTGTGTTCAGTGAGCTTTCAGTCACAGAGAAATGAGGCATGCACACAAAATAATGAGAAAGTAGTATATAGTTAGTGACTATCAATTACCAAAATAAAAGAAGCAGGTGAGTTAATAACTAGCATAGGGGTAATAATTGTGGCCTTAAGACATCACAGATGTTTTAATGAACAAAGTCTCATCTTTGGGTCAACCTTGACAAATGGGGAGAAAATTGAAAAACAGATAGGAGCTCATTCAGCATAGGGAGAAACAGAAGCAAATGCTTGAAAATATGAGTGACTCTTTGTTGTGGGAATTGTATATGGAGACCAACTTGATTCTAATGTACGATTTATGTTGGAAACAGTATTAGAAATTTTTATGTACACAGTTCAGACTTGTGCATCTAAAGCACTGATAATTTTGGATGTAATCTCAATACAATGTGGGGGAATAAGACTTTGAGTGGGTTTTGGTCAAGAGGAAGGTTATTTTAGGAACTTTAATCTGGCAGAGTTGTTCGATGATGAGTCATCACCATTAGAGTGTACATGAATTCACATTGCAAAATGATCAGTTAATCCTGGGTCTTTAGAAAATGTTGCTCCGAAGCTTTCTTGTGAAGGTATAGTCAGTTTGCATGACTGTGATGTGTATAGGTTGGGAGGGGGGAGGTGGTGTGCAGTAACACCACAAAATTCACTGCTTTCATGTCTTATATTTGAACAGATTTATTGATGAGATTCTCACTGCTATGGTGGTAAAAAGAAAATATTTTGCAGTATCTGTCATATTTGAAAGCTGAACTTTATAGCTATTTTTTGAGTGATGGGATGTACATTCAAGATTTTTTGTTTTTGTTTTTTGTTTTTTTTTTGAATGAGCACACTGATTTTGTTCTGCTTCGCTCCTTAAAATGTTTTATGGTAGACTGGAATGTCAGTATTTAGAAAAAGGAAGATTTTGTACTATTTTACTAAAGCCTTTAACTGTGTGACTATAAAGCAGAAGAACTTTGATTACTCTACTAGATCTTTATGAGAGAGTAAGATTATGCTTTATTTGGAAAGTTTTGCCTAGATATGAGACAATACCTACTTCTCGGGCTAAGTAAAAATATAATAGCTGCCTTAATAGAGGGAAAACAAAGTTCCTACTTCATAATGAATAACGTATGAATCATGAAAGAAAAATGGGAGATCACTGGAAATACTTAGCTTTTCAAAGTTTTTGGAACGTCTTCCTTAAATGCTTTAGGGATCCAGTAAAGGCCAAGAAAGACAAACAGTTGAAAGTTTTTTGGACTTATCCTTCCACTTAATTAGTAATGGAAATAATGCTTCTTAAATTTGGGTATTTATATAAAAACATACCTTTTAAATGGCACTATGGTGTAAACTACAAGGATTTTGTAATGCTGTTTAAATATTTTCATATTACTTTGTTTTGAACTTTGGATTCAATTTTGCTTTTTACTTGTTCTGTATAAGATTTTTGAACATCCTTGTTTAAAACATGAAATTCCTTCATAGTGGGACACAAAGTGAATATTAAATATTTATGCTCCTTTAGACATTGTTGAGACAGACAATATGCATGTGTGTACTTTAGTTTATATGCTGCATTGGTAGTAGTTAAAAGTATGACCCTACAGGCAATCTTTTCAAGCAGATAAAACTGTTGGGATGCTTTCCCAGGACGATGGGGTTGCCCTCCAGGCGTATCTCTTCAATGCGGTCCCGAATATAACGGGTGTCATTAGCCTTGCAAAATGTATCATCTGTGATTGAAGTTATGTTGTTAAACTGGAAAATAGAAGGGAAAAATTGTTCAGAAGTTTGAAATCAACCTTCTGTATGCTATGTAATGGGATTTCACTGAGTATTTAAAAAACGATTTTGAAATTACTGTATATCCTGTGTATCCTTTCAATAATAAAACCGTCTCAGTGTGACCTGAGTCACAGCCCCTGCCTTTTTACATCTACAGTATTACTTTGGAAGAACACACAGCTTATTACTCAGAGTGATATCCATGTGGCAGAAAGTTCTAAGCATAAATCAGATTATACTACCTGGAGAAAGTGTCCTGTTCTAGAGTTTCACTCAAAATAGGTACTGTGTTTTTAAATAATCCTTTAAAGAAGTAAAAAGGACAAATGGGGATTCTTATGATGCTGAAAGACCAATTTTAGTTTAATTCGTTTTCTCTCTTGTATTACCTTGAAATGATATTGGACGATAAAGTCAGCTGGAAAGTCTCCAAATGTTTACTGCTGTTGGAGAAAGAGGGACAAACCAGGGGCACCTGGGTGGCTCAGTGGGTTAAAGCCTCTGCCTTTGGCTCAGGTCATGGTCTCAAGGTCCTGGAATCGAGCTCCGCATTGGGTGCTCTGCTCAGCGGGGAGCCTGCTTCTCGCTCTCACTCTCTGCCTGTCTCTCTGCCTACTTATGATCTCTGTCGAGTTTTAAAAAAAGAATCTTTAGAAAGAGGGACAAACCAGAGGTTATAGTGTGCCCTGCCTTTGAATCCATGTGTCAGATTAACTAGGAGTGCTAAGTACACACCTGATGACAAGCCCCACTCTAAGAGCAGACCGCACACCTATGTCGCTGATCCTTTCTCGTTCTCTGGGCAGGTGGGACTTTCAGGCAGGTGATGCCTTGGACTAAATAGTCATACTTTTGATAGGAAAAATTTACATATGAATAATCCCATTTATATGTATGAATAATTGAGTTTCCTAATGAGTTCCAAGACCAATTTTAAGTTAAATTAAAGCCGCATATTGTGAAGGGAGCAATCCTACCTGAAGATGAATTATACGTAGACTTTCTGGTAGATTAAGAGGCACAGATTCCAGGGCATTGTGGTCCAAGTAGAGGAAGGAGAGGTGGTTCAGTTTCTGTAAGGAAAAGTTACTTGGCTTGAGCGTTATTGAGGTCAGTACATTTCTTTCACAGGATTCCAGCTATGTACACACATGCATATGCATGTATATATGTGCATAGACGTGTGTGCGAATATATGTGTGTATTTACGTGTGTACATAGGTGTTGGCATACACACCTATCAGTACTATTAATTGCTGGTTTGGTAGTTACTTGGTTTTGAGGGTTTTTTGGTTTTATAAGTAGTGTATCTTGGTCCTTTATGAAAGGTGATAGAGCCCTACTGCATCTCCACATTTCTCTCCACTCATCTGACCACTGAATACCGAGCCATGCCTGGCCTCAATCCACGTCAGCTTCTGAAGCCTTTTGATTTGTCTTGTGAACAGCTAATAAGGTCAGTCCCTACGCAGGATTGAATTTGGATCCTGGTGCTGACATAACCTCTCTTGAACCTTCAGAACTTCTTATTTCATTTCCACCAATTTCTAGCAAAATGAATACAGGCACATCTTGGAGATACTGTGAGTTCAGTTCCAGGCCACCACAATAAAACGAATATTACAATAAAGTGAGTCCAGTGAATTTCTTTGTTTCCCAGTGAATATAGAAGATATGTTTACACTATACTGCAGTAAAGTGTGCAACAATGTTAAGTCTAAAAAACAATGTACATACCCTAATTAAAAAATACTTTATTGCTAAAAGCCAACAACATCTGAGCTTTCAATGAGTTATAATCCCTAATGACAGACCAACAAATGTAATAATAATGAAAAAGTTTCAGTTATTGCAAGAATTAGCAAAACGTGGCAGAGACACAGTGAGCAAACGCTGTTGGAAAAAGGTGCCGATAGACTCGCTCCAAGCAGGGTTGGCGCAGACCTTCAGTTTGTAGAAACGCAGTGTCTGCGAAGCACAGGGACGTGCTCTGTGCCTGTACTCCTAAGCAATGTGCTTGTTAGTAAAATGTTTCCCAGAGCAATTTATTAACTATTTAGCGAGGTATGACTTTTACCCATAAGGGTCTGTGTTGAATTAGTCTTCCTGGTCAGCAGTCCGTTGCTGTGTATCATTTTATCACAGGACTTCAAGATTAATGCAAGTCTAAAATTCTGAATATTCAAACACTCCTTTTGTGAAGTGTGGATCGGCTCCTGTAGATCTTTACTATGCCAATTAGTCAACAGCTTATCAGCTGGAATTATATAGCTTCAAATTATAAGGGTTTTTTGTTTGTTTTGAAAGTGAGTCCTCTTTTGAAAAGTCCTCTAATAATCTCTTAATTTCTGAGGAACTCTGATGTGCCTTTAGAATAATTTCTCTTATAGTTGAAAAACAACCCTTAAGTGTTAACAAAAAGAAAAGAAAAATGGAATATTTTTACATTTTCTGACAGGTTGCTCGTTGGTGGACAAATCGTACCTTTGTGTGATTATCATAATCTTTATGATATTATTTGATAGTGTTTCTATTAAATGTTATCATAAGAAGCCCCAGACTTCCCTTTTGATTGAGGTTTGCTGCCAATAGTAGCACAATCATCTTTTTGTGTGGGGCTCCTTCGAGGACTGGGAACGAGTTACCACCTGTGCAGGACTGGGCAAGGCAGTAATTTCTCCATAGGCTATGCATTTGGACACAACCTGGCTACCTAAGTCAGAGTAGATCCCTCTTTCCTGTACCTATATCTTGAGTTATTAAATAAGAAATGTATTCAATGTTTAGTACATACAGAATTTTGTATGGAATTCAAAAGAAAGCTCGAATTCAAAAGAAAGTCAACCTACAGAATTTTATGGGTTAATACTTTTAAGTATTACTACTTAAAAAAAGTATACTTAAAAGTATTAATACTTTAAAGCTGAATTTTACTTTTGGAAAAATAATTTTCTGGCATGTATAAATTACTAGTATTGTAAGGAAAAGAAACACAGGAAAACTCCTTTTTGAGGTTTTATAGCATCCTGGTTTATGAGGGTACAAATAGATATTTTATTTTATTTTTATAAATATTTTATATTATTATAAATATTTGCTGTGTGAGCAAGTGAAAAACCTGGGATATGATATAGTCCCATGAAGCAAGGTAAAGTTACATACTTTAAGGGAGGTGCAAGTATAAGTTAGACTGAATGAGTCCAATAACAGGACTATTTATTATGGAAATAATGTCTTCATTTATAAAATTAAAATAGTTTGAAAATATAAAATAAACTTTTAGAACAGAGTTTCTCTTTTACCATGTTACTATTGGTTGTATAAAATTGGTGTTGTATTTGGTCATAGTATAAAATACTTACTTTGAATGTATTTGCTTTGATTCCTCTACTCTTGATTTTGTTATATTTTGCATTAAATAAAGTAAGCTTGGGAGGAAGAACTGGAAGCTTCAGTAGTTGATTTTCAGCTAGTGTAAGTTCTTCTAACAGAGAAAGTTTTGAAAAAGTACCGTCTTCTATATCTTCAATCAGATTTCCCGTAAAATCAAGTCTTCTTAAGTTAGCTTGAAAGAAAAATATACAGAAAATATAATACAAAAAATAAAAAGTTAAAATCTCATTCATGTGGATTGAAAAAAGGCATTGGTTTTATGGGTCACTCAAATACCTTTTAGTTTTAGTATCTAACAGAGTATCTGTATTTAGTAGGTCAGTAAGTTCTGTTGAATGCATGGTGAGCATCTACCCCGTGCCTGACACTGACGGCCTGTCTCACTCGAGTCCTAGAATTTCAGGGTTGCGAGGGAACTTGAAGTTCACAGAGCCTTCTGTGCTTGAATTCTCAGGATACTGAGGCAGTTTGGAACAAATTCTGTTTGCAAATCATGGGAAATAAGGATTACATTTGATTGAATAGAATTATGTAGGTACACTTTGCATGTTGCATTGTGATTGTAGAAAATGTTATCTTTATCTCTCTCTGTCTTATTGCTTACAAACAGGAATGTTGTTACAAACAGGAATGTTCCCTAATTTGTTAAGGTGATGTGGATGGAGAGAGACATTCAATTTGTTTGTTTCACTTTTTTATGTCTGAGATGATGAGGAAAAGGAGTCGCTTTTCATTCATTATTTGAGGTAGTCCCTGCAAACACTGGAGTTGGTGAAATGGACCATTGCTCTTGGGGGAAGATACAGGGTTAGGTCCCTGTGAGCCTCTGGTCACACATTTACATCAGCCAATTAGTACAAAGTTCTATGAGTGTTTCTGTTTCAAAGCACTGTGGTGAGTTTATATTGTGGGTACACTAACATGGAACTCAAGACCACTGCACTGCAGCTCTCATTGGAATGAAGATCGCCTCACAGCAGGAGGCTCTGGAGTACTGCCCTCGGGGAGCACCGGGTGTGGAAGATGTGGTGCTGAGACAGAGCAGGGCTCTGTGGTGTGAGAGCTGACACCAAATGGCAGAGGTCACCTCGTTCGACCTCAACTAGGGGAACCCTAGGGTGTTCCCACGGTGCATGTCGGCAAGTGACCATGAGGGCTGCACACAGTGACTTTGGGTCACAAATAAATTTCACCCAGTAGGTGAGTTTGAAAGTGTGGATCTACTGTACTTCAACCAGTTGGGAGCTACCAGGTGCAGCATGATAGTCTCATGGTGAAGCTCATAAATGTGTAGTGGGGCCCGTGTGCATTTCTGGTGTGATTTTCGGCGGAAGCACTTGACAACATAGCAGTCTAGAGAACTCACGAGGTTTTGTGATCCAGACCTGAGACATGGTGATGCAGAAGACGGGATGTGTAGTGTGCTAGAGCAGGGCCCTCGTGGCCCGCATCCCAGAAAGAGGGGAATGCGCTAGCCCTAGGCGAGAATCATGTGAGGAGTTTGGTGGTGTTTCATGATGACACGTGGACCTCTGCCCAGACCTAAATTGAAATCTCTGGTGATGAGGATCTGGTACCAGTATTTTTAGTATACAGCCAGGTTTAAGAACCTTGAGTTAAAGTAACCTTGACTTAAAGCAGAGTCACCCTTCTAGTAAAGGCAGCATTGTGAAGAAAGCGTTGAGGTTAGAGAAGCACCTCGATTATGCTGGTGCTCTGAGTGGCTGAGGCAAACAGCTCTCAAAGGTCTGAGGCTGAGAAGGCATTGGTGCCTTCTCATATGTTAGATGGGCTGTCAACATGAAGTCACCAATAAAGAAAGGTGACATGGGACATTGAATAGAAAAGAGGCTCACCAACAAACAAGTGGATTTTGGTGAAGGGTGTGGATACGTAAATATTCCAGCGGAGACTACCTTAGATGTGAGAGGCCACAAGTGCCTAAAAACTTGTATTTGAGGTTAATACTAACATGAGTTAATATAAATTATTTTATTTAAAATTAACTTACGTATTTCTGCAAAATCTTTCGCAGTCAGCTTTTTAATTTTGTTGAATCGTGCATAAAGGTAGGCTGATTCCTTTGGCAAGGGTGGTACAGCATCAATGTCAACTTCTTCACAGTATACAGAGCCACTTAAGCAAACACACAACAGGCATGTGGGCATTTCTAAGTTGGGAAACAAAATCATAAAAATATAAACCATAGTTTAGAAATATTTGGCCTCAGGGCACCTGGGTGGCTCAGTTGTTTGAAAGTCTGACTCTCAGTGTCAGCTCAGGTCTTTATCTCAGGGTTGTGAGTTTGAGCCCCCTGTTGGGCTCCATGCTGGGCTTGGAGTCTACTTAAAAAAATTAAAGTGCTTAGCCTCTAATGGCAAAATTATTGCTATCATGAGAGTTATCACTAATTTGAAAAGGTTTTTTTTTTTAAAGATTTTATTTATTTATTTATTTGACAGGGAGACTGTGAGAGAGGGAACACAAGCAGGGGGAGTGGGAGAGGGAGAAGCAGGCTTCCTGCTGAGCAGGGAGCCTGATGCAGGGCTCATCCCAGGACCCCGGGATCATGACCTGAGCCGAAGGCAGATGCTTAACGACTGAGCCACCGAGGTACCCCTGAAAATATATTTTGCAGAATAATAGGTGATAGAGGGAAGGATATTGTCATGTTAGCTAGTGACCTGATAACTCACCAGAATCTTACTTGCAGTTCTGTAATCTAAAATCTCTTTTATTCCTCTATCCATTTTAGCAGTGATCATTTAATTGCTAAATTGATTTACATTTCCTGATTTGAATACCAAGAAGGATTCATAAAGCAGAGCTTAAGGTAAATGCAAGCTTGCTTTATCACTTGGTTTGACACACACATATTTCAGATCAGTGACCATAGCTAACGAGCTTAGAAACCAGCAGTTAAGTAAGCAAACTATTAACCTCCATGTTAGAGCTGTCCTGGAAATGGCAAGGACGCCATTACGTGCTACATCATGTGTTGCCTACTTGTTGTGCCTCCTTCATCTCCTTCAGCCTGGAATATATCTTAGTCTTCGCTGTACATAACTTTTAAAATTTTTGTAAACTTTTGAATTTTAAAAACATTTTATTTTTCAGGGCATTTGTTTTTCAGAATGTCTTTTAATTAGAGATTGCCTGAGGTTCCTCATTTTTGACAGGAACACCATGGAAATGACTTTGGGTCCTCAGGGCTGTGTATCAGGAAGCACCTGGTATCTATTTGTCCCGTTCCTGATGATGCTGTCAGTGGTCACTTGACTCACTTGGTGTCTGCCGTTAATAAGTATCTGCTGAAGAAGTACTCTGAGATTCTTAACATCCGGTTCATCATTCACCTGACACTCACTCACTAGTTTTATGACCTATTGATAGTTCTTACCGGAATCATTTGTTACTAGGATAGTTGCAAATTATAATTTTCTAACTCCATCATTTCTTCTACATTTGTTAGTTGATATTTGGTGTAAGGTAGAACATTCTCTTCTTACTTAGTTATATCAGTTCACTATGAGCTTATGAATTCCTTATCCCATGGATCAGAATTTACCATCATATTTATTTTGATAATTAAATTGTCTCAGATTAGGCAGTGTGAACCCTTTTTTTTTTTTTTAAATATTTGAGGAGGGGGCATGAGAAGGGTGGAGGGGCAGAGGCAGAAGGACAAGCAGCCTCCCTGCTGAGGAAAAAGCCCAATGTGGGCTCGATCCCAGGACCTGAGATCATGACCTGAGTGGAAGGCAGATGCTTAACAGACTGAACCACCCAGGTGTCCTCTGAGTGTGAACTCTTTCATGCTCTTTTTCATTCTGTCACCGCTTTTTTTGTGCTTAAATGATATTTAATAATTGACACATATTTAACTTGTATAATTTATACGTTTTTTGTTTGTTTTTTTTTTTAAAGATTTTATTTATTTTTTGACAGAGAGAGATCACAAGCAGGCAGAGAGGCAGGCAGAGAGAGAGAGGAGGAAGCAGGCTCCCTGCTGAGCAGAGAGCCTGATGTGGGGCTCGATCCCAGGACCCCGAGACCATGACCCGAGCCGAAGGCAGTGGCCCAACCCACTGAGCCACCCAGGCGCCCCTAATTTATACGTTTTTGACATATGTATATACCCATGGAGCCACTGCTGCAATTAAAATAATTGACGTAATCATCACCCCCAGAGTATTCTTACTCTTCATAGTCCCTCCCTCTTCCCAACCACTGACCTGCTTTCTGTCCATTCATGGCAGCTTGCATTTCTGAGAGTTTTCTATCAAAAGAACCATGTAGTATATATACTTTGATCCAACTTCCTCCACTGTGCACAATTATTTCGAGATTCATCTTCTATTACATGTATCAGCAGTGCATTCCTTTTTATTACTGAGTAGTATTTCATTTTATTAATGTATACAGTTTATACAGTCCTTCCTTGTCGGCATTTGGGTCTTTAGTTTTTAGCTGTTTCACAGAAAGCTGCCGTGCGCCTTATGTAGAAGTTTGTATGGATGTGATGCTTTCATTTCTTTAGGGTAAATAACTAAGAGCAGAATGGCAGGGCCACCTTGAAGTTGTATACCTTTTGAGGAAAGCAGGAAAGCCCCAAACTGTGTTCCGTAGAGCTCGTGCCATTCTGTAGTCCCTTCAGCAGTGCACGAGTGTTACAGCTACTTCACATCCTCGTCATTTGGTTCGATCAGACTTTCTAATTTTAGTCATTCTGGGAAGGTGTGTTGTGGTATCTTGTGTTCTAATTTATATTTTCCTAATGACTAATGTGCTGAACAATTTTTTTTTATAAATTTATTTGCCATCCACATATTGTAGTGGTAAAGTGTTCATATCTTTTGCCTATTTAAAAAATTTTTTTTGCATTATTGTTACTGAATTACAAGACTATCTATTATAAATATAAGTTTTTTGTCAGATTTATTCCTCTGTGTGGCTTGTCTTTTTATTTTCTTACCGTTATCTTCTGAACAGGAAACATTTTTTCTTCCAAATTTTTATTTAAATTCTAGCTAGTTAATAGATAGCATAATATTGGTTTCAGGAGTAGAATTTAGTGATTCATCACTTACAACACCCAGCACTCATCACAAGTGCCCTCCTTAATCTCTGTGGCCTTCTAGCCCCTCCCCCACCCACCTCCCTCCATCAACCTTTAGTTTGTTCTCTGTTGTTAAGAGTCTTTTATGATTTTCTTCCCTCTCTCTCCCTTTTTTCCCCTTCCCATATGTTCATCCGTTTCCTAAATTCCATGTATGAGTGAAATCATATGGTATTTGTTTTTCTCTGTCCTAGTTTTCTTAGCATAATACACTCCAGCTCAATCCATGTCATTGCAAGTGGCAAGATTTCATTCTTTTTGAAGGATGAGTAATATTTATTGTATATGTACACCACAACTTCTTTATCTATTCATCAGTCATGGACACTTGGGCTTTTTGCATAGTTTGGTTACCGTTGATGATGCTGCTATAACCATTGGGGTGCATGAGCCCCTTTTAATTTATATTTTTGTGTCTTTTGGGTGAATACCCAATGGTGCAATTGCTGGATCAGAGGGTAGTTCTACTTTTAACTTTGTGAGGAACCTGCATGCTGTCTTCTAGACTGGCTGCACCAGTTTTCATTCCCACCAACGGAAGGGTTCAGTTTAAGAGGGTTCAGTTCCCCTTTTTCCATATCCTCACCTACACCTATTTTTTTTCTGTGTTGTTAATTTTAGCTATTCTGCCAGGTGTGAGGTGACTTATCATTGTGGTTTTGTTGTTATTATTGCTTTTTAAAAAAATTATGTATTTGACAGAGAGAAGGAGAAGCAGGGTCCCCATTGAGCAGGGACCCAGACATGGGGGCTTGACCACAGGACCCATGACCTGAGCTGAGGGCAGACTGAGCCACCCAGATGCCCCTCTCATTGTGGCTTTGATTTGTATTGCCCTGATGGTGAGGGATGTTGAGTACTTTTTCATGTGTCTGAGGGCCATCTGATGTCTTCTTTGGAAAAGTGTCTATTCATGTCTTCTCCCCGTTTCTTAACTGGATTGTTTTTTGGGTGTTGAGTTGGTAAGTTCTTTAAAGATTCTGGATGCTAACCCTTTATCAGATATGTCACTTGCAAATATCCTCTCCTGTTCCCTAGGCTGCCTTTTAGTTTTGTTAATTGTTTCCTTCTCTGTGTAGAAGCTTTTTATCTTAATGAAATCCTAGTAGTTATTTTTGCTTTTGTTTCCTTTGCTTTTGGCACCATGTCCAAGAAGTTGCTGAAGCCAAGGTCAAAGAGGTTGCTGCCTCTGTTCTCTAGGATTGTGATGGATTCCTGTCTCACATTTTCGCCTTACATCCATTTTTTAAAAAGACTTTATTTATTTACTTTTAGAGAAAGTGTGTGCGTGTGGGTAGGGGAGGGGCAGAAGAAGGAGAGAGAATCCTAAGTAGAGTCCACACCAAGCCAGAACCTGATATGGGGCTTGAACTCACAATGGCACGATCACCACAAGAGCAGAAACCAGGAATCGGAAGGATGCTCAACCAAGTAAGCCACCCAGGCACCCCAGGTCTTTCATCCATTTTGTATTTATTTTTGTGTATGGTTTAAGAAAGTGGTCCAATTTCATTTTTTTGTATGTTGCTGTCCCTTTTCCCAGTACTATTTGTTGAAGAGCCTGTCTTTTATCCATTGAATATTCTTTCCTGCTTTGTCAAAGATTAGTTGACCATATAGTTGTAGGTCCATTTGGGGGTTTTCTATTCTGTTTCACTGACCTGTGTGTGTGTTTTTTTGCCAGTACCATACTATCTTGATGATTACAGCTCTGTGACAGACCTTGAAGTCAGGCATTGTGATGCCCCCAGCTTTGGTTTTCTTTTTCAGGATTGTTTTGGCTATTAGGGTCTTTTGTAGTTCCTTACAAATTTTTGGATTTTTTGTTCTAGCTGTTGTTATTTTGATAAGGATTGCATTAAATGTGCAGATTGCTCTGGTCAGCATAGACATTTTAATATTTGTTCTTCCAGTCCATGAGCATGGAATGTCTTTCCATCCCTTTGTGTCTTCCTCGGTTTCTTTCACGAGTGTTCTGTAGTTTTCAGAGGATAGATCTTTTACCTCTTTGGTTAGGTTTATTCCTAGATATCTTACTGTTTTTGGTGTAGATGTAAATGAGATTGATTCCTTGATTTCTTGTACAGCTACTTCATTTTTGTTGTATAGAAATGCAACAGATTTCTGTACATTGATTTTATATCCTGCAACTGCTGAATTCCTGTATCAGTTTTAGCAGTTTTTTGGTGAGATATTTCAGGTTTTCAATAAAGAGTATCATGTCATCTGCAAATAGTGAAAGTTTGACTTCTTCCTTGCTGATTTGGATGCCTTTTCTTTCTTTTTTTCATATGATTTCTGTAGCTACAACTTCCAGTGCTGTGATGACTAGTAATAGTGAGAGTGGACAGACGTCCTTGTTGTGTTCCTAACTGTATGGGAAAGAGCTCTCAGTTTTTTCCCATTGAGGATGATACTAGTTCTGGGTCTTTTATATGTGGCTTTTATGATGTTGAGCATGTTCCTTCTATACATTTTTATTTAAATGAAGAACGGTTGATTCCTTTATAGTTGCGCTTTTTGTGTTGTACTTAAGAAATCTTTGCCAACCTATGTTATTATCCTATTTTCTTTTAAGAGTTTTATAGTGTAAGCTCTTGATATTTAGGTTTGGGGTCCATTTTGAGTTACTTTTATGTATGGTCTCAGAAAGAGTCAAAGACTCAAAAAGAGTCAAAGCTCATTTTTTAATACTAGAGCTATCCAGGTTTTTTGCACCACTTTTTGAAAAAATTACCCTTTCCTCATTATGTTGCATTGGCACCACTGTAAAAAGCTAGTTGACCCGATTGTGTAAGTGTATTCCTGGACTCTATTCTGTTTCGCTGATCTACTTATTTTTATGTTAATACCACAATGTCTTGCTTCCTGTAGTGTTTCAGGTAGTGTAAATTCTCCAACTGTATTCTTCAACATTGTTACCACTATTTTAAGCTCTTTGCATTTCCACGTAAATTTGAGTCAGCTTCTTAATTTCAAAAAGGCTAAAAATTTAGCTGGTATTGAGTTAAATCTATAAATAAATTTGTGAAAAAATGACATCTTAATGATACTGAGTTTTCTGATTCTTGAACATAGTATAGCCATATATTTAGGTCTTTAATCTCTCTCACTATAGTTGTCTAGAGTTCAGTATGCAGGTCTTAATATATCTTTTATAAATTTATACTACATTTTTAAAATATTTTGATTAAAAATGTCTCCATTACTCTTTAAGAACTTTTTAATTTTCTGGTTTATTTTCTGGTAAGATGTCCCAGA
Source organism: Mustela nivalis (assembly GCF_964662115.1). NCBI lineage: Eukaryota > Metazoa > Chordata > Mammalia > Carnivora > Mustelidae > Mustela > Mustela nivalis. The sequence continues at coordinate 4,629,407 of NC_139032.1, read as the reverse complement.
CCACTCTTGCCATCTCTCTGCCCCAAGCCTGAAATCAGTTATTCCTTTAAGTATTGACTCTGTTTAGTAGAGAGCAGTATTTAGAAACCAGGATTTGAATGTGGATACGCTCATTGCTACCAGCATCTCATTGCTTCTATGCTCTTTCTGCAGAGAGAGCTGGGAAATAGATGTATGTCTATTTGTCTCTCCATATTTAATACACATATATACACACACATATAGGTGTTTTAGACATTTACATACATTCTTACACACATATAGGTGTATGTATATACCATCTAAATATATGTGTGTATACATACACATAAACACATCATATACATATATACACATATAATACACTCACACAGAGACAAACATGTCTATACAGGCAAACTTAAGAGAAATTACACGTTTGGTTCCACTGCAATAAAGCAAGTCAAATGAGCTTTTTGGTTTCCCAGTACACATGAAAGTTATGTTTATAGTGCATGTAGCCTGTGAAGTGTGCAGTCAGTGTGTCTAAAACATTGTTCAAAAAAGAAAAGAAAAGAAATAATGTTCATACTTAAATTAGAAACACTCTCGCGTTGAAAGCTACTAACCATCATCTGAGCTTTCAGGGAGCCATGATTTTTTTGCTTGTGAAGCCATGATCTTCTTGCCTGATGTTGATCTGCTGACCCATCAGGGTGGTACTGGCTGTGGCCATTTCTGAAAATAAGACAACCCTGAAGTTTGCCGCATGGATTGACTCTTCTTTCATGAATGATTTCTCTGTAGCCTGTGAAGCCATTTGGTACTGTTTTACCCACAGTAGAACGGTTTTTTTTATTTTTGAAGATTTTATTTTTTTTATTTGACAAAGAGAGTGGGAGGGGCAGAGGGAGAAGCAGACTCCCCTCCGAGCAGGGAGACGGATGCGGGGCTCGATCCCAGGACTCTGGGGAATGACCTGAGCTGAAAGCAGATGCTTAACCAACTGACTGAGCAACCCAGGCACCCAGTAGAACTTCTTTCAAAACTGGAGTCCATCCTCTCCAACCTTTCTGCTGCGTTACAGCTATGTTTGTGTGATATTCTAAATCCTCTGCTGTCATTTCCACAGTCTTCACGGCATCTTCACCGGGTGTAGATTCCATCTCAAGAAACCACTTTCTTTTCTCATCCATAAGAAGCAAGTCCTCGTCTGTTCAAATCTGATCACGGGATTCTAACAGTTCAGTCCCGTCTTCAGGCCACACTTCTGATCCCGCTTCTCCTGCTGTTCCCCCACATCTGCAGTGACTTCCTCCACTGCAGTCTTGAACCCCTCAAAGCCACCCATGAGGGCTGGAATCAACTTATTCCAAATTCCTGTTGAGTTTGATAGTTTGAGCTCTTCCCATGAGTCATGAAAGTGAAAGTGAATCCTTTGCTGCATGTTTTAGATTGAGTCCGCCCAGATCCATCTGACAAATCAGTATCTACGGTAGCTAGAGTCTTACTAAAGGTATTTCTTAAAGAACAAGACTTGCAAGTCAGCATTACCCCTTGATTCATGGGCTGTAGGATGGATGTTGTGTTAATAGTCATGAAAGCAACATCAATCTTTTTTTTTTTTTTTTAAGATTTTATTTATTTATTTGACAGACAGAGATCACAAGTAGGCAGAGAGGCAGGCAGAGAGAGAGGGGCAAGCAGGCTTCCTGCTGAGCAGAGAGCCTGACGCAGGGCTCTATCCCAGGACCTGAGACCATGACCTGAGCTGAAGGCAGAGGCTTAACCCACTGAGCCACCCAGGTGCCCCTAAAGCAACATTAATCTTGTTCCTCTCCATTAGAACCTTGGGTGACCAGGTGCAATGCCATGTAGCAGTAATATTTTGCAAGCAATCTTTTTTTTCCTGAGCAGTAAGTCTCAAGAGTGGGCTTAAAATATTTCATCAACCGTATGGTAAATAGCTGTGCTGTCCGCCGGGCTCTGTTGTTCCGTTGAAAGAGCATAGGCGGAGATTAGCATGGTTGCTAAGGGCTGCTTTTCAGAATGAGCAATGGGCACTGGCTTCCGCTTCAAGTCACCAGCTGCGTCAGCCTCTCTGGAGAAAGTCAGCCTGTCCTTGGAACTTTTGAAGCCAGGCGTTGATGTCTTTCTCACCATGAAAGTCCTAGGTGGCATCTTCCAATGGAAGACTGTTGCGTCCGTATTGAAAACCTGTTGCTTTGTGTGAGCACCTTCGTGAATTGTCTCAGCCGGATGCTCGGGATCCCTTGCTACGGCTTCTCCATCGGCGCTCGCCGCTTCACCTTGCGCTTGTACGTTACAGAGACGCTTCTTGCCTCCCCCCGGTGACTTCCGCCAGCTCCCAACTTGACTTCCACAGCTTCCTCAGCTCCTCAGCCTGCACAGAACTGAAGAGTCGGGGCCTTGCTCCGGGGGAGGCTTTGGGCGAAGGGGATGTCGTGGCTGGTTTGAGCTTCCCTCCAGACCGGTCAGACTCACAGCATGTCAGCAGGGAAGCTGTTTCATTCTCTTATGTGCTCACTGGGGTAGCACTGGCTATGTCCTTCGAGAACGTTTCCTTTGCATTCATAACGGGGCTTACTTTTTGGCACAAGAGGCCCAGCTTTTGGCCTGTCTTGGGTGTCAACAGACCTTCCTCACGCCGCTGAATCATTTCTAGTTTCGATGGAAAGTGAGACATGTGCGACTCTTCCTTTCACGTGAACACTTAGAGGCCCTGGTAGGGTTATCAGCTGGGAATAGGGAGGCCCGAGGAGAAGGAGAGAGATGGGGGAAGGGCCCGTCCGTGGAGCGGTCAGAGCACACACGGCATCGGTTGAGTTCCCCGTCTTATATGGCACAGCTGCGGTGGCCCCAGATTACAGCGGTGACATGGAAGATCACTGATCACAGATCACCGTAACAAATGTAATAATAAGAATCACGTTTAAAATATTGTGAGAGTTCCCAAAAGATGACACAGAGACATGACGTGAGCAAATGCTGTTGGAAAAATGGCACCAGCAGACTGGGTCCAGGCAGGATTGCTACAAACCTTGCGTTTGTTAGCAATGCAGTGTCTGTGCGGTCAGAAAACAAGGCAGACCCGTACCCATGTCTGTACTTCTGTGTACAAACTGTGAGCTGGCGCCAGTGTCTTTTATGCCAGTGCAGCTCCCCTGCGCTCACTCTGGTCTCCCCCCTCACCACAGTTGTTCTGAGAAACCTGGCTCTCTTTATCCAGTGTAGTAGTTCACTCAGTGCTAGGCCACATACTAAATAGTTTCGTTACTGCTGACCTGTAACACAGTGGAAAACAAACCTTCTCACTGGGATTTCAGTGTTCCTCATTCTGTTTTGTCTTTAGCCTGAAGGTATGTAGTAAAAATACTGTGTTTCAGGGTTACTTGGATTAAATTGGTTTCCCTTTAGTATGTTATGTTATTCATTTGAAATGAAATTGTCTCTAATTGTAGGCCAACTTTGGTTTTTTTTATCTTCCCTTGCTGCTTTTATTTATAAATGTGTTTGTTTGTTTACCTACGTGAAATATAACCTTGTTCTAAAATCGAATCTACACAGAAAGTGTATATTCCGAGAAATCCCACCGCCCCTTGTCCCTAGCTTCCCAGTGACCATCTCTCCCTCCTTCCCACCTCTGGTCCCTTCTGAGACTGGCTGGTAACTAGTCTCCATTTTTAAATTACCTTCCCTGAGTTTCTTTTCACACAAGTAAGCTGATGCATGTATATTTTCTTATGTGTCTCCCTTTCTTGGATGAAAGGCTGTAGACTGTAGATGCTCTTCTGTACTTTTTTTTTTCCCATATAATATATTCTGGAAATCACTTCTTGTTAGTTCGTAAAGATCTTCCTCATTCCTTTTTACAACTGCATAGTATTTCCTTGTGTGGATTTATCATACTTCATTTCACCTCCCTTCAGGGTATGGACAATTAGAGCATTTCCAGAATTTAGCATTTACAAGCAGTGCTTCAGTGATACTGCATATGTATTTTCTTCCTTTTGGAGGTATATCTTTAAGTTAATTCCTAGAAGTTGATTGACATCAAAAAGTAAATTGCATGTTTGTTTTTGTTAGATCCTGCTTAAGCAAAAACATTATACTAACTTGTATTCCTCCCAGCGGTATATAAAGATCTGATACCACTGTGGCCTTGTCATTGGAATATTTTGGTGTAACAGGTTTAATTTTTTGTCCATCAGGTAGGTTCAAAATTTGTATCTTAGTGTAATTTAAACATATTTCTGTATGTGTAAGATTGAACATCTTTCCGTATGTTTAAGGGTCATTTTTTTTTTTTTTAAAGATTTTATTTATTTATTTGACAGAGAGAAATCACAAGTAGATGGAGAGGCAGGCAGAGAGAGAGAGGGAAGCAGGCTCCCTGCCAAGCAGAGAGCCCGATGCGGGACTCGATCCCAGGACCCCGAGATCATGACCTGAGCCGAAGGCAGCGGCTTAACCCACTGAGCCACCCAGGTGCCCCTGTTTAAGGGTCATTTTTGTATCACTTTTTAAATCGTCATATCTTTTGATGGTGTTTCCAGTGGGTTTTTAGTCAGTTTCTTTTTCCTGGATTTTTATGTGTTATAAATTAGAGACATTAACTTTATTTCTCTCAGTTTTTGTTGTGTTTGACTTCATTTACGATGCTTTTTCCCATGAGAAAATTTGATTTCATCTACTCAAATATTTATTGATGTTTTCTATTATTATAATTTCTATTATTTTCTCTGAATTTTGAGGCATCCCACTCCCATATAATTGTTTCGTATTTGCATGATTTCACTTTTTACTTTTAGACCCTAATGTATATAGTGAGGGATTTGTTTATCTGTGTAAAGTGTGGATCTAGTTTTATCCCTTTTCAGTAGAGTACTCAGTTGTTCAATACCATTTAAAATTTTTTAAAGTTTTTGTTTATTTATTTTTTTATTCATTTCACATTCACATTCATTCATTCACAGTACAAGCAGTGCTAGTGGCAGAGGGAGAGGGAGAAGCAGGAAGCCCCACGAGGGGCTTGATTTTTAGGACCCTGGGAATATGAACCGAGCTGAAGGGAGACTCTTAACTGACTAAGCCACCCAGACGCCCCTAAAGTTTTTATTTAAATTCCAGTTTGTTAATGTACAGTGTAGTATTAGTTTCAGGATCCAGCATTCTTTTTCCAAAAATACTGTCTTTAAGGTGCCTGGTGGGCTCAGTTGGTGGAGCATTAGACTCTTGATCTCGGAGCTGTGAGTTTGAGTACCACATTGGGTGTAGAGACTTCTTAAAATCTTTAAAAGTACCATCTTTGCTTCAGTGATTTACAATGCCTTCTTTATTATATACTGAGTTTCTACAGGTATTTCTCTTTCTGAACTTCTCTTCTGTTTGTGCATCAGTATCACATGTGTTTTAGCATAGAGACTGTAAAGTAAGTTCTCTTGAGTGGTATGTCTGGTTCCCGTGCATCCCTGTCAGTTCTCAGTGACTCCCTGGCTTCGTGCAGGTTTGACTTCTCTACACGAACTTGAGAATCAACCTTACCAACTTTGTAAAGAAGCTTGTTGTTATCAACTTAGGCAGAGCTGACATCTTTATAATACTGAGTCATCCAAGAGCAAGGAATGTCTTTCCAATTAGTGTGTGACTTTTTTTTCATGTTGTTATGTGAAATACTGTTCTTTCATAGAGCAAAAATAAACCAAATAGACAGGAACTATTAAGGAGGACTTTGTTATTTTCTATTGTTTTCATAGAAATGTGTATTACAAATATTTATGTATTTAGGCATCTCTGTGTTTCTTGAAGTCAAGAATTCATTTTATTTCCCTTATCCTCAGGCTTTACATAGTATTTGCAGATCACTGATTTAATTTTTTAAATTTTTTTATTTTTAAAAAGATTTTATTTATTGATTGATTTACTAGAGAGATAGAGAGCACAAGTAGGCAGAGCAGCAGGCAGAGGGAGAAGGAGAAGCAGGCTCTCCACTGAGCAGAGAACTTGGTGTGGGGCTCAATCCCAGGCCCTGGGATCATGATCTGAGCCAAAGGCAGCCGCTTTACTGACTGAGCCACCCAGGCACCCCCCCATCATTGATTTTAAATCACTGTTTGTGGAATTGACTTGATATAGACAGAAGCACACACCTTTTACTTGACTGTTCTCGAATGTTCCTGTCCATGTTTCTCACTCGTAATGTGGGGTCGCAGCAGATGTGTACCCCCAATGCACCAGCTGACTTTCTCAGTGGAGATAAGGAATAAAGTTCCATAATCTAGCTACGAAAGCTCTTTTTGAGATAATGAAATGAGCTGAGAGGGTATGCGCACTTACCATCATTTTCCTTCTTGAAGGGCGGTGGCGTTGCATGCTCATCTCTTTGTAATTGAAGACTTTTCTCTTTGGGTATTACCATAGTTTCTTTTTCCTATTAGAAAAATTAAAAAAAAATTGTTATCAGGTATGAAAAAGTCTAATTTTTACTATACAAATTAGGGTCACGGGGCGCCTGGGTGCCTCAGTGGGTTGAGCATCCAACTCTTGGTTTCAGCTCAGGTTCTGCTCTCAGGGTCCTCCGCACTCAGCAGGGAGTCTGCCTGGGATTCTCTCTTCCTCTCCCTCTCCCACAACCCCTGCCAAATAAATAAATAAATCTTAAAAAAAAAAAAAAAAAAAAAAAAAGAAAACCTTAGGGTTACAGACAGCACTTGTCTTCTCATGGCCAGAGTTAGTGGCATTTCCTTTGTGCTGCAGTAGGATTTTACACATAATTCCATTTCATCATTCATTAACGTGTAAGGTAAATATTTGTGTAGCTTGTTTTCTCTCCACACTGTCAACTTCTCTGGTGGTCTAGTGGTTAGGATTCGGCACTCTCACTCCAGACTGTCAACTCCTTGAGTAAAAGAACCAGGTCTGTTTTATTTTTTTATCTCCAAAAGCCAAACTCAGTGCCTCCTAAATGTTAAATATGTTGAAATTCCAAATGGGAGCTGGAGGGAACTCTGTGACTCAGAATGAAAGTTTCTCTGAAGTGAAACCTGAAATGAGATCATCTTTATCCAGGGAAGGCCTTCTAATTATTCTTTGTGGCCTTGTCTTAATTGAGTTCATGATGCCAGATTCTACCATGTTCAGCAGGATTGAAGCAGTGGTCACATCGCCCATGCAGGGCACTGAGCAAGCTTTTGGCCTCTTCTCCAAGTGACCCATCATTACCTACATGCCTTTATGATACTGAGTCATCCAAGAGCAAGGGATACCCTTCCCTGCCCTTCCCTGCCCACCCCACTGGGACCCCCAGTCCAGACTGTTAGCCCTGGGGTCTATATCAGTCTTTGCTGTCCTGGGAGGGAGCATTTTCTGCCATTAGATCTAATGTAGATTGCGTGGGGCCCCAGTCTCTGCCCTCTGAAAACAGTTCCCCTTTCATTTCCATCTTGACTCTTTTACTCTCCCACAAGGGTTCTGAGTGAGCAGCTCCTCCACTCTGAGTTTGTGTAATAAGAGCTGTTAATGCTTCTCTACTCCACAAATATCTTAGTCCCTACATTTATATGAAGAGCAGAAACTTCTAAAGCAATGTGAAGAGAAAAAGCAAGGAACTTAACTATTTATTAGGGACCACAGAAATTTGAAATTGTTTTTTTAACTGAGAGATTCCAATCATACATGTAAGCCAATAGCTTGTTGTTATGATAGACCTTCTTTCAAAATTTTGAAGCTCTGCTAGTGATACCTATCATTTTGCTCTTAATATTAGGCAAAAAATAATGCTAACATATTAACCAACTCCATTGAGAGAAATTATAGTGTTAACATTTGGTCCTGTATACGAAAGAAGGCAAGAAAGAAAGAAAAGCAATCAATGTTGTTATATATTTGGCTGCATTTCTCATTTTCCGTTCTGTGTGCACACACACAGATTAGACAGAAGCAGATACTTATGTGCTGCATTAACTTTTTCCTTACCCAGCGTTCACTTCTCTGTGCCAAGAAAACCACAAGTAATTACTCAGCCCATGCAACTGGAGTATGAAAGATGTGATATGAAGTCATCCTGCAGAGTATTAGCTAAAGGACAGTTACAGTTACTTGGTACAAATTGATAGACTCTAAGTGGTTGAAACTGATTAAAAATTAAGCCCCACATTGAGGAGTTTTTCATTTTTTGGCACCATGTATAGTTGGCATATGTAAATTATTGTGAAATGCTATAGACAACAAAATAAGAAGTATTTATTTCCATGAACCATTTCTTCCTAAAATAATGAACCTTAAGTTGGTAATCAAAGATCATTTCTCCTAATACACATTTCTCCTATTTTATTTTGAGACAATGTAATACACCAGCATAGGGCACTGTATAACATTACTTATAAATCTTCAACCAGTAAGAGATCATCTTAAAGTTTAGTTTTCCTTAAATTTTGTGTTGGTCGCTAATTTGGAAGACATGCATACTTTAAAAATATGATCTTGGGGACAGTTATTTTGAACTACTTTCAGTCATTTAAATTGCTTTTTCTTTCCCCTTACCTTATCAGACACATTAGAAAACAAAAGCATGCATTAAAATGTGTGACTATTTTAAGAAGTTAAGTTTAGAGTAGAAATATAAATACCTTAATATTTTTTCCATCCAGATATTTATCCTCAAAATCTTGACTAAACAAGGTTTCTTCAAAACTATCTGTTCCATAATCATAGGTCATGCGGGAGTCGTGCTGAGTTGGTGGTGCTGGCTTTATCAGAGGCACAAGCAGGAGCAGGAGAAATGTAGACTGCAGAGTCTTCATTTCAGCAAAAATCAAGGTGACTGGAAGTTAATAAGTTAGTGGCCTGCTGACTGTGGGACAATGCTCTCTTTTTCCCTGGAAGTAAAAATGCAGACCATGGAAGCAATATTTAAAAGCTTAGAGGACTTTTGGCAGGGTATACTCAGTAGGGGCCAGAGAACAAGTATTTAACCCTTAGTGATCTTTAATTAGATGCTAAAAGATTTCAAGTATCAGTGACAGTCTTAAAAATAGTTTCAGAAAGTGGTTTTTATTTATTTTTCTGTCAAAACCCAAGCAATGTTGATAATTTCAAGTTTGTTAATAATTAGGTGCCTTAAACAAAGGTACTTGAATGCAACTGAAATCTTAGGATACCTGTAGTATAAATAGTTAAAATGAAGACTCATGATCCTGTCTCATGTGAGTTAAAAATATCGTATTTCAACTTTGCTATTTTATAAGAACTCTTGATTTGTAATGGTATGAATAGAAATAAGTTCCAAGAGTTTTAAAACTTAAACTTTAAATTTAACATGAAGAGTACTCATTAACATTTACTTTTAGGTGAGAAAGCATATAGGAAAAGCCATAATTTTAATTTTCTTAGTTTTGTCATTTTCATTGATACCATTATTCTTAGATGATAGCATTGTTTTTTAAATCTGAACTACAAAAAAACACAGTATTGCAGACTAGAAAAAATACAGAATTGAATCAAGGATTTGGGGGAAGGAGAGGGAGAAGAGTCTCTTTATCATTGATGCACATTTTAGACTTTTTCTTAAGAATTTCAGACAGAATCACTCAGAGTTGCTGGTGCTGCATTGTAGATGCCAGCTTGTCAAAAATCAGTAGCTAAAAGCCTGGTTTTTGTGACTTTTGCAGCAAGGTTCTTGCCTGTGGGGATGTTAAATTTATGCAATGACATATATAAGTGCTTGTTACAGTTGTTCAAGGTAACTGAAACTTAAAAAATTAGAGATGGCCTTTGCATTTATCAAGACTGTTCGATGAATCACATCTTAACAAACGATATTTAAAATAAAATGTGAAAGAAGAGCCTACCGTTAGAACTTTTTTGAAGCTTTTTGTGGCTTTCCTCAATAGAAGTTCATGCCTGTGTGTTAGCCCCAAGCGGTAGGTGAAGGAGAAAGGCTGTGAAGCAGTTTCAAAGTGCTGCATGGAGTTTCAGGGCCCAGCAGCTTTAAACACAGTTTGCATGCGGTAGAGATATTTGCCAACATTCTTTCTCTGGGGTGAAGTGTAGTGTGTTTTACTGGAGAGCCGTGCTTAAAACATTTGCAGCTGCTGTGCTTGGTCTGCTTCTGCTGAGGACTGTAAGATCGTATTATTCTTACCTTGTGTACTGAGCACTAAGGTTTCTTGAATATTATTTGTGAATGTGACGTAGCTTTAAAGTCATGCTTTTTATTTTAATGCGTTCCCAGGAGATAAAACTTACGCTTTTCAGTGAAATAAAATACCAAACCAAAGCCTGGTCAGTGCTCTTAATTTTATGAGGGGTAAAAATATTGCTCCAGTACCATAATTAGCATATAGCCAAGAAATTTCCAATGTAAAAATCAGTTTTTACATAAATTATCTTGCAGTTTAATCAGTTGGGGTCCCCTCCTTTATTTTAAGTACATATAATAAAAATCCAAGTCTGAGAAATCATATTTAGATTTTAAAATCAGAATTGGATTTTAAAATCACATTTTAAAAATATGTTTGACTTGTAATTCGGAGTTTGATAGTAAAAGATACTTTCGTTTGCTAAATTAAGGAAACTAAAAAAATTTGTAAATTTGATTTTTAAAAGTTTAAATGGTATTTTAGATAACTATATGATCATTGTAAAGATTCACTTTCGTTTTTTCACTCTTTGGTGCTCTCAGCACTCAAGGTAACATTTCTTCCTCCTCTGTACTAAAAATCCAACAAATATGGGTATGGATAAATATTTTATTACAAAACAGAAAAGAATACCAATTTTATTCTCTTTTCTACTCAAAATTATCTTTAGGGTCTTTCAAATTGAAGATTGGAAAAACTAAGATGTGAATGCTCATGATTTTATTTGAATGTGAATTATTTTACATTTACTTGTATTTTCTGGTTTGGGCTGATATAAATTGTCAATTTTATGGCTTTAAGGATATGATAAAAACTTTATAGAGTTTTTGCACGTCTAATAATGAAACAGCAAATACTGATCTATTTGACACAGTGTGGCAGGTGTGTTGAGAAGTGAACAGGATAGATGTTAAACATCAGATGTAGAGAATCCCAGAGATTCTGTGTTTTACTAATGACACACACAGTGTGATCCTTTGTTATTTTCACGGAAAATTATACTGTGAACTATAACGTCTTTCCTTGGGAATTCATGACCGGCGAGTACAGTTTTATTGGTGTTCATCCATAAAGTAAGTTTACTCGACACCCAGTTTTCTGCCAGGAGTGCAGGCAAATGCACTCAGACTCCATTCCTCCGCTGGAGCACTTCCGTGGTTGGCAGTGACCTTGAACAAGTTAACTTCTGCGGACCTCAGTGTCTTTATCTGCTGGGCTAGAATCTAGTCACTACAGAGCTTTTCAGCCTCAGCACCACTGAGATCTTGGTGTAGATAATCCTTTGTGGTGGGGGCTGTCCTGTGCAACTTAGGACATTTTGTAGCATCCCCACTCTCTGCCCACTAGATGCCAGTAGTATTCCTCCACCACTAACCCGCATCAGCTATGACAACCATCTGGACATTGTCCCTTTGAATGACCAAACACATACTTCTTATAAATCACAGTACAGCAGTCCATCCCCTGGTTCTTGAACACAGATTCCTTATAGCCAAACAATGCTAAAAGTCTAAAGTTACTGATGCACAACCAGAATGCCATTCTGTCAGTAATAACTCTTCAGTCCACTATCGTAACTTATGAAAACAGCTCCCAGGGTGAGATCACTCAGGTTTGCAGGCATCTGTGCTTTCTGGTCAGGTTCTAAAAGCAGGAGTGGTCTTGGTAACATAAGGCTTCACCCTTTCAGGCATCTGATATGATTGAGCTGCTCTGAGACTCTCTGCAGGCGTCCGTGTAATACTGGATTTCCCTCATTACATAACCTACTCATTCATTCCGTTACTTTTACCTACTACGTTTTGTTCTCTGCATTTGTACCCAGACTTTCCCATCTCGGGAAGGGCTGTTAGGCCCGGCCGCTGGGCTGGTCTGGGTTGCAGGCAGCAGTGCTCTTGTAGCGAGTCTGTCCCCCCTCAGTCCGCTTCTGTTTAGGTGAATGACACAGTTGCAGAACTGGGGGTGCATCCTTGTCACCAGGCAGTGTGGCTATACTCACTGTTAGCCTCACTTTTGCCAAGTTGCCCTGGGAATTTTGACAGAAAGCCTGAAAACATGGAATCACCCCTGCTTCCAGCCTGTGTAGTTGCAGTCCTGGTCCGGTGACGGCTGCATCTGCGAGGGGAGAAAGAAAAAGCTGAGGTGATGTGGGGAAGAGAGAACACAGGCCCTTTCTCCCCCGGGCTCCCAGACCCGCCAGAAGACACGGGACTGTATCCAGTGGGGACGCTTCTTCAGCCCCACTCACGTTGAGTGTGAACACACTTGTGAAGGTATAAGCCAGCCCTTCCTTTTTTATCTCCCCCTGTTTTAGAAAACCAGTGTTTTAATTGCTCATTCCAGTTCTCTATGAAACTCTTTCTCTCAGTCATTCCTCGCGTTGGCTGTTGGACATTACGTGAGTTCCTTGGTCTGAGGAGATGACAGTTGGCTGTGGAATATCTTCTCTCATTTTCTGTATCTCTCTCTGAGCGTTTGCATCTGTTACCAGGTCTGCAAAGCCCACTCCAGAGTTAGTAGCTCTTCCTGTCAGGACCGCTGTATAACCCCCTGACATGAGTCTGATTTGCCAGCCACATTCAGGACCTTCCCCCCAGGGTCTCTGCCACACAGCCGCCTGTAGTCTCTGTCTCTCTCATTGCCAGAACAGATCGTGTTGGCATTTTGTATCTCAGAAGGTGCAGGAGATTCTAGCTTCAGCCCATCTCAACACGGCTGCAGCACCCCCTCACCACCACCAACACACACTTTCATGGGCCCAAGTGGCCTTTTCTAGGGAGCATGTGGGGATAGATGCATGTTGGATCCACTCATCCTCCCAAACTGGAAGGCAGGTTTTCTGGTGGGTATTGACCTGTCCGACATTAATACCCACAATTATTTCCATAGGACTGTGCCCCATAAGGACATTCCTTTAATAGGCCAAGATCCCATTATCCTCTTGCCTGACCATATGGCCGGGCTGTTGGCCACTGCCTGTGAGTCAGTAAAAACCCACACAGAGGGGCTCTTAACGTTCTTCCATTCCTCCGTCACTGCTAGGAAAACAGCATGCGGTTCAGCATACCACGGGGATCTGTTTTTGTAATCTTCATTCACATTGGTGGCCTTCCAGACAGGATGTTGTCCCTTCACCTTGGATCTGCTATCCATAAATCAACTCTTTGTTGTTGGTAGAGAGCTGTCTGTAGGGCACTGTCCACATGACAGTGTGGACAGTAGAGTCCAGCAGCTCCTTGTGCAGCTCCAGAATCAGCCCTGCGGGGCTGGGGAGAGAGGTTCCCTGCTTGTAAGAATCTCCTCCTTGCATTCCGCAGGCACTGCCACCCCCATTAGCAAATTTGTCCAGCACCATCCTAGACATGTTATTTCAGGTTTCAAGACCCTTTTATGTCCTTCAGTCCTAGGGATGGCTTCAATTAATATGTCCAACAGCAGGTTAGTAAAGCCCCTCAAATGTTAATTCTCTGGTCTAGAGTTCCTACAGTCAGCACTGGGAGGCGCTCGCAGGTTCTTGCCATACGCCCCATTTTAGGCTCCACAAAGAACCATTGCACAGAGAATTGTCCTTACCAGCACTCCAGCTTTGGAAGTGCCAAACATTTACGTTTACCAGTTTATTAAAGGTTGTGACAAAGGATCTGAATCCACAGTGAGTTGAAAGGATGCATAGGGCAGAGTCTAGGGAAGGCACAGAGCTTCAGGTATACCCCAATTCTGGCATCTCCTCCTGTTCAGCTGGAAGCCCCCCAAACCTGTCCTTCTGGGTGTTTATGAGGCTTCCCTATGTAGTCCTAATTGACTAAGTCGTTGGCCATTGACCGATTCAACCTCCAGCCCCTTCCTTCCCCTCTGCCAAGATTTCAGGTGGCCTTGCTTGGTCCTCCTGGCAGCCAGCCACCCCCCCTTTAGTGGGCCTCCAACATCATCTGCATTAATATGACAAAAGACACCTTAAGTGCTCTTCTAAGTTTAGGGGTTTTGGGAATTGTGAGCCAGGAACCATAAATGTGAAGACCCAAAATATCTTTCTTATAAATCATAGTATCACACCCTGGAGGGCAAAACTGCCACCACTGAGAATCATTGAGTTACTAGATATTTATAGTCCCTTTTAGGCAACATTCTAGGATTTTATGGAAAGTCTGAGAGTTGATCTTCATCTCAAATCTTCTTACGGCTGAAGCCTAGTCATGTGGTCAGGTGAGGTAAAGATGAGGTCAGAGTATTTGATTTCATAGATCAAAGATTTGATCTCCCAGACTGAAGGATGAAATTTAATGTGGGAGGAGTTTTGACCTGATGAGAAGAAGGATTCATGTTAAAAACTTACTGTACTTGTAAGTTTTTCCAAATAGTACATAAATCCCCGTATAGTGAATTGGCAGCCTAACTAAGCCTGTAAAGAAATGCAAGTTCCATGTAATTTCCATGAGACTGGGGTGTTTACTTGCTATACATAGTTATATTTATCTCGGAATTTGGGACATATAAGAAAGTTTAGGGATTTTTTTGCTGTTATCATTTAATTTTGTTTCCAACTGCTGTTATACTTTATTTCCAAGAATTAGGGAGAAAAAATGGATTTGGAATCAGGAAACCAGGATTTCAGTTCTAGCCGTCCTTTGGGTCCTATGAATTCTTTGCAACAGTAAAAGTATGAAGGAGAGACAAGGTTTATTTCTTCTGTTTTTCCCCCCTTGGAGTTGGTTAAATGTGTTACATGATATGCACACATCTGCACTTCAGTTTAGTGGTCCCAACCAGAGGAATAAAGAGAAAATGTGGAGTGTTTCAGGTAATACGTAACCACAAGGCTAACATTCTCAACCAGTTTTATTGTGAGCAAATTTATGAGATATCCTTTATTTTTATGTCTTTTCTAAAAGCTGATCGTATATTATACTCTTGTTTGTTAACTAAACGTGGTTCATGGAGTGATTTGGGTTTGTCAGTGATCACAAATACAGTTCAGCCTAGTAGCTAACTAATGCTTTTAAGTGTAATGAGAAAATAGATGAATTTTCATTTTTTCCTCTGTTGTAAATATCAGATCAACAGGTTTTGTCTGTAGATGTGGTAGATAATTGTGCAATCTTTTTTTTTTTTTTTTTTTTTTTAAGATTCTGTTTATCCACTTGACAGATCACAAGTAGGCAGAGAGGCAGGCAGAGAGAGAGGAAGGGAAGCAGGCTCCCCGCTGAGCAGGGAGCCCGATGCGGGGCCCAATCCCAGGACTCCGGGACCACGACCTGAGCGGAAGGCAGAGGCATTAACCCACTGAGCCACCCAGGCACCCCTATAATTGTGCAATCTTGATGTGCTACTTAAAGAAGTACTTTATTCTTCAGTTTTTTCTTAAGGAAAGCACTGGGTTTCATTTTTGTTCTTTAATGAGAAATACTTGGGGTGGGTATGAGTTCCTCAGGACCATTTTCAAGTAGCAAAACACGGTTGTTAACCTGCCGCCTCATTGAGGCCTGCAGCAGGATGAGCCATTTACACACACACCCCTTTGGAGGGAGGCGTAGAGTGGAGTTGACCCATTCCAATTAGGCTGGAGGAGCCAGGCAGGGTGTGGTGCCCAGTGAGGGGTGGCGGGGGGGAGCTGTGTTCTCTGCCCTGGCAGGCTGTCAAAGGGTGCTCTGGAAAGCTGAACTGGCAAATGGTGACCTGGAATATGTGTGTTTGGGGACTTAAGTACCCTCTACTCTCTCCCTAAGAAAACCATTGGTAGAAACTTGTTCACTTGTCTTTTATACAAAAAGAATCTTGGAAGGAACCCACGGAGATGCTGGCTCTTTCCTAGTGTCCCTGAGAACACACCCAGGTCTGACATCTGGGGGCACACAGATCCTGCAGGCTGCTAGGTTGGCTATCCTCAAGGTCTACTTACTGCTCACCGGGTACCGGGGACTGGCATGCACACTGTTCAGCGCTCTGTCACACATATGAATTCTCTTTATCCTTTCAGTAGCTCTAGGAGAACCAGCTTCCTTGAAGGAATGTGGGAAGAGGGGCTTCAGAGGTCTGCCCCTTACTCTGGCATCTGGCTTAGGAGTCTCAAGTCCGACTTCTGCAGGTTTTATCACATTCCACATAACTTGTTTTCAGTTGCTGAATTGTGCAGTTTTATTCCTCACAAAGCCTGTTCTCTGAGGATTTTTAAAAATCAATTTAGGGGGATAAAAAATAGAAGCTCCAGAATTCGGAATATTGAAAGTTTTGTTTTTTTTTTAAACTGTGCAAGAGGTGAAGGAAGTAATGACATATCTGTGTATTCATCTCAGCTCGGGAGCTTGTTTCTCCACTCCTGGCATCAGTTGCTCCCGACACGTCAGGGTACCACCTCTTCTGGAAACCTTGAGCTACTTCACTGCGTCCTGACCTGAAATAAAGTCTGGGTATTTATCTGTGCTCCTGTTGTCATTTATAGTACCGCCACGTTAGCATTGTATTTCTTGTGTTAGAATGAGTTGATTTTAGGGGCGTCTGGGTTGTTTGGTGGGTTAAGCATTTGCCTTCGGCTCAGGTCATGATCCCAGGGTCCTGGGATCAAGCTCTGCATTGGGCTTTCTGCTGAACGGGGAGACTGCTTCCTCCCTCTCTCTGCCTGCCTCTCTGCCTACTTGTGATCTGACATATAAATAAATTAATTAATTTAAAAAAAGGAATGAGTTGATATTATTTTAAGTTTTTCATTAACAGCTTTATTGAGACAATTCATACCTCCTATAGTTCACCCTTTTAAAATCTACGATTCAATAATTTTTGGTATTTTTAGATTTACACAGCCATCACCACAATCAGTTTTAGAACATTTTCATTCCCTCCAAAAACAGAGCCTCTGCTCATTGACAGTCACTCCCCACTTAGCCTTTTCCCCTCCCGCAGCCGCAGGCAACCAGGAATCTTTCTATCTTTATAGATTTGCATGTTCTGAGCATTTCATTTAAATGAAGTCATACTGTTATGCAGTCTTCTGTGATGGAGTTTTCACCTTGTGAGATGTTTTCCTGGCTCATCTGCGTGGTAGCATAACATTTCAGTACTTCATTTCTTCTCTCTGCTAAGTAATACTCTGTTGTGTGTTTTTACCTCATTTTATTTATCCATTCACCTGCTGATGGGCATTTGGGTGCTTTCCACTTTCCGGCTGTTAGTAGATAGTGCTGCTCTGAACATTTGCTGACATATTTCTGTGTGAACATCTGTGTTTAGTTCTCTTGAGTATATATCTAGCAGTGGAATGGCTGCATCCTAAGTGACTAAATTCTGAACTGCCAGACTGCTTTACAAAACAGCTGCACCACTGGATATCCCACCAGTAGTGTGTGAGAGCCCTACTCTCTCTGCCTCCTGCTAATAACATCTGTTCTGGGTCTTGTCTTCTTGGTTCGAGCCCTCCCAGTGACTGTGGAAGTGTCTCTTAGGATTTTCATGGGCATTTCCCTGATGGCCTCTCTTTAGTTTCTAAATTGTTTTAGGTTAGAAATAGTTGTATCTCTTTTCTCTCCTGAAACGCGCATAGTATTTTCCAATATAAAGTGGGCCTTAATTTTTTTTTTTAACCTCTTTTGGAAGTGTGCTTTGTCCACATTACTAGAATTTTGCTCTGCTACCCTCACCGTTGTATATTGAGGTATCACAAGTGCACATGCATTCTGTTTCTTGCCCTTATTGCTAAGCCCTACACACCAAATGCCTTGATGAATGTTAATTAAATGAATGAATGGAGTGTTATTTGTGTTCATTCTGAATTGAGCCATTCCTTTGGGACAGGTGGGTGTTCTGTTTCTGCTAAATGCTAATAATTTAATGAAAGAAATAAAGATCATTAGGAGCTTCATTTTCCACTTTATCTCCAGCAAAATAAAGACTCACCACTTGAAAACTCCTAAAGTTTTAACAGCCAAAAAGTGGGCCTGGCCTGTTGTCCACATTACGAACATTTATGGTTCGGGTTCCCCGTGTAGGTCTCCCCATCTCTGTTTCTTCCTCTCCTGAGGAACTCTGAAATGTCAGCTGATAAGTCAGAAGAGCTCATCATAGCACTTCCATCATCTTCTTTACAAGGCGTACTTAAAATACTTCAAAATGACAGGTTAAATAATAGGTGTGTCTAAGGTTTTAAAGAAGGTAGCAAAGCTTGTCTAAATTGTAAAGGAACTCTGTTCAGCTTTAACACTAATTAAATAAATACGAGCTGATGCTCATATGTGTTTCTACTCTATCGTGCTAGGAAAATGGAAGTGTTTTAATAATGCTGGTAAACTGTTGTGTGCTAAACTAACCATGTGAGCAAAGCAGTTATTTATTGGTGAATCTCTGTGTAGCTACAATAACAACAAAAACTTCCCCTAGTGAGTTTACTATAGAAACATTGATCCCCGCTAAAATAGAAGACAGATTGTTTTGGACAGTTGCTGAAATCTGCTAAAATATGATTGTGATGAGACAATTTAGTGGTTTTTTTTTTGTTGTTGTTGTTTTTTTTGTTTAGTTATCCAAATACATGTTTTAGAATTGTGTGGCTCTGGTGCTCTGAGAGAAAAGCAAAGACCAGTTGATTTTGTGAAACTACAAGTCTTAGATCCGTAGCAGAATGGCCTCTTTTGAAAATCAGAAGCATCCTCTCTTGCTCTCAGTGGTAGGGCCAGGGAGGTGGATGTCATGGTGATAAGAATTCAAATACAAATGTGAAAGCTTTTCTGGAGATCAGGTCAAAGAAAATAACGGACTCCTGAGTGAATGGCTGCCCGTTACATGAACATAAGCCCGGGCATCTCAGCCCTGGCCTCTTCCAGTTCTTGGCTTCTAGTGCTGCTGTTTTCGTCACTCTTAGAACAGTTAATATCACTAGAGATGGCATACTTTCTTTTCTCCTAAGCCTGATAATACTGTTACTTTTAAAGTTTAGTTTTTTATTCCCATGTCATTCTAATTTATATTTCTAAAGACTTGTGTAATTTTAAGTAAGTTTGAATACTGTGTAATGATGCAAGTGTTACCAACAACTTAAATTCAGTCTGATCTTCGACTAATGCATGATTCTAGATATATTACTGTGAGCTTCCATGTTTAGTTCAATCAATACTGAATAATACCATTGTATACAATCATAAATGTAGACCTATATAGTTTCTTGCCATTCTTAACTTCCGTAATAGTGAGGGTCAATGTTTTCTTCTGTTTCTTCTTGTTCTGGACCTTCTTGGTGATCTTCCTGTTCTTCACTATCAGGATCATCCGGAAATCTCCTGAAAACTTGAGTCTTCAGTTGTATTGTTTGCCCATTAGCGCTTCTTTGCTCACCATAATAAATAGTGTGTAAATTAGGAAAACAGAGGGAAACGTATGAGCTTATTGGCTCTTTCAGCTTATTTTGGTCCATACGGATGTACGTTAAGTGGTGGTAATACAGTGGATCAACAGACGGACACATCACTGTAACATTGATATCTGAAAAATACAAATTAAAGATTAATCCTGCTGCATTACATCTAGAATCCTACATTGGAATTTATTAAAATATGAGATACAGTCTTATTAAAATTCTTATAGGTAGAATTAGGTTTAATTAGTTTTTACAGTAATCAAATAATAAAATGAATAAAATGAAACTACAGATGAATTATATGTTCTCAAAGTAAATGATGGCTTTCAGAGCACATCTGTCCTGATGAGCACTGGATGATGGATGGAAAAGCTGAATCACCATATTGTACATCTGGAACTAACACAGCACTGTGTGCTAACTGTAGTGGAATTAAAACTTGAAAAAATGGTGGCTCTTTTGGCTATTTAATTATTTGTTATTTAATAAATTCATAGTATAAGTAATCTCAAAAATAACAAAGTAAAAAACACCTTTAGTCCCAACTACTCAGGAAGCTCCTATTTTTTCAGATACTCTACAGTACTACTTGTCAGTGTTCAAAGTGATAACACTTCATAGAAAAGACTATAAACTTGGGTGCCTGGGTGGCTCAGTCGGTTAAGCTCTCCTGTTCCCGATTTGTGCATTCTCTCTCTCTCTCTCTCTCTCAAATAGATAAATAAAATCATTAAAAGAATATAAACTTTTATTATTTTTTAAAAATTTAATTTATTTATTTGACAGAGAGAGATCACATGTAGGCAGAGAGGCAGGCAGAGGGGGAACGGGAAGCAGGCTTCCTGCTGAGCAGAGAGCGCAATGCGGGGCTTGATCCCACTGTGAGACCATGAGCTGAGCCAAAGGCAGAAGCTTAACCCACTGAGCCACCCAGGCGCCCCAAGGATATAAACTTTTATAGCACACCTTTCTGAGGCTAGCTTTGTCCATTTTCCTAGCTACTTCAAGTCAACTATTTTCAGCAATGTGTAAAGCATAGATGTTTTTAAAAAAAGATTTATTCTTTAGGAGTGCCTGGGCGGTTCAGTCAGTTAAGAATCTGCTTTCAGCTCAGGTCATGGTATTGGAGTCCTGGGATCAAACCCCATGTTGGGCTCCTTGCTCAGCAGGAAGCCTGCTTCTCCCTCTTCCACTCCCCGTACTTGTGTTCCCTCTCTCGATGTCCCTGCTTCTCTGCTACCCCTCTCTCTCATATAAGTAAATAAAAATCTTCAAAAAAAATAATGAAAAGGCCAGCATACTATTCTTGTATTTAAAAAAGATAATGAAATTTTACATACTTTCAATTTCATTATTTTCTAGGTATAGGTGTTGTAAATTTCTTGGAATATAGAATGCTTGCTTCAGTTTGTTGTGTCCAACATTGAGCTCTATAAGGTTGGGAAGATTAAAAATATTATGTGGGATATCTTGTAGTTTGTTGTGTGACACTCGTAGAGCCTGGAGTTTGGGAAGGTTTTTGAAGTAATTTTCTGGTATAGCAGAAATTGAATTATTTTCCAAAGAGAGATACATAAGTGAAGAAGGAAGACCAGGAGGCATTGACTCTAATCTGTTATTACATAGGTTTAGCTGCATTAATTTTTCCATTTTGGCAAGTACGTTTTCTTGTAACATGGAATCCTCGAGATGATTGTAACAGAGATCAAGCATTGTCAAGTTTACTAGCCCATCCATGGCATTTGTCTGCAATCTGGAGATCTCATTATAGCCAAGAAGAAGTCTCTCCAAAGAATTAGGGAGAGGAAATGGAAATTCTTCTAACTTGTTATGCTGTAGGTGAAGTTGTAGTAGATTTGACAACTTAGCAAACACACCATGATCAATCTTTTGAGATGTAATTTTGTTGTGGCTGAGGTTGATTTCTTTGAGATGAGTTGCATTCATGAATGAATCCGCAGTCACAGCCTCAATTTCATTGAATTGAAGGTAGACCTGCTGTATGTGTGCTGGGACACGTGGGATAGTCTTGAGTTTGCGATTGTCACAATACATTGATGATGGAAAATTGGGTGGACAGAAGCATTCAGAGGCACAGCCTAACATATACTGATGAAAAGGAACTTGAAAGTCCTCATTTTGATGAAATTGGAATTCCGGTTGGTAGACATCATCTGGGTCTTGATCATAATCTTCATCCCATTGATAATTTTCATATTGGCAATATACTTTGACTCCAAAAAAGAAGAAAAGGACATGTGCTAGACTTAAAAAGCCCATGTTCCTTTTTTGTCCTATTATAAGGAAAAAGCAAATATATTGTGGGAAAAGTCAGTAAATCCTAGAAGAATTTTTGTGTAAATTAACAGTTACATAAAGTGCATAATATCTGTATCTGTATTGAAATATATAAAACAATCCAGAATAAATGGGCAATGCTCAAACCAAAATTAATGTTTAAGTACCAATAAGGTGGTTTTTTTTTTTTTTAAAGTCACATTTTGCACTGAACCAGACTACATACCCATCTTTGAAGGGAATCCAAGTTTGTCTTGCTTCCTATAGATTTACAATGATAACATGAACTCTCAACCCCTTCACTAAAAATCTGAGTGTTCCACTATATGGTCCCTTCAGTGATGGTTCTTACCTATGAGAGGAGACGCTCTTGGTTTTAGTTAATATTAACCAGTATTTTCCCACTGCAGCTTCTTTTTTTCGATGCTCTTTTCTGCCCTTGAAAGAACATGAAACATTCCTTTTTACGTAAGAGGTTGAGATATTCAAAATAGCTCTCATCTTTCCTCTTAGTGTTTCTGGCCAAGTCTAACCATGACTTCCAGTTTTCCCCCATGAAACCGTTTCCAGAATCCAATTATTTTGTCTCTGACTCCACTTGACTCAAATACCAAATACATGCAATATTTACTGTCTACAAACTTTGAGCTTTTAGTAGGTTATTCTATACATTTTCTTTCTTTCCACTAATTTTTTGAGTTAAGTCCTAGACAAACAGATACTGAAAGCACACTGTCTTGTCTCCCAGGAGTTGAAGTCTGGTGGAGAGTCAGAAAGATGCACACAGTACAGGGAGGAGGAAGGTGTGTAAGGGGTGCATTTCATGGGAGGAGTACTCAGCTTGAGAAAGACCATTAACTTGAAGTTGTAGTTCTGGTCTACTGGATGAGGAGCCTGAAGACCTTCATTTCCCACCTGTCAATTAGGACAGTCAAGCCACTTAACATGCCTGCCTCTTGCCTCCTCACGAAAATGAGAAATGTAATTGTTTCCTAGCTTATCTCAACCCGTGGTTGTGACAGTCACGGGAGATATGCATGTAAAAGTGCTTTGCAGGTTAGAAAGTGATCCAGATGGATAAGTTTGTTATTTAGATAAAGGTTAAAAGGAAGGAAAAAAAAAAAAAGAATCTTACCTCTTTGATTCTGCAGGTATTTTTCTCTACCTCTCTCATTCAGGGTTTCCTGAGAATTAATGTAACATGTCCCTGTGTGTCATGAACTGACTTTTCTCTATCCCATTAGTCGTTAGAGTGGTACAAACTATTTTTCATCATTGGGATAATTGAAAAAATAGTTATCTAAATCATTGTCTATAACAGACCCCATTTGACAAAGTCTGCCTTAGACCCTAACATCTTAGATTCTTTTTTATTTTCTTATCAAGAACTATAAATGTATGGAATGTAATTATGTGTTAATGTGGGATTTGGAGTTGATATTTAAGTAGAGTCAGGGACCCTTGATCTTTTCTTCCCTCCTGTGCACCCAGAGCGTGGGCCTTGTCATTACAAGGGTGCAGCTCCTTCACACCACGACTTGTCTTTATAACTTACTCCACGGAGTAGCTCCAGCTGTAGTAATTCCTCAATTTCAGAAGGACGTAAATATGGGGAACCCACAGTGTTTTCACTGCCCTTTATTCATACCTCCCAATGTACTCAGTTCCTCTCTGTGGCCTGGACCCCACGGCCCATCACCATTGTCACTTGTTTGCTCAGGTCCCTGATCCTCTGGCCCCTTTCATCCTCTTGTTCTTCTGGTAACCTCCATCCCTGTTCCTTCAATTGTCCATCTACATGCAGCCTGACTCATGCAGCAGAGCAAGTGGAGAGAAAACTGACCACACCAGCTGATGTCACTCGAAATTTGTGACCACTCATTGCTGCTCAAGGACATGTCCTTACTGCATTCCTTTTCCCTTGCTCCTAGACGCCTCTAAAAAGTCTCATTTCCCACCAGTTTGGAATGACCACCTTGCTGCCGCCATTTTTTTTTTTTAAACCAAGAGGATAGAATCAAACAAAACAATGATTTACTCATATTGTGTTTTGTTATATTTAATCTCATCCCTATCTACAGAATATATCAAAATAGCAATGGTTTGATCTTTTAAAGCAATTGTTTTACAAATCTCAGTAGACTGCTGCACTGTTCCTTCATATCCGTGGGATTCATAGAGGATGTGACATTTGACCTAGATTTTGAAGAATGTTAGGGTTCTCAAAGAGGAAGACCAGGAAGATTTCCAGACAGAAGAGATGACCAAAACATGTAAGCAATGAAGAGTAGGGTGCTTGGGAAATAGTGGTTAGCTATTGAAGGAGTAAAATACGACTGTCATAGCTAATCCGGACCAGGATCTAGAGGGCCTGAATTCTGACCTGTGGAGTTGCACTCAGGGAGTGAACACCTGATTTAATCCATTACAGTAGCTGAGCCCCGACCTTCACACTAAATTGTTGGTGGGTGAAGTAGGAGAAAGTCCTGCAGGGAGATCATCTCAACCCTGAAGGGCAGTGTTCAGTTCTGGCTAACTCAGGGTGCTGGAAAGCTCCAATTGGGTCTGCTGCCTTAGTGACCTGTGCTAGAGGTTGTGTGTGAACCTGGCTAGTCAACCACCTTACAGATATTAGTAGTTAAACTTTGGTGGAGTTTAGACTGCAGTTACTTCTGGGTGTGAGGCACTGTCTTTGGTGAGGAACACAGAGATGAAGATATGAAGATGTGGTCCTCTCCGTAAAGAGCATATGGTTTATGGGAGAGACCCAACATGGCAAACCATATTCTCAGACAAAGGGAAATAATGTTTCCCGCCTAGACCCCAGTGCCATGGGTACAGTGGCTTAACCCTGCCTCAGGCAGATGGGGAAGTCTTTGTAGTATCATTTGCTCCAGATCTTGGGAGATTAGCAGGAATGGGTGTAGAATATCTTATACATTTTACTCACTAGTTGATAATACTTTATGTGTTAAATTTGTGTGTTTTATGGTACTTATTATAGTGGAGCATATTAACTTTTTGAAGTACATGTCATACTTCACTTCAGTCTCATTGAACCACAGGGTTCTACTGTAAGTTTGCTGTGTCTCACAAAGGTATACGTAGAAGCAGGGCAGAGGCGTGCCGCTGCGGGGGCGGGGGGAGGTCAGGCATGGAGAGTGGGTCTTGGAAGCTGACTGTTACACAAACTTTGAAATGAGCATTGCTTATCAGAGCTCTGAATTTCATCCTTGTATTAAGAACAATAGCAATAATCAATCAGTAACCTTACATTTGAGAATGAAAGTCTTGACTCTAATTAACAATTATGAGAAACATATTGGGAAAAATGGGAGCTGGGTGATACTTTCGATCCGGCACTTAAATGCGTCCCTTTGACTTGGGATCAAGACCTCATTATGGGGTCTCTCTGAGAATAAAGGGATTCTTGAGTGTTGGCTGCTTTTAGTCCTCTTGGCCACCTATGAAGATAGGCTTTCCCTAAGGACAGTTTCTCTTCTGAATCGTCCTCTAAGGACCTTGGCTCTGCAGCCCAGCCTGATCCCTCTTCCTTTTGACCAAGTCCCGTTTTATGGTTTGAAATCAACCCTGTCTCCATCCAGAGGCCCATTATTTCCTATTCATCTTAGTCATCAACTTCATCTCTGGTGAGTTTCCCTGTTATAATGACTTCTTATTTCTTTTTATCCAAATTTTCCATTCAACTGATCTCTTCCTAGCCATTTACAAAGCACATTTTTATTACTTTTGCCTTTCATGTTCTACAATTTATGCCTCATTCCCTATAGAATTGCTCATAGCAAAACAGTACACTCACCGTCAGTCTCCTACTTCCTGACCTAATTTCTGGCAGAATATAGTACAATGCACAGTGTGTAAGTGCTCAAACATTTGTTGAATGGATGACTGGATTAATAAATTACAGATTGCATCCTGTTAGCGATGCTTGTCACTACTAATGCTGGTTATTACTAGGTATTATTTTGCCGCAGTCGTTTTCTCTAAATGGACACAGTCACAGAGAACATGGCTGTTCTCTCCAGTGGTGTCCGGTCACAGCATGCTATTCCCATTACAGAGTAATAGAAAAGTAACAGATGTGAACAGAATCTTTAAAGCAATGGAAAATATATATTACCGATTTTTAAAACTATCCATTAATGTGAATTTTTCATATCATAGCTATAAATGCTTCTATGTAATAACATCTCTCTTAGTTGGGAAAAAGCACTTGTGCTTTCATAAGGAAGTTCTAATTAAAATGAGATTGAACTTTGTTCTGGAAAGTTTAAAGTAATTGGAAAGCCTTATTGCATTTTGTTAAAGACTCAGTTATTTTATTGATTTACCACAGAAACTAGGATATAAGAAACCAGAGTATTAGAATAGACTCAAATTTCTTTCCGAAGCAGTTTTAAATTTAACTCTGTAAATAAAGTAGTTTACATCCTGTTTTACACCCAAGGCCTAAGAAAGTAAGACTTTTACTACTAAAAATAAGAAAGTTTCAAAATTATTTTTAGCCATACTACATTTAAATCTTAACTGAAACCCAAGGAACTGTTTCATTTAGTACCAGATAGAGCAGTCACATCTTCCCTTCCAGAGTCAAATGAAAGCAAAAATATGTTACTGTCAAGGATTTGGTCACCAGAGAAAGCTTAGGAAAATTTCTATTGAAATCAATACAAAGATCCTTCTTCCCTACAAGCAGAATCTGTCAACCTGCCCAGATGTATGGCTCACAGACATTTGCCAGTTTTGTCATTTAAAGTTGAGAGTGAGAGAGGAGACAGTGATGCCATTAACATAAAAATCTTTCATTCTTAATTAAAAATAAATCTAAACAAAGATTATTTATTGGGCAAATCTTAAGTTAGAAAATTTAAATCTACTTTCTCTGAATATTTTTGCTAATCAAATTTTAATGAAGATTTATCAGATATTACCTCCAAATTTTGTGCTTTTATGATCTATTTTAATGTTAAACAAATCAAATTATACTTTAAAAGTTTTAATAGTAGGAACAGTTTCTTTAAAAAAAAATTGAAAATTAGTTTATCATCATACCTGTTAAGTTTGCTTTAGTTTTCAGGGGTTGATGAATTTGCAAATCCTGTAAATTGAATCAGATATTCCTAAATTCTTTAACTGAGTCTCTTAAAAATCCACAGTAACTGTGTGTCCAGACAGGGCTGTCCTTGAATTACTGTAGCAATTTAAGCAAATATAATCTGCTTGGAAAACACTTGGGTTGAATTAAGATTATGTATTTCTTTTCATTATCCAAAACTTTGTGGATTCAAATTGAGATGCTTGTGCTGTTGGTCAGATTTATGTGGCTTACTTCCCTTTCTTTTCCCCTTAATTTTGGTTTGAGGTGTGGCAAGAATTTCCTCTAATATGAAAGGCAAACAGAACTAAATGAAACAGCATGTACTGATTACTGTTTTTATTTTCATTTTCATGCCAAAGAATTCTCCAAATTAAGGTCCCCTGTAACTTGGAGCTCAGTGTCTCAACAATTTAAGGTGGAACTCAAGAGTGGTCTTGAAATGTCCCTTGTCAGAAACCTCACATCACACCAGGGCTTTCCTTTATGAAGACAAGCAACCAAGATTAGAAACATACAGCATTGCATGTCTACTTTACTTTTTTTTTTTTTTTTTAAGATTTTATTTATTTGAGAGAGAGCACAAGCAGAAGGAGAGGGAGAAGCAGGCTTCGCTCTGAACAAGGAAGCAAGGAGCCCTACAACCTCGATCCCAGGACCCTGAGATCATGACCTGAGCCAACCCAAAGTCAGTTCCTTACCAACTGAGCCACCCTGGCACCCCTCTAGTTTACTTTTTAAACAAAGGGATTTGTCATTAGTGACACAGATTAAATATATAACTTTTCCACACAGAGAATTATACCTTCTTTTCTGTTCCCTATCACTGTCCTCTTTTTCCTCCCAAATCTGTGCACTAGAATGCCTGCTAAAACCTTTGAAATAAAAATTAATCTGGTGACGGGGCGCCTGGGTGACTCAGTGGGTTAAAGCCTCTGCCTTCGGCTCGGGTCATGATCTCAAGATCCTGGGATCAAGCCCCGAGTCGGGCTCTCTGCTCAGTGGGGAGCCTGCTTCCTCCCTTCTCTCTCTCTGCCTGCCTCTCTGCCTACTTGTGATCTGTCAATAAATAAATAAAATCTTTAAAAAAAATTAATCTGGTGATGGAATTTAGTGTCTTGCACTCAGAAGGTAGATCTCTGATTTGCCTCTTTATGTTAGTACAAAAAATAATTTTGTAGTATTAATTAAGATGCCATTAGGAACTTGCCTTTATTTTGTAGATGTAAAAAATCTCTTTTCACTGAATTGTTTTCCTGAGGAGTAGTGGTTAACTGCTTAAATGCTACATTTTTTTTAACTAGTGTGGTTTTTTAAAAAATTTTAAACAGAGAATTAACTTGTATTTCTTGGCAGTGAACCTTGAGTTCATGCTTTGGAAGACTCTTCAAAGTTTGTACAAACTAATAAGGTAAAGTGAATCCCAGAATTTGTTCTTGTGTCCTCCGTGTTTACCATTAGATTTTTACAAAGAAATCACAGGGCTTATTTTGTTATACTTCAGGTTTTTTAAAAGCATGCTGTGTTTCAAGTGATGCTTGGCAGTGCTATAAAAATCTCATCTATTATTTGAGGCACTGGTATGTGAAACATGGCAGACTGTATTTGGGCCAGGATTTCATCTTGTTACTGATTTTTTCCATATGTTTCCTATTAGTCTTTGTTCTTAAACCTCAGGCTTCCATACCAAGGAAGAGAGAGCAAATCTGTGTAATTTTTTCCCAAGGATTTAATTTTATGTGCCCTCACAGTTCTTTTGGAAGAGAAACTTAAAGTCAAAAGCTTAATTTTCATATAGTTCCTCATTTAACCCTGTGATTTGAACTTGTGATCATGATTATGTTGTTCTTGTTCCTAACACATGCAGAAAGAATATTTATCAATAGATAGCTAGGGCACCTAGAATCATTCGTGTCTAGGAAATTTGAAAGCAGTAGGTGGTGTCCAGATGGTTTAGGTTGGGAGGCAGGGGAGTAAGAAGAGTATTGGTTCACGTCAGACCTTATAGGAAAAGTAAAAGCTGTAAGTGATTGTGATAGTTCATGCTTTCAGTTCGATGGGTACAATTGCAGCAGTTGAAGAGAGAAGTCCATTGAATTGATGAAAAATCTCAATTATATTCTATGATGATAATTTGATTGAGGTAGATAAGTACCTTCATAGCCGAATAGTGCTGGTCGAGAAAGGCCAGACTGAGATCTGCTTGATTGTGGTAATCAGGGATTTTTTTCATTATACTCATTCAGCTAATATTTTTAGCACCTGATTCGTTTAAGGCAGTTTTAAGGTGCTCGCGACTCAGCAGCACAAGTTTCTATTGTCACAGAACAGGAAAACAGAAAATAAACATATGAAGGGGTGAGGAGGGCAGTGGAGCAAGGTAGGGGTGTCACAGTGAATGAGCACAGGCACAGGTCAGCAGCTGTGACCCTCCTGCGCACCTGCACTGGGACAGAGCGGTCACATGTCTGCGTGGCGGGTGGTGGAGCCCGGGGGGTCTCGCTGCTGGAGGGAGGCTGCGGCCGAGCAAGGCGAGGCAGCCGGAACGACACACGCGGCTGGGCTAGAGCTGGAGACATCGGTATGAATCCACGTTCAGCTTAATAGTACCCAGGCGGCTCCATCTAGAAATGTCTGTAGATGTGTGTGTGCTCAGGCTGGTGTGCCCACACCTGTCACCTGGCTCTGTCGGCCGGGAGGGCGTGGAGGCAGTGACGCTGCCGCCGCAGCAAACACCAGCACCCAGATCTTGGCGGCGGTGGCATCTGCTGCTGCTGCTTTTTAAAGATTTTATATATTTATTTATTGAGAGAGCGTGTGTGTGTGAGGGGGCAGGGGCAGGCAGAGAAGGAGAGAATCTCAAGCGGACTCAGAGCTGAGCACAGAGCCCTTCACAGGGCTCACTCAGTCCCACAACCGTGAGCATGACCTGAGCCCAAATCAAGAGACGCTTAACTGACTGAGCCACCCAGGCATCCCCAGATCTTGGCTTCTGTTACCTTCTGCCATAAGGGAAACCAAGCTCTTTGAAGAAATGGTTTATTCTAGGACTGAGGCACGGAGCATACAATATGAGCTTGGGGTACCTTCCAGCACCAGAAAGTAAGGAGTTGCTTAGGAAGAAAGGGACATGGTAAATTGACGTATCTTCTCAGTTTTGCTGTGAACCTAAAAAAAGATAGTCTATTTAATAAATTTTTAAGAAAGGAAATTGCTATTTTAGATAGTTAAGCAGAGACCTGATACAGTGAGGGGCCAAGCCACATTGGTATCAAGAGGAAAAAGACAGTATGGCTGGGGCTGAGTGATATGGGCGGGGAGGGTACCTCAGAGAGGTGGCCAGGGCCAGCGTCATGGTCACATGTGCTTCTGACGTGCTCAGAAGCCTCGAAGCATTCTGTATCAAATCACGTTTAGGCGGCACACTTGACACTTAGCTGGTCAACTGCTTCCATCAGAAAGATCATTCAAGCAGCCCCACGGAAGTCGTCCACACTCTAGATCTCACACGTGCCCCGCAGAGGCCATCCTTGTGCCTTTGCCCCTCGTGCCTTCCATTGCCCCATACTGTTTTCTTTTCCCGTAAATGGTGTCCCCATCCCAAATTCACTCACTGACATAAGCCAGGAGGTTGGGAGTTGTCTAAATGAGTGCATCCCAAAATGTGGCAGGAGAACCATCAGTGTGTGAATTGCTAGGGCTGCTGATCTGTAGTTCAGGTGGCGGCATCTCTGTACTTTAGACCTGCAGAACCAGAAGCTCTGTGCACAAGCCCAGTGACTTACATTTTTAACAGGTGTCTCAGGTGCTGTGAAAACTTGAGAACCATTGATCAAAATCATCTTCTGTCCCTCCCTTTCAAACTAGATCTGTTCCTGAGTCCTTTGTGATCTGGCACTGGAGTGTCTTTTTGGTGTGTCTGTGTCTCTTGGCCTACCCTGTCACCATCTCTCCAGTGACTGACATCTCTCCCTCAAATGCTGCCATGGTGTCTTGACTCCTCTGTCTGTGTTCACACATCTCCTTTCCCAATCCAGTTTTCATCTTATCTGTATTAAAATAAACCTAATTGTATAGTGTCTCACAGTGCCTCTGCCTAAAATCCTCCAGTGTTCACATATTTTCAAATAAATTCCAGGAGGGGCACCTAGGTGGCTCGGCCGGTTAGGTGTTCAACTCTTGGTTTCCGGATCGTGATCAGGTCATAATCTCAGTCTCAGGTCCTGGGATTGAGCATCATGTGGGGCCCTGCACTCAGTGGGGAGTTGGCCTGAGAATTCATTCTCTCTCTCTCTCTCTCTCTCTCTCTCTCTCCTTTTCCCTCTTCCCCCTCCCGTCCATGCTCTCTCCCTAAAATAAATAAATAAGTCTTAAAAAAATATATAAATTCCAAACATAGGGGCATCTGTCTGGCTCAGTCAGTAGAGCATGTGATCCTTGGTCTCCGGATCATGATTTCAAGCCCTGTGTTGAACATAGATCTTAAAAAATAGATAAATGAATAAATGTAGCACTTAATTAGTTCAGAGAAATAAAAATTAATTCCTTTGGGGAAACTCTGATGGCCTACCTCATACCTGTTCGTGGACCACCAATTTGTGTTTCTGGGCTGCTTTCTGGCCTCGAGCTGCCCTGCTCCTTCCTGTTCCTTCAGACACCAGCTGAAAGTCCTACAGTTCAACTCAATTCTGACACTGTCTACCTAGAGTTAGCATCACTTCTCACAGGTCAAGGGCTCGGTCCCACAAGACTGCCCCCACTTTGGATGCCAGTCGGAGTAGGAGGTCTCCAGCTTACCCCCCACCTCTGTACAACATGGCTGTAGGCTCCTGCTGCCTTGCCTTCAGGTTAATTTTCTATAATGGCTCACAGAACTCAAACGCTTATGTTTATTGTTTTATTATTTAATAAAGCTTATGACAAAGGATATGGGTATAAAGCCAGGTGAAGGAATACCTGTGAGCTCTGGAGGGGCCCTGAGCCCAGGAGCTTCTGTCTTCTTGGAACTGCGGTGCATTCGGGTCCCAGTCATGCATGTGCCCACCAAGCTGGGATCTCTCTGCGGCCTGTACCTTAGGGACTTTTGTTCAGGTTTCCTCACGCAGGCATGATGGATGACGAACCCAATCTCTAACCCCTCTGCCTCCTCAGAAGATGCGGGCGTGGGGCTGAAAGTTCCAAGCTTCTGACCATAGCAGGTCTTTCTCATGACCAGCCCTCATCGACAAACCATCAGGGAGCCCACGCAGAGTCACCTCCTTAGAACAAAAGATACTCCTATCATCCAGGAAATTCCAAGTGATTTCAGAGCTCTCTGTCAGGAACTGGGGCAGACACCAAATGTATATTTCTTATTTCACAAAAGTACACCACAAAAATTCTTCCTGCAGCTTGTCTCCAACCTGCTGGTTCCCATCCCAGTGGCCACTGCTAGGGGCCCCCACATTGTCTGACTCCAGGCGACATAGTCACTGCTTTTGAGACCTTTGCAAAGTAGAATACACTGTTGTGATTCTTTCCCGAGATATTTTGTGCACCTATATGTATATTTAGCAAACATGTATATTTTCAAATTATTTTTATAAAGAATTCTTGCATGAAATTTTCAGTTTTTCTAATCTTTTCCTAATACAATCTTTTCCTATTATTGATGCAGTTAATAACCTTTCATGTGTCACTGCACATGTGTGCAAATATATTTGAGTGATAAATCTGCAAGCTGGGCTTGCATGTGTGTAATTAATTGCTCTCAGAGTGCCAAGGGCCTGTGTAAAATCCTCCTCAGTGTAGTGTAATAAGGTTTTATCTTTGGTGGCCGAGTATGTTAAATGACTCTTACTTTGAGTCTGTTTGAGTATCTCTTATATTTCGCAGCTATGTTTGCTTCTTTTCCTGGAGCTATCGGTATCATTTACTTTATTTTCTATTGTGTTGCTGAGGGTTTTTTTTTTTTTTCCCTTCTCTGAGTTTTAGGATTTCTTTGTAAGGGAAATTAGGCCTATGCACTATGACTCAAAGCTGTTATTTTCCAGTTTGTCATTTGTCTTTGCTCTTGACAGTTTTGCCACGAAGACTTTCTGTTGTTGGGCTTATCATAGTTCTATTTAAGGCCCTCCAGCTTTTTGTGTCAGAGTTAGAACCATCTTCCCCACTTAACACATTGTCAGAAAACTCTCCCATTGGTTTCCACAGTTTCATCTAGGACCACAATGGTTTCTTTGCTGTTTTTAGTGTTTGCATTTAAATCTCTAATTTGTGGGGTGCCTGGGTGGCTCAGTGGGTTAAAGCCTCTGCCTTCGGTTCAGGTCATGATCCCAAGGTCCTGAGATCGAGCCCCACATTGGGTTCTCTGCTCTGCAGGGAGCCTGCTCCCCCTTCTCTCTGCCTGCCTCTCTGCCTACTTGTGATCTCTAGCTGTCAAATAAATAAAATCCTAAAAATAAATAAAAATAAATCTCTAATTTGTTAGAATTTATAGTTCTTGTATAGTGTTCCCTTCTGTTTTTCGGGCAGCTCTGTCCATGTCCCAGTGGTATTCATTGAACTACCACCTTCCTCGTCTAGTGTGAAAGGCTGCCATTCCCACTGCTCATGGAGTTGTTTCTAGACATTCTGTTCTTGCCCCTTAAGCTGTCTGTGAACTCTCTGGTTAGTTTATAAAACCGTCCTTAACGTGGTCCCTGCTGATGATTTATCCAATACCTTGCATTCTACTACAATTAGTACTTCTTGATTGATTTTTTTTTTTATTAAGTGTTACTTTGAGATACTTACAGAAAATACATTTGCAAGAAATGGTACAAGGAGATCTTAGGTATGCTATGCCTGGTTTCCTATGATAACATCTTGCAAAACGGTGGTATGTTATCACACCCAGGATAGTGAGCGTGATACAGGTGAAAAGAGAACATTTACAACCCTGCAGGTAGTTCACATGTCACTTGTTTATAGCCACAGAAACCTCCCATCACTAGCTCCTGGCAACTGCTCATCACTTTCTATAATTTTGTCATTTAAAGAATACTATATAACAGGAATAATAGAATGTGTAACCCTTTGGAACTGACTTTTTTTCCCACTCAGCATAACTCTCTGGAGATCCATCCAGGTTGTTGATCAGGTTGTATATCAATGGTTCATTCCTTTTTATTATTGAGCAATAAGGCTGACCACAGGCGGTGTAACCACTCACCTGCTGAAGTCCATCTGGGTTGGGGCTGTTCCTAATAAAGTTGCTGTAAACAGTCATCCACAGGTTTTCACGTGAACATCAGTCTTCATCTCCTGGGGTAAATGCCTAGGAGTGTAATTGCTAAGTCGTATGGTAAGCATATGTTTAGCTTGAAAAAAATCTGAACTATTTTTCAAAGGGACTCTTCCATTTTGAATTCCCACTCACGACAAATGAGAGATCGCTTTCTATACATCCTTCTCAGCATTTGGTGCTACCTTGAAATCAGGTAGGAGGATTCCTCCCCTTTTCTCAGAATTGTTTTGGCTATTCTTTTTTGTTGTTGTTTTTGTTTGTTTGTTTTGGCTATTCTGGTGCCTCTGCCTTTCCACATAAGTTTTGGAGTAATCTTGTCTATATCTATAAAAAGCCTTGCTGGAATTTTGATCACAATTAAATTAAACCTGTATATCAAATTTTGCCTTTTTAAAATGATTTTATTTTTAAGTTCTCTCTACATCAAATGTGGGATTAACAACCCGGAGATCAAGGGTTATACGCCCTACCAACTGAGCCAGTCCAGCGCCCCTTGCCTGTTTTTAATTAGGTTGTTTGTCTCATTATGAGTGTAAGGGTTCTTTATACATTCTGAATACAAATCCTTTTATCAGATATATAGATATATATATGGCTTGTAATCTTTTTTCTTCCTATCCATGACACAAGTTTCCTTTTTTTTTTTTCTTAACATCTTTTCAAAGACTTGATTGATTTATTTGAGAGAGAGAGAGAGAGAGCACCCAATCAAAGGGGGAAGCATGCTGATCATGACCCAAGCCAAAGGCAGAGACTCGACCAACTGAGCCACCTAGGCGCCCCACAAATTTTCATTTTCTCAATAGTGTCACTAATTTTGTAAAGCTCAAATTATCTTTTTCTTTTATGGTTGTTTTATGGCTTTTGGTGTCAAGTCAAAGAATTAATTAGCTAAGCAGTTAAAGATTTTTGGTGTTCTCACAGAAGTTTGTAGTTTCAGCCCTTATTTTTAGGTCCATGATCTATTTTGAGTTAGGTTTTGTATGTGTTTTGAGGTTAGGGTCTGAGTTCAGTTTTCTCCATGTGAACATTCAACTCTCTCAGGACAATATGTTGAAAAGAAGATTATTTCCCCACTGAGTTACCTGGATATCTGTGTCAAAAACCAGTTAACCATGACTGTACGGGTCTATTTCTAGATTCTCAGTTATATCCCATTGCCGCCTTCCTGGTTAATAGCAGCTTTACGTTACATTGTGCCATTAGGTCGTATTCATCCTCCAACTTTGTTCTTTTCCAAAATCATTTTAATTGTTGCAAGCCCTTTGCATTTCTCTATGATTTGGGGGATTGGTGTGTGCATGTGTACCGTTATAAGTTAACAGGATGATTGAGTGCTGGGTATTGGAACATTGCATTTAAAATGCATACTTTGTTGTTGCCATGTAGTATGGACTTGGTAAGTGCTAGAGGCTCCTATATTTTTTCTTTTAAGATTTGATAGTCTTGTGAGAATACTTAGATATTTTATAAGTATACAAAGCATAATGCTGCTTGTCCCATTTTTCAAATATGCCATTCCTTTGTTTTCCTAAGTACATTTTTTATTAATCAGATCATGTATGACAATTTCTGCATATAGATAAGTGTTATTGTTTACCTTTTTAAAATGTGAAAGTAGTGTTTAAGATTATTTAAAAATATGTCTAGCTGGGACTCCTGGGGGCTCAGTTGGAGAAGCATCTGCCTTCAGCTCAGGTCACGATCTCCGTCCTGGGATCCAGCCCCACATCGGGCTCCCTGCTCAGTGGGGAGCCTGCTTCTCCCTCTGTCTGCCATACCCCGCAACTTGCGCTCTGTCCCTCTCTCGCTCTAATAAATAAGTAAATCTTAACAAAAAAAAAAAACAAAACAGGTCTAGCTTTCTTGTCTTTATTTTTAGACTTCTACGGCATATTAGAATAAGACTGCCCTCCCATGGTGAAATTAGGAAATCTGTCTAATAAATTTAAGGAGTTCATTTTGGGGGGAAATATTTAGAAATATGTATCTTTCTAAAGATACATGGGGAATTAGAGGTAAGCTATTCTATGGACTCAGAATGGACAGAGATAGTAGAATCCCCATTGCTGTAGAGTCACAGCCACTAACCAACCCCAGAGACTTGTCATGAGTCACAAGTATGAAGTCACCTATTCCCTCTGGGAAGCAGCTTACTCATCCTAGAACTTTAAATAAGGCTGCTTCTAGACCCAAAGTTCTGTCGTTCCCTTTGTTCTGTATGCCACTTTGTCTTTCTGTTATTTGGGGGTTACCACTTCATAGCCAACCCCTTCCTTTAATCCCATATGAGAATTCTTGGAGTCACTTTTGAGACTTAGTAGTCTGACATCCTCTGTGTTTTCCGTGAAATTATATAATAGTGCTGCAAATACCCTTTAGGTGAGAGGAGTCCTTCGGTTTCTTCAAAGTATTGAAATGATTAGACATATGAATAAGAGAGGTACTTACGGACCCAAGAAGCACAACTGCCATTACTTATGTAACCGTTTTTAAGGTTAACAGTTATTAAGAAAATTTATTAAAAAATTTTAAGGAGAGGGTTGTACTGTTGGTGGCAAAGTTCTGCTTGGAGGAGCAAGTTAATGAATGATGTTTGCTGGGAGAGGTGGTAGTGTGGACTAGGAAAGGTGTGGAAGTGCCTCTGGAGTGATGAATGTGGTTTGTATTCTGATCCGCATCATGCCACATGTAAAAATTAACTCAAAGTGGAGCACAGACTTAGGTGTAAGAGCAAAGACTCCTGAATATTAGGAGAAAACATGGATGTCATTTTTTATGACCTTGGATTAGACAACAGTTTCTCAGCTGTGACACCAAAAGCACAAGAAACAAAAGAAATTTAATCAAAACCAAATTTTCTTCCTGTGCCAAATGATACCATCAAGAAGATGGAAAAACAACCTAGGAGAAAAATTTTACAGGTTCTATATCTGATAAAGGACTTGTGTCTGGAATAGACGGCAAACCAGACAACACAGTGGTAAGAAGAGTAACAGCAACAACCAATTTAAAAATGGGTCAAGGATCTGAATAGACATTTCTCCAAAGAAGGCAACAAATGGTCATTAAACACCAGAAGAAATGCTTGGTATCAACAGTCATCAGGAAACTACAAATCAAAACCACAGTGAATTACCTTATCAGTCTCTAGCATGGCTGCAGTTGAAAAGACGGATTATAACAAAAATAAATGAAAGGACAGTATCCAGTATTGGTGAAGGTATGTAGAAGTTACAACCTGTGTGTGTTGCTGATGGGCATGTAAAATGGTGCAGCCACTATGGAAAGGAGTCTACAGTGCCTCAAAAAGTTCAATACAAAGTTGCCATTTGACCTGACAATTATGCTTCTAAGTATGTACCCAAGAAAAGTGAAGACTGGTATCTACAGAAACCTCGTATTACACAAGTATTTATAGCAGTATTATTCATAAGAGCCAAGGAAGGGAAACAACTTGAATGTCCACCACCTGATCAGTGAATGTAGGCCATCCAGAGAGTGGAATGTTAGTGAAAAACAGGAATGCAGCCTCAACACAGCTGCAGCATGGGTGGACCTTGGACATACACTGAGTGGAAGAAGCCTATGAATGATCCCATTCATATGAAGCATTTAGAATAGGGAAACCCATAGAGACAGAACGTGGGTTTATAGTTACCTAAGGTGGAGAGTTACATTCAGTGGGTAAAGGGTTTCTTTTTGGAGTGATGAAATACTCTGAAATTGATTGTGGTGATGATACTAACCCTGAATACAGTAAAAACCACCCAACTGGGGTGCCTGGGTGGCTCACTCTGATAAATATCCGACTCTTGATCAGGGCTCAGGTCCTGATCTCAGGGTCGTGGGATCCAGCACAGCATGGGGCTCCACGCTCAGTGGGGAGTCTGCTAGAGATTCTCTTCTCCCTCTGCCTCACCCTTGGCTCACAGGCACGCACTTGGTCTTTCTCTCTAAATAAATAAATCTTAAAAAAAAAAAAAAAAGAAAAGATAACCAATGAAATGTGTTTAAATTTTTCAGTAAAGCTGTTATTAAAATAACATGGGACTATAAATGAGTAAAATTGGCTGTGAGTTGGTAAGTTTTGAAACTAAGAAGTATATCAAATTTATTATATTGTTTTGTCTTTTACTTCTATTGTATTTTCCTTAACAAAAGGACTCAAAATGCAAGTCTTAGTATCAGGACTTCACATGACTGATTATGCCCTGTATGGAAAACTGGGAATGATATATTGCTTTTGCCACTTGCCCTGATTTGTCCCTGTGTTTCTGCCTTTTTGGCCCCTCTTTAAGCTCTTCCTCTCTCTATGGAAGGGTTCATTTTAAAGCAGTTCTCTTTATTTCCATGTTCACTGCTGGGAATGCCACCTTGCTTCAGCACTCATCAGAGCTGATTGAGAAAGAGACTCTGTTTCAAACCTCCCCAGATCCTGTGATAGGAACTGTCCTAAATCCCTACTATAACACTTGAGTGCACTGGGGAAACTGCCCTCTGACTATCATAGAGCACACCAGTCTGTAGCGGAGCTGGAGGGATGGGTCAGCCACCGGGGAGAAAGAAGATGTGCAGGATAACAATGCATCGTTTCCTTATGGGGAGGATACAAGTTTTTCCTTTCCTTTCAGTGATTTAATTCAGAAATGTGTATTGAGCCAAGGAGGTATGCTAGCCTTTGGTGAGGGTTGGACACAGACAAGGAAGCAGTACTTGCATCCAAGATTCCTAAAGCCCTCTGGAGAATGTCCAAAGAGACCAAGGAGTAACCGGCTGAGCTAAGTTAGACTGTGATCGGTGCAAAAGAGAGGCACAAAGTACTGGGAAGATTTGGGTGAGGTATGAGAAGCCACATCTGCTCTGGTAGAATCCAGGAAGAGTTGCTGAGGGCGTGACTTTTGACACTGATGTTTGAGGTGGTGTTTGATTTTGGTGGATGCAAAAGAAGGTATCACAAGTACAGGGAGGCCAGGAAGTACAGAGTGTATGTGAGAAACCGTTATCCTGGGGCTGGGGCATAAGAAGATATGAGCATGAAATAAGCTCAGAAGTCATTATTTGAGTAGGTGAACAGGGGTTAAGAATATATTTATTGTGATGAACACTGATAATCTATAGAATTGTTGAATCACTATATTAGATACCTGAACCTAATAGAACCCTATATGTTAACTGTGGGAATTAAAAAATTTTTAATCATTATTTACAAATGGAAATCATGGACAGTCTTGAAAAGTATAGGTTAAGAAGTTTTTGTAATTCAGTGATCAATGAGAACTATCATAGGCTTTCCATGTGGGGACTGACTGTAATTAACCCAGCCAGCATGTGGGTCTGCTTGGTTGATCACATAAGAGTTGGACTGGCAGAATGAGGCCAGGAACTGATTTTGATATTCCAACTAGAAAATAAAGAAGTTGTGACATAGTGAGTGAGAATGACAAGGACAGCAAGACTTGCTGCAGAGGTACGAGAGGCAGAACACACCTGAACAACTGGGAAAGGAAAGGCCAAGAGGGACAGGGACAGTCTGAAGAAACTGTTTAGGATTGATTTTGATGGAGTGTTAAAACTAGGTGTTTGGGTCTGCTTTTAAGAGTTAGTTCTTCCCAGGTGAGGCCCACATTGAGAAGTGGGCTTCAGAGGGCTTCCCTCAATGGTAATGGCTGAATGTGTAAAAATGGACAGGACTGTCGGGGCCAGAGAAAAGGCGCTAAAGGAGGAATACTGGGGGATACTAGCCATGGAAGAGCAGCCTGAAAGATGGTGTCTCTGGAAGCCAAGCAGCAAAGAGTCCCTGGAGTAAGCAACGTAGGGTGAGCACTGAGCAAGCAAGTGTGTCGTCATAGGGAAAGGTGATCATCGAGTCCTAGATCCGCTACGGTTATTTAACCTTGTTTTGCAGTTTCCACGCCTGAAAAACAGGTCATGTGCCTGCCTCGTAGGACAGTACTGTGAGGGTTACATTAGTAAGTGCAGGTGAAAGTATTGTCCATGCTTATTCACACAGTATGATTTGGGGAAAATGGAGAATTGGTAAGTCAGACATAATAGGTTGACTGTGTGAGCATAGAGGTGATAAGGACAGAAGGAAGGCAGTTCTTTAAAAAAAAAAAAAAGGTGGAGTTATGAAGTAAAGAAAAGTAATGAATAGGTTAAGGAGGAACACAGTTGATTTAAAAAAACAAACAAATAAACCTCAGGGACCTCTGGGTGACACAGTCTTAAGCGTTTGATTCTTGGTTTCAGCTGAGGTCCAGATTACAGGGTCATGAGGTTGACACCCACACTGGGCTCCAGGCTTGGCACGGAGTCTGCTTGAGATTCTCTCTCCTCTTTCTTCTACCTCTCCCACTCGTACTCTCTCTCTTTCTCTCAAATAAATCTTTAAAAAATTAAAATAACTTTAGTTTTAGTGACTGTAAGTGATTTTCAAAAAGTGTTATTTTTTTCCCATTAATTCAATGATCATTTTTATTATAGTATTTGGGAGAAAATATGGATGGATGGTGTTTGATATTTTTTTCTGTCTTGAAGTCCTTAATAAGACCAGTAAGGTGTAGTGATTTATTTCCAAACTTTAATGGGCTTCAAGTGAGTAATATTTTATATTTACCATAGAATGGGTTTGTGGCCGAAAACTTTTAATTCAGTTTGGTTCTTAATGATTTTTACTAGTGATTTGTGTTTTGTAAACAACAAAAATGATTAACAGCTGTGGGATGAAAAACAACATTAACAACAGGAAATGAACTGCAGTGATTTCAGGAATCTTTTCCAGGATTTAAAAATTTTTTGTTCTGTCTTTTTAGAAAAAGATAAACTTAGCTATGTTAAGGTCTACTACTGAGATAACAGACTGATCTGTTTGTTAACCTTATGAATTGAATTATTAATTTTAAGACCTGGATTCTTAAAATTTTAGTGAACATTTGACATTTACTTATAAGTGGTGGGACATCACAATTTTATTTTCGGTAAAATGAATTACTGAAACTATTGGAACTTTAGAATATTTTGATTTTAAAATGATTATCATTGTAATATATTCTCTTCATGTTAATGGCTTCATAATCTTTAATTTGTCTCATTAGTCAGTAATTTTCCAGTATAATAGTTACTCATCTTTTATGAACCTTTATGGTTTACCAAAGCAGTTTCACAAACTTTTTTTTAATGAACTATAGTGGGCACACAGTGTTCTGTTCGTTTCAGATGTACAACAGAGTGAATTGACAAGTCTGTACATGACTCAGTGCTCATGTAAGCGCAGTCAGCATCTGTCCGCACACATTATTGCATTATCACCAACTATATTCCCTATGCTGAACTTTTCATCCCCGTGACTGACTTATATTATATTTGGAACTCTGTGCCTCTTAATCAACTTCTCCTTTACCCACTGATCCACTGACCTCCCCTCGGGCAACCACCAGCTCATTTTCTGTATTTAAATATGTTTATTTGTTTCATAAATTCCACATATGAGTGAATTCATATGGTATTGTCCTTCTCTGACTTATTTTACTTAGTGGAATACTCCCATGTTGTCTATCCATGTTGTCACTAATTGTACAATTTAATTCTTTTTCGTGGCTGATACTCCATTGTATATCTACACATCTTCTTTATCTGCTCATCTGTTGGACACGTGGGTGGCTTCCATATCCTGGCTATTGTAAATAATGGGGGTGCATAGATCTTTACAAATTAGTGTTTTCATTTCCTTTGGGTAAATACTCAGTAGAGGAATTAATGGATAAAATCTTTATGTATTTTGGATACTAACCCTTTATCAGATATGTCATTTGCAAATATCTTCTCCCATTCTGTAGATTGCCTTTTTCTAAATTTTTTTTTTATGGCTTCCTTCGGTATCCAGAGTTTTTAATTTTCATGTAGTCCCAAGACTTTATTTTTGCCTTTGTTTCCCTTGCCTCAGGAGACATATCTCTAAATATGTTGCTATGGCCAATGTTCAAAATACTACAGCCTGTATTTTCTTTCAGGAATTTTATGGATTCCGGTCTCACGTTTAGACTTTTAATCCATTTTTACTTTATTTTTGTATGCGCTATAAGAAAGTGGGCCAATTTCATCTTTCGCATGTAGCCATCGGGTTTTTCCAGCACTGTTTATTGAAGTTGTATATTTGTGTCTCTTTTGTTGTAGGGTAATTGATCATACAAGCATTGCTTTATTTTTTTTTTAAAGATTTTATTTATTTGACAGAGTAAGAGGGGAAGATTACAAAAGATTACAGAGAGAGAGATTACAAGTAAACTGAGAGGCGGGGGGGAGGGGAGCAGGCTCCCTGCTGAGCCGAGAGCCCCATGCAGGGGCTCGATCCCAGGACCCTGAGACCATGACCTGAGCTGAAGACAGAGGCTTATTAACCCACTGAGCCACCCAGGCGCCCCGAGCTTTCTTTTATTTCTGGGCTCGTATTTTATTCCATGGATCTATCAGTCTGTTTTTGTGCTCGTACCATACTTTTGATTATAGCTTTGTAGGATACCTTGAAATACAGGATTGTGATACCTCCAGCTTTGTTCTTTCTCAAGATAGCTTTGGCTATTCCGAATCTTCTGTGGTACCAGGCAAGTTTTAGTATTATTTATTCTCATTCTGTGAAAATTCACATATAATTTGTCATTCAATCCTCATGGCAAACTAACTGATGAGGATTGTCACACTACCCTTTGTAGATGAGACAGACTCAAAAAGATTGTGACTTACCAGGACG
Organism: Mustela nivalis; assembly: GCF_964662115.1. NCBI lineage: Eukaryota > Metazoa > Chordata > Mammalia > Carnivora > Mustelidae > Mustela > Mustela nivalis. The sequence goes on along the minus strand of NC_139032.1, from coordinate 4,586,522 downwards.
GTAAAGGGAACAGGATTTCTGGTCTTGTTCTTGCAACTCAAAGCTTGGAATCCCTGGGCTCATTCTGTCATATCACTATTGGTGGTTAGCTTTTATTCTTTATTTTATTTTATCTGTTTTGTTTTTTAAATTAGGCTCCATGCCCAGCATGGGGCTGAATGCGGGGCTTGAATTTACACTCCTGAGAGCAGGAGTTGGGATCTTCAACCAACTGAGTCACTCAGGCAATCCACCTTCTAGTATATTAATCACACTTTGATCTTGCTCTCTATAGTTTTATAAGACAAAAGTAATTTTTTTTGCTCCAAGTTTCCAAACTTAGGTCAGAATTAGAAATTAAGTAAATGTCCTGTAGAGCATTGTTCTCACCCAGCTCCATGAAACTCTGCCCTCACCACTTGCACCCCCCACATTGGCAATGTCTGCAGACATTGTTGGGTGATGCCCTGTGAGAGTGGGGGTACAGGTGCTCCTGGCGTTTTGTGGGCAGAGACCTTCTGCAAAAGAAAGGACAGTCTATGCCCACCCCAGCCTCAAAACAATCCACCCCTCAGTGCCAGAGTTAGAGGCTGTCTCTAGGAAGAACAAGACCTATTCCTATTTACCCATTGCTGATCTGGATGTCCAAACCCTTCACTCCACCTTACATCATATATGGAATATTTTTCTACGACCCTCAAAATGATTCAAAATTTAGTTTTTGTGGTAGTTTAAGATAAAGGTGATTATGTTTCATAGCACAAGCATAATTTGGAATATTTCTGTAATGTTCCTATGAGAAAGCATTAATACTGTGCTAAAAGTGTTATAAATAAGTTTCTGAAAAATGTTTATGTTCCTGGATGGGAGAATAAAAATTAAACCAAAGCACGAATATTTTACTTCAAGCCAATATTTTAATTTTTTTTTATTTTTTTATTTTCTAGCTTTGCCTATGTTGAATGTAAATAAAAAATACATAGGGTATGCTTAGCTTTTGCACAGACCTTTAGTTTCTTTGTGTTTTGTTTAGGACTCTGCCTGTTCAGTTATACCAGCTATATTTTCAGAGTTGTTTATTTTGTCATATTTGAGTAAACAGTTTGTGTAGAATGGACAGAGTCCGGCTCTCCCAGCCTAGGTCTTATAAGCGACACCTTGAGAATACTCCTTAGCTTTGAGGTGACATTGTACTATGACCTAACAATTGATGTACTGTTGAAAGTTATAATGACTGAGATAATAAAGAATGTAAATTACAGATTTTATATAAACACTCACTATGTATTTTTATAGAGATTTTATACTCGGGTAATAATTAAATTAAAAGGTATATGCTATAGTCTGAAAGCAGATGCTATGAATAGCATCGGTCAGGTTGCTAATAAACACGGAAGACCTTATTATCAGGAGTTAAACATAAGGATAGTATAGTTTAAGATATGAGATTTGAATAAGATTATATGAAATCATACTTCAACATTAACAGAAACATTACAGTACTATCCGAGTTATTAAAGATTAAGAATAATATAATGTGCTTTTCATGTAACCATTCTTGTCAATTTTGGTTTGCTAACAGCAAATGAAAGAACACAAATTTTGCTAAGTCAAGCATTCCAATTACAGTACAGTTCTTTTAAAATCCACTTGATAACAAAGTGTTAAATACTGAATGTGGGTTTTTTTTGTTACTAAGAAAAGAATGTTCAAGCATAAGATTTGTGCAGAATCCATTTGTATACAAAAGGAAACTGCAGTAGAGCGCAGAATCCATTTGTATACAAAAGGAAACTGCAGTAGATGCGTGTTTCTCTTAATCCTGATGTAGCAATAGTTTTGCAAAATTGTGTTGAAATTTTTTGTCATAAAGTAAGTCAGTAGACTTACCATTTATGAATAGCTTTTGATTGTTTGCATAATACCACCATTTTTAATAGAGTTCAAGTATTCCAAATGTAACAATTTTTTAAATTTTATATTAAATGGATAATACTAATAACTACTTTCTGAAGTTCCCGAGCTGAACACTCATTCTGCTCACAACACAACGGAAAGCCGCAGGCTGCATTTCCCAGTACCTCACCGGGTTGTTGGATAAACTTATCGCACTGTATAAAGATTTCTTCATCTTCGGTACTGTTGGGCAGAAGTCATTCACTCCCACTTTTGTGATTGAATTAGAGTGGAGGAAGATTATCTGTGGCAGTAAGAGAAAGAAAGTACATAATCAGTGTAAAATGAAGATGCTTTTTTTGTAGTCCACATTTTTTCATGGGCTTATTTGCCCATTTATTTCACATTTATTTGAATGTTTTTCGTTTAAAATATATATACTTGTTTATGTCTGTTAAATATTGATTACATCCCCTCGGGATCTTGTGTGATACACAAAAGTGTTCTGTGTGTGCAGTGTAGCTCCTGCCACGGCCCCGAGCACACTGCCCGGTCAGCACATGCCTCCCTCCTCCTCTTCTCTTACCTATGTAGCAGTGTGTGTGCGTGTGCTTACTGCATTGCATGTTGATAATACTGTGTTTTAAAAGTACTAGAAATGAGCAGAAGAATGAAATTGAATGCTCCCAAGATTAGGCTTGTGAATATGAATTGTTAGCTAGCATTTTTTGTGATCAAGGTGAGGAAAAGTAGAGCTGCTTTATAGAAAAATATGTCTGTTAACAGCTTGAATACATATGTGTAATACAGGATCAACAGTCAAATCTTTATTTGCACCAATGGACAAAATACGGTTTTATAAACTCTAAATGTCTTTTGCATTATTATTCAGAAAGAAGGAATAGTGTATGGACTTCCCTCCTTTCGCTTTGATTCTTCTTTGGTCTTTCTGGCAATTGAGACTTCTGAGAAGTAAGAGCAGTCTACTGACAGCATTTTGGCAGATGAAAGAGGCTAAGATGAGGCCAAGGTATCAGTTCTGGCTGTCATTACCTCTAAATTGTGCTTTTAAATTTTGGTGAGATTGATCTGAGCCAGTCATGAGAAATCTGGGCATTGCTAAAACCTTTAAGTCTGGTGTTGGGGCCCCCTGTGCTGTCTATCAAACTTGGGGATTTTGTGACAGGTGGTTTGGTTCATGCACATTTCCTGGCAGTTCGTGGTCAGTGCAAGTTGTAGTTTTCCACAGCATTGACCTCACTGGGAAACAGTGCTGGATGTCGGTGTACTCGCTTTGTGGACATCTGTTGAATTGTACCCTTATGACTTTTGTTCTCCTTTATATTTCTGGCTTTTTGTGTGTGTTCTGATTCTATTCATTAAAAAAATGAATGCTAGTAAGAGTATGGGTAGATTTAAAAGCAGCCAGTAGTTGGAGTCAGAGTAAATTCTTTACTTGTTAAAGAATGCAAATTGGGAATGGCTTGAGAAGGAAATACTCAGGTTATTATGCTCAGTGATTAGATACTTAAATGCAGCACTTGGGAAAAAAGTAAAACTCATAGCCATCTGCATATACCACATCCATTTTGATGGCTTTATCTCAAATCTGTGTAGTGGACAAAACTTATTTAAAGATAAATCAGGAAGTAACAAGGCCCAGTTTTATTCTCAATGTGTTTTTGGTTCTTGGAAAATCAGGATGTTGTAAATCAAGAAAAGCACAGGAGAAAAGTGGACTAAGGTGAATTGGGATTAAGTAGGAATTCTTAACTTGAGGAACACAGATGAAAATTGGGGAGATTTGTGAAACTCCTAAATCTGTGCACAAAGTATAGTGTTCATTTTTTGTTCTTAGGAGAATCTAAGACTTTATCAGATGCTCCAAGAATTCTGGGGCCCTTTAGACCTGGTCAAGGTTTGACAGATTCAAACAAAAACAAGAAGAAGAAAGGGGAACCCATGATGCCCCAAATAACTGACTTCTGATTATGTATTCTGACATCAGTTTTTTAAAATCATACCCACTTCTTATCTAGCACTGCACTGATAATGAAAATACCTGGGACCTGTCCGCATACTCTTTGTGAAACGTTTCCAGAATGAAAGGATGAACGATCCTCCTCGGATTCCTCCTGACTATCCTACCTTTACATAGCCCCTGCCACCCCCGAAACTTGAAATTAGCCTGGTCAGTAACTCTGCTACCAGCTTCAGTAATAGGAGAAACTGGAGGATGGAAAGGCTACCTGAGCACATTAGCTAACGTCTGCTTAGAAGCCGTACCTTAACACCTCGGGCAACCTGCAGAGTCGTTACAAATCAGAGCTTGCATGGTCTTTGCCTCAGATACTCACACATCTCACAAAAACAAAGAAAAGTACTAGTATGTACAAAACACAAGTGGAAGAATGATTTACCTGGAGGTATTTCAATTCCTGCAATCCCGGAGGGATTTTTTTTAGTTTATTGTTTTCCAAGTGTATTTCTCTTACTCGTGGTATGTTAGCAAGACTTCCATTTTCAATGTCTGTGATTCTGTTGTTTCCTAGGCCCAGCCTAAAAATGGCATAAAATGGATCAATTCTTAGGCAGACATTGTGATGGTTAGCTGAAAACACCACAGCTGAGTGGGAAACAGAAGCCCAAGCCATTTGCGTCTCTCTTCAGAGAAAGGTTCTTCCTGGTTGCACACCATAACCCATTTCAGGGTGTGACGGCTGTCTCTTCCCTGTCAACAAAACTCTGTAGCTAACCTACACCAACCAAAGGGCATCTGAAAAGTTCTTTTCCTCATTTTACTTGGTGTCCCTCTATCCCCCCCCAAGACAGAGTAAGATATAGATGTCCCTGTTCATTTTATTTTCATGACAGTGACAGTTTTGATTAGGTCCCTCTGTTTCTCCAGGTGTCTCATTAGTATTTCCATCATATCCTACCACTTCTGAGTTGGGGTTTGGAGGGTTTTTACCTTTGCAGGTCTTTGTATCGTTTAAAATCCTCGAGTTCCACAGTTGAAATTTTATTATAGTCTAAATGAAGCTCCAGTAAAGTTGATGGCAGATCTAGGGGTAAGAAAAGAAATAGGCATGTTAGATGGAGTAAAGCCAAGCCCCATTGATTTTTCATGTACTTGTTAAGTTTCACTCTATAGACTCAAGCAGGCCTTTAGGGATCTGCTTTTTTTTCATCTTCTGATTATGAAAAATTCCACACATGAGCCACCACACTGCAGGGTCCAGTTTCCCATGTGTCTTTCATCCACCACATTAGTTGTCTGTGACTGGCTTGTTCATTGATTTTTCTTCATTCACTTGTTTTTGCTGGATTATTAAAAATTGAATTCCATACATAATATCACTTCACCAGTAAAGGCCTCACCAGATGTCCTTAACTCATCAGGTCCTCTTTGTTTCTGCATAACCATCTTGTCCAGTATCACAGCTAACGGAAGTCACAGGAATTCTTCATGATCGCGGGATATTCCTTTCCCCAGTGATCTCCAGTACGTTTTAGGGTTGATTTGTTCCGGTAGGAGTCCAAATAGAAGTTTACAGAATGCATTGTTTTCTCCCATCTCTTAAAATTTCTTTTACTATTAAATATATCTTTTTTTTTCTCTGTCTTGCACTGATTTCTTTCAGATATTGATTTGAGATAACTCACTTATGGATTGGACCAAGGCTTCCACATATTGTTTATCTTAGTCATTGCTTAAAAGCTAGTGCTTAGATGTAGAGACTGGATTAAACTCAGTAGATCAGTCTTTCACCTTATGGTCTTAGCATTCATTGATGAGTGCTGTAGGATTTATTATTTCATTAAGAATGTGAAAATGGTAATTTGCTGATTTTGTCATGCTTAGTACATTTATCAGTAGGATTGATATCTAAGGAATTTTCCTTCGTCAATTATTTAGTCACTGTGTAATACAATTTTTACAGAAAAGGCAGCAGAAATGCTTGCTTCTTTTAATTAAGAGGTAACCAGTGAAATTTTTTAAGTATTTTTATGAACACATGGGTTTTTACTCGGTTTGATATATTGGATCTATTGAAGTATTTATTCTCTTCAATTAGTAGTAGTTTCTGCATAAAGAGAAGCATCTACAGTGTAACCTGCCACATGCCAGGTACCCTTTGAACAGGGGCATCTTCTCTTCTCACCCCTGTGTGTTCTGACCCCAGCCCTCCCTACCCTCCTAGATTAACCTGAAAATTAAATCACACCTCATTTTATTAGGGGTGTGTGTGTGTGTGTAAAATGTATAGTTTGTCAACCATAGGTTCTAGCTAGCTGGGAAAAGTGTTCTTTTTTGCAACTCTTACAGAAACATTTCCTTCCTTTATCAGTGGTTAAGTCTGTTAAAGATATTTGAAGCATCCTTATAAATATCATTACTTTTACTGGCTGGATTTATGTTGATTCCAGAGTCTACTTTGGATTTTAGAAGGAAAAACAAAAACAAAACTAGAGAACAGGAAAACAATTCTAAACTCAGAGGGTTCTAATTTTTTGAGTTCTGATTAGTTGAGTTGAATTATACTAATGAAGTAGCTCTCATCTTTTCTAATATGGAAAAGAACAGAGGGGAGGTTCTCTCTTCAGAGGCCTGGCATACCAGTTGAGCAAATCCACCACACATATAAAAATCACTAAGAAAGAATCATAGATATTCTAGCCTGCAGTAGAATATGTTGAGCAGTCAGGGAAACTTGATAGAAGAGGGTTTGTAGAGCTTGAGGGGATCGTCCCCTTTGCTGGGCGTGGAGAAAGCGGACGACCCAAGAGAAAAGTAGAAGCCCTGCAGGGTGATGAGCATGGCCGGAGTCTGGGTGGGAGCTCAGCGGCGGTCAGCAAACACGTGCCTGCTTTTGCACAGACCCTTCTATTCCTACTCTTGCGTTCAAACAGGTGTCCTCTCCCCTCCACTGCCATGCTGCTCTGTAGCAGAGTTTTCCAAATGACCTGAGAGGAAGGCACGTTTTACCTCTCCTCGTGTTAACGTATCAGGTCTGGTCAGGACTCTTTGGACCTCTGCCTAATTTCATCCTGCTGAACGGGGTAGTGATGATTGGATTTCAGCCATCAGCCTTCTCATTTTAGCAAATAAATGAGAGAAACAAAATTTCACTGGCGTTTGAACGTCATGGGGATCTTGAAAGAGCAGTTACATGAATTGAGAGATTTAATTCCAATTTAAATTTCTGAAGTTAATGGCGCCTGAGTGGCTCAGTTAGTTAAGGGTCTGCCTTCAGCTCAGGTCATGTTCCCAGGGTTCGGGGATCTAGGCTCCCTGCTCGGTGGGGAGCCTGCTCGTCTTTCTGCCTCTGCCCCCATCCTTGCTTATGCATTCTCTCTTGCTCTCTCTGAAAAATAAATAAACTCCTTAAATAAATTAATTAATTAACAATAAATTAATTTCTAAAAATGTAATATGTTCCTTAAGCCTTTGGAAAAATCTGGAAAACATCATGAGAAGTTAAGCCTTCATTTTTCAGATACACTGAAACCTGAAGAGAATTGCTCTCGGGATGTGTTGCAGTGTAGGAGAGACTGCTGGTGGACATAGCCCTGGCGCAGCGAGCCGCAGCCTTTCTCCTTCCTGACCCTTCTCTCCTGCCCTCTGCCTGCCCTTCACTGTCATCTGCTCTCAGCATGTCAGAGGCATTTTTTGTATGGAACTTGTTAGGTGGCATTTATTTTTGTTGGTGGTGTATGAAAGATGAGAAAAAGTAAATTATTTTAGGTTTCTTATTGAAAAACAGAAAGCTGAATAAGGTGGCTTTTTAATTGTGTTGTTCTGAATTAAACTGATTTTTCCTGTATAAAAAAATTGTCTATCCAGCTTTTACTTTATATGATTTTTCTCCTAAGTGAAAGATCACCACTCGATTTCTAAGACCAGCTCTGCTGTGTCCTTTAACATAAGAGTTGATATTTGGATCAATCTTCTGGATCAGGTGAATAGTAGAAAAAGGTTTCCATAAAGTCTTTGCTTTTCCCGTGGACCCTGAAGGACAGAGCTGTTCGAAAGGAAACTACATGATTAATCACAGGGATTATTTCTGACTCAGGTCATCCTCATAGCAGAGAGAGAGCATCCCTGTCAGAGATGAGAAACGGCCTCTGAGCATGGTTCCCAAAAAAGGAGAGTCGGTGGAGCTCACTGCCATACTGGGAGCTTGGGGCAGAATGCTAGAAGACTGTCCAGGAGCAAACTTAAGGAACACTTTCCTTCGAGACACCAGCCTCAGGTCCCATCATAAAGAACAAGTCTCCATGATGCCAGGAGATGGCATTCACCAGCTGCCTGACACCATCCGCAGACCTTTCTGTGCACTGGCTCTTGACTCTGCACAGCACCCGAGTGAAGAAATGGGTACAGGGTGCACGCCCACCCCTGCCAGAGCCTCTGGCCCCGTGCACCTTCCCCAGCCTTCTCCTCTAGCAGGTGATCCCCAGAGTGACAAGTATAGAATAGTAAATGTTAAGAAGAAGGAATAGAAAGTTCATTATTTCTTAATGTTTGTTCTCACTGGGGAAACACAAAGATTCTGGTTTCATACTGGGAAAAAGAAAAAGCACTGTATATGGCTCTTATGTGTGTGAGGAGACAGCAAAGTTCACACCACCCTGACCAGGCCTACTGATAAAAAGTGTTCTGACAGCCTTGGGTTTTGACAATGTATACAGTTTACAACAGTGGTCGTTTAAAGGTGACAATTTTTTAGAAGTGTTTTATCTTAAATAAATACAAACCTTTAGGAATTGAGGTCAGTTTTGCTTCTGCAATTCTGATATGGAACACTGTCACTCCTTCAAATGCCCCTGGTTCAATCCCATTATTATCGAGAGGGTTTGCACTCATTTCTGCGGAGGCAAATGATATAGTTTAGCATGTATCTATTGTGTATGAAGAAGACTCGGTGCGGGCACTGACATCCCAAGAACATTCTGAGAAGTTCAAGCTTTATCCTGTACTCTTTTTCACTCACTGTGTTATTTCTGTGTCTATCTGTGCCCCTTTCTGTTGCTCTCTGAAAAAGACTGCTTCATGTTATGTAGGCCGAAGTAACAATATGCTTTTATTATGGTAGATTAATACTAGAATAGATTTATTACAGAAAATATAGGTAATAGGGGCACCTGGGTGGCTCAGTGGGTTAAAGCCTCTGCCTTCGGCTCGGGTCATGGGATCGAGCCCCATATTGGGCTCTCTGTTCAGCAGGGAGCCTGCTTCCCCCCTTCTCTCTGCCTGCCTCTCTGCCTACTTGTGATCTCTGTCAAATAAATAAATAAAATCTTTAAAAAAAAAAAAAAAGAAAATATAGGTAATAGATTTTTGCTTTGAATTTCTAAATCAATGACTTGTTTTCACTCTGTTCTGACCATGAGCATATTTTGTTGTATTAATTCTACATCTAAAAAAGAATCTCCTTCATAAAATTTAAAACACTTGTGTTTTAAACACTTTGTGTTTAAATATACATTTATTTGTCACCTAAGCTTTTAAAATTATAAGTCAATTAGAAATTATTTGATTAACAGAAATATAATCTTAGGGAGATTCCAGTAAGTGAGGCTGTTTGGTAAGTGCCAGGCATTTGGCTGACTAAGTAAGTGAGGAAGTGGATGAGAATATTGATCACAAATTCTGAATGAGTATTAGAGAGGGAGATGGCAGAAGTAAAATCTGATGGAGTTTATAAAGTACAACAGAAATTTCCTTAGCTCGGCAATCTTAAAGCAGATAATGTAAATTAGATGTAAATTTCAAATAATCTCTGAATTAATTTTGTACATTGTATTTGAATGGTTTATACAGCACATTAAAATACTACCTTTTTTGGTGTAAGCATATCCTTATTGTTTTTTTTAAAAAATACTACCTTTATATTAAATATGAATAACAGATCTTACTGATTAGGTGCAGTCAGAAAATTGAAACCACTGTAGGTATTTCAAAGGGGATTCTTGAGAGTATGTGTTAGAAACGGTGTATTTCTTTAAGGGCTATAAATTTTGTTTGATACTTTGATTTATAAATGGCTTAGATAGAGATTGTTAGATTAAAAACGTTAATTTTGGAAATAACCAGTCTTAATCATTCTTGCTGATGATAAAGACCTTTATCTTTGTATATTGCATATAATTCCAAAACGTTTCATCCATTTGCATAAACTTACCTAGAACATGTAAAGTATTCATTCCTTTGAATGTCTCCTTTTGTATTTTTTTAACTTTGTTATCATGAATCCTGAGTTCTGCTAGTGTCTTGGGAAGGTTAAATGGTATTTCAGTTAGTTGATTGTGCGACAGATAGAGCCTTCTCAACTTCTTTGTGGTTAGAAAAGCTTTTGGGTGAATCTTTGTTAGCTTGTTGTTGTTCAGAATCAAAGCCTAGATTAAAGCATAAAGAGATACACAATATTATGAGTCGGATTTGATTTACCAATATTCTGCAGTGATGAATTACTTATGGAAAACAATGGGAATTATGACATTCACATACTTTATTAACTGTGTAAATGATTCCCCAGTACAGTCTAAGCTAAAACAAATATTTACTACTGAGTTGACAGAGTGATTTTGAAACTTTGGTTTATCTTTTAGTAGGTGACATATTTGTGCAGTTAAGCCCTACCCCTGGCACCCCATTTCCTTTCATGGAAGTAATCGATGGTATCATATCTAAAAATCTCTTCAGGGAGCGCCTGGGTGGCTCAGTTGGCTTGGTTTGGGATCAGGTCATGATCTCAGGGTCATGCGTTCCAGGCCAGATCAGGCTCTACACTCAGTAGGAAATCTGGTTAAGGATTCTATCTCTCTCTCTCTCTCTGCCCCTCCTCTCTCTTGCTCACTTTCTCTTTCAAATAAAATAAAGTGAAAATCTATTCAGTCACATGAAATACATTTTTCTATGATTTTCTCTACTTTGAAAACCTTACTTCTTTCATGTTTACTAATGTGAAACATTTTTCTTGGACTGGAGACATGTAGGAGTAAACTGCTACCAAGGGCTACCTCAGACACTGGGGAGACAGCAGTGCATCCTGAGAAATACCTCAGGCCCTTGTCAGGGCCCTGTGGTCGAGGCCTCAGAGGAGCTCTAAGCCCAGACAGCAGCCCAGCTCTGCACCGTCGGGAGTCAAGCCTGTGAGGCATGTGGAGAGCTCCCCGGTGTGCTGGGCAGCGGGAACTACTCCATGTTTCACAAGGGCAGTGGCTGGGGCTTCATTTCTTGGGGCCTTCTTTCAGAGAGCAGCTCTAGAGTCATTCCATTTATGAATGTTGTCGCCAATCCCATTCTACACCAACCTTCTCGATGTTTCCAGATAGACTTAATATGGTCATGGTTCTTCCCCAGAAGAAATACAGACACTTTGGCTCCTACACTCCCTTGATTATTCTCTTTCCTGTAGGCCTATTTTTTTTTTTTTTTTTTAATAAAGTAGGCTCCACACCCAGTGAGGAGCCCATCTTGGGAACTGTATTCACTACTTGAGATCGAGACCTGAGCCGAGATCAGGAGTCAGACAGTCCACCGATTGAGCCAGCTGGGCACACTGTAAGCCTTTTTCTTATCTTTCCATCAGGTGTACTGTTTCACCTGAAGGAGACCTGCTACCATGTCCTTTTTCCTGTTATGCCACCAGCTAAGTGTGTTCTCTTCTCCTTTGGGGAAGAGTGGGGTAACAGCTTGGTGAGCCCTCACTCAACCCTATGATACAAACTTAGCAGAAATGATCTCTCTCCCTTTCACACAGAGGAAATGGGCCTGGTGACAGAGTGACCTGGGTCCTGTCGGGCCTAGTTCCTCTGCCCTCTGCACTTTGTTCTGCCATGGTGAGCGCTTGCTGTAGGCCTCCATGGTTGGGGGTCCCAGAGGGAGCATGTGCCTGGGAATTGTTTGCATCCTCCCGTTAGGACGTGCAGTTGCCAGAGCTGCCTAAAAGGAAGAGTGAGGAGTGTAGGATGGAGTGAGTTTGTATGGAGGGCCCCCTGCGGCTGACCCCCCGACTGGGTGAGCGGAGCATCTGCCGTTCCAGAAGTTCCAGAAGTGACGGTCACAGAGCCCCAGGCAGTGTGGTTATAGATAAGGACAGAGGATGAGAGAAGGGTAGCCTTTCAGAGGTCAGACAAGAAGCCGTCCTGATGAGTGAGGCGGTGGCCAGCGGACCAGGAATTGGGCGTGTGGGTAATGATCCCACTCATTCCCTAAACACGGCTTGTCCTTTGTGTAAGAACCAGAAGGCCAAACAGCCAGCCAAAACAGAGAATTTATAAAATATTTTAAAAATGTTTTGATTGTCTTTAAGAACAGGTATCATACAAGATGACATTATAATTAAATGTTTTAAAATAGACTGCATGCCCACAATTCAGGTAGAAAGTGTGCAGTGAGAAGTGCTTTCCCATTGAGGCAGTCGGAAAGCACGAGGGCGGTTGGCAGCACTGAGCCACTGGGTGCTGGCGTCTTACATGCATTCATTCCTCTGAGTGAGTCTCACAGCCTTGGTACAGCTCTGTTACAGGGGACGAAGGCAGGCTTGACGAGGCAGGCCACTGGCCCAGCACTTTCTTCTAGTAGGGCCAAGGTTTGAGCCTAGGTCCACCTAACTCCAGAATTCATTACTCCTCCAACAAGTGCCACATAAAGCTGACTGGACAGAAACAGGCCTAACACAGCTCCTGACACCTTTCAGACTCACTTCCCAGTGAATAATGGGAGTACAAGTGGGCTAAGTCCCTGGACACTCCTAAAATGTGATAAAATTATATGACAAATTAGGAACTGTTTATGATGTTGGTATTGAATACAACATTAATCATCCCTGTGGTTATAAAGCTGAAGAAGTGGCAGAAGCATTGTGGGCTGTATTCCAACTTCTGAGAGTCAATAATGGCCTTGCCATTCTCCAGAAGTTTCTGTGGTCTGATGGTGGGACGGACTGGACAGATTCTTCATGGCATTATTTTAATATTTAAGTGACGCCTCATTATTAGATAAATATATGCTCTTCTAATCTCTCTTTTTTAAATATGGAAACTTTATTATGTATTGAGCCTTACCAAATCTAAGCTGTCCAGTCACAGCCCTGGGAGCCCACACCTGGCAGCACAGGGCGACGTGTCTCTGCCAAGAAGATAGGTAGAAAGCCTAAGGAAAGAGCATTCCTTGTGGTGCCTAGAACATGGCCAGCCTCAGTGTCCTTGCTCATCCAGCAGACATGACCGCCTGCATGATGGGACCGAATAGTCCCCTTCCCCCTGCCTGCTAGGTTGGGTCCTTAGTGTCCAACTAAGGGGAACCAGGCCTACATGGGTGGCTGAAAGAGAATGATGTGGCCTTGGGATCGCTACCTTCTCCTCTCAGTGCCCTAACTGCCCTGGACATGACGGGCCTTACGTTTCTGCCCTCCAGCCCAGCATGAGAATGTGTAAACATAGCCTTGAAGGGGAGTGTTGGCTGCCCTCCCTACTGCCACCCTTACTCCATGCTGAAGGGAAGAGCGGACTCCCCCCGTGGCTGGCACGTGTGGAATCAGGCTCTTCTAAAACCCAATTACAAAATAAATTGAAGATTTTACTTGCTAAAATCTAGAGGCTCTAAGTGTTACATAGAAAACTAAGAGTCTTTTAAATCTTGGAAAATGAAAATATTAATAAGTATTATAAGGAAAAATTATTTTTCATTTTTAAAGTTCTAGGGGAGGAACTACTGGGTGGCTCAGTCAATGAAGCAGCTGCCTTCAGCTCAGGTCATGATCCCAGGGTCCTGGGATCAAGCCCCACATCGGACTCTCTGCTCAGCTGGGAGTCCGCTTCTCCCCTGCCTGCTGCTCCCCTGCTTGTGCTCGCTTGCGCTCTCTCTCTGTGTCAAATAAGTAAATAAAATCTTGGGGGGAAAAAAGGTCTAGGGGAAAATGCCATACAAGTACATATTAAGTAGATATGATGCATGACCGGCTTTCAGAGATTTGTGGGGTCTTCAGATAAGTCAACAGGTTTGGATACAGATTTTCTTAAATTGTCTGCTAATGAGTTCTTATTAATAATCATCATCACAGTATAGTGACTGTGATTACCTAAATATATCATACGCTCATTTTAGGACCTTTTTTACTTAAACTCTTAGCCCATTGCCTTTTACCTGGCTTTCATTTCAGTTAACATCACTTAAATTAATCAAATCTAATTTCTCATTACTATAACACTACTCAGTATCAGAGATTTTTGTCATTCTTCACACACAGAAAAGTAAGACTTGCTGGGGCACCTGGGTAGCTCAGTGGGTTAAGCCTCTGCCTTTGGCTCAGGTCACGATCCCAGGGTCCTGGGATGGAGCCCCTCATCGGGCTCCCTGCTCAGTGGGGAGCCTGCTTCTCCCATCCCTCCATCCCCCCCCAACCCAGCTGTGCCTGCTTGTGATCTCTCTCTCTGTCAAACAAATAAATAAAATCTTTTTAAGGGAAAAGAAGAAAAGTAAGACTTGTTTACACAAAATACGAGTAATCCTTTTAGCAAATATATTCTTACGTAAAGTGAAGTGAGTCCTTTAAAATCATTTTCTTTGATTTCCTTAATTTTATTGTTTTGAAGGTCAATCATTTGAGTATCAAATGGAATGTTGCTTGGAACGGAGGACAAACCTGAGAAATAAACGAACATGTTACACATACATGATAAGTTAAAGAAGAGTTTTCTTTTTTAAAGAAGAGTTTTCTAATTTGATGGAAATGTACATCTTTTAAAATCCGTGGTTGCCATTGAGAAACAGCAAAAACAATGCTCTTTGGAAAGACCTGCAGACCTTTTCAAGTAACTTAGGTATTTTTGCAGGGTGCCTAGCTGGGTCTAGCTGTCACTGCTCATCTGCACAAGGTGACAGATAAGGAGGTAAATGTGGTGTGCCAGTATGACTGCTGGGAGGTGACTGCAGCTGAGCTGCACCTAAAGCCCTCGTGCTGAGGAGCAGTGACATTCTCTGCCATTTCTCAGGCTCTTGTAGGGCTGAATTGGAACCTATAGGTTTTGATCATTTTAAGAAGCCTCAACATGTAGAAAATTGTGCTTAGAAAATAAATTATATTATTTTCATGTACATTCTTTAAAATGTTACTACATATTTCCTTTAATAATGAATTCCTCTACTCATTTGTCCGTTAAATTTGAGTTACAAAAACAACTCATCCTTCGCTCCCTGTTGATGTCTGGGTGTGCAGGAGACGGAGACCTTTGCTAACACCCTCCCCTCCTCAGCACTGGGTCTCTTCCAGCCATTGCTTTGACCCACACCACGGCCCGCCCATCCCCCGTCAGTTCGCACTCCTCCTCACAGGTTTGATGGTAGCTGTCTGTCTGTCGTGTGAGGTTAAGGGACAGCTGCATCGCGCTCTCAGTGTATGTGGGTACTCAGCTCATGTTAAATTACTTAAAGACTTAATGGTATTTTCCCCTCTTAAATTAAAAAAAAAACAAAGAAGAGCGGAAATTACCAAGAGCTGTACGTGGTGCTTCTCTTCCTTAATTTTCTTGCTTTCCCTAGATGGCCGTACATACCCACCATGCCTGCCGTCAGACAGGCTGTACAGTAGTTATGCTTGACGAACATGGGGCCTTCTTGTTTTTCTCCAACATTTGTTATTGAAATGTTCAAGCATGCAGAAAAGTTGAAAATTTTACAGTGAAAACCCATAGTCGCTTTCTACCATCAATATTTTACTATATGTACAATTCATCCATCAACTCATCTTTTTTAATGCATTTTACAGGGAGTTTCAGATGTTAGTATGCTTTGGGGGGCCCTCCATCCTCCTAGGGAGCAGAAGTATATTTAACAGCCTCACTGGAGGGCTCAGTATCAAAATACTGGGAATATCAGCACTTCACCCTGTAGGCCTGAGTACTTTCTCCTCCATAGTTTACAGCGATGACTCACTCTTTTTAGAAGTTTGACCATAGATAGTAAAAGGGAAGGGGAGTCACTTGGCAGGCTAGCAAGGTATCCATTTTGACAGGAGATGGTTTTGGTCTTAGGAAATGAAGTGGAAGGTCTTGGAGGAAATGGGCGGCTCTGCAGAAAGCACTGGGTAGCTTAGACTGGGACTGACCTTTCTCATCCCGCCCCTGATGAAATTGGAAGCTCTGGAAAGAAATTAATTTTCTGAGGGAGGAAGAGTGACAGAGCTACAGACCCTTTTCATTGTCTTGGTCACGTGGGAGAGGTGAGGTATGTATGTACAGCATGACACGTGTGTGCCACACTTTGGCTTCCCACAGTGGGGCACATCTGAGCCTTCCCCTCTCCTGGAGATGGGCAGGTACAGTGAACTCTTGTGTGCATTTCCCATCTCACCCTCTCCCTGAGCAGGGTATGAGTGTACCCCTCTATTCAAGAGCATCTTCATTAGAAATATTTGAAAAAATACTCAGCAGGGAATCATGCATTTTAAGACTTTAGAAAGTGATTTAGTGCAGTCACTTCTTTTCTAGACATTCTAAACCTACATCATTCAAAACGAAGAACACTGACTTTAAAATGTCTATAGTTTCACAAACTATATAACCTATTTATTGCTGCAGATGGGCAATTTATCTTATCCTTATAGAATGTTACTAGAAGGCACACTGCCAGACTGCTGACATCCTGAAATGAACCATAGTGCTGTCCATTCTCTCTGAAGGAAATTAAAATGAACCATTTTCATTCAAATTTGAGAAGAGAAGGAAATGTTTTATATATGAAATTCCCATTGCTTTCGTTTGGTTGTCTGGGTTTTTAAGATAAGTTTCAATGTACTTTGGTTTTGTTACATTTTCAAAGAAGTTAAATGAAAAATTGCTTTACAATTAGCTGATTTTTGGAATTTCAGTGAGGTCTCTAACTATCCTTTCAGTTTTATCAGAATGAATTTTCACCAAAATAAGTTGACATTTGTTCTTACCTAGATCGGAACAGTGTACAACTCTCGAGTAGCACTGGCATCCAAATGGACATGTTGGGAACAGATCAAAAGGGAAAAAGGGGTTAATTGGCTCTCTTGTTGGAAAAAGAGAGTTGTCATCATCAGGGTCGCCACCCACTTCATCTTCCATGTCCTTCAGCATCATGTTCTTCAGCGTCATGTATGACGGGCGAGATAAGGGCTTAGCAGAGCATAAAGCCAAGAGTGCTAGGAGCACACACTCCTTCATGTCGTCTCGTGTAGGGGACCAACCTAGAACTAAGGAGACACTAAGATTGAGTTAAACAAAATCAGAGCTAATAAGAGCACAACAACAATCAGAGCTATTCTGCCCCATTGCTAGGGTGATTTGTTAAAAAAAAAAAAATTTTTTTTTTAAAGATTTTATTTACCTATTTGACAGACAGAGATCACAAGTAGGCAGAGAGAGAGAGAGAGGAGGAAGCAGGCTCCCTGCTGAGCAGAGAGCCTGATGCGGGGCTCGATCCAGGACCCTGGGATCATGACCTGAGCCGAAGGCAGAAGCTTCAACCCACTGAGCCACCCAGGCGCCCCTAAAAAAATTTTTTTTGTAAAAAGTTTTTGGAAAGCAGTTTGGCAATATGTATTGGAAGTTTTAAAAATATCTTTTTCATCCACTAATTCTTTTTGTAATCTAGTCCCAGGAAATGATTCTAATGTGCATAAAGATGTCCACGACAAAATTCGCAAAATAGCAAAAAGTTAAAGATAACTAATGGTTTAAGTGAAATAGTAAAATAAAATAGGGTGTATGTATTCCATAAAATACTTTTGAACTTAAAAAATATTTACAGAATTTACAAATATTGGGGTCCCTGTGTGGCTCATTCTGTTAAGCATCTGCCTTTGGCTCAAGTCACGATTACAGGGTTCTGGGATCAAGGCCTGCATGAGGCTCGCTGCTCTGTGGGGAGTCTGCTTTTCTCTCTTCCTCTGCCCCCCTGCTTGCACTTTCTCACTCTTTCTTTCTCTCTCTCAAATAAATAAATAAAGTCTTCCAAAAATTAAAAAAAATTAAACATATAGAAAGCAAATATTAAAAATCTGTATGTAAAATAAACTTACAAACACTCAAAAACTTGGCAGAAATATAGTTAATTCATAATCCTGAGTAGTAGAACCATGAATGACATGTATTGTCTTTTTTTTTTACTTTTATAATGGCCAGTCAGTACTACTGTTCTACTTAGGAAACTAATGATGCTTTTTTTTTTTTTTTTTTTTAAGATTTTATTTATTTGTGAGAGAGGAAACACAAGCAGGAGGAATGGAAGAGGGGGAAGCAGGCTTTGTGCTGAGCAGGGAGCCCGATGCAGGGCTGGATCCCAGGACCCTGGGACCATGACCTGAGTTGAAGGCAGATGCTTAATGACTGAGCCACCCAGGCGCCGCATAATGAGTGCTTTTAAAAACCAAAACAGGGGGCCCTGGGTGGCTCAGTGGGTTAAGCCTTGGCCTTCAGCTCAGGTCATGATACCAGGGTCCTGGGATCGAGCCCCGCATCGGGCTCTCTGCTCAGCAGGGAGCCTGCTTCCCCCTCTCTCTCTGCCTGCCTCTCTGCCTGCTTGTGATCTCTTTCCCTCTGTCAAATAAATAAATAAAATCTTTTAAAAAAACAAAACAAAACAGGGGGCGCCTGGGTGGCTCAGTGGGTTAAAGCCTCTGCCTTCAGCTCAGGTCATGATCCCTGGGTCCTGGATCAAGCCCCACATCGGGCTCTCTGCTCAGCGGGGAGCCTGCTTCCTCCTCTCTCTCTGCCTGCCTCTCTGCCTACCTGTGATCTCTCTCTGTCAATAAATAAATAAAATCTTTAAAAAATAATAAAAATAAATAAAACCTAAAACACATTATCATACCAGACTCACTTTTCCCCATATCCTTCCATTGCCTTAATATATGATCCTTTCGAAGTAAAACCCACATGTCCCCTTGGCCTCGCATCTGGAGGTTGTAATAACCCCTCTCCCCAACACCAGCCTCACTTTCAGACTTGGTCACTTTTTCCGCAGTGTACTTGGATTTCCTCCTTTTAATCTGTTCCATTGTCTAATACCTGATCCAGAGCATCTGAGGGCCAGACTTCTTATTCTTTTCATGTTCATCTTTCTGCTGAGTTTTGTTTGTTTGCTTTCTTTGAGGGACGGAGTTGTTTTCCGTTGTATTTTTAAAGCCCACACAAAACTGGAACGAATGATCCAGAACCTTCTGGGCATAAATTTATTGTTGTCCAATGGCAGATTTTTCTGCAGGTGTGTCTTAACTTTCACTTGTGAAGCAAACTACAGTCTTTGTAATTTTCAAAAATTAAAAGCATTTTGAAATCACCTACAGCAGATTTATGCCAGTTTTCCCCTTGGGGTGTGCAGTTGGTGGCAAACAGATGCCCACTGGTAATGCTGTGCTCTGGCCAGAGGGCACGCACACTCTCCCCAGATGTCCCTCAGCCAGATCCCCAGCAGTCCAGCTGGACTCCCTTGCTGGACCTGAGCACGACAGCGCCTTAGCCACACAGGCCATCCAGAGGCTATCACAGTCAGTCCAGCCTCAGGAAGACCTGGCTCCCCAAATCCTTGAGCCGTGCCAGCTCCTTACAGGTTCCCAGAACCCAGAAATCAGCTTGAACCTCTCTCCATGGCATTGGTCTTTCTGGACTTGGCATCAGAAGTGAGTTAAAGTACTCAATTATATGTGTTATGCCTTTTAATCCCCAGGGGTAGGTGGGGGGGGGGATTCTATGATCAGTTATCCACCTGGTAATTTGCATTATTTAACTCTGAAATCCAAATGGCAATGCGAGCACTTTGTCCAGTGGGTTCCTGGACATCCCCAGGTAGATACATGAGATTTCTCTGTGATAACCCATGCTCAATTATGCCGAGATCAGGACATAGCTGAGAATGGCAAACACTTTTTTATTTTAATAATTGACTTCAGAACCAGCCTGGCCTCTCACCTCTTCCTCGCCTTATGGAAACGTCAATTCAGTTGATTCCAGACATGTCCCCCACGTTAACCTGGAGGAATGAGGGGCGCAGAGAGCTTCAGCGGCTTCCCCAAAGCCACATAACCAGAAGAGTTAGACCCCAAGGTGGAGCTCACACTCCCAACCTGTTGTCTGCATTTTCTGCTGCTACCTATGTGGAACACGCTCTTGCATCCTGAAATCCAGTGGCCTCAGCTGCATAGTCGGTCATCTTTTCTTCTCCAGCCAGTCCACACACTGCTGTTGGCGCCCGTCTACACGAGGAGGGGTGCATGCCCAGCCTGGGCTGGGAGGGCAGGAGGGGTCAGATTCCTATGGTGCAGAGACCCTGTGCTGGCCGCGTGAGGCCGAGCAGTGTCTGTCGGCCGGCTCAGGGATGGGCAGGTTCCCTTTCTGTGTCTAGTCCCCCAGCGCCCAGGAACCCTGGCACGCGCACCTGTTAAGTTCAGCTGGGCTCCGTTTCCACTATCGCTTTGTCTCTGACATGTTACTTCTGCTTCCCAGGAGCCTGCCCAACTTGGATCCACTATGTTTCTTGACCTAAGGCATCTGTGTCGTTCCTGGCTTCCTAGTACTTGGTTCCCAGCTTTGCACTGACCTTCCAGATCTCCCATTCCCTGGCTGATTCAGCCCTGAATGGTCCTTAGTCGCACCAAGGCTTGTCCCCGGTACCAGTTTATTCTTTACTGTTGTCTGCAGCTCTGCCTTCTGTGGCCACAGCTGCCCCTGGCTCTGCCTTTGCTGGACGTTGCTGAAGTCTTCCAGTGGGCGTGGGTCAGAGCCTTGCTGTGTACCAGGCGTAGAGTTAGGATGCAGACTCTGTGACGCAGAGGCCCCTCTCTCCCCATCCTCTTCCCTCCCTCATTTCCCCCCTCAAAAAAATAAAACCACAGCTCCTGATCCGCTACTCTCAGCCAAGCAGGGGCTTGTTGTAAAAGCCAGTGCTGGAATGTCAGGTGCATTTATGGAAAAAATGAACACATGCCTAAGTTAATAAACAGAGCTGAACCGCAAGGAGGGCGGGCTGACTGCGTGCACTGTGGCCGGCACCTTGGAGGGATCTCCAGGTGTGTGGTCTCTAGACTCACAGGGCAAAATTCTTCACCAGAGATCAGTTTATTCCTCACACTCTCAGTTTACTGTTGGAGACCAACAGATATAAAGCTATCTGTAAAATATACATACACAAGAAAAGGTTGGAATAGAATACGCAAACCTAATAGAGAATAGGCTACTGAGTGAAGGACTATTTTCTTCTTTTTAGGGGCCTGTTTTTTAAATTACTAGGTTGGTTTTTAAATATTTTAGGTATCAGTCTGCTGACACAATTTGCTCTGGTGCTCTATATACTTCTGCCTTTTCCCACCGCTTCTGTAACATCAGACAGTCGGTACCATCAAAGGTTTCTCATCCACCCTTCCCTCAAGAGTCAGACTCAGTGCCCACCTGAGGAATCTTTGGGGGCTGTGGTTTCCTGAGGCCTGCCCCCAGTTGCCCTAGTCCGTGGGAGATGAGTTTAATCAGGAGTTATTACTGAATTTGTTGAGTTTCAGTATTTTCTTGTAGAAACTTAGAGCTATACAGGGCTTGTAGGTTTCCTGTCTAGACCAGAGAAATTTATGTAACAAGTACTATATCTGAAGTGATAGACATAAGAAAACCATAGAACCTTAACAAATCCACATAAAAAGAGGAACATGGTAGAGCTCCAAGCACTTCTGGGCTTTCTCTGGCCTGGCAATGGGACTGGGAGCTCGCCTTCACTCCTCCTGCCCCAAGATATAAGAGAGCCTGGGAGCCAAGTGAAGACGAGGATCAGGTGTGACTAGCCGAGAGGGACAGCCGAATGAGGGGACCACACGAGGCTGAAGGGGAGGGGCAAGCCAGGCATCAGGGCTGCAGACCAGCCCTGCAGACCAGGGTCAAGAGACCCATCAGCCAGTGTGCCCCGCCCCCTGCCCTGGAGGAGGTGGGGGCTCTGGGGCTGGGGCAAGCCCGTGGTACCTGGGACACTTTCTGGTTGCTGGCTGATGGGGCAGTACCCCTTGTCCGTGCCTCCTTGGGCCCTTCCTCTGCAAGTGAGGGAGGAGACCTGCGAAGACAGGAAATGGCACGTAGGTGAAACTCATTCCGGGTGTTGGAGCCTCCCCGGAACATACTGGGTCAGTTAGTATGTCTATTCTCTGCTTGCATGACTCCAGCAAGTGCTCCTCGAGGAGCATCTGGTTCCCCTGTTGTCCATCTGTGCTGGATAGGAAATTCTTTATATGGAGACCCAAAGTGCCTTCTGGCATGTTCTTTCCGTGCTACTTCTGACTTCTGTTAGCTATAGAAGATTAATGTAATCTCTCTGCATTCTTTTATATCCTGGCTCTTTAAAAACTGAAGTCAGGCAAGCCTTGATTCCATGAGGGATTCACCCTTTACACCCTTCATCTGAGGTGAGAAAGTACAAGTGATAGTAAGCCCCAACCGTGCCCTAACCTGGCTGACCAGTTTTTTATCAGTAGAAAAATATTGGGGTGTCCAGGAGGAACTGCTATATAGCAGTGTTCTGTTATTCAGAAAGAATTTAGAGTATTACTTCTCACTGAAAGTTATATGACTTCAGTTTTCTTATTTTTAAATTTTTAGTTTTATTAATATTTAGGCTTAAGCTCTTATTTGATAAGTCTGGGTGGTAGAATGTGCTATTTTTGAAACTTTTTTAAAAAGTTTGTGTTTTGTTCTCAGGAAGACTCAGTATTTCCCCAGTTTAGACCAGTTTTGCCAGAGTTTATTACTCATGGAAAGCTTTGGACTTTTTGGTTTCAAGTTTCCTTTAATCAGAATAATATCTGGAATATTATTTCAGTGCTACTGCTGTTATTAATAAACTGTGGCACGTTGGAGCCAGGAAGGGCCTCTGAATCGTTGCTCCCACTGCTACTGCTGTCTTTGACAGCAGAGGGGCCAAGGCCAGCCTCCTCACTCCTGCACTGCCAACCCCCCCCCCCACACACACACAGCCCCCCTAGGCCAGCCCCAATCCCACAGTGACTTCAGACAGTAAGCAGACTCTCCTCAGAGAGGACGGGGCACGCGGTTTGGCCAGGTCCTCTGGACTGGAAATGGAGCTAAGAAGTGTCTCTCTGAATCTGCATAAACTCTTATTTTCCACTTAAATGTTCCACAAACTTAGAATGGAAAATTTGTCTAAGTGAAATGGTATTTCCTCTCAGACACTATTATTAGGAAAATAAGTCACTGTGCTTTTAAATCCCATGCTTAAAGGTCTGCCTGGTGACCCTTCCCCTTGGCTGACTTGTCCCTATCTGTTCCCAAGTGCTAGTAGTAGTTGTCAGTCGTAAATGTGACAGAAGGTGCTCGTGTACTCACAGAACATCTGAGCTGGATCCAGGCACAGTCGAGGCTCAGCTCTGTACTTGAGCAAGTAAGGAAAAGTTCAACGTCCAAACATGCACTTGGACACTTACAGAGCCTTTTGGAAGGAAACTGATGCTTTTAAGACTGCACTGTCCTTAGAGAAATAATTCCCTTTACCCCAGAATTGTAAATCGCATCTGATAAAGAAGTTGTGGCTGCCTTTCCTCTTACACAAGTTTTTGTCCTTCATTCGTTTTTCAGTACATCTTAAAAAACAAAACACTCCTACCTCTTCCTTCTCCACTGTCTGCTACGGTGCATTAAGACTTTTGCTTCTGAAGTTAATGTGTTTTGTCTCAAACCTCAGATCAGGTACCCAAATACTCTTTTGTAGTGGAGCAGCTGGTGGAAACAGAAGACTTCTTTCCACCACACTGTGTTGCAAAATACCGAAAACAAATTAAAAACATCCCGATACTTTCCCATGTGTGTGGGCTTACGATTTCTTTGTATTTCCTATTTTTTTTGTTTTTAAACAACACAGTGGTTCTTGGTGGGATGGAAAAGAACAACACTGTATTCTTAGAGAGGTGTAGACCATCAGGTTTCACCCTCAGCATGTGGCCACGGCTTGTGGCTACCACATCTCTGAACACACTAGCAAGAAGGAATGCTGTGCTCTGTTTAGATTCTGAGGGAGTAGAATATCAACTACATTGTTTAATTTCTTTTCATCTAAGATTTAATTTAAAAATTTACTTTGGGAGAAGATAAGGGAAATCTTTATTTTAAATTCTGACTCTGGAGTTTTGTGAAAAGAAGATTCTGATCTTTAGATATGGAGCTAGTTGAAGTATTGCTGATAACTGTTCTTTCTTGGAATTACATGCATCTCCATGTTAACTGTCCAGTGCTATCTTTTTACATAAGAATAAGGAAGGCATTTTTCAAAAACAGTATTAATATCCAAATGTGTAAGTAAAACTGACATTAGGATAACTCATATTTTGAAGACACATTAGAAAACATCATAGTTTTACATGTGGAAAGAAATATTTACTGTTTCACATAATATTTTTGTGATATCCACCAATTTCATTATCATTAATTATTTTAAGGTCATGTTATTTTCCTAAAAGAGCATACTCAAAGCATATTTGTTTAAATGATTTCTAAAATCAATCATGTTAACATTTATGGTGAAGCATAATAACAGATTTTCATTTAACTGTAAAAGTTACATGAAAATAAATCCATTCTATATAAAGCCTAAAGGCTAGAGTAATTTTATGTTATATATTTAAGTCCTGATTTTTAAGGAATTCTGCAGATAAACTTGATCACGTATTTCACAAGCACTGATGTTAATAACGTTAATGCCCCCTTAGAAGAACCTGAAAACATACCTCAGAGGAGAGTTAGTCCCGAGGGTCGCGGGTCCCAGCATGTACTCCTTCTGCGTCGTGTCCCGCTGCTCCAGGTGCAGCTGACGGAGAGGTGAGCCGGTGTCGCGGCCGAGGAGCACGTCGCTGCCGAGTGCCGTGTGGCTGCACCCTGGCTGACACTGGAATAAGCCTCCACAGATTAGCCCATGGTAGTGCTGAGGGGCCAGATTAAAACTTGTTACTGCTCATGTGTTTTCCATCACTGTTTGTATCGTAGCCAAGACTTCTAGCTAAACTCTAGACGTCTACTGGAAGATTCTGAAGGAAAAAAACGGAGTTTAATAATGCATGGCAACTGGCCATCAAAAGTGCAGTCAGAGTCATTCAAGAAATACCTGCTTTGAAAAAATACTTTATGAAATCCTTAAATGAACAAATACTGGTAGATTACACATTTTAATAATCTACTGATAGAAAATGTATTCGTCTCGGTAAAAAGTAACAACATCCCTGGTGTGTAAACCCAGGTGCCCCCTACCTGAGGTCGTGGCAGCGCCCTGCCTCGTTCTCGAGGCTAACGGCGCCGAGCGTACTGGCCCAGGCTTTCCGCCCAAGCGCTCGGCCCTGCCGTGGGCCCGCCAGGCCGCTGCCCTCGAGGCCTATGGAGGGCCCCGGCCTCCACGCCGCGACCCCAACAGGGACACCTAGCTCCGGGGTCGCCAGCTTGGGCTGTGCCTTTGCAGGGGAGCGTGCAGGGAGAGCCGGCCGCGGGAGGTGGCCATCCTCTGAGAAGGACGCGGAGTTCGCAACCCTGTACTCTGCACCTCTGCAGGAATGGCCGGTTCCCGCCGCAGCCGGGACCGCAGCCTTCCAGAGAGGGCTTCTTTCTGCGGGGAGCGACTCCCCGGGACAGGCAGCTGCGGGGGCTCTCCTGCTGCCCCGGGCTGGGGCCCAGCCGGTTTTCAGAGTGGGTTTCCCGTGGGTTAGCAGGGCTGGCGCTCTCCCACCATAGAGAGTCTGTCATTTCCCACCTTGCCGTGTAGTAGTGAGGCAGCCAGGGCCACCGAGAGCATGTGGCCCTTCCGAGCGACGGGCGGCCAGGCCCCCGTAAAAAGGACCTGGAGTGTGCTGGCCCTGCGGGCCGGCCCCCACGGCACTGCAGCTCGCTCCAGTGGGAGTCCCAGTGGGTCCGGTGCTGCGCTCCCACTGGCGCCGTTGTGTCAGGGTCGGGGACATGTCCGCCACCTTGATGAACAGGGCCTCCTGAGGGCTGAACTGCCCTCACCGACCTGGGTTTCTTCCGGGCAGACTTCTGTTTGTCCTGCACCATGTTTTGTTTTTCAACTTTAATGCGTGTATATTACAGAAGTAAGTAACAACACATCATAATGGTGGAGCTCGGTTAATTTTCATAAACCAGGCGCTGGTTGGGAAACCCCGCCCCCGCCCCAGCTTCCTCAGAGGAGGCTACTGCCTGGTGTCAAACGCTGAGCGTTCCCTGTGCTCTGTAAATGTAGCACATGGCAGCTAGCTCTGGGGTCTGGCTTTCCTCACCCTGCCTTTGCTGTTTGACATGCGTCCAGGGTGTTGCGACTCGGTCTCAGGGTTGTGTGAATGTGCCCCGAGTCCGAGTTCACATATACATTCCCATGTGGGGCGCAGCTATGAGTGTTCAGACACGCTTTCATCTGTCAGATGAGGCTCCTGTGTATGTGTTTTTGTTTGGAATTGCAGTTCTTCGAATTAGGATGTTTCCAGTCCTCTCGACAAGCTAAGCTTTGCCAGCGTGTGCTCCTGGTTCTACATGGCAGCCCTGGGCTGGGGCTGAGTCGCAGCTCCTCCTGGCAGTGGGACACGCGCTCCCCGCCTTTGCCTCTGCCTCTGCCTCTGCCTCGTGGTCTAGAGAGTGTGAGGCACTTCCAGCGAGATTGCTCTGCAAGGGCAATAGCCTATTCCACCTCTCCCCACTGCAAGTCCCCCACCCTGTCTTTCTCCCGTCCTTGCTTTGATCTTTGGTCAGAGGCGTGGGGAAGGAAGTAGGCCCAGAAGTAGTGCCAGGGGATGGCTGTGTATTTGGTTTGTTTACCTGCTCTGCAGACTCGGCCCGGACCCCTCCCACAGCCCTGCAGAGAAGACCCTCATGCATACACGCCTTGTGGAAAGACAGCACAGATTTTCCCCACAGGCATGCTATTGTTCCAGACCCAGCCATGTGCCCTATCTTCTTAAAGCATCAGGAGGAGAGAAGCTTCCAGTGTAGGTTCCTGTAAGCGTCCTGTGGATGGGACCCGATTTTTTCCTACACATTTGTTTCCTACACCTTATTTTGTTTTTCCCTCATTAGTCTTTCCTCTAAAAACTGGAGAATTAATTTCATTCTATCAAAACAATATCCTTAGGAATCACGAACCATCTGCGCATTATGTTATAAACAGTATTACAAAACTGAACAAGTAATGTTCTCTATGCTGACATGAACAGAAACACTCTTTGCCACAGAAGGAACCTCAGCACAGATTTCTTGCATAGCCTGATATATTCCAACCATGGCAAAAATAAAAATAAACTGCTTAATTGTATCCAAGTTCGTGCATAAATTTATCTTGGAGAGGGAGGGGGAGTCTCAAGCAGACTCTGTGCTGACCGTAGAGCCCAATGCGGGCCTTGATCCCACACCTGTGAGATCATGACCTGAGCTGAAATCCAGAGTTGGACCCCCAACCGACTGCACCACCAGGCACCCTTGCATATAATTCTTCGGACCCCCTTCCGGACCTTCTCCTAGTGTGGAAATGGGGAGCAGTGGTCTTGATCCAAACAAAGGAGAACTGGAAAGGCCCTTGGGAATCCTCTCCTACAAATTAGGAATAAAATAGTTGTCTGTGGCCTCAAGAGGTACGTTCTTAAGCTCAGGAATCACCAGGAGGCTGAGTTGTGTGATGTCTGTCAAGTGGCTTCTGGCATTTTTGGCCTTCTGAGCGCCTTGGAGTGGATTGTGTAGTATCTCTCACTACAAGGAATCATGCGGTCTATGGCTTATTTCACAAAAAGGTGTAAGTGCCCTGAGGAAAAGTAGCAAAGAGCTGTGGCGGAAGCCCTACGGGGTGGGAGGAGGCTGGCCTTGCCAGTACGATTTTAGGAATGTTCTGGGCCATCAAACCTGAGGATGTAAACAGTGTCTGCTCTTCCTGCATAACCGGGAGGTTGTGTAGGGGAAATGCTCAGTGTGGACTGGGCTCTGTGCTTTAGGATTAATTATTTACACTGCAGGTCACGACCCGTGCACAGTATTCAGCCTGCAGATGTGTTTTGTTTGGAGCATATGGTATTTTTAAAAAACAGGAAATTTTATGTCAAAGTCCAAATTTATAGCATATCTTTAAAAAACAGTGTGACAAAGCTGGCCATGACATCCTGTGCAATTCCAGCAATTGACCGAGCTGGTGGCGGCAACCTCCTTCCTACAGGCTTCTGGATTCTGGTTCCGGGCTGCTCTCCTTCCTCTACCTACTGTGCCCTCAGTTGGAGGGTTTGCTCTGAAAATGAGTTAATGACATAAGTTGTTATTTAAAGTGAATTGAGTTGATACCCCCAAAACAAATAATACATTATATGTTAATAAAAAAATTTTTAATAAATTGAATTGAATTTTTGAATATCAAAGGACTTACTGCAATAAGTTTATAATATTGTATGGATGCCAGATACTTTTAAATAATGCCTCAAGTGTTAATTTGCTTTGAGGAAAGGGCACAAGTAATAGTTTTGTTTTAAATCAACTTTCTTGCTCTTTCCAACAAGACCTGAAAGCTCATGCATCTGACTTCCATATCTGTGTTTCTAGGGACTCTTTCCCACTAGAAGGACAAACAAGGGTCCTAGGAGAAATGACAGGTACCATGTTGGGGCCAGGGAAAGCATAAGATGTGCTTGAAACATCTCATGCTAGCCAGCACTGGAGTCTGCAGAGTTTACCACAGGCACGTGGACAGAGTCTGGAAGCCAACGTGAACAGTGTGAGCACCTCACAGCACAAGGGTGGCCGTGGATTAGAGCATGTCGAATGCAGAATACTTGTAGTAACAGAGTAAGAAGAGTAAAAGGGATAGCACTTTTCCTATAGAAGAATGCCAGCTGATCAGGACAGAAGGAGCCAGAGCTGGACAGTCCACCTGCTGAGACCCCTGCGGTGTGCTGATTCCGGCAAAAAGAGTGAATGGAAGCTCACTGGATGGCAAGATGGTCACACAGACCCAAAGTCTTACCTTAGACTGATTCTAATTACCAGGGGAAGATGGTACCACCTCAATGAAATGTCTCAGAATCACCAGTAATGCGCCCACCCAACATCACCTGTGTGGGATTCCTGCCAGACAGGTTTTATCTATGTCCAGTCAGACAAGTGCAAGCAGGGGACATTTTACAAGAGAGCTGGCCGGTACCCTTCAGAACAGCAAAGGGGCGAGATTCTGCCCTGAGCAGGGGTTGCCGTTGTAGGTCGCTCACGGGAAACTGGAAGGTCCACACATAAAACGGTTCACACACACAGCCCTGAGGCCTGGTTGGACACGGGGGACTCTGAGTATGGGCTGTGGTGAGACAGTCCTGGGTTTGCTGATGGCTGTGACTGATGCCCCACAGTCATGTCAGGAGCTCTCCGTGCTCTCAGGAGTCCTCTGGTCCTAGGTGACAGTCTTATGACATCCACAGCTTGCATTCGAATGGTCAAGCCTGGCCCTTGTAAATTCTTACGTGTGTGCAGACAAGGACGTGGGAGAGAGAAAGAGATAAGATGAATAGACAAAATAGTGTTAATGGGTGAATAGAGGTGAAGAGTATAGAGATAGTCATTGTATTGTTCTTTCAACTTGTCTTTGACCTTAAAAATATTGCTAAATACCTGTGGGGGGAAAGGCGGGTAGCTTTAATTTTAGCTGATTTATCCTCTAGTGAAATACTTACATGTAAAATTTTAGGTTGAGTAAGCGGTTCCCCTGCATAGGGTTTCCTAACCAGGGTGCGTGAATCCCTAGAGGGTTGAGAAAGGCTTCATGAATCTCTTGATACATGTTAAGTATTAGTAGACGTGTGTCTTTCTGCGTGGAGGGCTTGTGATAGCTCCCATCAGACCCTCACAGGGGTCCGTCCTTCTAATAGTTAAGAACCACTGCCCTAGAATCAGTATTTCAGACAGTATAAATTTGCTAATTGTGAATGTAATTCTCAACTTATATAAAACAAATTAGCCTTTTGCAGATTCTTATAAAAAAATTTGCTTCTATCAGTTGATAGTTTAATATAAGTTTATTTGACCACCGAGATTCTGTTACTTAGAAACACACCATGACATTTCAATAGCATGATGCATTCTTTTTCTGTTCCAAACTAAGACGTGTTTAGTGCAATCACATGTTATTTTTAATGCAATCTGCTTTCCCTTGTGTGGATTCACATTCTTCACATTTTGTGTAAAGGAAAAAATATGCTGGACTCTAAGTTTTGATTGTATCCATTTTCATGTAGAGAGAAATGTAACTTCAAAGAAGAAATAGTCATGCCTTTAATTTTCGGTTGTGTGATCACTGAGGCCCACTTACAGAGTTAAAAGCATTCACTTCTTTGCACATACCAGTTTGTGACAGACCAAATTCCAGTAGGGCTCACGGTCTTGACACTGTTCCTGTTTGGCACATCAGGGCAGAGACATGTGAGGAACATGTTAGAGTGTGCTGAAGCATTCAGGCGGCCAGGCTCCCACGTGTGCTAACACACGACTGGCCTGTTGACCGCAGACTGTAGGGAACGCCACGAAATGGGTGAGCTCCCCTGCAGGACCTTGTGGCATGCTGCACCCGGCTGCTGGACAGGGAGGCCAAGGCTTGCTCGCAGACGGACTCTATCCCTGCAGACCCTTGGTGGGATATCTTTTAAGTGGCATCTTATCTGCAGGACACCTTTCTTGTTCACGTACTCTTCTAGTTTGGCTGGCTGTTTTAAATAATTTCCCCCCATCTTGGTGTTACAAATAATCACAGTGAATCACGTTTATAAGTCAGACTTACTTTTCTTTCTTACAATAATCAAGATTTTCTAAATTATTCCTGTCTGTGATGAAGAGTAGTTTGGACTCTGTTGCATCCCACACTCACTGTGTGTTTCTGGAGACCCCGACTGCTTGTGCTCCACGCTGCTTCTGCTCTTCTCTTTGCGGAGGGTGTGAGAAAGGCTCCAGGCTTGGGAGAGCCTCAGACGTGCCACAGCATCCCACTGACCCCAGCCCTTGCAGTACGCCCACTCCTTTCCCCACTATATTTCATAATCTAAGAAATCAATTTCCTGGAATAATTAGTGTCTACCATAGCTAGAGTCCAGGAAGCCTTGAGCAAATCACCAAACCTCCGTGCCTGCCTGTTTCTGACACCTGTCAGTGAAGGGATGGACGCTCACCTGATCCCATGTCCGCCCTGTGCTCAGCACAGTGATGGTTGGTCTCTCATTTGACCTTCCCAGCAGCCTGGGAAGGTAGATGGTGTGTCCCCCAATATCATGTGCTGGGACACTGGGAATCAGGGTCTAAGTAGCATGACCACGTCCACAGCTAATGGGGACTCCAGGTCAGAACCATGATACTTGTTCTTGATTTTTAACTCTAAGAGGCAGACCTCATGTTTCAATAGACTTCTGTATTTGCAGACCCTGGAGTCCTCTTACATAGGTTAGAGCTAGCCAGAAACTTCCGACAATTTCCGTGTGTGTGTGTGTGTGTGTGTGTTTGTTTGTTTCGTTTCATTTTAGAGAGGGAGTGGGAGGAGGGGCAGAGGGAGAGGAGAGAGAATCCCAAGCAGGCTGCATGCCCAGCACAGAGCCCCCTGCACGGTTCTATCTCGGGACCCTGAGATCATGACCTGAGCCGAAATCAGGAGTTGGACACTTAACCCACTGTGCCACCCAGGTGCCCCTCATGCATACTTTTAATATTTTTGAACTTTAAGTTGAGGATTTGAATTTGCATTCAACTATGAACAGAGAAATAATTCAGTCATCTTCAGTCTGTGAATACATCTCGTACAAGGAAACTTTCTGTTTTCTAAATAAGGGAAGGAGGCGGAATAGATGTCAGGGTTTTAACCGCCCTTTGAGATTTCACTGAAACAGCAGAATTTGAGTAGTTCATTTTTTTATGTCAGCATCCATGAACCTAGTAATTCATGGTATGTTTAAATGATGGCTTTCGAGAACATAGTCGATGTTGTTATTATGCAGAACAATCACTTGGTTACTGGGTATTACCAGTTGTCAAAGCACAGCTTAGTTGTTTATAAAATACTCTGTGTTTTCTGATGTTCATGTCAGGAAATATTGATAGGTAAATTATTCTTTATTTATTTTAAGACCCTGTATAAATCTTTTTCAGTTCAATGTCTTACTTTTCCTTTAAAAGTCCTCAGAGTTTACAGATTCCTTTCTGTGTTGCTTGGGAGCCGTGTTGCTGTAGCAGTGCTGGAGGGCTCATGAGCTGAGCCGTCCAGACCTGGGGTCAGCAGTCCGTTTAGTACCAGAATGTGCTCAGAATGGAGGGAGCCAGAAACAGCTTGTCTCTGTTCTTCTAGTTTTACAACCTTTTTGGAAAAACATAATATACCCTCATCCGTCTACCACGCGGCACCACATATGCAATAAATAATCAGTGTGCACCTAACTCATGACGCCAGATCTGTCAGCATGGTGGTGGCACCTGTCCCAAGCGCCGGATGAGAGGAGGCCAGGCTTCCAGGCATATCTTGTCTGTACCGCAGAAGTTCCATGTGCTCGGAAGGAAACTGGCAGTGAGCTTGGCTCCTTCACTCCATTGACATTGGGAGCCATTGCCCATTAGGGTTCAGCTCCCCTGCCATCTCCTGAGCTGTCCTTGCCTGTAGATCCCCAACTTTCTCACTCGTCATATCATCCTGCCGGAACTCTATGGCAACCTCCAAATTCAGCATGTTCTTGCCCAAACTGTCCCTTCCTGTCAGCCTCTCCGCAGTGTCCCTGAGGCGTGAACAGTTCTCTCTGGCTCCCTTCTCTCGTGTCTCTTGGCTGGCAGTCAGCTGTCCCAGCATATTTCTGTACAAGTCTCTGTTACACCCATTCCTGTTTCTGCTCTTCCTGCTGTCACCTGTGCTGATTGGATCAGCCCCACAGTGCTGGCTCACGTCCCCTCCTGACACCACTGTTCTCTTGACCTTCCTCCCTCAGAGCTCACAGTGCCCTCGCTTCTCCTCGTGCTAAGTCTGGTCTCCTGAGCCCTCCTCACCTCCGCTCATTCCCTCCACTCCGCTGACTCAGATCCTGTGTCAAGGCCCCTCAAGCCAGATGCTTTTCCTTCCTCTGAATTCAGTGCCAATTACTTCCTGTATTATACCTCGGTCTTTCTTTGTTACCCCAGACCTAAATTTGTCAATTCAGGGAAACCATTTTTGCCTACAGCACATTAATACTACACTTGATACCATGTGAGCCACAAGTAAAAATGGGGTGGGGGGCTTATCGCTTAGCTAATCATCTGTGGTTTAAATTTTCACATACTTACTAAATCTAGAATTATTTTAAAACAAGTGTTAAAATTTGTTAGCACTTCCTAATGAATTTATTTGTTTACTCATTAAATATTTATTTATTTATTTGCTTGATGGAGACAACGAGAGAGGGAACACAAGCGAGGGTGGGGGTAGTGGGAGAGGAAGAAACAGGCTTCCCATTGAGCAGAGAGCCCGATGCGGGACTAGATCCCAGGACCCTAGGATCATGACCTGAACCGAAGGCAGACGCTTAATGATTGAGTCACCCAGCTGACCCTGAATTTATTTTTTTTAAGAATGTTTATTTGAGAAGCACATGTGTGCGCACAAGCTTAGGGGAGGAGCAGGGTCAGGGAGAGAATGTCCGAGAAGACTCCCTTCTGAGCACGGAGCCTGCCACGGACTCAATCTCACGACCCTAAGATCATGACCTGAGCTGAAATCAAGAGTTGGATGCTTAACCGACTGAGCCACCCAGGTGCCCCCCACCCGCCCGCTGCCAACAATGAATTTAAAGGTTTATATTACATACTATTGAAAGGTTATTGGAATAATCACATTATGTGCGAATGGGCTAATCATACTGACCTTGCTGCTCCTAGAAGGGTCCATGTGTTTGTACCAGAGGACATTGTGCAGAGGTACATTTAAACTAGCGCTGTGGGTAGTTTTGTCATTTTTTTTTTAATTCAAGTATAATTAACATGAAATATTAGCTTTAAGTGTACAATATACTGATTCAACATTCTGCACATTACTCACTGCTCATCCCGATAAACGTACCTTAAGCCCCTTCACCTGTTCCACCCCTCCCTCTCACCCACCTCCCCTCTGGCAACCAGTTTGTTCTCTGTATTTAAGAGGCTGGGGTTTTTTCATCTCTGTTTTCTTTCATTCTTTGTTTCTTAAATTCTACATATGAGTGAAATCATTTGGTATTTGTCTTAGTTGGACATATTTCACCTAGCATTACACTTGTAAGTCTATGTTGCAAATGCCAGGATTTCGTTCTTTCTGTAGCTGAGTAATACACCATTGGGTATATACACCACACCTTCTTTATTCATTCATCTGTTGGACATGGGGCCTGCGTCCATGTCGTGGCTATTATAAATAATGCTGCAATAAAGATAGGGGTGCATATATCTCTTCAAATTAGTGTTTTCATTTTCGTAGCGTAAATACCCAACAGTAAAATTATCGGATCATATGGTAGTTCTATTTTTAATTTTTTAGGTACCTCCATACTTTTTTCCATAGTGGCTGCACCAATTCACATTCCTACCAACAGTGCACAAGGGTTCCTTTTTCTCCACAGCCTCAGTAACACTTGTGACTTCTGGTTTTCTTGATTTTAGCCATTCTGCCAGGTGTGAGGTGGTATCTCATTGTGATTTTGATTTGCATTTCACTGATGACTAGTAATGTTGAGCATCCTTTCAGATGTCTGTTGGCCAGCTGGATGTCTTCTTTAGAAAAATGTCTCTTCAAGATCTTGTGCCCATTACAATCACATTACTTGTTTGGGGGGTATTAGGTTGTGTAAGTTCTTTTTATATTTTAGATATCAGATAAATCACTTGCAAATATCTTCTCCTATTCAGTAGGTTGTCTTTTTGTTTCATTGATGGTTACCTTTCTTGTGCAAAAGCTTTTTATTTTGGTGTAGTACCAGTAATTTAGTTTTGCTTTCATTTCCCTTGCCTCAGGAGACCTAGCCAGAAAAATGTTTTGATGGATGTTAGAGAAATTACTGCCTGTGTTTTCTTCTAGGAGTTTTATGGTTTCAGGTCTCACATTTAGGTTTTCAATCCATTTTGTGTTTATTTTTATGTATGAGATAAGAAAGTAGTCTGGTTTCATTCTTTTTTATGTAACTGTCCAGTTTTCTCAACACCATTTGTTGAAGAGAGTCTCTTTTCCTCATTGTATATTCTTGTCTCCTTGTAGATTAATTGACCATAATGAGGATGGATTTATAGATGGGCTCTGTATTCTGTTCTGTTGATCAACATCTTCCTTCCTTCCTTCCTTCCTTCCTTCCTTCCTTCCTTCCTTCCTTCCTTCCTTCCTTCTTTCCTTCCTCCTTTCTCTTCTCTTCTCTTTTCCTTTCTGAGTGAGAGAGAGAATGCAAGTGCATGGGAGAGCGAGAAAGAGAACCCCAAGCAGGCTCCATGCCCAGCACAGAGTCTGACACAGGGCTCGATCTCACAACCCTGAGATCATGACCTGAACAGAAACCAAGAGTCAGACACTGAACCACCTAGGCGCCCCTCAATGTGTTTCTTTCTGTTTTGATTCCTGTAGCTTTGCAGTGTATCTTGAAATCTGGGATTGTGATACTTCCAGCTTTGTTCCTTCCCAAGATGGCTTTAACAGTTCAGGGTCTTCTGGGGTTCCAGACAAATTTTAGAATTATTCTAGTTCTATGAATAATGCTGTTGGTATTTTGGTAGGGGTTGTATTGAATCTGTAGATCGCTTTAGGTAGTATGACATTTTAACAATATTGTTCTTCCAAGCCATGGACATGGACTCTCCTTCCACTTGTTTATGTTGTCTTCAGTTTCTTTCATCAGTGTTTTATAGATTTGGAGTACAGGTTTTTCACTTCTTTGGTTAAGTTTATTGCTAGATATTTTATTTGGGGTGCAATTAATTGTAAATGAGATTGTTTTCTTAAATTCTCTTTCTGTT
The DNA here is from genome assembly GCF_964662115.1 of Mustela nivalis. Taxonomy (NCBI): domain Eukaryota; kingdom Metazoa; phylum Chordata; class Mammalia; order Carnivora; family Mustelidae; genus Mustela; species Mustela nivalis. The sequence goes on along the minus strand of NC_139032.1, from coordinate 4,550,663 downwards.
GCTTTATTATTAGTGTATAGGAATGCAACAGATTACCGTATATTAATTTTATACCCTGTGACTTTACTGAATTCATTTATCAGTTGTAGTAGTTTTGCATTTGAATCTTTAGGGTTTTCTATATGTAGTATCATGTCATCTCCAAATAGTGCAAGTTTTACTTCTTCCTCACCAATTTGGATACCTTCTATTCCTTTTTCTTGTCAGATTGCCATGGCTAGTACTTCCAGTACTATGTTGAATAAAAGTAGTAAGATTGTCAGATTGCCATGGCTAGTACTTCCAGTACTATGTTGAATAAAAGTAGTAAGATTGAACATCCTTGTCTGATTCTTGATCTTAGAGGGACAGCTCTTAGTTTTTCCCCATTGAGTATGGTGTTTGCTGTGGGTTTTTCATATATTAGGTCTTACTAGGTTGAGGTATGTTCCTTCTAAACCTATTTTGTTGAGAGTCTTTTTTTTTTTTTTTTTTTTAAGATTTTATTTATTTGATAGGAGAGCACAACCAGGGGGAAGGGCAGAGGGAGAGGAAGAAGCAGACTCCACACAGAGCAGGGAGCCCAATGTGGGGCTCAGTCCCAGGACCCTGGAACCATGACCTGAGCTGAAGGCAGACAGCTTAATGTACTGAGCCACCCAGGTGCCCCTGTTGAGGGTTTTATAAAAATCATAAATTGTTGTTGTGTGTTGTCAGATGCATTTTCTGCATCTATTGAGGTGATCATATGATTTTTTTGCTTTCTCTAATTGACGCAATGTATCACATTGATTGATTTGCAAATATTGAAGCACCCTTGCATCCCTGGATTAAATCCCACTTGATCATGGTGAATTATTTTTTTAATATATTTTTGGATTTAGATGTTATTTTGAGGATTTTTGCATCTCTGTTCATCAGAGATTTTAAAGATTTTTATTTATTTATTTGACAGAGCAAGAGAGAGATCACAAGTAAGTAGGCAGAGAGGCAGGCAGAGAGAGAGGGGGAAGCAGGCTTCCCAGTGAGCAGAGAGCCCAACGCGGGGCTCAGTCCCAGGACCCTGAGATCATGACCTGAGCCAAAGGCAGTGACTTAACCCACTGCGCCACCAAAGCACCCCCATCAGAGATTTTATTATGGAATTTTCTAATAATAGTAGGGGACCTTAATACCCCACTTACATTAATGGGACAGATCATCCAGACCCAAATCAACACAGAAACAGTGGCTGTGAACAATACATTTGAGCAGATGGACCGAACAGATATATTCAGGACATTCCATCCCAAACCAGCAGAATACATATTCTTTTCAAGTGCACATGGAGCATTCTCCAGAATAGGGCACATGCTAGGTCACAGAACAAGTCTCAATAAATTCAAAAAGATCGAAATCATATCATGTATCTTTTCTGATCACAACGCTATGAAAAGAGAAATCAATCGTAAGAAAAAGTCTAAAAAGAAGACAAATACATGGAGACTAAATAACATGCTGCTAAAGTACGAGTGGGTCAACCAAGAAATGAAAGAGGAACTCATGGAACACCCGGGTGTCTCAGTCCATTAAGCAGCTGCCTTTGGCTCAGGTCATGATCCCAGAGTCCTGGGACTGAGTTCCACATCAGGCTCCGTGCTTGTCGGAGAGCCTGCTTCTCTCTCTTCCTCTGCCTGCCACTCTCACTGCTTGTGCTCTCTCTCTCCGTGTCAAATAAATAAACAAAATCTTAATAAATAAATAAATAAATGAAGTACATGGAGAAAAACGAAAACACAATGGTCCGAAATCACTGGATTCAGCAAAAGCTGTTCTAAGAGGGAAATTTAGAGCAATACAGGCAAGAAGCAAGAAAAATCTCAAACAACCTAACCTTACACCAAAAGGAGCTAGAAAAAGAAGAACAAAACCCCAAACCAGTAGAAGGAAAGAAATAATAAAGATTAAAGCAGAAACAAGTGAAATAGATTTTAAAAAGCAATAGAACAGATAAATGAAACCAGCATTTGGTTTTTGAAAAAGTAAACAAAATTGATAAACCTTTAACCAGGCTCATCAAGAAAAAAAGAGACAGGACTCAAATCAGAAATGAGAGAGGAGACATAATAACGGACAGCACAGAAATATAAAGGATTATAAGAGAATATTATGGAAAATTATTTGCCAACAAATTGGACAATCCTGAAGAAATGGATAAACTCCTAGAAACCTATAAGCTTGCAAAGCTGAATCAGGAAGAAACAGAAAATTTGAATACACCTGTAACCATCAAAGACACTGAATCACTAATCAAAAAACTCCCAACAACAAACAAAAGCCCAGGACCAGATGGCTTCACAGGTGAATTCTACCCAACATTTAAAGAAAGCTAATACCTGTTCTTCTCACACTATTCCACAAAAATAAAAGAGGAAGGAAAACTTCCAAATTCGTTTCCGTGAGGCCAGCATTACCCTGATACCAAAGCCAGACAAAGACACTACAAAAAATGATTTTTTTTTGTTTTTGTTTTTTTGTATGTTAATAAAAGCGGTCATCTCTAAAAAGTAATTCACTTGGTGAGGCTGACTCCCTGGGTGATGTGTGGAGTCAGTGGAAGTGCAAGCCCACGGACAGGCCGTTGGATCTTGCTCACCTCTGTTGGCAGCACCCACAGCACCAGGTGCCCGGCACCCACTCAGGTGTCTAGACTTTCTGCTTTTTGGACTTCAGAGTAAGTCCTGGCTCAGCCACATGCCCCATGTTGCTCCCAAGTGGCTCCTACCAACCCTTGCTGCAGCATCTAATTCTGTGCTCCCCAGCCACCTGCTTTCCGGGGTCAGGTCAGAGGGCAGCAGACCCACCCCGCTGTGGTGGAGCTGCAAAGGAGCAGACGCTCCAATTAGACTCCCTTACCTTGCCCAGAGCGCGGGGAGGCTGGCCATGTCCAGGTGGGCTGTAGTCCATGCTCATACCAAGGCTCTCCAGCCATGTGTTGTTGTAGCAGTGAAGGGAGCTGGACCGAGGGTTAGGGAAGGACCAGGGACTTAGGTGCATGTTCTTTGTAAATCTTTAAGTTCGGTATGTGATTCAGATAGCACCTGTCCATTGGTTCTAAGAAAAAGCGAGGGCGGGCAGGCGCAGCTCATCTTTCTGGAGGTAGCAGAGTTGCTCTGTCTGAAGGGGAGTGTGCGTACTTCTTCAGGGACACTTCCAGCCCAGGGCACCACAGACCCCTTGAAGACCCCTGGTCTGTTCCAGATACATTGTTTTATAATTGAATGGAGTGATCCCCGACAAGGAAAATGGCTATAAACAAATAACTGGAGACCAAGGTGGGCAGCCAGCCCTGATTCCTGGTGTAGTTACTTCCTTATAATTCCAGGCTTTATGTGTCTTTGACCATGTCATATCTTTAGTGCTTTTTTGTAATAATCTTAAGCCATATCTGAAAAGTAAAAATATAGTTTTTACTATATTTAGTATGTATATAGTTAGCATTATATATAGTTAGCATTCTTTGTATGTGTGTGCAAAGATAACACACCATTAATATTTTTGGTCATAGCTATACCAGAACTTTCTTAGTGTACATGTGTGCTCATAATTCCAGCATATTTCTGAAGCCAAGCAGAACATCTGTTTGTTTTTAACCTTTTATCATGAAGAATATTTGCTATAAAGACATTTATCACTTTTTTAAAATGGAATTAAAACTTCCTGTACAGGACATGATGAAATTTCAAAGCTGAACAAGTTCAATGCTAGACATATTTTATATTTTAAGTTATAAAATCAGAAATAAAAGTGTCTTCCAACTTAGGAGCAATTCTTCCTTCAGTCACTCTGATTTCCAGCCTTCCTAGAGATTCTGTTCTTGTCAGGGTATCCCAGTTGCACAGTGGGGTCTTCATGTACACCAGGACCTGGGGTCACTCCACAGCTGCTTTGGAGGCAGCACCTCAGTGTGGGTGATGGGGCTCGCACAGTCCCGAGACCCAGGATCTGGGAGTGAAGGACCCCAGCTTCACCACCTCACCACCTTGTTCTGCTGACTTTGTTGCATTTGGTTGGCCTTGATGTGACTGTCTCTCTGATACCCTGCTTCTTTTCCCTACCACACTGTGTGTTCCCAGAGAGCAGAGACTTCGTCAGTTCTGTTCATCCCTGTCTCTCTCTACAACAGCATCTGGAACACAGGTTCAAATCAGATGAAGAAATGGCTCAGTATCCATCAGCATTGTCCCAGCATGCAAACTCTGTTGACTCACCTTACACTTTGCTGCCTAGTTCCTTAAATGATTATGTCAGTGCGTTTATATTCACACAGCAGGAAGTATAATGGAAGGGTTCTTGTTAAAGGGATGAGTGACTGTATCTTCTTGTTTTAATTGTCTCTTATGTTCAAGTTGGCCAGTTTAAATTAATTATGCTCCTACTTTTCTTAACTGGTTGTAAGTCTCAACTTTTTGTTCCATAAGATTCTGCTTCTGCTCTTAGCCACCTGCCCTGATTCTAACAGCCGTCATCATATTGTTATTGTTCATGTTACAGTATCAAAATCCTAGCTATTACAAGAGGATGCTTAGAAGGAAGGGTTTAAAAATATAATTAGCTTGGCGTGCCTGGCTGGCTCAGTCCATGAGCGTGTGACTATTGATCTCAGGGTTGTGAGTTCAAGCCCCACACTGAGTGTGGAAATAACTTAAAAATAAAATTAAAAAAATAATAATAATAAGGGCTGCCTGGGTGGCCCAGTCAGTTGAGTGTCCGACTCAGTTTCAGCTCTGGTCGTGATGGCAGGGTCGTGAGATCGAGCTCTGCAACTTAGCAGGGAGTTTGCTTGAGATTTTCTCCCTTTGCCCCCCACCCCATGCACTCACTCTCAGGCTCTTGAATAAATAGATAAATCTTTAAAAAATAATAAATAAGCAGAATTAGTTCAAGTGGTATAAAATCAAACTCACATCTTGGGAAGTTGCTCAGGAACTAGCTTTGGTGACTATGCTGGTGGCTAGTACCTTGATCTGGAAGGTCGGTGATAAGTGCATGCACCTGCCTGCCACACTTTGCAGATGTTTCTCACGGCTCTCTGGTTCTCTGTGAAGTCAGGCTGGGAGCTCCCTCGGGTGGGGAGACAGCTATTGCAAGATGGGGTCACTGAAGTTTGAAAAGTTAGAGTGACCTGAGTATAAGCTCCTAGTCTCGTGTTTTGCAGACACAAAACTGAGAGCAGCAAGAGAAGTCAACACAGTTCCTATATGTGTCCTTTATAAATTAGTCTAGAAATAATGACAAAAGATCATTACATAATGAAAACTTTAATACCATCTGGTTTTGGTAGGTTCTAGTACATAGTAAATGCTAAGAGCTTTATGTTAAATTGAACTGAATAAAAGGATACTTGTGAGCACGTTAGGGCAAAGAAGGTAGGTGCTAACAATGACCAATGGAGCAAAAATTTTCAAAATTCGTGTTTAGGTTTATATTTATAAGGTTGTAGCAAGAACAATTAGTATCTTTTAAACAAACTCCACTACTTTCCATAAAATCTTTTGATCTTGAATAAAGAATAATGAGCATATTCTTAAACTTTTTTAGACTGACACAAATTTTAGACTTGCAGAAAAGTTTCAAAAATAGTGTGGAATTTACATATACCTTCCTCCCAGCTTCCTCTAATGTTAAAAACCAGTATGTAAACATACTACAATTCTCAAAACCAGGAAATTACGTGACAGTAGTGTTTTAATTTCACATGTGTGATTATTAGAAGGATTAGAGCAAAGCAAATTATTAAGTATATTATACAATAATTGTAGCATAGAAATTATTGTAGAAAATGAATAATTATTGTTTTAACAGTAGGATAACTAACAGAACACTAATTCATAAATTCCAGCTATTATTTTTTCCTGTCATACACTTCTTGCTCTTGAACCATAACACAAATGATTTTTAAAGGGACTTTGAGGGTTCCAGCTAATAGCAATACTCAGGCCAGTTGTAAAGGTCATTACTTATTTTGCTCCAGATTTTCCCAGTCTAAGTGAACAGTGAATAACATCCTGTTCTATAAGGAAGCTTGGGTGGAGAGGACTTCTTTACTGGAGTGTGAAGCTGAAACTTTCACTAAAAGTGCTGGAGAAGGAAACGTGGGGTCTGTTTTGGTTGTTTCTCTGTGGGGTGGCAAGTCAGGTGGGGTCTCACTTATCAATGACATATGCTGCGCCACAGATGTAAGAGGACAGATTAGAAGTGGTGAACAAAAACCTGGAATTACTTGATATTTTGTGGTTTAAGAACTATACTTGAGTATGATCTTATGCACGAAAATGCATAGGATGATATTTCTCTTGTTTTAATAAAATTGTTTTCAAGATGAAGATGCTCCAGGGTTGAATCACCATCTTCTTCAGCGTTGCAAATTTGTTCTGGAAGAATATTCCTGAGGAAAAATAGATGATACAAGTCAGCAGGAGTTAAATTGTAACTTCTGTTTTAAAATGTTTTGGTTCCTAAAATAAAATTGAGTATTTTTCTTATACACTAGGAAATATTTCAAATATGTCAAAGATGTGAAAAATAAAGCCATAGGAGTAGAATAAAGTATAACCTGGGAACAGAAAAAAAAATCTCCCTTGACTCAAAAATGAGAAACACTAAAAGGAAAGATTAATAAATCGACTATAGATCTTTTAAAAATGCAAAGTTAAGAGACATGACAAACTAGGAGAATTTTTTTTTGCAATAATGGGGCTAATGTACAAAGCCTTCTTAAAAACCCAGGCAGAAAAAGAAGAGAGGGAACTGCCTGGCTGACCAAGTTCACTGAAGAAAAAAAGAAATGACATGGGAACATGAAGAGGGGCTTAGTTTCATTAATGACAAGAGAAACGCAAACTCCAAGTATCCTGCCACACCAGCACCACTGACAAGGGTTGCCTCACACAGAAACCTTCATAAGCTCATTAACGTGGTCTGGTCCTGGGGCTGTGCGGGACCCCCGTCCCTGGAGGGAGGGACCAGAACCAGGGACCAGGCAGCATCTCCTTTCACTCAGCTAGGAACCTCACCCAGAGTTAGGTCAGAAAAATATAAAATGCCATCCAAACAAAGTTATGCATTATGGATTGTTTGTAGTAGTAAAAGATGGGCAACTAGTAGGTGTCTAAGGAACTGGTTAAATAAAATATCCACATAATGGAATACTGGTCAGTTGTAAAAAGACTAAGGAAATTCTCTGTATATTGGTAAAGAGTGATAGGACATACTGAGTAAAAAAAAAAAAAATAATGAGAGAGAGAGAAAAAATCTTTCTGTGTCATAATTCTTGTGGGATGGGTGGGGAATATGAATGTGTGCACGTATGCTTATATTTGCAAAAAGAAATACGGGGGATACTACCAACTAATTTTAAAAGAATTAACCTGTGGGAAATGATGGAGTATCGCATATGGGACCTGCAAAGAAGAAAGACTTCATATACCTTGTTACAGTTTTGACTTTGGAATTTTATAAACATTTAACATAGTCAAAATAATATTAAATAGGAAATAGCATTTCCTACAAACCAAAAACCAGCTAAAACCCTTATCAGAGTGTCAGGTCATTGACATGTTGTCACAGAGTTCTAAAACCACTATACTTCTGCCACATGTCCTCAAGGATCATATTTTAAAGACAAATAGAGAGTTCCCTAAAACACCATGTACTTCATTCAGTACTTTTGTTGTTGTGATAATGGCATTCTTACTTTGAAACTATTATTTGTATATTGTAAGATAATTAGTTACTGGGAACCTAGATTCCTAGTCTGAGATAAACAAATTTAAAACAAAGAATACTCTGTATGGTTAAATTAGAATTGGGACCATCAATATGAAGTCCTGTTTTCTTTAAAAATACGTATTTCCTGGCAATTCACTGCAAGGCCACGAAACTAACACCACTTTAGAAGGGAACATGCCTGGTCCCCAGTCTGGGGCGTGTGATGTGAATGCTGCTGCCATGAAGGAGACGTGGGGACTCTGAAAGAAGGCTGTCACAGGTGCACAGTAGGGGCAGAGAAGTGCACCGCCCAGGACCCACAGAGGGCTACCACCCATGAGGAGTGGGGTTTAAGAACAATAGTTATACTTGATTAAAACATTCCAAATACAAAAACCGATAAGTTAAAATTGACTGTCCAGAAAAAGCCAAAAACAAAATAATAAAACAGAAACAGTTAGGCACCAAATTTTTTCCTGAAACAGCCTCTGTTTACATTTTACTATATTGTATAGTCCTTTTCCTTTCATCCCTAATACACATGTATCATTTTTTCCAGTTTTATAGAGATAGCATTAACCTACAACATGATATTAGTTTAAGGTATATGACATGATTTGATATTTGTATATATTGCAAAATGATCATCATTACATTAAGTTTAGTTAATATCCATCAGTTCACATGGTTAGATCTTTGTAGCCAGCTTCTTGGTCTGATTGGACATTTAAAGGAAAGAAACTAGGCATTTGTCTTACCTTTCAGAGTAATAACAAAGTGACCCTAACTGATACAGGATAAAAAAAATATCCTTTACAAAGGAATTCCTGCTAACGGATGTGTAAAGGGTAACAAAAATAGTGAGGCACTATTTTGTTGCCCCTCAGGAAATAAAGAGTTTCAAGTAGCACTCAATCTGCCATTGGTTCAGAGGGGAGGAGAAAGGGATTAAAGGAGATTCCAGACTGTGACCACCTGAATCCCAGCAGAAGTGGGACAGGCGTGTGCGTCCCTGTGCAGTAAGTAGGAAGCCAACCACAGCCTATGATGTACTTCGCCAAGCAGCTTTTTACCGAATGTTACAAAGCCTTCCCCACTCCCGCCTCTCTCCCTGCACTGTTGGACACCCGTGACTCTTTCTCTTTTTATTATGTTCAGTTAGCCACTGTGTAGTATTTCATTAGTTTTTGATGCAGTGTTCAGTGATTCATGAGTTGCATATATACCCGTGATTCTTCCCCTTTGTTTTTTAGGAAATTGTGTTTGGATTGTAGAGAGAAGAGGAAGGGGTTTACTCCTCAGGGACAGGAGCCCACCTCGGGGATTGGCCTATGACCACACTGCCACCAACATGTTCCAGATTAATCCTTGAGAACTTAATGCTCTCTAGGCAGACAGGAAACTGTCCCCAGAAGTGAGAGAAGCTGAGTCTCAATAATTATATTCAGAATTTTACCTTCAGAAAAAAATCTAGATAGAATCAGTTTCAATTCTAGTGTATATTTAGGTTTTATTCTCTACAGATTAGAGTTTTTAAAATTACACATGGAGGTAGAAGCAGCATAATCATCGACTTCCTGGGTTCCCAGTAGTATGCAAAGGGGGTTTACTGTGAAAGTTTGCAAACATAGATACACGTAGAGAAAAGCTATGATGAATCCTCGTATACCTGCAGACATCTGCCAGTCCTGTTTAATGTGACCTCTTGTTCTTTTTCCCCTTAGAAGTAAATCCCAGACATCATGTCATGGTTGTTTAATCATATGCTCTGTCAGCCACAACAATTCAAATAGATACTCGAAAAAGCCAAAATTTACCGTATCTTGTTGTTGTTCAGCCTCAGAAAATGTAGTGCTTTCATTTCCTGTATCCCAGGTGGTATAGATTTTAAGTCATTGTGATCCAGAAACAGCTCTCTCAGAGAATGATACGCCCCATAGAAGGAGACGCGGTCCACACCGTCGTCCGAGAGTCTGTTAAATGACAGGTACAGGTACTCCAGGCCCGGCTCCATGTGGCCAAACACGTAGCCGGGGATGCGCTCAATCTGGTTCCCGAGGAGCACAAGGTGCAGCAGGGACTTGGGCAGGTAGGAGGGAACGTGGTAGAGCTTGTTGTGGGACAGGTCGATGGACTCCAGATTTCTGCAGCGAAGGAGAAGGAGCAGGGCGCAGTGTGAGGCAGGGACCGTCAGCTCCGGGCTGACAGGGCCGGTCGGGACGCTCGGCCGTGGTCCTGCCACGGCCACTGCGGGTGGCTGTGCGGTGCCTGCCCCATCCAGCTGCGAGGCTCCTGCTCTTTCCTGGGCGCTGCCCCACGGCTCCCACTCGACTACAAGGAGGGCCGGGTTCAGAAAGAACCACTGTCTCTAAGGTCAAACGTGCATTGGAAACGAAGTCCTAGCTGTTATCAAGCTGCCTCTCCCTGAAATCGCCCCTGGTGCCAGCAAGGATGTGGTGGTGGTGTGGAGTCTGCATTCTTGCTCCACACCGGCCCTGATGGCCTGGCGTGCGGGGCTTGTGTTCTGAGCGTCCCTTGTGGCTTCCGAGTCGCCCTCCCACCACCACATCCTGCTGGGCCTGGCTGGCCCTCCACACCCTTTCATCCCTCTCTCCTGTGCCGGAAAGATGCCTCTTCCTTCTCTCTCACCCAGATCCCTCGTGCCCTCACCACATAGCCCACCCTGCCCCTTCTGACAGGCAAGACTCCCACCCTGCATCCTTGCCAGGAGGATGGGCCCCACCTCCAACCTTCCCGGTCAGGCCAAGCACCGTTAGGTCTGTTCTATAAGACCTGAGATAGAGAAATGGTTTGGAGGAATGAGGACAGTGTGGCGTAGGACAGGGGAGCCTGCTGGTCCCATGGCAGGGTGGGGTTGGAGGGGGCAGGGATGGCCTTCCTTCTACTACACAGCCACCTGTGAGGTGGACAGACCTCAGGTCCCTCACCGCTTGGGTTCACGGCAGGGTGTGCACGGCAGCAGTGACCTTGGTCATCCCAACACCATCCACAATACGAGCTCCAAGCAAATAGCCGGGTTCTGGGGTGGGGCCGGCTCGCGAAGGAGCAGTGCCATCACTAAGCTCATGTCCCCACATTCGGACCTTGGGCAGTAGTGGCCGAAGGAAGAAACTGTCTCAGAAAGGCAAAGAGCAGTGTCTACTCACTCTTGATTTATCCAGGCTAGAGGAGCAATCCTGCTTTCCTCAATTTTATTATAACTTAGCACAATGACATTGATCTTTCTGGTGTGGTTGAAACAGATCTCAGTTATTTCTTCAATTTGGTTATTTTCTAGGTATAATTCCTATAAGTAAGAGAAAAAGCTATTTTTCTTTGTTGGTTGGTACATATATTCAGCTTCACAGAGATGGAAATGGTACTGTGGACTATTCTCATTAGTATTATCTGGAGAGTCTTCTGCTGCTCTTCCAAGTGAATTCATTGTTGTAAGTGGTCCTAATTAGTGAAATAAAATATACCTTCTTTCATGGTCATGGAATAAAATTAAATTTTTAATTGTAAAATGTTGCATAATATAGCATATGATAATAACTGCATAAAGTTCTCTAATTTACAAAACTTATCCATGTAAATCACCTCATTTGGGTTTCAAAACCCTAGAAAATTGGTAGAAATTATCATCCCTGTTCAGTAGTGGAGACACTCGGGCCTGGAGAGAGGTTGCCCAGGAGACACGTGTCTCTCCCCGACCCTCCTCCCAGCTCTAGGGCATGCTACTTCTCACCACTCTGTGCTGCCTGTCAGGGTTTTAGACTTGCTTGTATTATAGTTAATTAAGAACCCTCATTTAACATTGGGGTAAAGTTTGCTAGAGCTATTGTTTTCAACAGTGAGCTGCCTTTAAGTTCATTCATTTGACATTAGTAGAAGTTTTTCACTTAAGAAGCTCGGAAGTAGACATTGGTATGTGTCTTCAATGTAACTTTCTATTCCTAGTAATTTTCCCTTCTTTTCACTTAATTTTGGTGTTTATTAGATAGGAGTAAAGCAATTTTTAGCTTTTTGCTTTTAACTTCATACATATTTAGAGGTGAACCAAATCAGTGGTTCCCAAACGTGGTTGCATATTAAAATCACTTGTGAGCTTTTTAAAGTTACTACAGTTAAAACACACTCATCCATACCGTAGACTCTGCATCTGGGAAGCACATGCATCTGCATGGACACTGCCCCCCATAGCAGTGAGAGGGGCCGTCTACAGAGAAAACCCAGATCAGACATGCTGCTCTTCCATTCTGTTCAGCTTGTGTGTATTTTACTATGTGCGTACATTAGGTATTAAAGTCTTAATTTTAAAAATTACAAATTTCTGACCCCACCCTCCAAAGAACCTAGTTGAGGATGTCTGGGGTAGGGTATGGAATCCGTATTTCTTTAGAATCCAAGAGATTTGGACATAAAGCCCAGTATTTTTACAATTTGGATAAATTCTAAACTGATACGTTAATGAGCAGATAGGAGGATGAGGAGAAGAGGTGCTGTGGCCCAGCTCTGCTGGCACAGCAGGTCCACAGCTGTGGGAAGCTCCTTCCTGCCTTCCTGCTGAGTAATCCTGCGTGGGGGGGGGGGGGGGGACACAGTTCGGAGCAGTCAGCCCGGGCCCAGCTGGGTCTGCCAGACCTCTGCTCTCAGGGCTGGAAGTCAGGCATGCGCTGGGCAGTGAGGGCCCCAGAGTGTGTGACGTATGTTCCTTGCTGCAGCGAGAAAGGCCACACTCCTGGGTCCTGGGCGGGAAGGGCAGTGCGTGGCCTCGGTGGGGGCTGGGCAGAGCTGGGAAGCTATCTTGCAGGTTGTAGTTTTTGTTTAAATTCTCAGCTCATCTTCCCTGTTCTCTCCCCAAGAGCTGTCAGTAAAACCAACTGCCACTTTATCAAAGGCCTCCACTAGTAATTACAATTTTGACTCATAATTTTGTATTGTTTGAAGAAACAGCTGTGCTCAAATTATAGCAGAGTGTATGGCACCAAAACGGACTCTACATCACAACAATCTTTTCGAATAATACTGTTTGTCTTATTGAAGTGTACGGTACTAAAAATGTAAAACATTGTTAGAAAGATACAGGTACCTCGATAGAAGCAGGAAGGCCCTGTGGTATAATTCTGAATTTATTTCTTCCAAGACGCAGGTAGGATAGGCTCTTCAAAGATTTGAAAGCCAGGGGACTCACACTGCTTTCACTGAGATTGTTTCCTTCCAGCTCTAAGGTGACCAATTGATTTAGGTCTATAAAAAATAAAATACAATTTTCAGAATATTAGGAAAACCAGAGAACCATGGAGTTTCTTTATCTTTCAAAACATCTTGTGAAATGTTCAGTTTGTTTGAAGGGTGAATGTTGCTGCTTTCTTGGTATTCCCCATGCAGAGCCTTCCTGTAAGTGCTCTGCACACCCTAGATGCTCAGCTCAACCAGGACTGGAAGCTGGGTGCATGGTCCGGGGGGAGGTGCGCCTGCAGAGAAGTCACTGAGCTGTAGGGTGTCTAAGGAACAAAAGCTGAGTGGGGCCCCCCACAGGGGTAGTGGCGGCCAAGCGGGGACTCAGGACACAGTAGAAGTAGAAGATAGGATTGTGGAGGTCACTTAAAGCCTTTGTGAAGATGTGGATGTGCTTATGGCATGGCAGCGTAATTGGGGGTGCTGGGGGAGTGTGAGAGCACTCTGCCTGGCAAATGTCAGCCTCTGAACAAGGGAGTTACAGCAATGAATTCCCATCACACTTGTTTACTTCCTGGCAGATAGTGCAGCCAAATGGATGTTTGGAAAGGAGAATGATCAAGAATTCTCCACACACTGAGACTGAGCTACCAAGAAAGGCCTTTATGCAAACAAGCTTTCCTGCATCGTTTCTGCTGGCCTCAGGAGTGGTATGACCCAGATCATTTGGAATCCTACAGGAGCATGGACAGCGCAGCAGTGACGATACCCAGAGGCATCTGAGTCAGACAGGCAGGGTGTAACTTTGGAGTTTGTTCCGTGGCCAATTTTCTAGAATAGGAATGTTTTCATCTTCAACTCAAGTCACGGGCATTGCTCTGAATGCTCTGTACGGCACATTAGAGAAATAAGACATAGTCCAAGCATGAGCAAGAGACAGGACCATGAGGGATGCAGATCACAGGTGCAGAGGACCACAGGGGTGGTGTGGACGTGTGGGTGGGGCTGGGCTCCCAAGGACAGGAAGACGTGGGTAGAAATGGGAGGCCGAGGCAGCCAGGTGAACACGAACAGGTAAAAACCCATATGGTTGTGCTCAGTGGTAGGAGCAAGGCCTGCTTTGGGTGGACCATCTGCTGGAGGGGTGCGAGCCCTTCATATACCAGATAGTAAGGTCTGGCATTCCTCTCCAGGCAGCGAGGCACCCTGGGCAGGGACAGCATGACAAAACACAAACCTGGCAGCTGTTTTAGCGTTAAAGGGCTGAAAGGAAGTAGGGAGCCCAGGCAATAAGCAGAGAAGTGGTCACATTTTCTCGTATCTTCTTTGATTTCCAAAACCAAAGATACTAAGAATCCAGCATATTTATCTGTATATAGTTGAGGTTTTAGAATGTAATGGAAGTTTTCTCGTCAGAAACCGATAATAAAGGTAGACTAAAGGCCCGTGTTGACCCCATGAGAGAGAGACATGGCGCACACAGGTACTTTCTGGTTTCTGTATACATCATCTGTGTAGGAAACACAGGATGTGTGCTCCTGTGACGGGGGACAGGGCGGAGCTAGAGAAGATTGCAGGGTTAGATGCAGTAGAACGAGTTTATACGCAGGAAGCTGGTAAGAAATCTTTCCCAAGGTGGGGAACATGGGAGCAACGGTGGCAGATTGTGGACATGGGGGAGCACGGTCCCAAAGTGTCCAGAGTGGGGGCCTGCTACAAGCACACCCGTGGCATCTGGATGCTCCCGTCTCCGCACACCTTTGCACATGCTGTTTCTCTCCCTGGAGCATCCCTTCTCCCCTCTTACCCGGAACTGTCTGTAACGTGAAGGGCCATGCGAGACCTGCCACAGCAGCACATGGGAGAGCAGCAGGCCCCTGACGGTCAAGCCGGGGGCTCCAGTCCTGAAAGGGCAGATTCCCAGCAGTGGTGGCAGCTGCACACGAGCACACCCTGCCTGCTGCCAGCCGCTCGCCAATCCAGGCGGTGGGCTTAGCACAGAGGGTGGAGGCTCTCTGGGCACGGTGACTTGAGCCCCTCCTTGGGGCTGAGGCCTCCATGGTGCTTGGACTTTGGGGACAGGAGGGGAGGGAGTGTGTGGAGAAGCAGCTGCCAGGATCCTGTGTGCACACCTTCCAAGGAGGGGCTTCTGTTTTGTAACATGTCCTCTTGAGAATGCAGCCAGAGGTGACCTCACGTGTGGTTCACACTCAGCCCATCAGGGCGCTGATCTACATGTTCCTCCGGCCCTGCTTCACCTGGCAGTTAAAAATTGTACTTTCTAATGTCTTTTCCATATGACAAAGCCCATCACCATTTGTGTTTACTGATGTTTTTCATGTGTACCCTGCAGTCCATCTGGAAATAGAGTATTTCCATAACTGTAATTTTCAGACTTGGCAATTCTTGGTATTATTGTGTTTTTTCCCATCACCAGAAGTGTTTTGTTTTATGAAGTTTTTTGGGAGTGAAAAGAAATAGTGAAATGGTTTTATTCCTTCTTAGGCTTGGGTTATCAACGTTAACGTTAAAATCTTTCCAATAAGTCGAAGGTGTTGGAACCCGTACCTCAGGCGCTGCTAGACTGCTGGAAAGGTGGAAGGCAACACTAGCTGTCTTTGCACGTGATCCCACCACAGACCCTGGCTAGCGTTTGGGAAAAGCTAACGTGCTGTGTGTTTTGTGCCGAGTTCACAGTGTGACAACTTCAGTTGTTCATTTTGGTCCAGAGTCAACCACAAAAGGAGAAAATAAATGTCATGAACTTAAATGGTAAGGTGGCCTAAGAAACTCACCATCTTTCCCTACGGCCGTAGTGCCGATAAAGTCCCCGCACAGCCACAGAAGACAGCCTAGAACAGGACACCCAGGAGCTGGAAGTTAAGTACCTGATAAGCTTTCTTCATTGATAGCCTGCAGGTTGTTCTCATTGATTTTAAGTTCTTCTAATGCAGATGGTAATTCTGAAGGAATCTCTGCCAGATTGTTTCCATCCATATTCAGGCGCATTAACTTCTTCAGAAGCTTGAAAAGCAAATGTCAGGATTACCTTTTCCCACGGTCACAGACATACAGTCCTTCAGAGGGCAGAGTGCAGTCGCAACTCGCCTTACGAACCTGCCTGTTCTGCCTCGGGCCCATGGAAGCTGCCACTCCCCCGTTTCTGACCCACGGCTTTCGTGAGCAAGAGAAAACCCCTGTCACTGCTGGACCGCTCTGATTTTGCTAGATCTTGGGTTTCCACCTTCTCAGCAGTAGACACAACGTTAGATTGTGCAGTAAGTGGAATCTGTTGGGGGATACTGGCAATGAAATCAGCCACCATGGACTTGTACAGCTCAGTGTGTAGTTAGACTAGTAGGAACAGCCATAAAAGGGCACTGATCATGGGGTAAGTGCTTCAGAATGGCGTGCTGCAAAGACCAGCAGCTGTCCCTTTGCGGCAGCCACACAGCCTGTGCCGTGTTTGCAGCTGTGTGCTGGTCCGCCCTAGTCCCCGCAGTGGGGGGCCGCCTCAGGGCACTCCGTCAGACTTGAGCAGTTTGGGAATGGGACAGAGGATCTCAAAACAAGAAAAAGAGACACTCTCCTGTATGTCTTTCTGATCAAATACAGGAAATGTGTGATTCCCAGCTGTTGTATGACAAGAACATGTCTGCGACTTGAACGGGACACGAGCGCAGGGATTTGTAGGAAGACTCATAAAGGGGATGGCGTTTGGCCTAGTGGGATGTCGTAGGTTTAACCAGGCTTCTTAAAAGGGCACACGTTTGTCTGCAGACCCCCTCCTTTTTTGCTTGTATGTTGGCTTCTCTGAAACTCCTTGATCCTCTCTTCTTTTCTGCTTTTTAGAAAATATTTTAGTCACACCCAAGTCTTGCAGAGGCTTAGTCCATGCTGTTTGTTGCCTCTCTCGCCCTCACCTTTCCCCCACCATTCCCTGTGCTAATTTTCATCTGCGTCTGCTTGAACCACTCCTGCTCACATGTTCATCAGGTCTTGCCCTTGGCACAAAATAACGAAGCACTTTCTGGCCTAAAAATGTTAATAGAGTTTCCAGATAAGCTCTCCTTTATTCCTGGAAATACCTCATGTACTAAGAGACCATATTTCAACATGTTTTTAGCTGCTTGGGGAGAAACTGCTCCATAAGTCCAAAACATTGGTTTCGTCATTTCGCTATGGTAGGTGCTCTAAGGGTAAAGCCTTGAAAAACCAGCTAGAATCACATAAAACAACAGACTGGAATCAAGGTAGGACCTGAAGAGTTTAGGAATGTCAGAAAGGAAACTTTCTTGACTTAGGAGGAAGCTACTACAGTGAAGCCGTGTTCCTTTCGCTCCCTGCCCTGCCGCCAGCACAGACTGGTCCAAAGCCTCCTCACCCACACTGTGTATTTACCTTGAATGCTTTTGCGCCGATGCCTGGGGAGGTGATGTTGTTTTTGCTCAGATCGAGCCTTTCCAAATTCGGCAGTCCGTTGAAGGCTCCGTCGGGAACGCTGGTGATGGCATTGCCTAGAAAACACAGCAGCTGCGGTTTAGACCCCCATGCATACGTGGGCACATACGTGTGTTCATGAACGGACATAAATAGCAAGGGAGCTCTCGCCGGAGGAGAAAGCAGTGCTCGTATGCTGACAGCATCTGGATAAGCAGCTGCAAGTGCAGAGAACCTCAGCCTGGGGCCAGAACCTCCACTCAAAGGGCTCGTTGTGCTCGTGGCCATCCTGTTTTAGGTGAATCTGCTGTGAAAACAGCTCGAGTGGGGTTCTCTGGACAATTCTGTTAGCATTATGCATTTTATAACAGAGCTTTATGTCTGGAACCTTAAATAGAAACTGATTTTCCCATGGACATGTCCTAGATCCTGAGCCAGAAATCCTGTCCTATCCCTTACCTTTCTGAAATTTCCTTCTCTAAACCAGGAGCACAGGTGGCCTCCAGATCTAGTGTTATGATTGTGTGCTTCAATCTGTACAAGTTCTTATATGCTTTCAATTTATGGGATTTTGTTTTCACATTGGGTTAAGAACGTAAGCTCACCAGAAGCAGTGAGTACTAGAGAAACCATGTGGTGTGACTGAGTGCACCAGGGTGGTGTGACTGAGCACGGGTCATTTGTTGTTCATGGGTTTTCTTACCAGCTATGGCGGAGGGGACATTGCTGGGTTGTGAGCTGCTGGGCATGAGCGATTTCCCTAGGGGGTTATCTGAGTGTGGTGTCCTAGCACAGACCGGCCATCCTTAACCAAGACATCAGACTTGGTCTATCAAGTCTGTATTTATAAGGTCTTTCATTTATTATTTCTCTGGTAGTTTATTTCTCTGATTGCCCCTGAGACCCATCTGAAACCCCATTCAGATTCTCCCATCCCTGTGTCTTCTGGGCGTCCCGGGGTGTGGGTCTTGTCTTCCAGATGGATGTACACCCAGGGTCCCCACGAGCCAGCCTCACACACACACCTGGTCCTGCCATTCCTCCACTCAGAACCCCTTCAGCAGCCCCATAAAAACACAAGGAGGAGGACTGGACCATTCCATACCCCCAGAATGGCTAAAATGAGGGAAAGACAAGTGACAGGATGCAGAACCATGTCCAGCAGAAAAGCCGCAGCCACCTTTGGGAACTGGGGGGTACTTTCCAATGGAGCTAAACGCATGTTTACTCTGACATTCAGCATTTCCACTCCTGGCTGTGCACCTTAAAAAACAGAAAACTAGGTCCACACAAACCTCTGTGTATGGATATTTTTAGAACTGTATGTATAGTGACCCCAAAGTGGAAGTGACCCAGATGGGCTCACCAGACACCTGTGGTCCATCCACGTGAGCACATCCCACTCGGTGGTGAGTAGAGGGCCAGCTCCTGATGACCACAGCACCCTGGATGGCCCTCCACAGCATCGTGGTAAGCAAAAGAAGCCCAACTAAAAGACTATGCTGTGGGACCCCACTTCGGTAACGTACCGTGAACAGCCAAACCCTGAAGGCCCATCACCTCAGCAGAGACCAGGGCTGGTAGGAGGGGCACGAGGGAACATGGCGAGGGGACGGAAGGGTTCTGTATCCTGACTGTGGGCTGCTTATGCAACTGTGCGCATCTGTCAGAGCTCAGAGAACACACTAAAAATAAGTTTTACTGCATGTCAGTTATACCTCAGTAAAGCTGACTTTAGGGAAAAAGTTAGTGGGAAATCATGACTTGGTTTGGAGAAATTTGCTTTATGCTGAGCCATGCTATTTCTTCTACAAAGTTTATGTATACAATTGTAGCTTGTGAAGTTAGTCTGTTTGGGATCAACTTATATTATGAAATTAAAGTATGACCTTCACAGGGCAAGGAGAGTTACTTTCACAAAACAGAACAGACGTCCACTTCTCTTACCGAAGAGCTCCAGGCTTGTTATCTCTGGTGCTGTGAGCGGTGGTATCTGTGTGAGGCCGGCGCTGATGCAGCTGATGGTCCTGTAGGACAGGGAGCACCCGCTGGGCAGAGGCGGCCTGCCTCTGGGAGGAGGGGGGACCAGGGGTCTGGAGGGCCCCCTGAACACGTCTCCTCTAAGGGTGCCGTCAAGCTCCTCCTCCTCTCTCTCCTCCTCCTCTTCCTCCTCCTCGTCCCCCTCACCCCCCTCCTCATCTTCCTCGTCCTCCTCTTCCTCCTCCCTTGCTGGATGTCTTTGTGGATGGGCCCGCCTCCCCTCTGCTCGGGGTCTCGCCTCTGCCTCTCCTCCGCTCCGCCCCTCACTGAGAGGTCTCCCCTGCTCTCCAGGTCCAGGGATCTGTTTCTTTTGCTCCCCATCTTCATCTTCTTTACTTCCTTCTTCATCCTCTTCAAACTGAAGTTCCTCTTTTTGCAACACTTGGTCCATTTCCACCCGACGGGGTGGCAGTTGCTTGTGAGGTAAGTTGGTAGGTTCTCTTTGTTCTGAAGAATCACCAGAAAATTCACTTCTATCACTTAATGCTGTACCACGGTAGGTTGCTGGCCGTGCAGGGAGGACACAGCAGGGGCGAGGTGTAACGTTAGTAAAAGGAAAAATCACAGTAGAGGTGAGCTTAGTAAACATTATTCCCTCCAGGTATTTGAGTGCAATTTAAATGTGGAATGCATTTTGGAATTTTTGCTCGAGTAGTTTTTAAAGTAGTTTTTATTTCTATCTTATAAGATTTATTTTAAGCAATTTTTGTTTTTTCCCGTGGCCTTAATATTTGTTTTTACTAAAATATCTTGCTACCCGGTAATAAAGAGGGAATAATATTGCCACATGACGCAGGATGGTAAGCAGTCCTATGTGAGGTTGCAATATGATGAGGTATGACCTTTATAATAGATACTGTTTAGTTACTTGGGGCTATTGATAATGTAAGAATCTGCACCATCAAACATCAAAAAGTGAAACATATTTTGTTTGTGGTAGTGAAACTGGCTTTTGTTTGCAGATTTATAATTATTTTTGTCTGATTTTCTGTCAGCCCCATAGGCCTGAAAACATCTTCTGAAATTCAGGATTATAGAAAGTTCTCTCCTTTCTCCCTCCTAGACTCTCTACTTAAATTTTTACTACTTGACCCTTACAGGGGGCTTCCTGGATTCCAATGATGCGGTTTTAAATCAGAGGCGTGCATGGCAGTGCTTCCCGTCATCCCATGGTGATAGAAGCAGAACGGCCAGCAGCGGGCCTTCACCCATGTGGGTATTTAGCAGAAAGAGTTCTGGAAGAAGTGAGCTCTAGTGATGGCAGATTTCCTGAATCGTTGCCCTGCTTTTATTTAATACTATACCTAAATCACCCAGAAAAGGAACTCAGAAAATGTACTATTTGAAGGAATTACTTGAGATCTCAATCCAGTATATATTATAAAGTCAGTGAGTTATTTTTTCACATCCCTGGCAGAACATGCAAAGGGAAAATAGGAAAAAATTAGGGAAGGGAAGCTAAAGCTATCATATTGAAACATTTAGTCCTTCCTGTATATCCAAGTTTATTTTTCCAAAAAAACCCACAACATTTTATTCCAAGTCCTTTGAAAAATGTCTGATAATTTCTGAATCTTGCCTGTGTATTTGCTAACATTTTTAAAAGACATAGTACCTTAGTAAAATAATGGGTAGTTTAAGCCAAAATGCTTACATTCCTAAATATTCTAAAGTTCTTCCTGGTAGGAGGCAGTTCTGGACACCCACCCTGAAACTATCCTGTGTGCATGGAAAACAGTCTTCCTTGATTGTAGACAAGAGAAAGTGTCTCTGTTCCTTCCCATCACATTATTTGCCACATGTGAATCCTTTCAGAAGGCACTGGCTAGGCCTCCCTCTCGAGAGTCAGCTGTCCCTCAGGTATGAGCCCCGTGAGAGCTGGGACGGTGACCATTCAGCAGGCCCCGTGGCATGACCTTCCCGCAGGAAGCAGTGCTCCCAAGACACAGGCACTGCTCCAGGGCCACATGCCTGCATTTTCTCAGATTCCCAAAGTGGTAATGAGTGCAGGTAGGCTGGGGCATTGGGCTTTCTTCTCTGGATGCAGACTCCGTCTGCCTTTGTTCATCAGAAGTTCCTTGTCTGTCTTCCTGGTCTTAACTGTGCCCACACTAAGTTGCCTTAAGGGAGCTACTCCGCCTAAGGAGCTAAGCAGAGCTCTTCCCTCGCATGACACTTGGGGACTGTTGGCTCTGCAGATCCTGCCACTCATTCTCTAAAGCGAGCGTCAGTGCACAATGTGGTCTGGTCCAAGTTTACTCATTCTGGTAGAGCTGCAGCTATGAAGCCAAGATCTTTTTTTTCTGCCTCCTACCATCCATTTTCCCGAATAACTTCTATGTTTATCATCACTGTGCAAGTATTTTAAGTACCTTGATAACTAGTTTACCATAATTTAAAACTTAAGTTAGTAACAAAATAAGCAGTGGAAGTTGAAGACTAAGTCACATGTGATATACTGCGTTTTGGCGAGATACTTATACCAGCGTCAGAGCAGACTGGGCAGCACTCTCCTTCGGGGGTAACTGTTTGGGGGCACATCGGAGGGCGGCACACAGTTTCATCACAAAGCACTCTTCCATTCAAGCAGAGGCAGGTAGTGCACGGCTCAGGAGACCACACAGCTCGGTTGTACATGGTCATCCCATTGACCAGACAGTGACCCTGCCTTCCTAGAAAAGAAGCAGGAGCACCGTCAATTCCTTGTGTGGTCACCAGCACCTGTGAAGGACGGTGAGCACAGCGTGAAGCCAAACTGACAGAGTCACACTAGAGTGGCATTCTGTGTGCATTCACACGCGGGGTAGATAGACGCCAGAGATGTGACCCCAGAGCAGCTTCCACATGCTCTGCTCTCAGCCTCTGAGACTGGCCTCCTGGTAACTTGACTCTGAGCTGCACCTCCAGTACTCTATCTGTCGTTGTATAACAACGAACCCCAAGTCTCAGTGATGGCTTCTCTGTGCCACATGTCCAACATGGGCACACAGGGGCTGTGCTCCTGACAGTCTCAGAGACAATCAGCGGGCTTCTGCATCTCCAGGCAGGCTACCCTGAAGACCAAACCAGAGGGACAGAGGTTGCTAATCCCCCACAAGCCCTAGAAGTGTCTCATTACATTGAGCAAAGCAGATGATAGGCCATATCTAAATTCAGAAGAAACACAGCAGTGTGGGTCCGTCGGATGCCAGAGGACAGAGAGCAGGAAGGGCAGCAGTGATGAGCCCATGTCTCACCCTTACCCGTGTGCAGATGGGGAAGTGCCAGACATTGCAGCTGACCCTTTCTTTAGAGTTCCTGTGTTACTGAACACTAGCTCACACGTCATCAGTGCCATACTTGTGAAGTGTTTCTGAAGTATTTCCATTTCTCTACGTGCAGGGTCACAGACATATGGGTCAGTGTGTCCACCACGGTGGCCATCACACAGCCTGCTTAGATTGGAATGTCAGAGGACAAGCTCTCCATCTGACCTAGTGTCATTTGTGATGCCTGTCCTTTGTTTGATGAGCCACTGTCCCCACGCTCCACCCTGAGATGGGCTCTCACATTTGCTCCCTCCGTACCTCCCTCTCCTCACCACCCAGCCCTACCCAGTAGTTTCTCTACGTAAACTAAATTCAGTGGCTTACTGCCACTTTTGGTTGAAAAGAATGTGGTTGAAAATAGTTAATAGCCATGTGTTCAAGGAATCATCTGAATAATTTTTCTATATCCCAGATGATCTGTCATTATAAATGAAAAAGATTATAACCTTATATGTAAATTTTCTATATTATGAATCCAGTTATTTGAAATACATGGCATAGGAAACAGACTAGAAATTAATAAACCAAAATAGCAACTATGGTTTTATAAATATAGTTGTGGGATAGCTAATTATTTTTTTTATTTTCCAGTAGTTTTGTATTATAATTACATTCTGTAAAGGAAATTTTAAATTATTTCAAAACTTGTGGACTAAACCAAGAGATATAATAGAATATTGGATATTATAGTAACTTGAAAAAATATACTTAATACATATAAACTTGAAAATATAACTTTAAGTATGATATATTAATATATATGATAACTTGAAAAAATGTTTTTGGAAAATTCTCTTCCTGGAGGTTCTTTTTCTCTCCCCCTCTCTCACTGGTTTCTTACCTGGCAACACATTATAACTTGATTCTACTCCAAGAAAACTTGGAAAGGAGTCAGAGTCAGACTTCTCCTCTGTGCTGTAATCCAAGGTCAGCACAGGCACTGTTGCTGCTGGTGTGACCATGGCCTGCTGGATCCCCAGCTGCCCACCAGACCTGTGGGCGGGCGCGGAGCTTTTCCTCAGTCTCCTGTAATACGCCTTCCTCCGCTGCTTCCTGGGGGTTTCTTCATTTTGTCCACAATCAGTTTGAAAAATGATAAGCAGAAGGAAACAAAGCAAACCTGCAAATTTCATACTTGCTTTTTCACCATCCAGTTTCTAAAATGAGAGGGAAACAGGATTTTGGATTTAGTGGTGCCTAATTTTTACCTTTGTGAAAATCAGTGTGTTGTTGCTGCTATGCCTCAGCAGCATCGTGGGGAAATGACGCACATAATCTGTGGGCCACGTGCTGTTGTGTTCCTATCAAGTCAGAATGTAGAATTCTTCTATCAGGATCAAAGAACTTTGAATATCTTTACCTCTGGAACAGGCACGAGCCAACTTTTTCTATGAAAAACTGGACACTAAATATTCTGTTCTAGGCTTTACAGCTCACACACTGTCATGGCTACTCCACTTGACCCCTATAGCATGAGGTAGACCATGTGCACAAACGGGTGTGCCGAGACAGTTCGCTGGACTCGGCCTCCGAGCCGTTGTTTGCTGAGCCCTCTTTAGACCGCTGTGCTGTGTCCTGAGGTTACCCGGGGTCGCTCTACCTTTGTGCCAGTCATCCTCTGACTTGGGCCGCCCACGGCCCTGTCCTCTGCTCTGCTATTTGGTTCTTCTATCCTCTGGCTTTATAACTGTCCTTGTTGGGAGGAGGGGCAAAGCTGCACTGATAAAAACAGCAAACTCACATCGGTTGCAAAGACGTAAGAGTAACTCTTAACTAGCTCGCCCCAAGAGTGCAGGACCCTGCATGTTGTAAAAGTAAAAAAGGTATTGTAGGAATGAATACTCATATTCCTGGTGATAGACTACATGTGGTTGTGGCATTGTGGTCAGACGTGTTGGTCCAGGCGCTACAAAGTCAGGTAGCACAGAAAGTAAAGAAAAACCCTCCACCGGGTGATTAATTGTAGGACTTGGCTGAAGGATTTACCTAGCCACACACTTTGGCCAGTGGTTAGTTCTGTGAGGAAGGTCTGTGTGGCATTCATTGCCCCCCAAGCTGAGAACCTGTGTCTCCCCCTTCGCCCCTGCTGGGCATCTCTCCTCTGTTCTTCACCCAGGTTGCCTTGCTGTCAGTACCCAAGATGGAGCCAGGGTGTGTGGAGGAGAATCTGAAACCTCAGGGAGGCCAAGGACCCAGGATCATGGGCAAAATGGCAGCTTGCTTGGTGAGGAGATTTACCCCACTCCTCCTACCTGCCTTGGTCACCTCTGTCAGTCAGAACAAAACTGATACATTTTAGAAAGCATCACCCTAGCAGGAATGGTAAAGGTTTAAGGTGATGCTATGTACAGAGATTAAAATTCCAAGCTACAAAAGGAGGGATTTTGAAAGGTCAAAGGGCCAAAAACATGGCCATAGACCCTGAACCTGGCAATCTTGCTGGGATCTTGAGAAATAGACAAGAGACCCTGTAAGCTTTGGGTTCAGCCTTTCTTTCTGCATCAAATAAAGTGCTCTACTGACTTCAGACGCTGATATATTACAAGTCTGCTTCAAAATCTTTGGGCTGGTAGGAGCCCCAAAGGGCATCTGAGACGAGGCCCTCCTGGTACCACAGTGCCTACCGCCTCAGTGTGTAGGCAGTGGAGGTGATCGGTGCCAGTCTAGCCAAATACTGTGACTTCTGTCAGCACAAACATACCATGGCTGTAGCAAGCACAGGGTTGCCACCATAGGTCTTTGCCTAAGTATAGATGTCACAGACCTGTGTTTTACATTCTTCCATATGTGCATCACCAGAGGTGAGCACTCTTTGTGGGGTTGCCGTCCCTGTGTGGCTGACATTCCTTCCAGTTACACAGTTAGTGACCAGCGTGGCTCCGAGAAGCAGCGACACCTGGAGAAGCTGGAAGTTAGTTCATGGTCACTTTATAGAGAACCTGTCAGCCATCATAGCAGTTTTGTGACAAAACTCAAATCTGACTTCTGCTCCTAGCCAAAATGGAGTAACAGGAGACCCCACCTGATCTAACTTAAAATTAGGACAAAAACATGAAGCTGCATTTTTCAAACCTTAGGTGTGAAATAGCACAGGACATTGATTCCCTGGGCAGGGGTTTGGGCGTGGGTCCAAGGTGAGCCCTAAGACTGGTCTCACACACAGCCTGAGGCAGTTCTTTTCCAGGCTGCAACTCCGGGAGGGGATCCTGCCAGAGCCCTGGTTCCCTGAGTTGAAAATCCCTTGGGATTCCAGGGAGGTGAGAATTTGCAGAGCATAGAGAAGGAGAGCTGCCCTGGAGAAGCCTTCCAGAAACCTCAGGTCTTCGGCTGAGTCCTGATTATTAGCATGTCTGTGCGAGTGAACTTCTTGACACTGCAGGAAGAACTACTGGAAGAACTACTGTAAAGGACAAAAGGGAAAGTCCCTGAGTTTATAAAAGGCTGGCCAGAGTCCGGATGCCTGCCAATCAGATGGGGAAACCTGCACTTCGCAGGGCATCAGGCAGAGCGTTCAAAAGGGCCCTGGCACAGCAAGGGAAACAGCCCTCCCTTCCCCAGACTAATGGCTGCTCTGGTCCTTTTTAACAAAACTGAACAGCAAGCATCTCTGAAGGAGCAAACCGTGTGCCATCGTGTGACCATGTTCCAGAGCACCCAGCAGGCGGTTGGGAGTCTGGTGAAAACATAGCAGGCACACAGAAATGCAGATTGTGTTCATATACTAACAGTGTACTTTGGGGTGTAGAATTAAAACGTATGAGAAGAGAAGCATAAAGGAGGAAGGAGAAAATGTGTGTACATACTGTTGTAAGGTTCTTTGCTATGAAGTGGAAGATTCTCGAAGACCAGATTTAGTCAGTTGAAGATGCATGCCTGCAGCCCTCAGATAACCACTAAGCAAAAAAAGTTACAGCAAATAAGGCAATAAAAGAGATCGAATGGAATAATAAAAATAATCCAAAACATATGTATATAAATCTCATTAAGTGTAAATTGGTTAAATGCCACAGTGAAAAAGCAGAGATTGCCACGTTAGATTTTTTAAATTTATTTACTTATTTGACAGAGAGCACAAGCAGGGGGAGTGGCAGACAGGATGAGGGCGAAGCAGGCTTCCCAGTGAGCAGGGATCATGACCTGAGCTGAAGGCAGGTGCTTAGCCAACTGAGCCACCCAGGCACCCCCAGATTAGATATTTTAAAAAGCACAACCCAACTATTTGCTGCCTGTGAGAAACTCATGGTAAATATAAAGATGCAAATGGGTTAAAATTAAAAGGATGGGAAATTTTGTATCATGGTAACACTAAACGAAAGAAAAGCAGAGTGTCTATATTAACATAAGATGAAATAGATAAGATAGAGAAGCGTATCGCCAAGCATGAAGAGAGCCGCTGTGTAATGGTGCAGGGGTCTGCTCTTCACAAAGACAAAATAATCTCAAACCTTTACACACTGACTAATACAGCTTCCAAACAGCATAAAGGAACAAATGGAACTGCAAGAATAAACCTACAGTCATCATCTCCAATTTCTGCTCTCCCGTCTCAGGTACTGATTTTAGAAATAGATTGTAGCTTAAAACACTGAGATGGGATGCCTGAGTGACTCAGTCGTTTGGGCAGCCGACTTGTGATTTCAGCTGAGGTCATGATCTCAGGGTTGTGAGATCAAGCCCCATGTCATGCTCCATGCTGAGACAGAGTCTGCTTGAGATTCTCTCTCTCCATCTGCCTGTCCCTCCTGCTTGCACTCTCTCTGTCTCTCTCTAAAAAAGCCAAAAACAGGAATAATGAGATACCACTACACATCTCTTAGAATGGCCAAAATCAAAAACACGGACAACAAACACCAAATGCCAAGAAGGATATGGAGCAGCAGAGCTCACATTCATGGCTGGAGGGAATGCAGACTGGCTCACAGCCACTTTGGAAGATAGCATGGCAGTTTCTTAGAAACCAAACACACTGTTACCATGTAACCCAGTGATAATGCTCCTTAATATTTACCCAAGGGAGTTGAAAACACACAAACTCCTGCACACTGATTTTTACAGCAAACTTGGAAGCAACCAAGATGTTCAGTAGGTGGATGGATAAGCAATGGTCTGTCCACGGAAGGGAATACTACTCAGCACTAAAAAGAAATGGGCTACTAGGCCATGAAAAGACATGGAAGAAATAAATGCTCATCACTAAATGAAAGAAGCCAGCCTGAAAAGGCTAATACTCTAATATTCCAACTCTGTCACATTCTGGAAAAGGCAACACTGTGGAGACAGTAAAAAGATCAGTTGCTGCCAGGGATTGGTCCTGGGTGGTGGGGGTGGGGTGGGTGTAGTTAGTAGATAGGGCTCAGGGGATTTTTAGGGCAGTGACAATACTGTGCTTAATCCTGTAATGATGGATCCCTATCATTTCACATGCCCAAATCCATAGAGTATATACCACCAAGAGTGAACCGTAGTGTGAATTACGGACTTGGTGATAGTGACATGTCAATGTAGTTTTGTCAGTTGTAACTTGCTGTGAACCTAAACCTGATAATTGTCATGTATAACTTACCACTAACACTGTGCTTAATTTTGAAATACAATGTTTTCCCCTTAAGTTTGGGAATAATGAAGGATGTCTGGTCTCACCACTTCGAGTCAACATTTTATTGGATGTTCTAGTCAGTATGGTAATGTAAGACCAAGAAACAAAATGCATCCAGACTGGAATAGAAATTGATGTATATAAAATCCATATACAAAAATCAAGATTTCTGGGACGCCTGGGTGGCTCAGTTGGTTGGACGACTGCCTTCGGCTCAGGTCATGATCCCAGAGTCCCGGGATCGAGTCCCGCATCAGGCTCCCAGATCCATGGGAAGTCTGCTTCGCTCTCTGACCTTCTCTTAGCTCATGCTCTCTCTCACTGTTTCTCTCTCAAATAAATAAATAAAATCTTTTAAAAAAAAAATCAAGATTTCTGTATACTAACAGCAATAAGAAAGTTGAGTTAAAAATGCGACACTGCTTATAAAGGCATAAAAATAGTGGAATAT
The DNA here is from genome assembly GCF_964662115.1 of Mustela nivalis. Lineage (NCBI taxonomy): Eukaryota > Metazoa > Chordata > Mammalia > Carnivora > Mustelidae > Mustela > Mustela nivalis. Next base: position 4,521,919 of record NC_139032.1, on the reverse strand, counting down.
TTAAAGATACTTCTGACTAAAGAGGCACAAGATTATGTCCCTGAAAACTATGAAGTATTGCTGAGGTGAATGAAGAAAGAACTATGTAGGGGATATGTACAGTGGGTATAGGTCAGATGACTCAGGTTTAAATTCTCAGTTTTGTAAAGTTAACCTATAGATTTGTCACAAAGCTGGTCAAAATTCCAGCAGGAGTTTGCATTTTCTACAAGTAGAATCATGTCTATATCCTTTCACATAAGACTTCTTTATTCAACATAATTATTTTGAGATTTACCCACTGTTATTGCTATGTGGTATTCCACTGTCTGGATATATCACAATCGGTTTATCCACTAACATGCTGCTAGACATTTGGACGGCTCCCGTTTTTTGTCTAGCACAAAGCAAGCTGCCATGAACACACACACGTGTCTGTGTGCGGACATGCGTTTTCATTTCTCTTGGGCGACCAGCAACAGAATGGCTGGGTAAATGGTAGGTGGACACTGAGCTTCTGCAGAAACTGCCAGACCACTTTCCAGAAGTGTTTGTGTGGTTTTGCACTACCAACAACATTGTCCGAGAACTCTAGTCACTCCCACACTTGTCAGCACTTGCCATGGCCCATCTTTCTAATTTCAGCCACGCCAGTTGATGTGTACTGCTAGCTCACGGAGGTTTTCGTCTGCGTTTCACTAATGACTCATGATTTTGAACTCATCTCACTGCTTATTTGCCATTTCTGTATCATCTTAGGTGATGTGTGTTCAAAACTTTGGGCTGCTAAAAACTGTGTTTTCTTTTCATGATTGAATTTAAGACCTCTTTATTCTTGATACAAGTCCTTTCTTGACTATATTACTTCTCAGACATTTTTCCCAGTATGTGGCATTTTTCTCTTGTTAACAGTGTCTTCTGAAGAGAAAAAGCTTTCAATTTTGATGAAGTCCAGTTGAAAGAAAAATTATTTCTATTGCTATACTTAAGTAGTCTTTGTTCATTCCAAAGTCACCAGAATTTTTTCCCTTTGTTTTCTTCTACAAGTTTTACATTTTCTGCTCTTATAGTTATCTACGATCGATTTTCTGTGTGGTACATGACTACACACTTATTCCAGTTCCGTGTGCTAAAAAGATCACCCTTCCTACATTAGATCGCTCTGGTACCACTGCTGAAAACCAGCTGCCCATGCGGGTTTGGTCTCCTTCTGAAGCCTCTATTCTGTCCCACTGATAACTCGTCCGTCTCAACACCAGCACCACACTGTCCTTACTCCCCCACCTTTTTAGTAAGTGTTGACATCGGTAGTGCTAGTCCTCCAGACTTGTTCCTCTCTCTTCCAAAGTTGCTTTGGCTATTCCAGGCTCTTTACATTTCCATAGAAATTTTAGAATCACCGTTAAAAAAAAAAAAAAAAGCCTGCTGGAATTTTGACCAGCTTCGTGACAAATCTATAGATTAACTTCACAGAGCTGAGAATTTAAACCTGAGTCATCTGACCTATACCCACATATCTCCTACATAGTTCTTTTCTCATTCCTCAGCAATACTTCATAGTTTTCAGGGACACAATCTTGTATGTCTTTTGTCAGAAGTATCAGTGGTTGCCTCAAGGCAGGGACGGGGTTTGGGAAGTCTGGCATGTGTAGATTATCAAGGGTCATGGGGGAGCTTTGGGGGATGATGGGTGTATTCATTTTTCTGAGTTATGGTTATGGTTTTACAGGCACACTAAATAAGAACTCGTTAATTTTCAACTGTCCTCACCACTATATTTGGGTTGGGTCAGGGTAAGACGGTGGCTGTTTAGAACCACACATCTAAGTCACATCATGAACAGAACCTCACTGGTGTGAAACTCTGAGCAGTGTTGTATGGTCTCACACCTTCCTCAGAGGTAGAGTCCTCTCATGGGGGACCTCAGGGAGCAGGCTCTGGGGTTGACAGCTTAGATCAGTGGTCAGGAAATTGGAGGCTGGAGGCCAAATGGAGTCACTTGCTGCTTATTTTGAAATACAGCCTATAAGCTAAAGGGCTTTTATGCTTTTAAATGGTTTTAAGATTTAAAAGAAGAATTCATGACAGATCATATGAACTTAAAACTTCAGTACTCATACATAACGTTTTCGTGGAGCAGCCACTCTCATTTGTCTGTGTACTACTTTTGGTGACTTTTCCCCTAAAAGGCGTGGTTGGGTGGTTTCAACAGATGTTAACATACGGCCTGCACAAGCTAAATACTTTGCAGGCCAGGTTTGCCAGCCCACCACTGAAAGCCATGCTTCTCAGCCAGGGACAGTTTTTCCCCCCAGGGACTTAGTGGTGTCTGGACTTCTCACCAGTCACCATTGGGAGGGGTGCTCCCGACTCCCCATGTGTGTGGGGTCCTGGGTGCTGCTGGATATCTTAAAGAGCGCAGGACCACCCACCGAGACAAGGGACTGGCAGGCCCACCATGTCAGAACTGTCTAGATAGAAAAGCCCTGGTTTATTTATTTATTTATTTATTTTTAAAGATTTTATTTGAGGGCGCCTGGGTGGCTCAGTGGGTTAAGCTGCTGCCTTTGGCTTGGGTCATGATCTCGGGGTCCTGGGATCGAGTCCCACATCGGGTTCTCTGCTCAGCAGGGAGCCTGCTTCCCTCTCTCTCTCTGCCTGCCTCTCTGCCTCCTTGTGATCTCTGCCTGTCAAATAAATAAATTAATTAATTTAAAAAAAAGATTTTAATTGAGAGCGAGAGAGTGAATACAGACCAAGACAAAGAGCTGTGGGGAGGAGCAGAGGGAGAAGGAGAAGCAATTTCCACACTGAGTGCAGAGCCTATGTGGGCCTCGATCTCACAACCCTGAGATCATGACCTGAGCTGAAATCAAGGATCGGCTGCTCAACTGACTGAGCCACCCAGGCACTCCAAGAGAATCCCTGGTTTAGAGGAACAGGTACAGAGGTTTTTAATAACAAAATCACATACTGCTTATGGCAAAATCTAATGAATTATACCTAGGTGGGGTCTTTTAGTGATAACTTTTGAACAAACCATTTCTATACACTGGTCTCTTTCCCAAGGTTTTCTCTTAACTCTTAGATGCTGTTTTCTTTTGCTCTGTTTCCATGTCTCATATGCTCCTGTGGCCAGAACTGAGTGTTCCTTGATGGATGATCCTGCTTCCAGATTGTATTCTGTTGTGCTCAAATGAAGCTTTGTTTCTTAGCAACCTTGGTCATTTATAATGGTGCTTCACTGTGAACCGCTCAGACTTGGAGCGAGCCCTTCAAGTCTCCTCCTTCCCGATACTGGTAGACTTTATCTTTGATGCTCAGGAAGGTCCATCAGCAAGGTCTTCCTTAGGGTGGGCTCTAGTTCATTGTCCAGAAGAAAGCCCAGAAGAGATTTAAAGATACAGGTAGTGGGGGCACCTGGCTAAGTTCATTCAGAAAAATATATGACTCTTGATCTCAGGGTCATGAGTTCAAACCCCATGTTGGGGCAGAGATTACTTAAATAAATAAACTTAAAAAAAAATAAATTAAAAATAAAGGTAGAAGCCATGTTCATACATGCCTTCTCTCTCCAGAGTTTTCTAATCTTTTTTATCAGTGGTTCTTTTTTTTTTTTTTTTTTTTTTTTTAAAGATTTTATTTATTTATTTATTTGACAGACAGAGATCACAAGTAGGCAGAGAGGCAGGCAGAGAGAGAGAGAGAGAGAGAAGCAGGCTTCCTGCGGAGCAGAGAGCCCGATGCGGGGCTCGATCCCAGGACCCTGAGATCATGACCCGAGCCGAAGGCAGCAGCCCAAACCACTGAGCCACCCAGGTGCCCCTTTATCAGTGGTTCTTAAGGTGTTTAAATTTGTAAAAGTAGTATATATGTTTTAAAAACTCAAAATGATGCATAGGTTTATAAGGCAGAAAAGGTAAGTTGCCTTAACCATAACTCATAGTTTGGTGCACGGATAGGCACACTTTTTCTTCAAGGTTCCAAAGGTAAATATTTTAGGCTTTGAGGTCTAACAGTCTCTGTTGAAACTACTCACTTCGCTGTTACAGCCCAAAGTAGCTTCCAGTGGTAGTAAGTAAACAGATGCACATAACTATGTTCCAGTGGTACTTTGTTTGAAAAAACAGAATATGGCCTACAGGCCCTAGTTTTCCACCCTCTAGTTAAATTTCGTGACCCCTCTATACATATGTGAACATATATATTGAAACAAATAGAATTGTTCACTATATCTTATACTACTACCTATTTTCCTTTCACTCATTAACAAATTGTGGACATATATGTTAATATAAATTAATCTATCCCATTTGTCCACTCTGTTTTCATTTTATAAGTTATTTAATAATTTGGTGATGAATATTTAAATTCTTTGCTAGTTCTTCTCTAAGTACTCTTATGCATATATTTTTGTGGTCTTCATTTTAATTTTCAGGGTTTTTGTTTTGTGTTGTTTTGTTTTTTGATAGAGATCACAAGTAGGCAGAGAGAGAGGGAGGGGAAGCAGGCTCCCCACTGAGCAGAGAGCCTGATGCGGGGTTCCATCCCAGGACCTTGAGGTCATGGACCTGAGCTGAAGGCAGAGGCCTTAACCCACTGAGCCATCCAGGTGTCCCTTAATTTTCAGTTTAAAAATAATATAATAATAGAGTCTCCTTTGTTTTTGAACTATATTATCCCTTGGGTTTATTTTGGGATGTTGTTTAATATTTATAAGTCATTTGGTAATGTTTATTAATATATTTCAAGGCTACCTTATAGGTATATTCAAATCTAGAATTGTAATCTCTTTCTAGTGCTGTTATCATTAAGTACTTTTATATCTCTAGTTGTGCTTTTGTCATAAGATCTACTTTGGTAATATGGATGCTTTCTTTTGGTATACATCTGCTTGATATAATTTTTGCATCATTTTACTGTCATCTTACTATAATCTTCTATTTTAATATACTTTACATTAGCATATGGAGGTTTTTTAATGCAATCTGACAATCTTTATCTTTTAACCGAAACATTTAGTCTATTTATATTTCATGTAATACTTGACATGTTTAGGTTTAAATCTATTTTCTGACAATTTGCTTTCTATTTGTCCTGCCTGTTCTGTGGTTTGTTTTTCCTTTATTTTAAATTCTTACTTGTTTTTTAAAATTGATTAGTGAGTTTTCATTGTTCTGTTACTAATTTACACTTTTTACTATTATAATTTACACTATTTATTACATATTACATCTCAACTTATCAAGTCTTAATATAAATTAGTACCTTCCCCTCTTCCTGGACAATGCAAGGGACAGCTTCACCTCCAGTCGCCTGATCCCAGCACAAGTGCTTTGTCCATCATATTAATTCTTTGTATATGTTAAGTCTTCAGAAGACAATGATGTTGATTTTCATTTAGGTCAGGCTCTCAACCTTAGCACTATTAACATTTGCATTAAATAGTTCTTTTTTTGTGGAGGGCTGGTCTTTGTCTATTTAGTAGGATCCCTGGCCTCTACTCCTTAGACGGAACCAGCACCTTCCCTTTGATAATGACAAGCAAAAATGCCTTCACACATTACCAGACGGGGGATGAAGAGAATCATCCTGCCCCAGCTGAGAACCAGTGCTTTCAAATCACCTAATCATTTATCCTTTTATGTCTGCTCATTCTGCTGCAGTGTCAGTCTCCTGTCAGGGTTATGTTCTTTCTGATTGAAGAATACTTTTTAGTATTTGCTTTAATGCAGGACTACTGGTGGCCAGTTCTTTTTTCGTATGCATCTGAAAAGATTTATGTATTGTGTCTTTCTGAAAGAATGTATTTGCTAGACATGGAATTGTAGGTTGACAAGTTTTTTGTTTCATCAATTTGAAGATTTCATTCTAATATCTTCTTGTTTCCTTAGTTTTGATTGAATAGGCACCTGCCAACCTGATTATTTCTCCTTTAAAAGTAACTTTTTTTCTGGCTGCTTTGGAGATAGTTTCTTTGTCTTTGGTTTCCAGATGTTTTGCTCTATTATACAGAGGTAGGATTTTCTTGTTTTTATCCTCTTTGGGACTTAAACATTTCTTCAATCTATGGCCTCATTAAATTTGGAGACTTGTCAGCTCTTATATTTCCACCTAAGCAGAGTTGTGCAGCGGAAGCATGCTGGGCCCATATTTCCACCTAATACTTTCCCACTTCTGTCCTGTTTCTGTCCAAAGCCACACCTGCAGGGGTGATGGCCTTTTTACTGTGTCTGCACTCTCTCGTCATCTTCACTCCTGTCACTCCATGAATTTTGCTGGTCATTTTTTCAACCTCTATCCCAGACAAATCTGTCCATTGACTTTCTTGATTCTGTTATTGTGGGTTTTAGCTTTTCAGTTTTCAGTGAGTTCCTCTCATTGTTTCTAATTCTCTACTGAAAGTTTCAGTCTTGTACTTTTTGAACACTTAATCCCATTTCTCTTTAACTCTATATCTGAAGACTGCCATTTTCTGGACCCTATTTCTATTTTCTGTTATTTCCCTGGGGTGGTAGCCATGTTGTTCTGTTTCTTCAAATGCTTCATGGCTTTTGATTGAGCACCAGATGTTGTATAATGAAAATTAGGAAAATACTTTGAAGCCTTGGGTGATATATTCTTTATCCCAGAAGGATTTACATCTGCTTCAGTCATGAGGTTAGGCACTACCAGTTACAGACAGTGATCTGAAGCTGAGCCTCACTGTCCCTAATTACTAATTACACTGAGCCCCAAACCAGATCCTGAGGACTTTGCCACATCACCTTCCCTTCATGCTGCTGCTGGCATGGCCCTGTTCCTAGATGGTTTTTTGTTTTGTTTTGTTTGTTTTTAAAAGATTTCATTTATTTATTTGACAGAGAGAGAGCCTGCAGGGGAGAGGGGTGGAGAAGAGTAGAAGGAGAGAGAGAATCTCAAACAGACTCCCAGCTGAGCTCAGAGCCTGACGTGGGGCTCGATCCACAGCCCTGAGATCAGGACCTAAGCTGAAATCAAGAGTTGGATGCTCAACCCACTGAGCTATCCAGACATCCCAGTGCCTAGAGTTTTATTTCTCTCTTGCCTCCTGAGGCTGTTTTAAAACTACAAAGAAATTTTCTGGACACTCCTTCCAGATGCCTTCAGAAAAAAGCTGTTCAAACCTATTTGGTTTCAGTTCTATCTCAAATATTAGTTTTGCTCTTTTCCTCTAATCTATTCTCAGCATCTGCTCTCTGGAGTGCTTTGTATGCATTATCAGAACCAGGAGTTCCCTCGGATTACTTTTATTTCCTGCTGAAATATATCCTCTCTCTCCAAAGGAATGTTTTGGGTTTTAAAATTTTTGAAATCTTACATCAGAAAATATAAATTTTGGAAATAGAATAATGATTTCAAAATTGTTTAGAGTTTTGTTTAGTTGGAGATAGAATAACGATCTCAAAATTGTTTTCCTCCAAAACCTTAGCTGTTGTCCATTTACTGGTGTTACTGATGAGAAGTCTTAAATGTGATTCTCATCTCTTTGTAAGAAGTCTTTTTTCCCTCTTTGTGTGGAAGCTGTTTTCGTATTTTCAACTCCTCTCTAATAGTCAGAAGTTTTACTATAAAGCACAGGCTTGTTTTCATTTTGTTTGGTTTTCATTTTTTTTTAATTTATCCTTGGGATCTTTTAACCTAACGAGGACTTGATTTTCCACACGAGTGCTCCCTCACTTACTGTCTTTTTCAGTCGCCTCCTGGTCTCGGAGGTGCTCGTCCCGGGGTCTAGATGGCCAGGAACCCCTCCCCTCCTTATCTCCTAGTGCAGCTGTGCATTCCCCTTGTTTTAAGAGGTCTTCCGTTCCTTCCAGGGTGTGGTGAGAGGAGAGGGCGGGCCTTCAGCTTGGTGTGTTCTCTTGAATGTCACTAGATCTTTTTAACTTTGCCGCCAGCGTCCCCCTCCCTGGGTGGTTACACTTGGACCAAGCTCTGACGCATCACCTGCTCACTTCAGCTCCAGGGACCGCAGCCTCTGAGGCATTGTCCACGCCTGCGAACCCCTTAGGGCAAGCTTTTGTTCAGTATAGATGCCCATTAATTACTGTCTCTTCAAAACCCCTGCTGGGGGTCATTGAGATGAAATTTACGTCATCTACTTCAGTTTTAGTAGAACTAACAGGCAAAGGGTGTGAGGGGAGCAAATCCCTCAGCCGACAGGCAGTTGACATTATAAAAGTCGATTCAGAGAGCCAGCAGATTGGGTTGGCAAGGAGCCGCAATGGCAGCAGGGGAAGCAGTGTGAGAAGCTGGGCTGCCAGCCGGAGGGGAGCAGCATGTGCCAAGTGGCGGGGACGTGGGCTCTGATGGAGAGCGTCGCAGCTGCACTTGGCGTGCAGCGAGTTCACGGAAATTGTCTTGCGTTGACGGCCATCTTTGCAGACTCCCCATCCTGAAATGGGTGAGAGTTATGAGGAGCCCAGCCCTGGATGGGGGCCTGGCCCTGGATGAGGTCTCAGAAGGCCATGGTCCCAGGGCCTTGTCTGGGCTCGCCCTCCCCCAGTGACACCCTGGAGGGTGTCAGCCTAAGTCCCTTAGGCTTTCCCTATACCCCCGCACCCCACCCCAGCCCCGCCAAAATTGGCTCGCCTTTACTTAAGCAGAAACCTAAATATACATGTCAAAAATAAAATTACAGAGCTATCTTCATTTTAACAAAGTCAGAATCTAAATGTCTAAATAATTTTTATACTAACTTTATAATTTGATGCCTAGGCCTTTGCTATTTTCGGTGATATATAGAACTTTGCATTACATTTAATATTTACTTTAATAAGCAACTCTGCAATTGAGTAAATGTGTTTCTAGAGGTAAAATTTATGGTACTCTAATCCCAGTAGATATTATTTTGATCAAGTAAATTTTTCTTTCTAGCACTTCCTGTTTTGTCCCAACATTAAATACCATCTGTAAGTCTTGGTTAACTTACTGTTTTTCTCCCTTTAAAGTTTTTCATCAACTGTCTTAAGTAAGTTTTTAAAACATTAAATTGAGAATTTTAAACTTCTGCACAAAGCCATGAAACGTCTATTGTCTCTTTTAACAGGCTTAAAAATGAAAAACAATTTTAATTAATACTTCATGTTCTTAAAACCTAATTTTAAAAATAGAGAATTTAATTTTCAAACCAACTTATACTTCTATTGAGCATGTAATTCTATTTAAACATATTAAGAATATATTTAATCCTAATTCCGTAAAAGTTCAAAATACTTGGGAAGTATTCATCCTGAAAAAAACAAGTAAACAGTATAATGCACAATTTACATTTTTAAAATCTATTAGTAAGAGGTAATTTCCTCAAGTGTTAAACACATTTGCAACATAAAACACCCAAATATTAAAACCATTCCACATGCTTTAGTAGAAACTTAAAATTTAAAACTTTTTTACCTGAAATTCTAAACTAAGTAGGTTTTGCTTGGTGTCATTTAAGTCTCCAGCTGAAAATGAAACAAAACCAGAGCTTTCTTTAAAACAAAGAGGATTGTTGAGAAATGTTAACTGACTTCTTAGTAAAATCTGAAATAACTGCTTCCCTTGGGGATAAATGCCTTTCAGATCTTTGTGCAGAACAGCCAAGAGAGTAACCAGGGAAGATGGTTACCAAGGGAAATATTTTTTCTAAATCACAGGAGAAGCAGAAAGCAAAGGCAGGCGAAGGCATTAGGAAGGCGGGAGCTGGAAACTCAGAAGAAGAGGCTGATTAAGAAATGTGTCGTTTCCATAGACTGTTTGCATTAAAAAAGATCTTAAAGTTCACACCACTCGACATGGTCACCCTTGAGCTCTACCAGATTCCAGAGACGCCCTTGTTGCCATGTTGAGGACTGTGCATTCCTGGGATGCCTTTCGTGGGGTTAACTGGCTTATTTCCCCCCCTGCTCCCCCGCAGTCTGCGGCAGTGTTAACAAAGCAAAGAGCTGTTACATGTTAATGTCACTGAAATTATGTAACTTCGAACCTTGAAGCAATAACAAGAAAATGTGTGTAGGAACTTAGAGCCTCCTGATGATGATTACTCTGGCGAATTTTTTGTCTACTTTGGCCTCAGTTTTTTGTGTTTTTTTTTTTTGTTTGTTTTGTTTTGATTTACAAATGAGCAAGTCAGAGAGCAGAGTTACCTCTGCTTATGGGGACCTTGCATGAGTTACTGTTGTTTCTGATTAAAGTTTATTCTTCTGTACAACTTGGATGACAATACTTTCCTTTCAAATTTTTGTGCAAATGAATAACGTATGTAAAATGCCTGTCATAGAGTAGGTAATTATATAATGACTATTTTAAAAATTCTTATTATTCTACTTCAGGTGTCCAAATTTTCTGACAGGAGACACATTTTTGTTGTTCCAGAATCTTAACATGACCTGGTAGACCAAATCAAGATGATCGACTAAGCACATGGGCCACCCAAAGTCCTAAAATGACAGAAACTATATTTGTTGGGGGTTATTGTTTTGGTTTTTTGGTAACACTTTACTGAAAAATAATTAGTACTATTAGAAGAAAGAAATTTTGAGAAATTCTTTAATGATTAAAGGCATGTAGACTCTGACAGACAACACCGCAGTCCAAAAACATGTGGGAGAGGTTAGCTTGTGGGTGTTCCAGGTTTAGAAATTATAAATGCTGGTAACAGTGAGGTTTGTTAGAGACTGCACTTAGGAGTAGCAGGTCAGGGGGGTGCCTGGGTGGCTCAGTTGATTAAGCATCTGCCTTCCTCTCGGGTCATGATCGTAGGGTCCTGGGATCGAGTCCCACGTTGGACTCCATACTCGAGGGGTGTGTGCTTCTTCCTCTCTCTCTGCCCCTCACCCATTCGTTCTCTCTCTCTCAGATAAATAAAATCTTAAAAAAAAGAAAAAGACTAGCAGGTCAGATGACCCCAGTCTTCCTGGGGTCTCCAGCATTTGTTCTAAGTACAGGCATCTGCCCCTGAATTGAACTTGGATTCTCATCCAGTTGGTCTGGGTGGCTGGTGGAACAAGGAACTTCCCCACATGTTCAGAATCCAAACTCACTACTAATACAACCAGGTATAAGAATAAGGTTGACCATCCCCACCACATATTCAAAGCCTTTGGTCAGTATTTTAATCCTATACTCTATAGTACTAAGCAGATAGCTCAGGATTACCAAACATTTGGGACAACTCTGACATTAGAGATAGGACCCTTACCTCCCCCTCCAAAAATACTTAGACTGTAAGGAAAGAAAAGGGCTTTGGAGATTAAACAACAGTGTGTTACCACTACACACTTAGTAGAATGGCAAAAATCCAAAACACGGACATCACCACCACATGCAAGCAAGGGTGTCGAGCAACAGGACCTCTCATTCTTTGCTGGTGGGAATGTAAAATGGTGCAGCCACTTTGGAAGACAGGGTGATGGTTTATTCAAAAACTAAGCATACTCTTGGGGCGCCTGGGTGGCTCAGTGGGTTAAGCCGCTGCCTTCGGCTCAGGTCATGATCTCAGGGTCCTGGGATCGAGTCCCGCATTGGGCTCTCTGCTCAGCAGGGAGCCTGCTTCCCTTCCTCTCTCTCTGCCTGCCTCTCCACCTATTTGTGATTTCTGTCAAATAAATAAATAAAATCTTTAAAAAAAAAAACAAAAAACTAAGCATACTCTTACCATGTGATCCAGCGGCCGTGCTCCTTGATATTTGCCCAAATAAGTTGAAAACTTAAGTCCACACGGATTCCTGCACACGAATATTTACAGCAGCTTTATTCACACCTGCCAAAACTTGGAAGCAACCGAGATGCTGTTCAAGCAGGTGATGGGTAAATAAACTGCAGCCCACCCACAGAAGGGATACTACTCAATCCTTCAAGGAAATACGCTATCAAGCCATGAAAAGACATAGAGGAAAGGAAACTTAAACACACATTACTAGTGAAAAAAGTCACTTTGAAAAGGTGCACGCTTTATGATTCTGACTATATTACATTCTGGTGAAGGCACAGCTGTGGAGAAGAGTGAAAGGTCAGTGGTTGCCAGAGATCAGAGCGGAGGAGGGGTGAATCGACAGAGCACAGAGGATGGTTAAGGCAGGGCAACTACCCTGTGTGATACCCTAATAGTGGATCCGTGTCAGTGCACATTTGTCCTAAACCGTAGGATATATACTACCAAGTATAAACTCTAATGTAACCGAAGGGTTTGGGTGATTATTATGTGTCAGTATAGTTTATCCCTAGTAACAAACACACCACTCCAATGCCAGATGTTGGTAAAAGCAGAGCTTATGCATGAAGGGTGGCTGGGGAATATACGGAAAACCTCTGTGCTTCCCTCTCTATTTTGCTGTGAATCTGGAATTTCTCTTTTAAAAAGTGGCCTCGTTTGAAATACATACACTGTTTGGGGAAGGAAAAAATGTTGATGAGTGTAGTGTTGGACACAGTGTGTTTGGGACAAACAAAATCCTTTAATTCTTTGAGCACAGCTTAACAATAGCTGTTTGCTGCGCCAGCATTTGACTTCTAGGGATCCAGGGTAGACATCTGTGCACATCTGTGCCTAGAGGAAGGCACTCGGCAGCACTGTAACATCAAAGAGCAGGAACCGGGCTGCCATAAAACTCTGTAGAAAGACAGTTATAGTTATTATTCGGGCTTGCAAATTGTCCCCAATATCCCAAGAGGAAAAAAAGGAAGTCAGAACAGTACGTGTGCTATGTTAACTTACCTTCTTCTAATGTGTAAGGCGTAGCACCTTCTTGAGGACAAACAGGAAGGAATTAATAAGGAATAAATATCAGACTCTTAATAATGTTTATTTCTGAGTGATGGAATTATGCAGGGACTTTACTGTTTAATCTGTGTTTTGATAACATTTGAGCTTATAACCAGGTCAGAAAACTTTCTAAAAGAAGGTAAGCAATCAGAAAAAGAGGTGACTTAAAGCAGCATTATAGAGAGAAGCAGCTTTCCCGTGACGCCGAAACTAACAGAGACCAGGACTCTGGCTTCTGAGGTTCCTGCTCTAACATTTTGTGGCTTAATGGACTGTTACATGAATCCTTCTGCAGAAACTATTTTAACCACATAGTACATGGAAAATGCTGGTGTTGGAGTCCCCACCCCTTTGTTATTGCAGCCATAACTGTGTCCTGAGACTTGGCTCTGACAGTGGCTTTGCAGTGTGGTGTGGGTCCGGCGCAGGATGTGAGCGGGTCCCTGTGCGCCCAGGCACAGGAGCAGCCAGCACGGGTTCAGCCTCCAGAACACATGTCAAAGTGACGACTTCTTTTCAGTATTTTTACTCCTGTGCTGTAGAGTACCAGTGAGTTAGTTTTTCTTGGAAGGGTGTGGTTGTTTTCCATATGACAACTTGGTAGCTAGCATCTCAATAAAGCTAAATTTTGGAAATTTTACAGAGGTCCCTTTCAGAAATGGGTCTTACGTCCTGGGGTCTCTTGTCTGCCTTTTTGTGCCACAGATGTCTCCAACTAATTCATACCAAAGTGTGACAGGCTTTATTTGCTGTTCCTGAATACCCTCTCTAAGGAATATTCACATGTGAGTGGAGTGCTAGTGAGTGAATGTGCCGTGATACAGACTGTCGCCCCACTTGTGAGTTGTGGTGCATGTCCCTGAAATGATTCTATGATATGTACTACTGCCATAAATCGACAGGATGCCCAGTTCACTGCCCCTTTATTGTTTAAATTATTTTTATATTCTGGAATCAGTAATACAAATGCATACAAATAGCATAAATTTTTAAAGTACACACTTAAGAATCAGTTTTCTGTATTAAATACTGGCAGTTTGGGTTCTACCAACCTTGCCACCAAAGACTGAAAAAGCCTGATAATTATAAAAATTTTAAATCACCAGTGTGGTTTAAAAAAAAAAAATTTGTAGGGCGCCTGGGTGGCTCAGCTAAGCATCTGCCTTTGGCTCCGATCATGATCCCAGGGTTCTGGGATCAAGCCCCACATCAGGCTCCCTGCTCTGCCGGGAGTCTGCTTCTCCCCCTCCCTCTCCTGCTGCTTGTGTTCCCTCTCTCCCTGTCTCTTTCTGTCAAATAAAATAAAATCTTAAAAAAATAAAAAATTGGAGCCCCTGGGTAGCTTCCTGCCCTGGGGGAGTCTGCCAGAAATGTCAAGGAGCAAAACTGTCAACAAAATAGAAAACAGTTACATAGCAGACAACATCCACAGTGCCACAGCTGTGTTTGGGGGAGGTTAAATTTTTTAAAAAGATTTTATATATTTGTCAGAGAGAGAGTGAAAGAGAGCACAAGCAGGGGTAGAAGCAGGCTCTCCACTAAACAGGGAGCCTGATGGAGGACTTGATCCCAGGACTGTGGGATCATGACCTGAGCTGAAGGCAGATACTTTATGGACTGAGCCACCCAGGCATCCTAGGGGTGGGTGGGTGGGTGGGTGGGTTGGTTGGTTATTTATTTATTTAAGATTTTATTTAATCAGTTGAGAAAGGGAGTGAGAGAGACCGTGAGAGGGGAGAGGTCAGAGGGAGAAGTAGACTCCCCGCTCAGCAGGGAGTCCAATGCAGGACCCTGTCCTGGGACTCCAGGATCACGACCCAAGCCAAAGACAGTTGCTCAACCAACTGAGCCACTCAAGCGCCCCTTTGGGTTTTTTTTAAAAACAGACCTAATAAAATCAGCAGCAAGGTTGATGAAGGAACAAAGAAGGAGAGTGCAGGTCACCAGTGTGAGGACTTAAAAACAGCGACCCTGTAGATTCTGAGAGCAGGTAAAAGAACAGTAAGAGTATATTATCAACAACTTTATGCCAGCAAAGTTAGATGATAAGATAATTCCTAGAAAATATTACTTTTTTTATGATTTTGATTTTACTTATTTAACACAGAGAGAGAGATCACAAGTAGGCAGAGAGGCAGGCAGAGAGAGAGAGGGAAGCAGGCTCCCTGCTGAGCAGAGAGCCTAATGCAGGGCTCAATCCCAGGACCCTGACATCATGACCTGAGCCGAAGGCAGAGGCTTAAACCACTGAGCCAGTCAGGTGCCCCATTTCCTGGAAAATACTATTTAATGAACTGTCAGAAACAGACAAAGAAAATCTGAATTGTCTATAAGTATTGAGGGAGTCAAATTTGTAATTTCACACCTCCCGACAAAGAATACCAGAGACCTATGTTATTTGTTAACAAATTTTATCAATGTTTTAAGGCTAGCATAACCATACGGTAGCCAGACAAAGATAGTACAAGAAAGGAAAATTATCAATCAGTCTCACTAATGAACATGGATTCACAAAACTAAAATATTAACAAACCAAATCTGGCAATATAATACCCCATGACTACGTTGGGCTTATTCAAGAAATGCAGGTTGATTTGAGGATAAGACACAAACAAAGAAACAAAAAAACCAGAAAAATAAACATCATGCGATCGTGTTAATGTTTAAAGAAGAAAGAAAGAACACTTTTGCATACTAGAAATGGAAGGAATTCCTTAGTCTGACATTATCTACAAAACAACATACTTCCACCCCTAGCTACATACCTGGGAAGATTAAGTAAATATCCACATGAGAACTTATCCATGAATTTCTAATTTCATTGCTACACTGTTTGTAACAGCCAACATGTGGCAGCAACCCAAGTGTCCCATCGGCTGATGAATAGATAAATGTGGTCCAGCCACACAGTGGAATATCATTCAGCCGTAAAAAGGAATAAAGCTCTGATTCTCACTACCACGTGGGTAAGCCTCAAAAACATGATGCTTAGCGCAAGAAGCCAGTCAGAGAAGACATACCTCATATGACTCCATTTACAAGAAATGTCCAGAACAGGCAAATCCACAGGGGGAGGGAGTGGGTGAGCAGTCTGGGGTGGCAGGATAGAGGAAAGAGTTTCTTTCTGGGGTGACCACATGTGTGAGAAATAGGCCATGGGGATGGCTCCCCACTATGAATGTACTGAAAACCACTGAATTATGTATTTTAAAAGGGTGACTTTTATGGTATGTAAATTATATCTCAGTAAAGTTGTTATTTAAAAAATACTCAGTGGTGAAATACTGAAATTTTCCTTTTTCTGGAACAAGACAAGGAGCTCTTGATGGTCCCCGCCAGTGGAAGAAAGCAAGAAAAGAAGGGAAAAAATACAGCAAACTAAGTAATGGAAGGAAAAAATTCTTATTAGTCCCAGATGATATGGTATATATGTCAAAAATCAAAAATAACTTAGAAAAACCATTAAATCATATAATGTGTTTTCCAGATACACAATATATAAAAATCAGTTGTTTCTTCTAAAGTTAAAGAATGGAAGGTAAGATGTGCTTTAAATATCAAATATATTAAAAATATAACAAGTATTTTGGAATGAATCTAAGCAATGATGAGCAAGCTCTCTTCAGAGAAAATGTTGAAGGAAATTAAAGCAGCAGTACAGAGAGGGCCGGTTCCAGCCTTGGGGAATGGAACATTCCGGATTGCAAGATACCATTTCTACTTAAACTGATCAGAGTTGATGCAGTTTCAACCAGAATCCTCATAGTTTATCCCCCCTCGCTTTTTAAAAAAATATTTTATTTATTTGTCGGAGACACCGGGAGAGAAGGGAACACAGCAGGGGGAGTGGGAGAGGGAGAACCTGGCTTCCCACTGAGCAGGAAGCCCAATGCAGGGCTCGGTCCTATGATCCTGGGATCATGACCTGAGCCAAAGGCAGACGCCTAACGACTGAGCCACCTGTGCCCCTCCCCTTTTTTTTGGATGGAACTTGACAAATTATAAAATGTATATGGAAATACAAGGACAGAAGAATAGCCAAGCCAATTTTTTTTTTTTTTTTTTTTTTAAGATTTCATTCATCCATGACAGAGAGAGGGAACATAAGCACAGGAGCTGAAGAGGGGGAAGTAGGCTTCCTGCTGAGCAGGGAACCCAATGCGGGGCTCATTCTCAGGACGCTGGGATCATGACCTGAGCTGAAGGCAGATGCTTAACGACTGAACCACCCAGGCACGCAAAAAAAAAATATATATATATATATTATTTATTTGACAGACAGAGATCACATTTAGGCAGAGAGGCAGGCAGAGAGAGAGGAGAGGAAGCAGGCTCCCCGCCAAGCAGAGAGCCCTATGCGGGGCTCCATCTCAGGACCCTGGGATCGTGACCCAAGCCAAAGGCAGAGGCCTTAACTCACTGAGATACCCAGGTGCCCCAAGTCAAGCCATTCTTGATGCAGAACTAGGCAGAGGACTTCATCTTGCATTTCAGCTCTTAACGATCAGGAGCCGCAGTAGATCGGACGGTTTGCTCATGACTCTCAGTGTAGCTCATCACATTCAGCTCCTTGTCGTAGAGAGAAGTGGCCCTGCCGGGCATGGGGTCACCTTCCTTCAGCTGGTTGTTTGCAGGGACTGGGAAATGGAGGCCGAGAGACTGCATGCTAGAGACCAGAGCCAGGATCCATAGACAAAGGTACAGACAGGCTAATTTGGGCTTCGTGGAGTAAACGAACAAACAAAAACCTTTTCTCATAACCACACCTTAGCCTGAGCTGCCTCATGAGGTTACAACTCCACAGGACCGGAAAGACGTTCTGTTGGGAATGCTGAAGAGGGGCGTCTGCGACACGAACGTGACCATTTCGTTCCCGTGATTCTGTCTCTCGGAGGTGGTGTGTCAGGCCATGGGACCTTGGAGGTCCGACCTTCTTGGGGACTCCCCTCACTCCCTGAGCGAGTGATCAGGGGTGGGCTTAGTAGAATGGCACATGTGGATTGCCAGAGGGGTTCTAGGTCGGGATCTCTGGGCCCAGACCCTGAATCTCTGTGCTGACCGTGTCTGGTGAGAAGGCATAGATGTGTTCTTCTGCGTGACATCTGGGTGTGGAGACACCCAGTGAATGGTTCCCCCGAGGATGCCAGGTGCTGACCTCTTGGTGGGAGGAAGTAATCTGACAAAGAAGTCCAGTTCCTTGTTTTGAGAATTGAGTGAAGTATCAGGAGTGAAATTCCCTATTTTGCCACAGGAACATTCGGTCTGGAGACTGGAAAGGATGAAAGGATCATGAAGGGATCGAGATGGCTTCAGATGAAGGCTGGCGTGTTACACATCAGGCTTGCAAGCAGTAAAATAAATTACGCTGGGTTTCATTCTCCTCCCCTCTCAGGCGTCCTCTGGGATGACCCAGAAAGTTGGGATCACAGAATCCTGAACTTGGAATCTGTGTCCACGAGAAAATGGTAGCGTGGCGGCAGGAAGCAGCGGGCACTGGTCCACCACACTTCCCTTTTGCCCCGTGTTGTGTGCTGCCCAAGCTGTGGCCCCCTCGTGTGAACACCCAGCCCATATAGCAGACCCTTTGGACCAGGGTCACTCACACAACATTGCAGTGTGTCCTTGGGGAACGGAGCCAGGGAAAGGGCTTGCGTGGACCCTGGAAACTAAGCCAGTTGGGCAGGAGCTCTGGGTGTCCGTGCCCCACGCATGATCTCGAGAAGGAGAGCCCTTGCTTCAGAGACTACCCCCTCGTAGGGTGGGGCTAAGATCAAAAAGCATAGTTCAAGGATGAAGGCATTCTGGGTAGAGAAACCTGCAGGAACATGTAAGGACCTGGTGTGGTGGTTTCCTTGTGATGCAGCCACTTCCCCAAAATGACCTCCTCTGTGACACCGTATGTTTCTAATTGTACTTTGCTCGGGCGCTCAGGCCAGCTTGGCCCGGATGGCTCACGTGCATAAGCATGTTCAGAAGGACTCCAAACTTGTTATTTGTCCCATATTCTATACTGTAGAGAAGTCACAGAAACGCAGAGATGCAAGACTGACCTAATGACTGGTTCTACTGGTTGGAGGGGTTTTAAAATTTAGTTCAATTTCTGCTTTTTATAGCGATTTTTTAAGCTTAGGCTTGATTGGAGATGTGCGTTTATATCATGTCCCTAAAGCCAGGATATTGTTTTGCTTGTCCAAACCAGCCTGCTTTAACACTTGTGATATTCTGACAGGAGTTCAAGACAATGGTCTCAGAAGAAATTTGTTTAAAAAACCAACAGAGATATATATATTACATGTACATACATGTGTGTGTGTGTGTGTGTGTGTGTGTGTGTATATATATGTATATATATATATCTGGCGTATATAGTTTAATTTCCATTCTTAAAAACTACAGTCATTTTTGCCGTAAAAGTGTATTTTCAGTGCTAAAGATGTAATGCATCTCATTTGGCATTTCAATCGTTTTGTTGGTTTTAAAGTAACCTAGGTCAGACATGTCCAGTCTGTCCCCTGGCAGAACGGGGTCCTGCCACGCAGGAATGGGCACTGAGGGCTCTGTGCTGTGCCAGGCTCTCTCTGGGCTCACTGCATGTGCCGTCTCCGTGGACCCACGTACCCAGTGACACATGTGCTGCCCTCCATTCCATGAAGGAGGAAGGCTGAGGCCAACTGAGGAAACCAAAGCTTCATGGAGAGAAATAGTTTGCCTGACTCGCTGAGAAATGTGGGACCTGTGGCTCTGAGCTGGTCTGGTCTCTTTTTCCACCCTGGTGCCCTGGCCCCTTGGCCCCCGTGTGCTCCTGCCCTGCAGACCTGGGCCAGCACCACACCGTGCCCCAGCTGGGCAGGAACAGCCCTCGTCCCTGTTAGGACTCCCCAGCCCCATCGGGCCACAGGAGGCAGCTGCCTGGCAGTGCAAACCAGAGTGCCCATGCCTGGAGAGCAGAGGGAAGGACAGTCGCTGCCAGCGTTCAGGGTCAGTGTGGGGAGCTGCCCCCAGCGAGGGTCGGTGGGTCACACCCTCCGTAGGGGCAGGTTCTCGTCCACTTCTCACGTGCTTCCCTCTGGTGTTCTGGACGTGGCGTTCCTGCTTTGGGAAGAGCCGCTGCAGCCACAGCCTCCAGAACTGGCCTTTTCCTATAATTTTCTCCTACAGACCCTGAAACCCATGCTTAGCGTGAGGTTTGTGAGAAGATTACACATATGGCAATTTTAACATTTCCCGGGAACGGAGATTCTTTTCCACTGATACACTGTCTGAGGGAGGTGGCTGCAGACCAGAGCAACCACAGTATTTACAAAGATATTTAGTAAAAACGAAGGCTTTGGCAACCAGTGTAGCCCATCACTCATGGGGGATAAAGTGAAGCTCGCTTGAGGTTTAATAAATCAGAACATAGTGTGTTTGTCCACGGCCTCATTTTTTCCTCATTACTGGTAGGTGATGTCATGTTTTCATTTCCATTTGAATCTTTTAGTGTCCAGGAGTAGGAAAAAATTCATGTTCACCTCATTTATTATGCTGTATTTCCATTCTTAAGAAGAAAGCTTAGTTTTAATTCTGCCAGATACATGAATACAGCCTTCAAGCTTTTGTTAAGATTTATGAGATTTTTAGAAGACTAGTGTTCTGGAAATTACTGACTTTGTATATGTGCAAGGATATTGCTTTTGAATTAAGTTCTTTTCTCATTTTGCCCAATGAAATTCTGTTTTTAAAAAGAACAAGACTAACCATACCAAATTATAGCAGAATAGAAAATTTAGATATTGCTAGAAAATATAAAGTCTAAAATCATCTGTAAGCATACCAACTATTGAGGCAAGTAATGCATACATAACAGTATCTTAAACACAGTGCTCATCTTTGTCTTCTGTCTTTCTACCAGTGAAGGGTGTCACCATCGTCCCCACATGGTATGGTAAATAGTCCAGGTGTCACCTCTGTTCCGTGTCACCTCTGTCCTGCCACAGTGGGGTCAATAACACTAAAAGCAAGCAAGGAGCCCTGTTTCATGAGCTTGAGCCTCTACCTTCCCTGTGCCCTCCTGGAGACACCCCCTTTTCCAAGCAGCTCTCCCCAGGGGTACACTTGTCCCCCTGGCACCTGGTTACCCTGCCTCATATTATAAAGAGTAGTTTCCATCCGTCTTCCCCAAGTGGTATGTGAATTCCTTGAAGACTTACACATATGTATATGGGCGATTAAAGTCATTCAAGTTTTTACTGAGTGTGTCTGGAGCTTGTTGTTGAAATCTCCCAACAATAAAGGCCTATGACATAGTTCTTTCTTAGAGCTGATGAGAGTCCTCTCTGCTAAGGGGTGGGACCCTCTGTGTTGGCAGGAGTGTGGTGTGTCTTGGAAACAGGCAGGACATAACTGTGTGGAGCTCTAAGGGCCGGGTCAGCAGCAGGCAACACATGGCTTTCCCTCCTTCCAACTCTAAGTCCTCTTGGTCTTTCCAGCTCTCCTCCTCCACCTAAATTCAGGTCTGGAACCTCATCTTTAGCTCTAATTTCCCTCCAGGAGAGTGTTCACTCATGTGCCAGCTGCTTTCTTGACGTGTCTGTTTGAGTGTCTGGGGTCATCCCAAGCCTAATAGATGCAAGTATCTATGAAGTACAACTGCGGTCACCTGGAAACTGAAACTCAAAGGTTACTCAAGTGTTTGGATACAGAGCAGTACAGGTGAGGGAGAAGGGCCTACAGTGAAACCCGCAGGTTGTGGGAAATGAAGGCGATCGAAAGATCTGCGGGCTTGAGTACGGGAGAGAAGCAGCTAGAGCGCCAAAGACTTCGGACCTGACGTTGAAGGTTTGGGGCTTTCCCTAAAGGCTGCAGTGCAGAAGTATAACCAGTGCTGCATTTCAGAAAGGGAACTGCATAGTAAGCCTTCTGAAGGAAAGGAAGGGCCACATCTAGAGGCAGAGTACTGTTGAAAAGCCCACTGCAGTGATTCAAGAGAGAGGAGTGGGGAGCTCAAGAGATAATTAGCTGATTGGGTAAAATCAACAAGACTTGAGATTTACCTGGGTGTAGGGAAAGGGAAGGGGGAGGAATCAAATATATGAAGCCCAGGTTTCTTCTTCTTTTTGTTTTTTAAGATTTTATTTATTTATTTGACACAGAGAGATCACAGGTAGGCAGAGAGGCAGGCAGGGGGGAGGGGGAAGCAGGCTCCCTGCTGAGCAGAGATTTCCCAATGCGGGGCTCGATCCCAGGACCCTGAGATCATGACATGAGCTGAAGGCAGAGGCTGAATCCACTGAGCCACCCATGCACCCCAGATCCCAGGTTTCTGATGTGAACAGCTGCATGATGGGATGGCCATTTCCTGCAATAAACGCAGGTTGCAGAGAAAGATGATATGATCCGTTCGACAGAGAAGAGAGACCAGGCTCGATATCCAAGGTGACTTTTGTTTGTGAATGGATGGCACTGAAGCCACAAGACTGAAGGAGGTCATAGGCCATGATAGACAACCAAGCCTTCCTTTGGGCAAGGTACAGGAACCAGAAGATAGTGTTTTTTGTAAGATTTAATTTTTTAAGTAATCTCTACACCCAACATGGAGTTCAAACCTTCAGCCCCGAGATTAAGAGTTGCATGTTTTCTTTTTCTTTTTTTTTTAAGACTTTATTTATTTATTTGACAGAGATCACAAGCAGGCAGAGAGAGGCAGGCAGAGAGAGAGGAGGAAGCAGGCTCCCTGCTGAGCAGAGAGCCCAGGCGGGGCTCAATTCCAGGACCCTGGGATCATGACCTGGCTGAAGGCAGAGGCTTTAACCCACTGAGCCACCCAGGCGCCCCTAGAGTTGCATGTTTTCTGACTGAATCAGCCAGAAGCCCCCAGAAGAAGAGAATTTTAAAACTCTCCAAAATAATCACTTCACACATTGTTGATAGAAATTTTAATTAATAAATTCTTTCTAAGGGCACCTGGGTGGCTCAGTGGGTTAAAGCCTCTGCCTTTGGCTCAGGTCATGATCCCAGGGTCCTGGGATCGAGCCCCACATCGGGCTCTCTGCTTTGCAGGGAGCCTGATTCTTCCTCTCTCTCTCTGCCTGCCTCTCTGCCTACTTGTGATCTCTGTCTCTCAAATAAATAAATAAAATCTTTTTTAAAAATAAATAAATTCTTTCTATAGGTCATTTCATCCATCTTTCCTAAACCTTAAGCCATTCTGTTAAGATTCTATCTAACAAAATAAAATTTTTTAAAGATTTTATTTGACAGAGAGAGATCACAAGTAGACAGGCAGGCAGAGAGAGAGGGAGAAGCAGGCTCCCCGCTGAGCAGAGAGCCTGATTCGGGGCTTGATCCCAGGATGCTGAGATCATGACCTGAGCCAAAAGCAGAGGCTTAACCCACTGAGCCACCCAGGTGCCCCAATCTAACAAAAACTTTTGCACAAATGTATAAAAATATTTTAGAAGAATATTCATTGTAGTGTGTAAAATAGTGAAAAACTACAAATAACCCAAAAGATTATCAGTAGAAGATGGTTACATTACAACTTATTGTACATCTTTGCAATGGCTACTTTCTGCCTTAAAAATAACAAAGGGGATTTGTATTTGTTGGTATGAATACTTGAATGCTAAAAGCAATCATATACAGTGTGTATGGCAGATACGTTTTATTGAGCATTTGGTATATCCCAGGCAATATATGTAAAGAACTTCAGAAATCAATAGGGAAAGACACCCAGTAAAATAATAGGCAAGCAGTCTGAACAGACTGTTCACAGAAATCACAATTTTAAATGGCCAATTAAACACATCTATGTGTTCAGCTTTGATGGTAAAGTTAGGGGAGGTTTTTTTTTTTTTTTTTTAAGGATTTATGTATTTCAGAGAGTGCAAGTGTGAGTTGAAGGAAGGGCAAGGGGAGATGGTCAGGGAGAGGGGAGCAGACTCCCCACTGAGTGCGAAGCCCCCACACAGCTCAATTTCTGATGGAGATAATCATGTCCTGGGGGAACCGAAAGTCGGACACTTGATCAACTGAGCCACCTAGGTGCCCTGGGAAAAATGTATTTTAAATCTCATGAGATATTACTGCGTACCTACCAGAATGATAAATAGTAAAAATACTGACAGTGTCCACTGTAGGATATGGGGCAGCAGGTTCCTCATGCAGTGCTCTTTGACCATCAATTGGTACAGACATTTTGACATTGTCCATAAAAGTTGAAGACTCAGTCACCCCTAGGTAAATATCCAAAAGAAATGTGTACATATGTATATCAAGAAACGCACTCGGGCACCTGGGTGGCTCAGTCGGTGAAGCATCTGCGTTTGGCTTGGGCCATGATCTCAGGGTCCTGGGATTGAGCCCCTTGTGGTCGAGCTCTGCAACTCAACAGGGAACCTGCTTCTCCCTCTGCCACTCTAGTGTGCATGCGTGCATGTGCTCTCTCTCTGTCTCTTTCTAATAAGTAAATATTTTTTAAAAAGAAAGAAACATGCACTAGAATAACAGCAGCATTATTCATAATACCCCAAATGTTCTTTAACAGTAGAATGGAAAAAATGATAAATTGATAATATTCATGTCAAAAGTACCATTAAGAATTGAAAAGGACAGGGACACCTGGGTGGCTCAGTTGGTTAAGCGGCTGCCTTCGGCTAAGGTCATGATCCCAGCGTCCTGGGATCGAGTCCCACATCGGGCTCCTTGCTCAGCAAGGAGCCTGCTTCTCCCTCTGCCTCTGCCTACCACTCTGTCTGCCTGTGCTTGCTCTCTCTCCCTCTCTCTCTCTGATAAATAAATAAAATCTTTAAAAAAAAAAGAATTGAAAAGGACAAACAATGTGGACTTGTATACAATATGATGGAGGAATCTCACAAATAAAATCTTGGGCGATAGAAGTCACACTAGAAGCAATAGGTTTTATGAATCTGTCTACACAGGGTTTAAAACTGGGCAAAGCTAAAGTTGAGTTTAGGGTTGCACACCTAAGTGGAAAACTGTAAAGAAGTACAAGGAAGTACTTTTATTTTGATAAAAGTCAATGTAGTCGTTGCCTTCAGAGCAAGGCGAGGGTGTGTGATTGGGCTGACGTGTGCCAGCGGCTCCTGGGGTGTCAGCTAGACTCTGCTACACGTGCATTACTCTCATATATTCTCGTACATTCTTAATACATGTTCCATGCTTTTTTTAAGATTTGGTCTCAAGAAACTCGATCACATCCAAACAGGAACAAAAAAAAAAAAATAACGCCTGGGTGGCTCAGTGGGTTAAGCCGCTGCCTTGGGCTCAGGTCATGATCTCAGGGTCCTGGGATCGAGTCCCGCATTGGGCTCTCTGCTCAGCAGGGAGCCTGCTTCCTCCTCTCTCTCTCTGCCTGCCTCTCTGCCTACATGTAATCTCTCTCTGTCAAATAAACAAATAAAATCTTTTTAAAAAAAATAACGAAATTTACACCTGAATACATTATAGTGAAACTGCAGATACCTAAGACAAGAAGAAAATCTTTAGAGCAGCCAGAGGGTAAATGAATTGGAGAACCTTCAAAGCAGCGACGTGACTTTTCAACAGCAGCAGTGAAAACCAGAAACCAGTCAGCTGATAACTTCAATGTGCTGAGAAAATGTGTTCAAACTTGCTACACTCAGCAAAGAAACGCCTTCAAAAATAAAAGTGATACATGTTAATTAATTGAATTTAAATTTTTTAAAACAAGGAAACCCAAAGAAAATAAATAAAAAATAAATAAGAGTGAAGTCCTATCTACACCCTCATGTCCGTTGTAACTTTATCCACAATAGTCAAGACGGAAACCACCAAAAGTGTCTTTTGACAGATGAAAGGATAAAGAAAATGTAGCACACACACATCCACACACACAATGGGGTATTGCTGAGCCCTAACGGGAAGGAAATCCTGCCATTTTTGACAACATGGATGGACCTTGAGGGCATTATGCTACGTGAAATAAGTCAGACAGAAAGACAAATACTGTATGATCTCATGGGAAATCTAAATAGACAAAAAATCAAACTCATCAATACAGAGAGCGGGTTGGTGTTGCCAGAGAGTGAGGGGGGTGTGTGGATGGAGAGGTCGAAAGGTGTGGACAGTGAGGTAGGGCCGTCCCGGAGTGCAGTGCTGCACAGCAAGGCGACTGTGGTTGGCACTGTTGTTACTTGAAACTTGCTAAGATAACTGTAAAATTCTCATCACAGGATGTTAACTAGACTTACTGTCATCATTCACAATACATGCAGACTCAGAGCACTGCTCGCATGCCTGGAACTACTACCATGTTGTAATTCAATTCCATCTTCATGAAACTGGGAAAAGTTCAAGACCATGTAGACACTTGTGTCAGAATGAAAGGATGTTCCTCAGGCAGAAGGAAAATAGTCCCAGAAGGAGGGTTTGAGAGGCAAGAAGCAATAAAGAGCAAAGAATATGGTAAATATATCAAACAATGACTATGTAATAAAATCCTAAGAATGTCAAGTTGAGGTCTCCTTTTTTTTTTTTTTAAAGATTTTATTTATTTATTTGACAGAGATCACAAGTAGGCAGAGAGGCAGGCAGAGAGAGAGAGGAGGAAGCAGGCTCCCTGCCGAGCAGAGAGCCCGATGCGAGGTCCGATCCCAGGACCCCGAGATCATGACCCGAGCTGAAGGCAGAGACTCAATCCACTGAGCCACCCAGGCACCCTGAGGTCTCCTTTTTAAAGCTAGAATTTAAAACTCCATGGCAGTACAGGAGTGAGTGAGAGTAAAGAGTTGTGCAGTCGTTTGTTCATGGGAAGGACAGACACTGATGTAGCCTCCAATGAATAGTGCATGACCAAGTGTCCAAGCTGTTGGACAAGTGGAAATACAGTGTGTAACTTCCCAGCTATTGGGGGGCGGGGTAAATGTTTGAAAAGCTAATCAAAAAGGCAAAGAGGAAAAAACTTATAAAAGTCTATTGTGGTGAGAATTTTAACTACAGCAGAACAAAGAGGTCACGAGTCTTCACAAGAAAATAAGTATAAAGCTGAAAAATTTGTTTAAAAAAAAAATGTTTCAGGGCTCTGGAGATTGACCAGAGGTAACAAATGAATGATTTGGAGCTTGATTTGGTCATCTCCTGTATTCATCCCAGCCTCCCTCCCCCCATTGTCACTAAAGGAACTAAAAGGACAACCATATTGGTGAAGACACTTTGGTTGCAAATCCTGGAAACCCTCTTCATGTAAGCCCAATTATCAAGGCCGTGTCCCAGAACGATACCCTTATGTCGGAGGCCTGAGACTAGACATGGGGCACCCTCGTGCTCCAGGCAGGTCTTAGGACGCTTACCTTGCTTTCTCTGTCGGTCTTGTCTTCTGCAGACCAGCTCCCACTGTGTGGACAGGCATGTGGCCAGCAGCCCACCTCAGAGAGCCCTAGCCCATATACCCTTCCCAGATGGATGGTGTGGCTCTGAATGTCACCCTTCTCCAGAGAACCTGATTGGGTCCCACGTTCACCCTGGTCCTGTCAACTACGGTCTCTGGTGTCAAGGTTGAGTGCAGTCTGACAAGCTCAGACTAGGTGGTGGTGCTATGAGGTTGTGTGTGAGTGTGTGTGTGTGTGTTCATTCCACAAGAGAACTTTTACATAGACTGTCCCAGGTAAAGCTTTTATAACAAAAAGAAAAGTTGCTGTGTCGTCTGACTTAATGTTACTCTTTCAATCAATATGTGGTACATATAGGAACATCTTGGTAAATATAGGAACATCTATATATTGTCGGTGCTCTGCTGTGTAGCCTACCACAAACTTTGTAACTGTTGAGCTGTCAGTATTTATTGATCTGATTACCTCCTTTTAGTCTGGTTCATTTACAACACTAGAAGTGATTACTGAAATCTTGTATACTTACGCCTCATTCTCCGGAGAACTGTCCTTGCATTATATTCAGGACTCGAAGACTGTAGATGCTTTATTTCATTTCTTGACATTTTTCTGGATATAGATTTAAGTTACTGAGAGGGTTTTTTCTTTCCCCCTTTTTGGAGGGTGGTTAAAAACCATTAGTTATAACATATAAAGACCAAACTACTCAATGGGTGAGGATTGTTTTGCTTTTAAAAGGACTAATTTCAAGCAGGCTTTGGTGAAACAAACAATATTTTCATTCTGAAGTCACCAGCACGTTAGTGGCAGTAGCCATGCCATCATCTTTTTATGAGAGTCTACCATTTGGTGTCTGTAATTCAGAGCAGCCAAAGTACATTGTGACCGTTTTCGTGGTGAAAATGTCTTCTCTGTGTCAGTGGAGGGGAGGAGAGGCCGCCATGCAGCTCTGGGCACGGGTCACAGGCTCTCCTTGGCTCCGCGTCTGGAACCACCCGGCGCCCTCTGCAAGCCTTGTGCTCTGTGTCAAGTAGGAACCGAAGGCAAATGAAACCTCTCTGCCTGCCACCTGCCCGTGTTTTCTCTGGGACTGTTCTCGAGGTCCCTCTGGCCCCGCCCCAGCCCACTGCTGGCTGTGTCCACGGCGGGCAGCGTTTCCTGCTGTGAGTCTGCTGGTTCCAGCGACTTTTTTCTCTAAAATGTGTGTGCCAGGAAGTGTAGTACTTGCTATTCTCTTGCGCCAAATATTTTTTCCTGGCATCCCAGAGGTTTTATGCTAAAGCGTCTATGTAAAAATGTCCCTGTTTTTCCTTTCTTGTCGATAACTTTGATTCTCCATCATTCTCCAGACTTCCCAGGTTCACTTAATCCCTTTTATTTCCTTTAGCTTTTTCATTTGCAGGTTGTGTACATTCATGAATTGGGCAAAGCATTAGCAAAAACTAGAAAGCCGGCTGGGGAGATTTCACAGAGGGCCTTGAATACACATTTTTTAAAAGATTTTTAAAAGTTATTTGAGAGAGAGAGCGTGGGGCGGGGGCAGAGGGAGAACCGAACAGAAGTCGGGGCTCGATCTCACAACCCTGAGATCATGACCCGTGCCAAAATGAAGAGTCAGACACTCAACAGACTGCGCTACCCCGGCGCCCCGTGAATATGGATTTTAGAGATTCGGTCTCTGTTCTCCGCTCTACAAAACCACCTTACATTCTGTAGTGACACAAAAACATTCATGTCTGAGGAGGATCATTTTGAAGAATCAAGAAATTAGTGATATTGTGTAACAAAGAGCTAGACCTCATTTTTGGTGCTGGGCTGCTTACAGCTCCCCAACCTTCCCCTCCGCATCTAGGTGATCTAATAAGAAAGCCTGGGTGCTCCCAACTCGGTGCCAGCGTGTTCACCCCAACCACAGTGAAAGCCAGAGCCGGTCACCCCCCCGCTGTCGAGCCTCTTGAGGGCAACTTTCCCTCCCCGGGATCGTCAGTGTATGAGTAACAGCTCGGTCACACCCTCCTGTGATGTGTGGCACCACCGGTCTTGACATTCAGGCTGAGTTCTTTTTTTTTTTTTTTTTTTTTTAAGATTTTATTTATTTATTTGAGAGAGACAGTGAGAGAGAGCATGAGTGAGGAGAAGGTCAGAGGGAGAAGCAGACTCCCCATGGAGCTGGGAGCCCGATGCAGGACTTGATCCCGAGACTCTGGGATCATGACCTGAGCCGAAGGCAGTCGTCCAACCAACTGAGCCACCCAGGCGTCCTCAGGCTGAGTTTTATGTGGGCGTTCCTGTGCTCTGTGGAATGGCCTTACCCCTGCAGGGGAGCACCCAGTGACACGTGGGGGCCGTGGGGGCCCCCAGACTGCCCTCCTCTGAGGAGCTTCTCCCTTGCGGGCAGACACACCCTTGACCAGTGCTCACGGCGGGCCAGTCTGCAGCTGTGAGCACCGCAGCTCTGTCTTCGCAGGAAGAGCTCTGCGTTACGCGTCGTAGAGCGAAGAGCAACAAGAGAAAACAGTATGGATATAGTAGGACTTCATTGGTTAAAATTTTTTATATCAAGGTATCTTTAGCTGAGGGATAATTTTCATACCCCTGTGAATTTTCAGTAGCTTGACAAGTGCACACTGTCAGGTAACCACCCACAACCAACACAAGAGCTCCCACCATCCTAACAAATTCCCTGGTCAACCTCTGTCCTTGCCCATGGCCCCTGGCAATCAAGCATCTCTTTTCTGAGCCTGTAATTTTGTCATTTCCAGACTGTCGTATGGTATGCAGCCTCTGCCCTCCGGGTCCTTCCCTGGGCAGAACACCTTTGAGTCCCCACAGTGCGTGTCTGTCAGTGGCTGGGCCACGGCTGTGGATGGACCTCACCAGTTGAAGGACATTTGGGGGGTTCATAGTAAAGCTGCTGTAAACATTTCAGTAGTTTTGTGTGAACATTGTGTTTCTTCACTGAGGTGTAATCAACCTATAACATTATATATTAGTTCCAGGTTATAACACAATGATTTGATATTTGTCTACACTGCAGAATCATCACTGTGGTGAGTCTAATTAATATCCACTAACTCATGGAATTACAGATTGTTTTTTCTTATGATGAGAACTTTTAAGATTCCTAGCAACTTTCAAATACGTAATAGAGTATGTTAAGTAGAGTCACTGTGCTGTACATTCTATCCCCGGGACTTCTTTTATAACTGGAAGTTTGTACCTTTTGACCCCTTCTGAACATAAGCTTTACTGTACTTGTATGAATAGTTGTAAGTCTGCTGGCCGCACGTGGGTGTGTGTTTGCCTTCACAAGAAACTGCGCCCTTGTGCGTCCCCGCAGCATACATGGGCTCCACGATTCCACCTACTCGCTGTGGGTCCAGGCAAGTCTGCAGGTGGGAGGAGGATCCGCCAGACACTGGCCCAGGGAGCAGGGTGGTGCCCAGAATTGATACATCACAGGGAAGTGGGGGTCTGTATGTTTAACCACTTAACTGCTGTAGTGAGAATGCGGTTGGTAATTACCAGTATGATGTAAGAGAAAGGGAAATGGAGTATTTCTTACCAAAAAGACTGGGAAGCTTCTAGAAATATGCAGGGTGAGATAATACACCTGTCTTCCTTCACCATTTGAAATGTACAAAAATTCTGGATTAAGTTTAACATGTTTTAAGTGCATTGTCAAGCTCGAAAGAAGTAGAGATGTCCTGAGAGCAGGAAATGAGGAGAGAAATTAAAGCCAGGGGAGTCCTGGGGCTGGGGTTGGCTTGTTCTCACCCACAAAGGGGAAGATAGTGGCTAGGAGCAGGTCCCTCAGAGCTTCTGAGACTTCTCCCCTCAATGCCCCCGCCCCGGGGGGTGCCACAGGGAATGATGTAGGAGGTGAACCTGTATCACCACACTCCTGGCATAGACACCCAGCCTGCACAGGGCCCAGGCCCCAGGGGAGGTAGACCGTGGCCAGGAGATATTTTCAGAGCCTTTCTTACAGAACTGACACAGAAGAAAATGACCCAGCTGAAGCTAGTGCTCATTAAAAACTGTACATTAATTGGAAAAAAGATAAGCCTGCATTGAGAATTCTAGAAAACTCTAAATGAAAATTGCAAGGTAAAAGCTTAAGGTCATCAACATAATGACAAATAGAAACCTAATTCAGAATAGAGGATAGCTCTTTACAAAAGCCTATTCAGAAAAGAAACAAATTTGACATGTATGCTTTTAAAAAATGTCATTAGGATTTAAACGGTTTTAAAGCCAGTGGATAAATCAAACAACAGGTTAAATGTTGCTACAGAGAAAATTGGGTTTATCTAAAGACATCATCCGAAAGAACAGAAGGATAATTGGATGGAAAATGTGAGTTGGGTTAAGAAGCGAAGCGAGGCAGATCAGCAGAACCTGCTCCGAGGTCCTGGCAGGGAGGGGGCGTTCCCTGTCAGGCTCCCTCCCTCCGGGGGGTTCACATGCACAGCCCTGGGAGTGTCTGTGTCCTTCCTGGCTGGTGACCAGACACAACCCCCCCATGACTAGGAACAGCTAGCGCCACTTGCCGGCACGGATGCATCGTTTCAGGATGTTAGAGGAGTCCAAGAGCTGTTTTCGCCTGGTGCTGTTCCATGTTACCTCCCCCAGCACCGTGCGAGGGCCCTGCCCTGCCATACTGGCGCTAACAGATGTCTCTCCTTATTTATTTATGTAATCTCTCCGCCCGACGTGGGGCTCTAACTCACAACCCCGAATTCAAGAGCCGCACACTTTTCCGAATGAGCCAGCCAGGCGCCCCATCTCTTCTTTATTATAGCGTCCTAGTGGGGTGAAGTGATTCTGTACGCCTCAAGGCAGATTTCATCCTAAGCACCCTGTAGATCTAGTGTTTTTGTGGAACTATCTTGTCCCGAGCTATTTATGATATTTAAAATTGTTGTTGAATATCTTTCTAAACTACCTTGTCTTAAAAAGTCTAGTTGTGACTGAAACGGAGAATAACCATATGGTCATATATCCTGATGCCACCAGCTTTGATTCAGTCTTTGATTATGACGTTTTTAATGTGTTTCTAATAGTGTATTTGTCTGACAAACACTAACTGCCACCCTTGGCATCATCACTGTCCACCCCCACCCTCAAAAAAGCTGATTATATTTCTCCCCAAGAACTGAAAGTTTAGTTATTCAGTAGAAGCACATTTGAGGTAATCCTCTACCTCCTGTGATTAGTTAGAGGATTTCCTTCGTCCCTAACCATGTTCGCAGAGGACAGGGTCTTCAGGCCAGACACTCACCAGCGCCTTACGAGAATAGCCTCACCACCTCCACGGAGAGAGGTGTGGACAGAAAGGGCCCGGATACGTGCAGGTGTTCTCAGAAGGATGGAGGCCCTGGTTGAGCCTGTGTGTGTCCTGCTGTGTGTCCGTGGGGGCACACGCCAGCACATGGCTCTCCGCTCCTCTGGCTCTGCTAATAATACACATTGTTCACCACTTGTTCTAAGTTGCTTTTCAAAATCAAACTTTGGTATCTTCTCTGTGCATTTTCTTGCTTTATAAGGGCAGTAGAACCCATCTGTCAGGCATTCAGTGTGTGTGGGAAGAACCCCCCCTTTGCTCCAAATGTGTAAATGCTGTGCTTACAGCTACTTGATTTTAAAAATCAGCATGGAATTTGTATTTGTCCAAGGCTGAAGTATCACTTTTAGGAAACTGTAATCTGTCCTTTGGCTGTTTTGTCTTAAAAGAAAAAAACAAAAACTGGAGAGCCTGACTCTGCGAGCCAGCCTCTGGTTCCACGTCCTCCCCTTGCTGGGCTTCACTGGCCACGTTGGATGGTTGTGCAGGCCTCTGGGGCCCTGGGGCCCGCGTTCCCCTCCAGCCCTTCTGCACGGCATCTCTCCGTTCCCAGACAAAGCTAGTAATTGTGCAGGTTCTTCCCAGTTCAGCCTCAGCCTCTGGAAAATTAGTGTGTTTCTTCAAATATTATTTAAAGTTACAGATTAGCTGAATTCTTAAGAAAGAAGCAAGCAGAGGGGCTCCCGGTTGGCTCAGTAGGTTAAGCCTCTGACTTTGGCTCAGGTCATGATCTCAGGGTCCTGGGATCGAGCCCCGCATTGGGCTCTCTGCTCAGCGGAGAGCCTGTTCCCGATCCCCCCTTTCTCTGCCTGCCTCTCTGCCTACTTGTGATCTTTGTCTGTCAAATAAATAAATTTTTAAAATCTTTAAAAAACAAAAAAGAAGCGGAAAGCTTACATACACGCAAACAAAATGTCTTTACAATTGAATTTTCATGTAGCAAAGATTTCTAAGCTGCAGCTTTTGGCCCTTACATCTCAAATGTAATCCAACTAATTCTACTTGAACAAAGTCATGTGCATAGTATTTTCAGAATCAAGAGTGTGACGCAATTGTGCTTTTGTGTAAATGAGCCCAGGGGGAGTCAATAGTAAAATCTCCATGTTTTCAGACGTTAAGATTTCCACACATTGAAATACCAGGAGGGAGGAAATGTACTAAAATCTATTCAGACCACACCAAAAAGCAATGAAAACTACTGTGCATAAGACTTTCAGGGGAAAAAACCAAAAAACCGCTCTTGGAAGACATGCCCTTGCCAATCGATCATGAGCCAAGGAAAGGCTTTTTTTTTTTTTTTTTAAAGATTTTATTTATTTATTTGACAGAGAGAAATCACAAGTAGGCAGAGAGGCAGGCAGAGAGAGAGAGAGAGGAGGAAGCAGGCTCCCTGCTGAGCAGAGAGCCCGATGCGGGACTCGATCCCAGGACCCTGAGATCATGACCTGAGCCGAAGGCAGCGGCTTAACCACTGAGCCACCCAGGCGCCCAAGGAAAGGCTTTTTGATAGCTCCCCAAAACAGTGACTCAGGGACCTCTGCATCAAGATAGGCCCCCAGGTGCTACTCTTACTCCAGGAAGATAATGAGGGACAAAGTAGATTTTAAGTTCTTGGTACCAAGTCCTAGAGCATCTGCGCAGGTATCCCAGGCCTTTGTGGGCACTGCTCTTCAGAACCGATGTGACAGCTGGAGAAGACCCAGGGCGATGACTGGGTAGTCAGAGTGGCTACAGGGCTTCCAGGTGAAAAAGGAACAAAGCATTCTCTGCCCTGGTTGGCAGCCGCCGAGAGGAGGCTGGTCTGTCTGTCCGTCTTCGCCGCGAGGTCGTATGCCTCGTGGGCTCAGGGATGCTCTCTTCCATGTTTTTATTTTGGTTGAAATGTATGCATGCAGACAAGGGCACATGCTGCAAATATACAGTGGGGTCATTTTTCACAGAATGAACTCGGCCACCAGGCAGATGCAGAAGCAGAACACGCAGCCCCCAAGCCCTCGAGCTGCACGTAGCTGCTTCCCACAGCGCCACAGTGTGTGACAGTTGTGTCCGGACATCCCTGCATGTGGATGAGCCAAAAGGTACTCCCCCAGGACTCTGTTGTTGGGCCTCTCCAGGTTCCGGCGTTTGGAAATAGCGCTGCTTCACGCTTGTCTGTTGGTGACACGAGTACGTATTTATCTTGGGCGGGACTGCGGGGTTGTGGGGCAGATGTATGTTCGGCTTCAGGGGCCTTGCCGGTGCGTTTTCCAAAGCAACTCTACCCACTCCCACGCAGCCACAGCGTAGGAGGGCTGTGGTCATACCGGGCGTGTAAGCCCGGTTCGTCACTCGTCTGCAGCCACGCAGGTGTGGATGCTGTCACGGTCCGTCGTGGTTTCTGTGTGCATTTCGCTGATGTGCGGTCTTACTCTGCTTGTCAGGATATACCCAGCGCTTAACAGAGTGGCCAGGGTTTTTATTAGAGCTCTCTTAACACGGGTGACAGACGATGGGACAGAAACCAGCTCACACTGGCTTTGCAGAAAAGGAAAGCGAGCGGCTCCCGTGGTGTTGGAGGGCTGCAGTGGCTCCAAGTCCGAGAAGGGTTCCCTGCGCTTGGGACTGCACCGGGAGGGAGGACTCCCCCCCATAAGCCTCGGGAGGAGGTGGCCTGCAACCCCGAGGTCTCTTCCCTGCCAAGTGTCCCCTGCACGCAAAGGCTCTGTCCACCTGTGGGTTGGCCCAGCGCGGGCCGTTGGCCATTTGTGAGAAGCAGGTGGTCTGTGATGATGACCTGAGCGACTCTTGCGAATGGGCAGGTCAGCAGCCGTGACAGCCACAGCCACGCCCCGAGTGGGTCAGACCAGGTTCATCAGGTGAGAGAGCGTGAACCCGAAATACGTTTACTGGGAGCTCCTTAGGAGCAGAACGCAGTTCAGGACAGCAGGGAAAATCCTCTGCCCTCACTTCCCGATTCAAGAGATACTCCCCGATGAACGTATGAGTCATGAGGAGTTCACAGACGGCGGGAGAAGCGAACATGTCTAAGAGTGTTTTTGGTATTTTTACCTGCTTGTCCTGAGTCTCAGGTCCAGCTCAGGGACAGATGGGCCAACGGGGCAGGTGCCAGTGGGTCAGCCATATGGTTTGTGGCCAGACCAGAAGGCCTGTGTTGCTCTAGAACCCAAAGAACAACTACACATTTTTCCTCAGCTTCCTTAAGTGAGAAGTGGGAGCCCCTAATTAAAATAGCATAATACTTAAACCTGTAGCAGGGCATAAAGGCGGCCCAGGGAGAATTTCCAAAGGTGGGAATCCTGAGCCTGGAAAAGGACCATAAGGAACAACTAAGGAAAAAATAAAGTATAGACATTGGTGATAAAAGGGATACACTGATACTCGTTCATTAATTGGGACAAACATACCACATCAGTGTTAGATATTAACGTGGGAACTCCGTACCATCTCGCCAGTTTTTCTGTCTAAAACTGTTCTGAAAAATAAGGTCTTTTTTTTTTTAATTTGCTAGAGGGCCTCGGAGGAGCCCATGTATGCAGGGTTCCCGCAGCGTAACTGTCCTGGTTTCAGCGGGCGTCTGCGCGGCCCTCCTCCCCTCCCGTGGTGCACCGAGCTGCACTCCGGGTCACCTGCAGTCGGCCTACAAAAGGGCATGAGGGTCAGGAGGGTCGGCTTGGCTGCTTTACTTGGGGCTCTCAGTCATTAGAGCAGACTTGCATGTCTCTGAGACTTGTTTTTCTTATTCTTCAAAGGGGCATCATTTTAAACCCTCCCTCGTAAGTGCCTTCAGCGCTTCAACTGTAAAGATGAGACGAAACTCGGGCCGTCCCGCAAACAGGGTGGACTGTTTCACCGAGCCTTGCTTCCCCCTCGTGGGTTGTCTTGTGCAGTATTCATTAACTCTATATGTAAAATATAAATTAAATATAGCACCCCCGGCTCATCTGGGTGGCTCAGTCAGTTGGGCACCCAGGTCTTGATTTCGGCTCAGGTCATGATCTCAGGGTCCTGAGATTGAGTCTGTTTATCCTTCTTCCTCTGCCCTGCCCCCCGCGTATGCACACACTTTCTCTCTAAAATAAATAAAATCTTAATAAGTAAGTCACCCTTAAAATTCTATATCCAAACTATTCATCAAGTTTAAGGAGAAAATAAAATACCATTAAACATGAAAGGCCTCAAACATGGACAGTTGAAACACAGCCTTTCCTGGACATGAGCGCGGCCCCTTCGGAATGGCAGAGAGGACGCACAGGGGCGAGGAGTGTACAGGGAGGGCAGGCAGCACGAGCCCTGGGAAGCAGGCGGGATCGTGGTGTCCGAGGACAGAGGAAGCAGAGGCCCGAGCCACCAAGGCAAATGTGGCTGAGCCTTTGTTCTGAGGAACCTCTGCGGCTGGGAGGGCTGTCCCCACGCTGGTAGGGGCCTGTCTGAGGAAGACAGGAACCACCAGGAATGGCCTGCACTCTGGAGAGAAAACTAAGCACTTCCAGTAAGAAATAGGCACAGCAAGTTTCCTGTATTCGATCGGGAGCCCTTATGGTTGGGAACTCCGGCCTCATTCACGTCTGGCACATGATGTGGAATATATGAACAGACTTTAGGGACACGTGTGTTTCCCAGCAGATGTTCTTGTTGCCACCATCGAAGTCATGTTGCCAGAATGAATCGTGTTACAGGCTGACCGTAATAGCATTGTCCTGTGTATTTCAGCTACCTTTGAATTCATAAACAGTTCTATGGTGGAAAGGTTCACAAGCTCAGGTCCCGGAATCTCACCGCCTGAAGTTTGAATCCATTTACCCTTGTGTCATCTTGAGTGGCTGCTATCATGATTTCCTGATTGATGCCCGTTTCAGTTTCGGTTAAATGGGCATTCTGCCGGTGACACCGTGCAGCTGGCGAGGGCGATGCGAGCGCGTACGTCTCGAGTGCCTAGGGCCTGTGGAGGTTACGGGTAAATTGTGTGTGTGTGTGCGTGCATGAGATTTGTTTTTTGGAAGACACACTCAAGACCCTATATATAATCTTTTTTTAAAAAGATTTTATTTATTTGAGAGAGAGCATGAGAGGCGAGAAGGTCAGAGGGAGAAGCAGACTTCGCATGGAGCTGGAACCCGATGTAGGACTTGATCCTGGACACTGGGATCATGACCTGAGCCGAAGGCAGCTGCTTAACCAACTGAGCCACCCAGGTGTCCCTAAACTCAAGACCCTAAAAACTCAGGGGCGCCTGGGTGGCTCAGTGGGTTGAGGCCTCTGCCTTCGGCTTGGGTCATGACCTCAGGGTCCTGGGATGGAGCCCCACATTGGGCTCTCTGCTCAGCAGGGAGCCTGCTTCCCTTCCTCTCTCTCTGCCTGCCTCTCTGCCTGCTTGTGATCTCTCTCTGTGAAAAAAATAAATAAAATATTTTTTAAAAAAGACGCTAAAAACTCAAAGTATGAAAAAAAATTAAATGAGACTTCAATAACTTCAAAGCTAGTTTCAATGTTTTGGACAACACTACTTCAACACTTATGAAATAAAGAGTTTAAATCATAGTAATGATAAAATTGCCAGTGACTATATGGAACGTTACTTTCTTTATCTGCTTGCTTTTTGTTATTTTGTGCATATGATTACTTATTCATATGTACATGAAGAGGAAGTTGAGAAATTACCTCTAAAGAGTTTCTAGCATTTTCCATTTATACATGTGTATTCATCTTCTTTTCTTTTTTTTTTTTTTTAAAGATTTTATTTATTTATTTGTCAGAGAGAGAGAGAGGAGCGAGAGGGAGCACAAGCAGACAGAGTGGTAGGCAGAGGGAGAAGCAGGCTCCCGGCCGAGCAAGGAGCCCAATGCGGGACTCGATCCCAGGACGCTGGGATCATGACCTGAGCCGAAGGCAGCCGCTCAACCAGCTGAGCCACCCAGGCGTCCCGTGTATTCATCTTCTTAAGAACCACTTCTGGGCGCCTGGGTGGCTCAGTGGTTAAGCCGCTGCCTTCGGCTCAGGTCATGATCTCAGGGTCCTGGGATCGAGTCCTGCATCGGGCTCTCTGCTTGGCAGGGAGCCTGCTTCCCTCTCTCTCTCTGCCTGCCTCTCCATCTACTTGTGATTTCTCTCTGTCAAATAAATAAATAAATAAAATCTTTAAAAAAAAAAAAAAAAAAAAAAAAAAAAAAAGAACCACTTCTGATGGCTTTCAGAGAAACCAACTTGGCTCACCTTTGAAATTATTAGTTGAGATGGGGCCAGAGCTGTGTTTCAGCTCAGGACACAGGCCAGCTGCTCAGCCCGCTCCCGCTGGCGGTGACACCGCGGTCTCCTCACCCTAACGGGGTTGCCCTCACGCGGATTGCCGGTGTGTGTCGCGGCTGCGTTCATGACTGATTTTGTTGGCCCGGTTTCCCTGTTTCCATTCTCAAATGGGGTGGGGTGGGGTGGGGAGCGTGGGAGAATTGTGTTTGTGAACAAGTTCTCTCTCCTGAGTCCCACATCCTTCTGCTTCTTTCAATTCCATTTCCTAGCTGCGGCGTTTGTCGCCACATTTCACGCCATCACCCCGTGTGTCATCATGTGCTTGGTTTCCTTTTAAAATGCTGCTTGCTGTGGAGAGGGGGTGAGGGCGGTCTGGACGGGCCAAGACAGTGCAGCTCCACCTGCCCCCTGAGTCCCTGGATCAGAAGGGGTGGGTGGGGTGGCTGGTTTGTCCCCACCCCGCAGCGCCCCGTGGGCCATCGGCGCAGGTGGTTGTGCGGAGGA
This sequence comes from Mustela nivalis, assembly GCF_964662115.1. Classification (NCBI taxonomy): domain Eukaryota; kingdom Metazoa; phylum Chordata; class Mammalia; order Carnivora; family Mustelidae; genus Mustela; species Mustela nivalis. The sequence continues at coordinate 4,482,735 of NC_139032.1, read as the reverse complement.
AACCCGGACAAGAAAGTGGAGGGGGGGGGGGCGCCTGGGTGGCTCAGTGGGTTAAGCCGCTGCCTTCGGCTCAGGTCATGATTCAGGGTCATGGGATCGAGTCCCGCATCGGGCTCTCTGCTCAGCGAGGAGCCTGCTTCCTCCTCTCTCTCTCTCTGCCTGCCTCTCTGCCTACTTGTGATCTCTCTCTGTCAAATAAATAAATAAAATCTTTAAAAAATAAAAAATAAAAGAAAGTGGAGGGGGACACAGGGCATCTGCATTTTCTGTCAGGAAGGTGGACTGTTTTCCAGGGGAACGGCATGGTCGCTCTCACCCCTTCATCAAGTGAACAGGTTCTATTGGGAGAAGTCAAAAGACAGTGCGGGAAGGGTGCCCGTGGGATGGGCCACCTCAGAGTACATGGTGTTTCTTGGGACAGAATCACTGTGAGTTACCTGAGCTCAGGCAAAGGATAAATAAAACTGAAATATGGAGGGACGCCTGGGTGGCTCAGTTGGTTAGGCAGCTGCCTTCGGCTCAGGTCATGATCCCAGCATCCTGGGATCGAGTCCCACATCGGGCTCCTTGCTCCACAAGGAGCCTGCTTTTCCCTCTGACTCTGCCTTCCACTCTGTCTGCCTGTGCTCGCTCTCACTCTGTCTCTTACAAATAAATAAATAAAATCTTAAAAAAAAAAAAAACTGAAATATGGAATTATAAAATAGGAACTGAGGGGTTTTTTGTGAAGTTTTTGTAGCTTAATACAATTAAAATGGAAGACGAAAAATGTAGCAGAAACTATAAGGAAGTAGCAAGAAACATGCTTATGGGGATTCGGGAATTTCAGCTGGATGATTTTCCCATATAGGCTTCAGAACCATCCTGTGACTTGCGCAGCAGCACGGAAATGACACGTTCTTCGGCCAGGAGGCCTTGGGATGAGGAGGAAGACAGGGTAAAAGGAAGCAGACAGGGCACGTTCAGTCCTGGGGCCCGGGAGGACGTGTCCCCGGTGGAATGAGAATGGGTGAAGGGCACGTCGTACGGAACGGAGAGGCCCCGCTGCTTGTCCTGCTTCTGTTCCGAGGGCCACGCAGGACACAATGCATCCCGGGCCCCCAGGCCGAACAGTCGTGGGCCAGTCTGCTCTCCTGTCTCCTGGGGTCACTTCCTAAGAAGAGACACCATGAAAAATGTGGTGTGGTCCCCTCCTGACTTCTCTGGCACGTGCTGTCCCCCGGGCCCTGCCCTGGCCTCCCCTCAGGTTTCTGCTTGTGTCAGGGGCCCCTCAGGGGGACAGACACATCAGCCAGACTGCCAGGTGGGCAGGAATACACACGTTCCACGAGATCTCAGCATGGGTACTCGAGTTTGAACTTCATATAATTTTCACATGGCATAAATTCTTTTGGTTTTTTTCTGACCATTTACAAATGTAAAAACCATTTTAATCAGCTGCTGTGCAGACACGGGGGTGTGGACTCGGCAGCTGCTGCTGTTTGCCACCCCCGCTCCGGGTGCCCCCCACTTCCTGATAGCCACCCTTCGTGTGGCACTTTCTGTTGGGAAAAACCCAAGTCTTCATTTCTAACAAGGTGCGTCCCTGAGCTGCCCTGATTCTGCCCAAGGTTCACAGAACCAGACAGAAGGGGGAAGGGCGGGAGGGACACGAGGAGTGGGGAGCATCCGGACAGGCCCCAGGGGCCCCGGGCTGGAGACCAGACACCTAGAGGCACACCAGGCCCTGAGGCTTGCCTGCGGCCGCAGTCCCTAATACCATGACGGTCTGGCTTTTTCTGGTTTACAAGCCTCTGTGGGCTGAGAACAAGTTTGATGGTTGTTTTACTGAGCAACATTTAGGACATGTTTTTTACCACCCTCCAGACCAGCAATATGTGAGACCGAGCTCCTCAGCATTTCCCAGTTATTTTCTCCCGTGGTTCCTTTTTGTGGAGCCCCCAGAAGCCTGCATCTTGAAGGAGGTCAGGGGCCCCATGTCAACCCACCCATGGGGTCTGGGGTCTGCTCCCCACCTCTCACCCCCAGAGCCCTGGGTGTGGACATGCAGGGAGCTGCGTCTGTGGCCCATTTCCAGGACCACACCTTGGAAAGCTGGAGCAGCTTGGTTTCTAAGAGGTGATTCAGCAGCGCTTGGTCTCACGTCATGGGTGTTTACTTCCATGACATGCAGAATCTAAAAGAGCTGGTCTCTCCATCCCGTCTGTAATGAAGGAGGTCAGGGCCCCATGTCAACCTTAGAGTACACTGTGAACGTAGGACCCCTGCTCTTTGGCTTTGTAGCTCAGGACTTCGTCAGCTGTCAGCCCAGCGTGTGTCACGAGTGTGCACTATTGCAGCGAGAATCCTCCACGTGCTCACAGTGCCTCAGGGGCTCGTTCTGTTACTGCAGACGGCGATGCTCTGATGGATTTCTCCTCCAGGGCTGCCGTACGATAACCTCTCTCCTCCGAGTGAGCCGTCACGGTCTGAGATCCTCCTCTGATCAAGAGGACAGAGCCCTTAGCCACACGTGGCCCAGAAAATGCTCAGCACCGTTAGGTAATGGAAAGAGAATGTGCTTTCCTGGCTGTACCTTCTCCTCCCAAAGAGGCATCTTGTGCCATCAGGAGGGGGAGACTGTAGATGGGCTGATGCAGGGAATCCACTGAGGGTGAAGAGGGCAGAGTGAACCCAGGAGGGAAGTGGGGAGGCCCCTGGAGGGAAGCCCGAGGTGATCTCCTGCTCGCGTCTGGTATGTGTGCGCAGGGGCGTTTGGAGGGGCCGTACCGTGTGCGCATTCCTCCGGCCTGTCCTCTTGGGCTCTTTCTCCAGAAAAGGGCCTTGTTGGCGGGGCTTGGAGAAACGTGGATTCACATTGAGAGTCAGTACTGGTACAGAAATAAGGGAGAAGGAAAGCCTTGTTCCTCTGGTGGAAAGCCACTAATGGATGGGGAAGGAGATGGAGACAGTCACTCTTTGGCGGTCCCCGTGTGGCTGACTCAGCCCCTAGGCATCAGGGCCCAGGCTGGTGAATGGACATCCCACATGAAGTGGCCTGGTCTCTGGCTGTCCCCAGGAAGACAGCAGTTACAGGGGAAAGGGGTGACCTCTGGCCACCAGCCCTGCAGTGTGTCCACATTGCTCCCAACGTGGCATCGGGAGGACATGTCAGACCTGGTCAAAGTCTGTCCAAAGCCCAGGAGGCTTGCGTCCTCCAAACTGCCCGGACGAAGGGCAGCAGCCCAGGGCACAGGTGGGATCAAGACACTGAGAAGGGCACTTGCTAGTTGGGGTGGTCTGTTTGGTAAAGCAGGATGGCCCCCCACGTGGGGAAATGCCGAGTGTAGGAGCATCGTGTCTGCCGCTCGCTGGAGAGACAGAGGAGCGATGGGGGGTGTCAGGTCGTGCAGCTGAGCCTGCAGAGGTGACAGAGGGTCCCAGAGCCCCTGGAACCAAGCCCTTGTTGAGCCCATAAGAGCAGCATGATTATGATGTGACATCTGTGATCACAGACATAAAATACCTGTAAGGAACCTGCTCCCCTGTCTGGCACTGAGAGGCCATGTAAGAGCTGTTAGTCTTTCCACGTGAGAGCCGATCGTCCTTCTTCCCCGCGTGCACGTCTGGGCCTTCTGTTGCTGGGAATAATGAGAACATTTGTCTGAGAGTGTTTGGGTGTGAGCTGTAGCACAGATGCCCCCATGGCTCTGACCAGCCACCGACCCTCTGAGCTGCACAAGCCCCTCCCCGGACCCAGAAAATCATTAGCAGCCGTCACAGGGACCCCTGCCCCTGCCCCCCCACAGCCGCAGTGGGGGGCTCTCATCCCAGTCCTTGGAGTGTGTGCTGTGTCCGGTGGCCAGACATGGGCCTGTTGAAGGGTGCCGTCCGTGCACTGGGGAGGTCTGGGGCCTCACGCGCAGGGAGCTCTGACCCTGAGGCTGTGCAGACCGCATGGGGGTCAGGTGCTGTTCTCTGGGGTCGGGTGAGCTCCCAGGAGCGCAGCTGGAGGCTGGTGTTCCCACGGGTCAGGTGTTCCATGCGTGTGGGCTTGTGGAGGTTTAGATTTGTGAGTCTCGAGATGACAGGTAGCTTGATCAGAGGCGCCCGCCACCATCCATCCAGGCCTGACCCCAAGCAGGGACGACCGGAGGGCTGGCTGGCTCACCGCACCCCCTCACTGCCACTCCTAGCCATTCCCTGCTTCTCCTGGCGCCACGGCCTCTTGTAGACCTGCGTGCACCTTTGTCTCACTTCCGGGCCTTGGGCTCTTCGTCACCCACCAGAGCCTGGCACGGGGCCCACCACCGCCCCAGCCACGCCTGCTCCCCACACCCCGGCCGCCAGCACGACCGTGTCAGGACGGCAGCTGGACCACGCACTGGGCTCTGGAGCTGAGCGTCTGTGTCCTGGCCCTGCCCGCCTCCCTGCTATGTCTGGACCTTCCTCTACTTTCCCGCAGTGAGCACGCTCAGTCCCACACAGGCTGGCTCTGGGGGGGCCCCATCTTGCCATCATTCAGGTCTGAACCCAAGTGGCACCTGTGCCAGGAGGCCCCGGACCAACATCCAGTCACTCACCCCGACGTGCAACTCGTGGGCTCGTCCCTGGATCCCGGAGTCCGGAACAGTGTGCGGCGCCAAGTAGGGCTCCTCAGAGGACACCCTTCACCTGAGGGGAGCAGAACTGCCCAGGCCCCAGGAGTGGAGGGATGTTTCTTGTAGAAACAAGGTCTCATTTTCGTCTAATAACACACACCTGTTTTAGCCGTAATTTGTTCTGCCCCATTGCCCCACCTCACCCTGTGACTTCTGTCCTGTTGTCTCCTCTGGATTCTCATCCGTGTGGCCCTTCTTGTCTGTCTTCCAAGGTTTGTCCATGCTCTTAGGCGGGTGACGCTGGGGCAGAACACCCCTCTGTCGTGCACCTGTCACGCTGTTCACACACCTGCTGTCGGGGACATGGGCCTCGGATCGCTCACTGGTTCCGCACGCGGCTCTGATGGGGGCAGTTGCACGCAGTTCTCTGGACATGTTTTGGTTTCTCTCAGGTAAATACTTAGGAATAGGATTGCTTGCATATCTAACTCCTTAAGAAGCCACCAGACTCCCAGTTTCTACAGGAACAGATCCACGTCTCCACCAAAACTCAGTATTTTTAGTCCTGTTTGTATTAGTCGTTCTAGTAGGTACAGGGTGGTATCTCACTGCTTTTCCCTAATGACTAGTGATAGTACCTTTTCCTTTCCACATCTCTTCTTCCATTAGGTATCTTTAAATCCTTTGACCGTTACATAAATTAGGTTGTTTTTCGTCTTCTTAATGAGTTATAAATGTTCTTTACATGTAGTCTGAGGTGGGCTCCTTTAAGAGCGGTCATTTCTAATTCTGATGAGGTTACCCCATTTAGTTTTCTTTTGTGGCTCCTAGTTTTTATTTTGTATCTGAGAAATCTTCAGCTAACCTAGAACTAGGAAGATTTTTTCTTATGAAAAATTAAGTCATAATTTTAGCTCCTACATTTAGATCCATTTCTGTGCATGGGATACACAGGGAGGCTCACTTTCCTACATATATACATCTGTTGGGAAGCCTGGGATGCGTTTTGTGCCCCAGTGGAACCTCACACGTACTCTGGACCAGGCTGTCTTCAAATACAAGATGTTGTTAATATATGACCAGATCCAGTTAAATGGGGAAGAACAGTCATTCCAGTGACTGACACAGAGACGGCGGAATATCAGTGACCAAAGAATGCAGGTGGACTCCTGCCTCACGTCATCTACATAAGTTAACCCAAAATGGATCAAAGACCTAATTTTAAAATCTAAAAATATAAAACTCTTAGGAAAAAAAACACAGGTGTGAATCTCTGTGACCATCAGTTCAGCATTGGTTTCTTAGTTCTGACACCAAAAGCGGAAGCAAAAAAAAAAGAACAAAAACAGAGAAATTGGATTTCATCAAAAGTAAAACTTCATGCAGGTGACACCAGTAAGGAAGAAAAAAGACAATCCACAGAATGGGATAAATCCTTTTATCTGACAAATGATTTGTATCCAAACAATACAAAGAGCTATTATAATTCACTAATGAAAAATAGCCCAGTTTAAGAATTAGGCAAAGGATCTGAACACACACTGCTCCAGAGGCGAGCAGATGACTGGATGCCTGGGAAGAGGCTCCACGTCCGTGGCCATCAGGAAAAGCAGGGAAACGCAATCCACAGTGACCGCCCACCTCCCACCCACCAGGAGGACAGGAAGGGTTTCTAAGAGAGGGGGCGATGACAAACACCGTCAGCAAGGAGACGGAGAAAGCAGGACCGTCAGACGCTGCTGATGGAATCGTGAAAGTGGGCGGCCGCCGCGGGCAGCAGTTGGGCAGTTCCTCTGTGGCGACACGGAGTCCCCCAGGACTTAGCCGTGCCGCTCCCAGGCACCACACCAAGAGAAAGGAGAACGCAGGTGCCCACCTGCATGCGCCGCAGCTTTGTTTCCAGTAGCCAAAAAGCAAAGAACCCCCATGTGCCCGCCAGCTGATGAGGGGATGAACAGAGGGTGTTCCTCAGTGTGTAAAGGAGTGACCACGGACGCTGGCTGCCGTGTGGTCACACCCTGAGAACGTGCATGTCAGAGAGGCCAGCCCCAGAGGACACATCTCGAATGATTCCATTTGTCTGAAATGCCCAGAACGGTGGCATCTGTGGACAGTCGGTCCACGCTCGCTGCCTGCTGCCTGGGGGGCACAGAGGGGTGAAGGGGCAGGAGAGAAAGCAGCAGGGCTTCTACAGTTGGGGTGTGGAGATGTTGTACGGCCTTTCAATACACTAAAATCTCCTGAATTGTGTACGCTTTGAAGGAGTGAATGGTATGTGAATTATATCTCAATTTTTAAAAAGAAATCGTTGAATTAGGCAGACATAAAGTCAAGATGAATTAATCTATCAGTGGACACTCAGGTGCATTTGAGCTCAGGATGCAAGGTTGCCGGTTCGCGCGAGCAGGAGGCAGGCAGGGCGCCCCGGGCCCTTCCCCCCGGGCACTGGGCTGGTAGCCCCGGCGCGTAAACGCAAGGCTGGTTTTCTCCAGTGCTCCTAGAAGTCTGTTCCCTTTGGACCAGCAGCCGTCAACAGCAAAGCAAGTCTCCGGTGTGAAAGGGTGTGACCCCGAGCCAGCGTCCCCATGGCCACCACTGCTGCCAGACACCAGGGGAGCTCTTGAAGGCACACTGCCAGGAGAGTGGCAGGCGCTGAGTAAACCCCGTGCTGAATCACACTGAGGCCAGGCTTCCGGGGGGAGGCTGACGCCCCGCGTGTGCAGAGCCCCCCCATCGCGCAGCTTGTTCCCAGCTTCCCAACGCCGCCTCCCGTCACACACAGTCCTACGTGAAACTTCTGACCACCGCTGACGTGTGCTCATCTGCCTTAGGAGCTGCGTCCCATGTCACGGCTCTGTTCTCCGCAGCGCCCCCTGCACACCGCGGTCTCCCCGCGCTCTGCGGGTCTCGATGCGGCCGCTGCCCGCGGCTCCGCTCTGCGCTCTGCTGCGTGTGCACGGGTGCGGGAGGCCGGGGCGCGGGCCGCCGTGCTGCCTTGTGTAAGAGGCAACTCAGCACCCCCAGGGGCTCTCCAGAAACATCCTGGGTGCCCGGCCTCTTCCTGGTGTCCGAGTTTGTACTTGTTTGTTTGTTTTTAAACTAGAGGGAGTGTATCTTTTTGTGAACACTTATCTAAGCCCTCCTTTTGCTAGTGAGGAGGCCCGGCCAGGCTGTGAGGTCCGCCCCGGGGGCTGAGCCCACGGCGTGTCTGCCCCGAGGGCCCCAGGCCGGAGCCAGCACCCCGCCTGGTGCAGCCGCCCCCCAGCCTGGGAGCTGCCCCGCCGCGCTCACGTGTCCCTCTGTGGGGCCCTGCTACAGCTGTTATTAATTTAGAGGAGCTTGAGGTTTAAAAAGCAAGCAGCGCTTTCCATTTAGAACACTTAAGTATACATTTTCTCATACACACTGTTTCGCTGAAATTAGAAACTGGCTGTAAGCTTAAACCAGGCCGAGCCCAGCCTTTGGTCAGAACAGCTTGGTGTTTGGACGTGATCGTGCCCCGTCGGCATCTTTCACACGTGGGTCTGGAGCCCTGGCCTCACACCCTGGCAGCAGAGGCCGATCTTCGGGCCGGCCCTTTAGAAGCTGTCCCTACAAGACCTCCTTCTTGGGGCTGATTGGGCTGTGTCCACCGAGCACTTGTGTCCTCAGGAAGGTCCTCTGTTCTGATTCCCACAGCTGTCCCGTGAGGCTCCGTGTGGGACACAGCAGGGCTCGCATCTGCCCTCCGCGTCAGCCCGGATATCCGTTTCTTTACCACGCGCAGTGGGAGGAGGGCGAGAAGACGTGTCTCTGACACTGGCCCCGGAGCCCACCGCAGCCTCAGCTGCCCTCCCCCCAGCCCTGCAGTCCGCTCCCCAGAGAGCAGACCTCGAAGCCAGGAGGAATAAGATCAGATTTTTCTAGAATATTAGGTGGAGGAGAAAACCAGCCCTACCTTAGAGTTACAAGCCTAGAAATCTGTGAAATTCCATTTCATTTCCCTCTTTTAGAAAGAGGACCTTGGACTCTCGAGTGGCATGTGATCTCGTGAAGCTGGCTTGGTGGAGCATGCTCCCGAGACCCCGTTAGCCCAGGCAGCCAGGCACACTTCAGGGGGAGACCGATGCAGAGGTCACCAGGGGCCCCCAGTGGCTCTGTTCCCGAAGTGCAGATGGGCGGGGGCCATTGGGCGGCAAGTGTGAGAATGGACGGGGTGGGAGCGTCTACTGCGGCCGGGGCCTGCTGGGGCTGCCGTTTAAAGGGCTTTTAAGGCCAAATACTAAAGCTGCAGACAACAGCAGTAAGACAGCACTTACTGTCTTACTGGTTGAGCATCACCCTGGTGAGCTGCAAGGAACCCTGCAGAGCATGTGCAACTGGCCTCAGGCCACGTATGCCTCGAGAACAGGGCAGACGGAAAGGGCCATCCCAGGGCAGAGAAGGGTCTAGGGAGGCAGCGTGGCCAAAGGCCAGGGAGCCCTGGGGGACAAACAGGTGCAACCGGGATGAAGCTCTTCACTGGGAGGTAGAGGGTGTGGGCACACGGGGACTGTGGCACAGTGGAAAGATCTAGAACAGGCAGCACCACTGAGCACAAGCGGCAGGAGTGGGGTGGCCAGGATGCCGCATACTGGGTCTTAGACCACAGACGGGCTCCTGCAGGACCAGCTGAGAGGGGCCCTGGCTGCACGCAGGATGGAAATCAAACGCTGAGCCAGCGGGAGGTGAGAACAGCGTTTACTGAACTTACAGAAAGATACAGACAGAGCATCTGGGAGACATGGAAAGGAAAGGAGGGAGTCTTGTCTTTGTTCAGGGTCTTGGGGCTTTCTACTGAGGACGGTGGTCTGGTGCACATGACCCCTCGGGCCTCCAGGAACCGTAAGAACAAAGACGAGGACCCAGGTGCTATTCCTGGGAGCCAAGGGGCCTTGGTGTCGAAGTGTCTAGCACTGGACGTCTGGAATAGGCGTCTGATGGCTTCCAGGCCTTCTCACCTGGTCCTGCCTTAGATGTGGTTGGAGTCCTGGCCCCTTACAAGGAGGGCGGACACCATCTACATTGCGGCCTGTGTGAAATGGGGGTGCAGGTCCTAGCAGGAAAAAGAGCCAAGAGCCAGTTGGGGGGCAGGCCTTCAGCTTCCCTGTCTCGGGGGACCATGATGCCGAACCACCAGTGTACTGCAACCTGACGACTTCACGACGGCTCCTGGCTCCTGTCCCGTCCCTGATTTTTCTGTACCCGCTTCCTCTCCCACAGGAGAAGTACCCAGAAGCCGTGCACCTCCCAGAGGGGGCCACCTCCAGCTGCATGGTGGTCCGCAGCGCGCGCCAGCCCGGGTGAGTGCAGATGCCCTGCAGGCCCAGCCTCCCCCACAGCAGGTGGCTGCTTGCTCTTGCAAACGAGCATTACAAGTGCTAGAAAATGTCAACTCCCTTCCAGACACCTTGATGTGTCTGTGCAGCCCTGGGGAAGAGAGCAGGGAGGGAGGGGACATGGGGCACCGGCCAGTGGTGCTGGGCTCACTGCAGGGATGGAGCGAGCCAGTGGGGGAGGCCGGGAGGAGCTGGGGCTCTGTCTTGATGGGCTGACCTGGGGAGAGGCCGGCGGGCAGTAAGTTCTGGGTGAAGGGAGGACCTCTCTGGGGCCCCGTGCACACATGTGGGAGTCCCCCACACCCCACTTGAGGCGCCTTCATGGTCTAGGTCAGAGTGCCTGAGGGGCTTTGTTTTCAAACCTCCACATGGAGCCGTAACTTGCCTTTGTTACTCCACATTATTTCCAAAATGAGCTTCTGGCAGTGTGTGGAGCCGTACGTGTGGAGCCGTACGGTTCATTCATTCTCGGTGGTTCAACTCTGTCAGCTCTATTTCTGCTTTCTTTGGGTCGTGGGCACTTAGGTCATCCATCATTTTCCACTATTTCTCACACTCCTGTCCAGGTCACTGGACACTCGAGGACCCGGGGTTCTGTGGCTGGAAGTGAAATTCCTGGTTCCCATCACTGCCGATGCTTTTCGGTCTACGCTGTCCGTTCAGGCTCCACGCCAGTTGGTTTTCCGCAACCTGTACGTCACCCGTATGGCCACACCGCCACGTTGTGGGTCCAGAACAGCATCTTGCTGGGTCTTGGGGTCCATTTCCCTCCTCATTCATGTCACACATGCTTCGCTGAGCAGACGTGATGCGTATCCATGCCAAACGTCTTCAGGAGCACATCCTCAGGGAGGGTGACAGGTGCCACACAGGTCACACTTCCCACCTGGCTTCATTCAGCACTTAGGAAGGCATCTTACATCTTTCAGGTTCGAGTTGGTCATCGTTTGGAGGGTGCAGATAGATGAAGAAGGGAAGGTTTTGCCAAAGCTGGACCTTCTCCCCAAAGCACCACAGCAAGGTAGGGGCCTGGCAAGGAGGTGTATGTAAGGACTTACGGTGTCCCACAGGCGCCTGCTGCTGTCTTCTCGTCTTCAGGGCAAGAATCAAAAGGCGAGCATCTCAGTGTATTGTTTATATCGGTTTATCAGTGACCAGAAAGCAGAGGCGAGGAGAGACTGTTCCCTCCCCACGTCTGGTGTGTGGGTCCATCCCCATGGTCACAGCAGTCGTCGGCTGGGGAGGGAGGGTCTCAGCGCGGCGGCTCAGCCAGCCTGCTCTCCCTGCAGCCCTGGAGCTGGACGGGAACCGAGTCCTGGAGACCGCGCCTCGCAGCTTCCGAGCCCTGCTGGGTGTGCTGGGCATCGAAGCCGCTCTCGAGAGCCTGATCAAGTCACTCTGCACGGCGGACTCCAGCTAGTTCCTGGCAAACACGCAGGTGCGTGACCATCTTCCACAGAGAAACAACACCTTTAGGACACGTTGTCTGTACAGTTTTAGCACATTCTAGATCATCCGTCAGAATGTGGGAAAATAGACAACAGCTACTGCAGTACAAAACGCCAGACCAGCAGCACATACAGTGCCTGGGGCACCTGGTGGGATCGGCTGGGGGAGCATGCAACTCTTGACCTCAGGGTTGTGAGTTCAAGCTCCACACTGGGGATACAGAATACTAAAAAATAATAATAATAAACTTTCTCAAAAGTTAAGCTTATTATTATTTTTCCTATATTTCCCTATTATTATTTTAAAAATAATAATAGGAATGTCCATCCTTGGATTTAGGGGAGCAGCTGGTCCTACCTCTCACCAAGTCTGAGGATGGAAGCGCCCTGGAGGTCAGCCCCCCCTTGCCACCCAAGGGCCCCCACTCCTTGACATTCCTGATGCCCAGGGTGACGCACCCACCTTGCCACCCTGCCCTACAGAGTAGAACTCACTCTTCTTGGTCTTGACATAAAAACGCAGTGTCATAGACTTGACAACACCCACACCCCGTCCCCCAGGAAGCACTGGCCTCAGCCGTCCCATTTAAAAGGTTAGAATCGGTAGGGGCCGCACTGGAGTGTGAGGCGGAGACCACACAGGGCAGGACCTCGTCGGTCGCCATGTGGATGCTGGTGGTTTCAGCCAGGACGGGCCTCAGAGGGGGCCCAACCCACCTCCTTGCAAGGCCGGGGTGCTGTGCACACCCGTCCTCACTCAGGCCAGCAACAAGGAGCTACCTCAGGCCAAAACCACAGCGATGCTTCCGTCCACACATGTCCCTGCAAGGGGTGTCTCCACAGCCCCCCAACGCCCACAGGTGAGACACGTGTCATTTGAGTATCTTTCTGAACCTCTGAGGGAAGAAGTAAACGTTAGGACAAAGCTGAATAAATTCTAGGAGAGCTGGCTTGATTCAAACAAGTATAATTCTCAAGTTATCACAAAATTCCCCACAAAAATTTACAATCAGCAAAATATTCTTATTTTTCACGTAGCATTTTCATACAATACCGTGGTTTTGCTATTATAATCTTATGTTACAATAAACCTTCATTAGTCCCTCAAAACGATGATATAAATAATCTGTACAACCCACCATAGAGTAAAAAACCAAAGCCAAGATTCCCCACAGTTTTCTTAGCAGCTGGGCACACTATGGTGACCCCAACAAGAACCCTCTTGGTGCCAGCCAGGAGTCGCTCATCGCTGCAGGAGCAGAGCTGGCGGCTCCCCCGAAGCACTGGATGCGAGGCACGCAGCCCCCCAGCTCCCGCGCCGCAGCGGCAGCCACACGGCACGGAACGCCTCGGCTCCCCTCACGTCAGAGAAAGCGCTCGTGAGTGGTGTCCACCCCTGACCTGAGTCCCATGCTCCCTGAAGACCCTGTGCAGAGCAGTGGCCGTGGCACCTCCAAAGAGACGTCAAGTCCACGCAGCTCAGGACCCTCGTCCGCACCAGCCCCACATCCCTCTGTGCGGCAGAGCCCACGAGGCCTGTGCTGACCGGGGGCTCGCACGGACAAAGCGACTACATAACTCAGCTGGGAAAGTTCCAGTAGTATCCATGTTTTCTTTCAAGACCAACTGTAAGATGTACGCGACAATTCAAGTTTTCTATGTTAGAGTCTGGTGGCAGGAGATCCAAACCTAGGGTCTTAAGGCTTTTACATCAGCGATTAGACATCAGCCCCGGGTGGGGAGGAGGAGCGGCCCAGAGCAGAAGGTGTGGGGACACCACACGCAGCAGCGCTCAGGTCTGACACTCGTCCTTGAAGGTGTTTCTGCGGCCCTTCCATGCGGGGTCACCCAGACACAGCCCCACCTGGCCAGGTGGTTAAAAAGCAAAAACACTCACAGCCTAAGGTCACCCAACACAACGGAAAACAGCTCTCTCCCTCGGCCTGCACATTCTGTGTTCAAGTTTTGAAGACCCCGCAGGAAGCGCCTAGACCTTCCGGAGGACCAGCGTGCAGTCCTCCCTCTCCTTGTACCTGGCCGGCGTCACGGCTGCGTCTTTAGCGAGTACAGTCTTGGAGTAGAAGTTGACTATCTTGCCGTCCAGTTTGTACTGGTGAGGAATGCTCTCGTAGGGCTTGAGGTCGAGGTCCAGCACGGACACGGAGAAAGCAAACCTGGATCTCGACGAAGGGACAACAGGCCTCTGCTCGGAGCTGGAAGCGGAAGAGCAGGTTCAGGACACATGAACCCCAAATCCTCACCCCTTTCGGGAGACGCACCCCGCCTATGCCCGCCGTGACCCCCCCACACCGCACAGGTGAACCCCCGGTCCAAGGGGCCCCTGACCGGGACTCAGCAGTCACTACCCCGAGAGAAAGGAGAAGGTCAGCCCGGCCTTTCCTCAAGCCAATGGAGCAGACTTCCCTCCCCCGCCTCTTCCCACATCTGCTGCGAAGCCCATGTTCCCTGGGGCGCTTCATGTTAGGAGAGCGCGCTCTGACTTCATGCTCTAGTCTCAAATCTCATCTGCAGGGCTCGTGTTTTGTTTCTAAGGCTTAGTTTTGTGGGTTTTCTAAACATCAGAAGTAGTCGTGCTTATAACAGAAAATGAACAATTATTTATATTAAAACCAACCACTCTGAGGCTAATTCTGAATTTTGTACTCAAATCGTGGTGCCATCCACCCCACTCAGCTCTCCGAGTGCTCTCCAGTAATATTCTGCATCCAGCAATGGCTAAATATATAAGAGCTCAGTTTAGCCCAAGAGAAATTCTAGTTTCCCACACTTACTACTCTCGAAGCTTTAGAAAACATCCCAAAACAACACGAATTTCAAAGCTCCTGCCTGGAAGGGAAGACCAATAAGCACACTCCCGCTCTGACAGCTCAGCAAGGCCGAGACTCTCGCTTAACTCCTGTCCCGAAATACCCTCTGTCGGGAAAAGGGAGCCGTGGCTCAGCTGCTGGGCCGAAGCTACTCCCTCCCAAACGGCAGAAGGTCCCGTTTCCAAGGCCTGACCTCCAGGCAGCAGGGCCCGGACAGCACCTCTCGGGCCCCCAGCAGGTTTCCCACGACCGAGCCGGCACCTGACAAGGTGACACGCACACAGACAGGCATCGCCTGGTACACGGGCTGCCTGTGTCTGTGTGTCCAGCACAAGTTCCGGGGAGCCCAGGGCGCAGCTCCAGTGCCAAAACGCTCCTGCGCTGCGCCCCGGAACTCCTGGGACAGGCGTCCCCGCCCGCCCACGTCTGCCAACCAGCCAGCCTGCCCTGCACATTCCCGCACATTCCTGAGTGCGTGCCTGTTTGAGGAAGGGCAGCGGGTGACAGCCACATGCTTCTGTCATCAGACAAGGTGGCTCAGTCCAGTGAACACGCACTGCAGCCACATCCTCCCGGGATCCCAGGGGTCCTCGTCTAAACAGAACCACCTTTTCGGATTTCAGCTACACCCTAGGAACATCCCTCCTCGTTTCCTGTCCGCTCCATGCCCGCCAGGGAGTAGCAGTCCTGGGAATGTTTAGTTCAAAAGCATCTGAGAAATGGGTGGCCGGCAGCCAACGATAAGGTCATCTTGACCCGGGAACACAAGTCAGAAGAATGTGGAACATTCCACAAACACTGGGTTTGGCACTCTGCGCATCAGTGCTGAAGATGCCGTCTAATTAGCAAGAGAAGATTATCATGCTCATCCTGACTTCCTAAAAAAAGGCAGAGGAGGGGACAGGACAAAGAGAACAACGTCCCAGGAGCACTGCTGCCAACAGGAAGCTCAACAGGGAACGTGCGGTCCCACAGGCCTGGAAGGGCCGCGAAGGCTGGTGTATCAGGACCTCGTGGGGGATATGCAGCTTCTCAGGCCTCCAAGCATCAGTCAGCACACGGCACCTTGAGAGAAAGGAATTTGTGCCACAGGATCCAAGCTGCTTCTAAGTCTTTGGAGTATTTTCTTAGAAAACAATAGTAATCTCTAACAGGACAATCTTAAGATATTCTCGGGAAATGTCTTTCCAACCAAATCACAAGCTTCAAGAGAGGAGCAGGAGTTAGCAAGCCATGGTGGGTTACGAGGTGTCACAGAGCCCACAGACATCAGCCTGGCAGAAGTGGCCTGCCAGGGTGCTGGAACCGCAGGGACACGAGCGCGGGGCGCAGCAGGCAGCTCACCTTGTGTCCTGCAGGCAGGGGGAGAGCGCGATCATGATGGAGCAGTCCTTCGCGGTCATGGCCACCCGGTACTGCTGAACCTACGGCGGGATGGGGAGGTCAGCACCGGGCCCGTACCCCCACCACACGCACCCGGCACCTGGCATGGTCCAGAAATTGGCTGTAGGTCCGGGGTTAAGTGAGGAAGCCCCAGGCCGGCCCGCCCCGCCCTCACTGCAGGTAGCACGCGGAGCCCGACTCCGAACACCAGGACGCAGGCTTGTCTTCAGCAAGGCAGCCGGTCTGCCAGCTTGGAAGTCTGCTACCTGGGCCGCTGGGGTGCTAGGCAGCCTGACGGTGCTGAGCCAGGTCTGTTCCACACACGCCCAGCGCGGCCTGCAAAGGTCACACCACCAGCACGAATGATGCTGCAGGCGGAGGGCTGCCAGGCTCGGTGTGAACGCCCTTCACCCCCAGAGTGACCCACAACCGGCCCGCTCAGCAAGACCTGTGACAGCAAGGCTGGGTTCAAACCCAGGCATTGTGGCTCTCAACACTGGGCTGGACCACAAACTCGCACCAGCCTACAACCATGTCTGCCAGGGCCGCTGGTGCAAACCCCACACAGCGTGCTCTGGGCACCCAACTCGTGAGGCCGTGTGTGCCCACCTACATGGCAGACACGTAGGTTCTGGAAAGCATCACCTCCGCATAGTCTGGAGCATTTACCCCACGACCCTTTGATGTCTCACATTATTATCTGAGTTTTTTAGACTGAATAGCTCTCACTTTCACAAAAATAATCATAAAAAAGGAAATGGGCCTTACAGGCTGTCACTGGCCTCAATGTCACGTGCTGAATGATCAGTCTCGCCTTCTGTCTGAGTCCCACTGCACGAAAACATCCAGTTCCCTGCGCACAACCATGCGGGGCACCGCAGGCCGGATGATGGCTTTTTTGGGGCCTACAAAACCTCTTCTATACTTGGTTCATTTGGCTACGAAATCAGGTTATTTCAAAAAACATACAAAAACTTCAGTCCAAACGAATTAAAGAGATCAGCGTTTTTAAAAAGTAGAAAATAAGGCAAGCCAGAAAAGACGAACAGATCTGAATTCCCAAAGAGGAAGTGTCTGCGGAACACTGTCCTAATACCAGCGTGGAAGCTCGGGACCAGCAGCAATCACAGACGACCGGCACCAAGGCGTCAAGGGCTAGATCCATTCGGAGGCGGGAGCCACAGGATGGCAGCCTTCTGGGACCTGCAGCCCTGCTTCAAAGAGATCGCTCACGAAACCTGGGGTCAGAGGACCCTAACTTGCCAGGGTTTCCCTGGCCCCCAGCGGAAACAAACCCAAGAACCTCTCTGAAAGAAGACATTATCCTAAGCCTTGCATTATTTCTAAAATAATTATAAAATGTAGTGATTGACAAACAAGTTAAAATATCCAGGTGAATACCTCCAGGAAACCCCAGGCCCAGGCCAGCAGAGGCATACCACGGATGCAGCCACCAGAGGTGCCAGACAGACCT